>NC_135503.1:142195531-142811365 GCF_052857255.1 Amblyomma americanum
GGCTCAATTGCTTCTTCTCTAATTGAGCAAACATTTCAGTATTTAGCACGTGTGGCACATGCATATTCCGTTAGGTGTGCAAAATTTCTTCAGGCTACACACCGCAGTTCTTTAGTTTTTGTTGTTCAAAGTTAACCGACATCGCGAAAACGCAACCCATGGAGGTTGAGAACTCAGTAACAGACCTCTGTATGTTGCATTTTCACGATGCCACGAGGCGCTGGAGCTATGTGTCCAGTGCTAGGAACTGCCACCAAGTTTCTGGGCGGCTACTGACCCATCCCATGAGCGTCTCCCGTCCCGTGGCCCAGAAGAGGATCTTGAGCGGGCAGGCGGGCTGGTACATGCGGTGGTGCAGCAGGCGGTACTGGGCCAGCAGGCGGTCTGGGTCCCTGGAGCAGGGTGCCTCCAGCCGGGGGCTGCTCAGCTGGGCACCACTCTTGCTCTTGTAAAGAAAGTGGTAGAGCTCGGGCACGCCGGCCTCCCGCACGCTGTAGCCCCCACACACGGCCGCCTCTCGGAGGGCCTCCAGGCAGCCCTTGCGCTGGAGGCTCTGTGGGGAAGGAGAGGGTGTGGCGAGGAAGCAGACCTTTGCAACTAGACATCCTGTGTTGTGCTTGTAACAAGATAAGTTAGCCTCACAGCAGTAGCTCCACCTGTGCACTGCCTGAACAAAATAACAGTATGTGCGAAGTGGAAGAGGCACACCGTGCTTTCAATGGCATTCTTACCCAAGCCCATAAGGTGATGCCCACGTACAGAGTTGATGTGGGTTGGAGAGAATGTGGGCAATGACCTGTGATCTATGCTGATTTCAAGTTGGGCTACAGCAGAAGTGCCAAATGAGATGGGTGAGCCCTGCAGCAAAGTTTTGTCACTGGTGTGAGTAAAAAGCACTGTTTGACCTAAGAGGTCAGGGTATCAGTCTACTTAACAAAAACAGGCAAGTATGGACTCCGAGCCTAACCCACATATGCAAACTGTCCTGCATGTAGGAGGCCGCTTTTTGGCACAGTAACTCTAAAGTTTATTGACTGAAAAGCTGCGGCCACTAGCGTAGGTTCAAGGGGCTCAACACTTTTCCATTGGAAGCGTTGCGTTGTGTGCACTCATTTTGTGCATTGTGTGCGATCAGAAAGAGCTGCCAATCTCTGGAAGCAGTCAGCAGATTCGACCCCGTTGACTACGTTGCGATTCCACAAGAAAATCAAACAAGAAAATCAAACGCATGATGAGAAATGCGATATTAAAGTCAACGTCAATGTTGCAAGCTTTACCACACGCAACAGGTAGTGATATTGCTAGTATCCTACATGACTCTGAATTCTTTAGTGACCAACGTTTCACATCAAAAATATTTAAAATTATTAAATTCCTCAAGTTTCAGCACATATAAGTTAAACAGCATGAGGACAAGTAAATCTGCCACAGATTTCTAACACTGAATAAATCCCTACAGCTAGTAACTGCCTCCATTTTGTTATCGTGTGACAACAGCAGGAATGGTGTCAGTGCTGGTCAAAGAAAAAAAAAATCGACCAATGTTTGTCCCCTGATGCAACAGATGTAAGCGTTAGCTGACTGTGCGAAATGCGGAACCGTTTACACTGAACCATTTTCCAAGAACCTTGGAGTATTCGTGCACCTCACTTCCTTGATCCGCATCGCACGTGAGAACTTCCAGAGATCCTGGCAAGCCTCGTGTTTCTGTTCGTTGCCTCATTTTTGTTTTGCATGCTTTTAGTGCTGCAAGCCAAGCATGTGGTAACTAACAGGCTGGTAGCAAACGTCCTGAGCCCAAGTATCTGCACGAAACCACTGCGGCTCAACCATGTGGGTGCTTTCGTCGTGACTGTCCTGGCAAGTCGGTGCATTCGGTCTCTGCACTGGGCTCAAATGACGTGACACGTCAGTGCACTCTCAGCACTGGTGCCACACGTCTGTGACTGACTGTCAACACCAGTGGTGTGTGTATGATGCCCCGCGACGCTCACCCTGTTGCTTTGCCTCACCTGCAAGCCCGCTTGGCTCTCCCCTGATTCTCCTCTCTTCCTTACAACCTGCCAAGTTGGTCACATGATCGCCGACGAGCTAGCGCGGATGTGGATCATGGGAGCTTGCCATTAACAGCTCGTGCTCTAAATAGAAAAGTACTAGCTATTGACTGGGAAGGCCTATTTAACAACGCAACATTTTTTTTTTTATCCACAAATGCAACAAGTACAGTAAAAGCTCATTAATTCGAACTCCACGAGGATGCCGACAACGAAAGTGAACCGAATATGCGGTACACTGCGAAGGAGTCGGGAGTGAAATTACTCTTTTTTATTGTTCTAAAATATTCCGTCATCACCTGCTTTTTTTCCCCAAAAGGCTACGGCCAACGCCTTTTGGTCTAAGGCCTGAAATTATCAGCGGGCCTGTACTTTGCCTTTAAAACTGAAAAGACAGGCGGCTTTTGGCACGTCCTTACTTGCGCAGCAGAAGGCTGCACCGGAGTCGCAAAGGGTGGTCGAAAGGCTGGAAAATCGAGCAATGTGCGATCGTCCCCTGGCTGCCGCCTTTTTGTAACCTCCAGAACTCGCAAATTCTCACTTGCGCTTCGCATAGGTTGTGTGGCCGTTCAGGTCGAAAAGCGAAATTCGCCAGTACAGCTGCAAACACGTTGCCCGAATTTCCAGCTTCCAAGCCATGAGTTGCAAACTGCCGAATCAATGAGCGTGCGTTTTGGTGATACGCTGTTTCAATAACATACCAGCGTTAACCTCACGCATGGTTTCAGTCTCCTCTCGAAGTGTTTTGTCATAGTAATTACCACAAATGGATGACACTTCTAAATCACTGCAACTGAACACACAGCATCAGCTGACAGCTATGGCTGTAGCTAATCGCACAGAACGTGAAGCAAAGGGCACTGGAAAACAGAGACAGACGGGCAGCAAACAGCAGCGAGAACTCATATTGTTCGCTTCGTGGAAGTCTTGGTTTTTTTGCACTACCGCGTGGTTTCGGATTCGGAATGCTGGAGACGTTGCTACGCACCTGATTCCTGCCCTTTCCCGTTTACCCAGTATTGCGCCTCGCCAGTGACCTTGTGCGCCATTTTTGCCCTCTCTACATCTCCAAAGAGGCGGCCACAGCCTCATGGGAGCGTTCTTTGGCTCACTGCGTGCACAGGCCGCCCAGGCACAGCGGCGTGTAGTACGAATTATCTGTGGCACAACCCATGTGGACAGACCAAGTCGTGCAGTTCGAACTATCTAGAAATTAGAATTAATGAGGTTTGAATTATTGAAAATCACTGTAGCCTCCTAGTGCTGCCGCTATTCTGTTCAATGATGTCTTTTTTTCTATGTTCTGATGGACACATCTCAGTTTTCCAGTGCTACGCAGATTTTTGAGACATTCTTGCTTTTTGACTTCTTATGTCACCTGTATTGTTCTTGTCTTCTCTCCACCACTGTAATGCACGCTGGTACCGAGGGTAAATAAATAAATGAGGACTACTGTGCAGCACTCACTCATCAGCTGGAGCAATCCAGCATCCAGCATTAGAATTTGAAATGAAGGACCACATACCGGAGTCGTACGTAATGGACAAGCAGCGCAAGGGAAGAGTGGCACCAGAGTGGTCCTTACCTCGGCTATCTTGCGGCGGCACTCCTGGAGGGGAAAGAAGAGGTCCCGGTCCACGGTCAGCAGCAGCAGGCAGGCAGGGCTCCCCTCTGCCAGGTAGGAGACGTGCGCGTGCAGGAACCCACTGTGTGCACCGAAAGATGAACAACCAATTGATTTATACTTAGCCACACACAAGAATGAAAAAATAGCCCCAAACCACGCAAACCACACGAAAGAACAAAGCGCCTGTGCCTCGTCTTCATTATTTCTTGTGGTTTGCATGGTTTGGTGCCATTTTTTCACCAATTCAAGTACGCACCCAAAAACAGGTGTTAATTCAGCCACCCACAACACGGAACAAACAAAACCAAAATTGGGAAAAAGACAAATAATGTAAAAAGAGGGGACAACAAAGGCTAGGTGGCGCAAGCTGCCGCCCGATACAAAGGGAAAAGTCATTATCATCCATCCATCCGTCCAGAAGAGAGACTGGATGCTGAAAACACAGCACTGCTTCAGACGGCTAGCTAGATGTTGCAGACTTCTAGCTAGGCGCTACAGCTAGAAGCTACATGCTACACAAAAAGGGTCAACCTCAAAACCTGTTCGAACATCTCCCGTGCCAAGAAGCACATGATCAGAGCACAGCTCACTTAACTTACCTGGGGTCAAACTTGGGCAGGCAGACGGGCGTCCACGCCTCAGCCGTCTTAAATGATTCCGAGGCATGCACCAGGTTGAGCAGCAGGTGCAGGTCCACGTGGTGAAGCTGGTACTTGCGCATGCCCACCAGTGCCACCAGCTGCTGTTCAGCCACCAGCAGGCCAAACACCAGCTTCTGCACGGTCCAGGGGGCAGAGCCAGGTGTACTCAGGAGGAGCAGAATTGAAACAATCCATACGCAAGCACAGTAAACATAACAGTAGCAAATGAAAGAGCACAAATATAGACAGGTTTGGTTTGGTTTTACGGGGGTTTAACGTCCCAAAGTGACTCAGGCTATGAGAAACGCCGTAGTGAAGGGCTCCGGAGATTTCGACCACCTGGGGTTCTTCAACGTGCACTGACATCGCACAGCACACGGGCCTCTAGAATTTCGTCTCCATTGAAATTCTGCCGCGACGGCCGGGATCGAACTCTCGTTTTTCGGGCCAGCAGCCGAAAAAAAAATATATATATAGACGGGGTTTATATTTCTCCTCTGAAGACCAGTCACTGCAGTTGCAAAGGGATAAATCTCTCCGAACTGAAATCCCAACCTGCTGTTGGTATTCCAGTTGTTCTGTTTGCATTTCATTCGTTCTTCAGAGCCCTGTAACTTAAATGGCATTCTCTTTTCACACGAGGAACTTGAAAAAGGTGTGGGTTACACAAGCACAAGTAAAAGATTCTAAAAATTGTGCACCACATGCATGCATCACCCTGGCTTGTATATGCCTCAAATGTTACTGCTTTCACATTTATTTACACTGGAAAGCAACCGTGTGGCACACAAGAGAAAAAAAGTGGGGTACTCAAAGACATATTTACCTACCCTTGCTATTTGTGCACACACAGCCTCACACCTCTTTGTACTGGCAGGCAATAAAGGAAAAAAGACCATATCAGCTACGCCATATGCATCGATCAGTAATTCATTTGAAGACCGGCAAAGCACGTGCTCAGCTGGCTTGTATTCAAAGCTTCCACTGAAAAGGCCCCACCCCTTGCCTTGTGCTTGGCGCAGTGCTTGAGCATGGCCTGGGTGATGTTGTCGCGCAGGACGGGCGCCAGCGGCAGGCACCGGACAGCCCCTAGCAGGAAGCTGGGGTCGCGGTCCATCAGGTCGCACAGAGAGTCGAGGAAGCGCTCCGATCCGGCCAGCAGCCGGCGCAGGTCAAAGTTGCACCGCTGGCTGAACACCCGCTCCAGCTGGCTGGCCGTCACCACCGACAGGATCTGTGCGTGCACGTAGACCAGCTGCGCCTGCAGCTGCTGCAGGGAGAGGGGTAGGCTGGTGGCCGCCACCAGGATCAGGGGCAGCCGCAGCAGGAAGGCCAGCCGCAGGCGGCCCGCTCTCACGTACCGCACCTGGGCACCAGCAGGGAAAGGGTACACAGGTGCAACGTGGACCAGTGTTTTGCAGGAGGACAGTGCTAAAGCAATCCATGCCTACAGCTGACCGGCCAAGAGCACCACTTGCATAAGAAAGAGCCTCTCTGTTCAAAGCAAAAGGCAGAGCTGCCGTCACAATGCAGCACTAGAAGTAGTAAACGACTAAAGATGCTGGCGCTTATGTCGTCGTGCACACATGTGAATGAGTCAGTAAAGATCCACTGCTACAAAAGAAGTGAAAATAGAAACCAAGGACAAAACAAATATGAGAGGAGTACCGACTAGCAACTGAACTTCCACTGCAGAAGAAATGGCTTGTGAACAAGCATATAGGACACCCGAAAAACATACACACTGCCTAGCTTCTGAAAACTGGACTCTGGCTTGTTTCCTGTTTAACTGCTTTTCTACCAATGCGTACTCATATACTATTAAGCCTCAATATGTACTGCTGTCACCATGAGCAGCCAGATATGCCAGGCACCCTTTTATGAAATGCAGCCTACCCCATATTTTATTTTTGACACTTTCAAGCCCTGTACACCGGTATGTTTTTATTGCATCGCGCCCCACCCTCTTCTTTATTTTGTCTCTCAGCAGCAGAGAAGCTGCTGCACTGTCAGCCACGCAGGTACTATACATAGTAAGCACACAGCTGGTTTAAGGGGAAATGCAGCTTCAGGGAAGATTTTTTTTTTTCTTGATGTATAACATGAAATTCAGTGAGCACATCAGAAATAATTTTCTCCCTACTCACAAAATTTCGCTCTTATATGTCCAGAAAATCCTTTTCTAATATACACTTTTAGTCTGAATCTTGTGAACAAGGCTGCAGAGTTAAGAAAATGTACATTCATTGCATTTCTACTTCAAGACATTCTTACGATTTATTTTTCCACAAAGCACAAATTTTGTTTTTGAATATTTGCAATGCAGTGTCCAATGACACATTTAGAGTGAGAAGAAAATTTAATTCAAGAAATTTAAATTTATAAATTGCGCTCTTGGGACCTGCACTATGATCCTAAGAGTGCAACAAAATAAACAGGGTCAAAATAGATAAAACAGCTGTGAAAAAATCTGCTCTGCAAGGTGAGCATCTTGGCAGAAAAATCGTAAGAGAAAAATGCCCATCGTATGGGCATTTCCCCGCCATGCACAGATGCCGTGGTTCACGAAACAATTTTTTTTGTAGTACTTCCCGGTCGATCTCAGCAATGAGACATTGGGATAGCATAAAAAACAAGACATGCAAGTGGATAAAACAATAATCAAAACTCAAATTTTTTGGCCATTTTTCGGGGTTTCAAAGTAGCGTCCCCGCTTAATAACTGTCCCACCACGAGTGACAACCAAAACATCTTCTTTAAAGAAACAGCATAATATTAGAATTTTTTAGTGCCACACTTCTGCCCATCCACTGCCTCTACAAGTTTGCGTGGTGGTAGTTAGGATAACACAATGAAGCAAGGCTTCCACTGGACATCGCTACGTCTCTGAAGGCACAAGTCCACCCATATATACAGAGTTTTCTTTCCAGGCTTTCATCTCAGTTCGTCCCTGTGTTTGCCAACCATGCAGCCCAACATGTGTGTTGTGTGCCACTAAAGAAGCCCTGACCATGTCCCCAGCTTTGGCAAGTTGCCACACGCTGCAGGTAGACTGCATTGCCGTGACATGCAGTGCACATAAAAGCTGCACAAAGGCAATGTTCCCTTTCGGTCTTATGGTGCAACACGGCCACCTAACACAACAGTGCAGCTGGCATTGATGGGGTCAGTATTCACACTGGCCTGTGCTCAAGACAGTGATCTGGGTTCCCACAAACAAAAGTGTCAGCCTCAGCCTTGCTTAGTGGGGCAACACCCCCGAATGCATAAGAGAGAGAATGGCGGTGAGAATTCAAGTGCAAGGAAGCACAAAAGTGAAATGTTGTACCACACTTAGTTCCTCCGCTCCTGATGAGCATTTTGAAGCAACTCTTTCGGGACATAGCTTGTAGGCCACCTCATAGAAGCTAATGGTTGTTTGGACCCCTGAACTTTAGCACTTGTTCCATATTTACTTTCTTTCTTCACATTGTCTTTTTCATCCTTTTTGGAGCAGCTATGCCATTGCAAAAACTTGCCCTGTATTCACTGTTGCACTTCAACAAACGCCTGCAGTGTCACGATGATTTCGAAGCCACCAATGAAATGAGGCCCAACCTGGTCCCCAGAGAGGCCGATGCAGGAGACGAGAGCCTGCATGACACCCGCCAGAGCTGCCAACTGCTCTTCGCTGCCATGGCGACAGTAGATGGGCTTTCCGGCATCACTCAACACAAACACATGCTTGTCCTGCTGCCGCCACGCATGGTTGTCCCAGTCGTCGGCGAGCGAACCCAGCTCGGGCCCAAGCAGGTCGGCCGCACTCTTGGCCTCGGCCACGTCATCAGATGACGGCATGTCTACACCAGGCTCCGAGGCCTCTGAAGAGGGGCGCCCCTGGGCACAACACGGCCACCAGGCACACAGGTTACGACCAGGTTAGAACTAGTGTCAGTGTCAATAACAACAAGAAAGCAATGCACTCCCAGGAACAGCTATGCTGGCACAAACTAAGTTATTGTGTCACCGACACTTCAGGACATTCTCTGCTGCATCTGGAAAGACTTGAATGAATAGGAGACATTATTACAAATGCAAACAAGACCTGTATACAGACCAAGAGCAGCAAGACCAATACACAAGCAGTGTAATGGCATATATTAACCATATCATTAAAGTAAACCCTTCGGTTGACAATCACAACCTGTGTAGTGGTTTTTTCCTACCCTAGTCTTTCTTTCACACTAATTTCCCCAAGCTAGCAACAGCATAGCAACTCATTCAGTTTTCAGTCTGCACTGTCACTAGAGTAGCAGCAGACCGAACTCAGACCAGTGGATAACGAAAGTGGACTCTGAACCAGTGAAGCAGGCCTTAACAAAATGGATAGAAAGCACACACATCTCCGCAGACTAAACTAAATAGATTTCGTGTTAGAAGTACTAGTGGAAACTGGACTGCTCAAAAGGCATGCAAAAAATGAGTGCACTGAGACAGATCTCTGCGACCATTGCATGCCCAGTTTCAATTGAGAACTAAAAGTGACACCCCCTACCACAAACGAACAGCGTGGTGGTAAACATCATGCCTTAACAATCACAGAAGCAACATGGGTGCTCAACAGCTACCACCCTGTCGGCAGTTGCTCAGTTCCTTCATACAACCAACAAACAAGCTGGAAGATGCAGATTACATCATATGATGCCACAGTGAGCATTGCCACATTCACACTGTCAACTCCGTCATACCTGCATCATCTCTGCAGTCAGCATGTAGCATCCATGCACACCACAGCCTCGGCAACACTCAGCCACAGAGCACTGGTTGCTTCCATGAGCAGCTTTTCCCCATATCCTGAAGCATACATCTACAGCAGGAGTTATCTTCACCGACTCTCAAGCTGCAGTCATCACGCGTGTAGGAGCAAGACTGCTGCCTACCACCTGCAGCCATAGTGGACATGCTCACAATGTACATAGATGTACAGCATAAGACTTGGGACGCGACCCTCCCATACTTAACATTTGTGTATAACATAGCTCTACAAGAAACGACTCACTTTATGCTGTTTCACCTCATCAATGGGTGTAATGTGCAAACAATACTGGATGCCATGCTTCTGTGCCCAAATGACAATAAGGCGCTCACACCACATGCTGAGGAATTTACCCAGTACACTAAGGAAGTCCACCAACTTGCTCGTATACACATCACGTGGCCACAGGGCAACAGGGACCCTTGGAATAGCAACCCTGTGACCAAGTGTGGACTCCTGTCCACCGCCTGGGCTTATCTGAAAAAACTCCTCAGCCACTACTCCGGACCACACAAAGCGTTGTGCCACTTTACGGATGTGACTTATGAAGTCTTTCCCGACGATAAATTGGAAAGTCCATACCATCGCCTTTAGCCTGAGGTAGTGCATGTGCTATGCACGAAGCCACACTTCAAGCAGCACTTGAAAGCACTCACGCGTATTGTCACTTTCTTCCCACCTTCTTCTTTTACCCTCAACAGTAAGCGTGAATCCCACCAATGGTTTCCACTTTTTTTTTTCTCGGGATGGAGGGGAATAACGCACCCTGGTGCCCCTGGTGGCACCAGAAAACAATGAAGATATGGACTCATGTGCTTTTTGAGCTAAAATGCTGGTTGTGCAAAGAGCCTCTGCCTTTGTACCATGACAATGTCATCAGTCTTCACACTGCAGCCTGTGGTCTCCACCAGTGTTGCACTGCAGCGGCTACATGCTCACTGCAGCACTGCAGGAACGACCACACTGATGGCACAGCGAAAATGGCACAAAATGGTTCCTCCGAGGTGATCCCCATTCCTTTCTCTTGAAGTGGTGGACTGAGACTTGTGGCTGCTGTAGCAGGGCGCTCGAAATTAATACGGTTACCTATACCACAACCACCCGTGACTTCCACATGCTCTGTAACCACGGACATGACTGCACTTGCCTCCATCGGATTCACCTCAGTGTAGTGCGCACTAACTACTGCCACCACAAAATCAGATTTTCCGGCTATCCACTGACCTCAGCATCTTAATCACCCGCTGCTGTAATTTTACGGCATCCCAAAGCACAGTGAAAACTGCATAAGAGGGTACAGGACTGTATTCTCTTCCTGGTAAACCACAGCGGTGGCCTGGTGGTTTGAGCATCTGCCTTGCATGCGGGAGGCACGGGGTTTGATAATCCCCAGTGCTGCGAGGTAGCCACCGAGAGAATGAGTACAAGCTTTCTCCTAGTCTAATGCTCAGCTTATCTGGGGTGAAATGCTTGGGAAATGGGTCTTTGGCCCCACCTTGTTTAATGAAAACTACCGAGAGCCATGGCGCTCTTCAGCCAAAGCTGCCCTTGTGCCATAAAAAATTGTCATCATCATCACACTCTACCTGACATATGTACTTGGTCTCTGGCGTGACATATCTTTGACACAATGTGGTATGAGAACCCTCTTATTAAACTTCCTCAAGGACACGGGTCTCATACACACCCTGTGAAAGTCATGCATGCATGTGTGCATGTTTTGTGTGCACGTGCTTTGCTTATCTTTTTCACCCTCACCTAGAGTGGCCAACCGGGTACACTACTAGGCTAGCGTCTCCAGTTTTTAAAAAGTGCCTCCTACTCCCCTTCATAGCTATCAGATAGCACATTAAGAGACTTAGATGGTAGTTTCGGGTTTCCGTCAAGGCTCCTCATAATCGCTACACTTGAGAAAGCCGGTAATGAAGCTAAGATGGAGTGCACACCGCCATTTTTCTGATGACGAAGCCGTCCTACATCTGCAGAACCTTGTTTGCTGCATAGGTATGCTACAATAAAGAATCCATCTGGCCAGAAGCTGTGCATTATTGTGAAGCACAAACTGAGCCTTTTAAAAAAAAAAGTCCGTTTAAGAAACTGTGCTTCTCGGCAAAGTAGCTACAAACTGCAAGCTCCGAGATCGGATCGTTTCCAGATTCGTTTGGTTTGGTTTATGGGGGTTTAACGTCCCTAAGCAAATCGGACTATGAGGGATGCTGTAGTGAGGGGCTCCAGAAATTTCGACCAACTGGGGTTCTTTAAGGTGCACTGACATCGCACAGTACACGGGCCTCTAGAATTTCGCCTTCATCGAAATTCGACCGCCGCGGCCAGGATCGAGCCCGCGCCTTTCGGGTCCGCAGCCGAGCGCCATAACCACTGAGCCACTGAGTCGGCTTCTTTTTGGTTTGCCGGCTGGCACAGCGTGCAGCCTTGCGCACAGCTGCACAGGGCTTATGGTGCGCTGGCTGAAGCACAGACGCAGCACACAGCTAGTCCAGCCGTGGCACCAGGCTGGGAGTCTCTGTGTGCAGAGCCCGTTACCCCAGAGAGAGGCCGGCTTCACTTCCACCAGTGCCCATTGCGACTTCAGGGCACCTGGGAAGGGGCACAATGGCGCAAGGTTAGGTTAGAGCAGGCTGAAGGTGCCACTGGGTTTGCTGTATCCTCTGGCCATGTTTGTTGTTGTTAGCCTATCAAAAGATGGCACATACCGACACTGGGGGACCGGCCAAGAATCGCGTGGCTATTCACCTGAACACAGTTATTAAAAAGGACAAGCACGTGGGAGCACAACACCGGTGAATTCTTCCTCATGAACAGTAGAGGGATGAGAGTTTTGATTTCAAAATTATATGAATAATAATAAAGAGAGGGATTAAATATTAATGATTTAGTCAAAATGTAGTAATTGACAGAAAAGAAAAGGTTGGAACACTTAGCAAGGCAGTCGGTGAGATTCTATCAGGAAATTTAGAACAGCGGTACAAACAGATCTGTGGCAGAACCCAAATGTGGTGGCGCCAAATGATAGCAAGAGTGGGCTGCTGAAACTAAGGCCAAGATGCTGCAAGGGCTCCTCCAGCAACCTTTTTCTCAGAGAGTCAGTGGCACGCCAACACACACAAATCTTGATGAGGTGCTTAGCAGCGCAAGAGGAACTTTTCCGGATTAAACACTCAGTAGTGCGCAAGTGACAGTTTGTTACTTAAAAAGAAAGGCACGTAAGTGAATGCAGAACGAAAATAGATTCTAATGCAGTAATCTGTTTTCCCTTTTTTCCTCTCGCTCGATCAGATGTGCTTGTCATCGACTTGATACATCGAGGAAACAAACGCACAGAAGCCTAGGACGAGTGGCAATAGCTGTCACGAACTGGTCGCTAAAGTTTTAAGTCGAGGCACCGAAGGCCGCACCACTAGCGGGAGGCAGGCACTGACACATGCCGTAGCGCACCTTAGCCGAGGGAACGTCGTCCTCCGAGGCGGACCTTTCGATTTCGTTGATGGTGCTCTTGGAGCGCGACCGCGGAGACATCCCACCGTCACCCTGAGCGTACGCTTGGCTCTCCAAGTCCGACGACGAGTCCACCGACAGTATGATGGGGTCCTTGGACGCGCCGGGCTCGAAGTCTTTCGGAATGTCGCCTTCGTCATCTGACAGCTTCGCATCGCCCGTCGTCGAGGGATCAATCTGTCGCTCGCCGTTCCTGCCGTCGCTCTCGGTAGACGCCATGACGACGCCGGCAGCGCAGTCACGCAGCGAACTCGAGCAGCGCCGCGCTCTGCTAATAAATGCTGCAACAATTCGTAAGTCGACTCATGACTCGGCAAGTCAAAGGCGGAGGGTAAAAAAAAATTGCCCGTATATTACCAGGCTCCTGCGACGGTCGTTGCGCCGTCACGGTAGAGCTGTTTCACGCCTAATTATTGGATTAGCGCGATGCCCATACATTGCGGCAATGGGCGCCCCATTCAGCAGCTGGCGGCTGGTTTCCTAAGGTCGCCAGCAGCAGCTGCGGAGGGGAAGCGCGGTTTCGCTCATGTGCGTTTCCTCGTGCGCAAGGTGCCTGTCTCGACGCTGCCGCCAAAGTTCCGTAAATGTTTTGGTTCTCCGGTAGCCAGAAAGAAGAAGCGAGCGTATCGCCGCCGCCTTTCTGGACGCAGGCCAGTCTGTTCACGGGACCGCTGGTTGAAGTCTACGAGCAGCTCGAGACGTGGTGCCTGGGCAGCGACGAGTTCGAGAGATCAATCGCCAAGATTCTGCTAGTCGTCCTCTCCGTCAACGTCGCGCTTATCCTCTGCGTGTGGCACTTTCGGGGCGATCGGATCGCCGACCAATTTCTGAACGTCGGTGAGTCTCAATGATTGCAGCGGTCGTGACGCGTGCAGCGAGCGATTCGACATGTGTATGCGGTCGCGATTGCTCACTGATGCGATGAGGCACCCCTGGCGCGCCCGGCACGGCGTACGCGATCGACCGTGCCCGTTTACCATGCTGCGACGACGCGGCCCAACTGCTGCGCTGCCTTTTGTGCGTGAAAACAATAACGGTCGTGTATAGGAGCGACAGGTGACGAGTCCAGGCTTACGGTCGAGTTTTACGCAAAGCTGGTTCGAAGCGGCCGGGTGTTTTCGGGAGTGGGCGGGGCCGCGGTTTTGTTTTTGGTGCCATCGGCGGAGGAACGTGCGCGTGTGTGCTGGGCGCTTTTATCGACACCCAACTGGCGGTGCGTCGTCGGACGTGACCCGAGGGCACGTTTTGTACGAGAGATCGTGTGTTCGTTTTCCGCCCGAGGCGTCATTGGTGGTTTCCCCCGCCTGGAGATTATTGTACGTGCCTCGACGCCCAGACGTTTAGCCAAGGCGCGAGCGGTGTTGTTGCTTCACAGAACGTTGTGCTTCGGATAAGCGGTGCTCCCTGCGAGGTTTCGACCGTTGTGATCCGTTTACGACCACGGTAACTTGCTCATTTAAGACGCTGTGTCAGCACGCCTTTGCGGTATGCTTAATTAGTTGTAATGGGTTGTGACATTTGCGTGATGGTCTTAGGATCATGAGACAGCAATAAGATGCCTAGTCATGCTTTCTCTTGCTGTTCAGGTGCGCGTGCAATGTTAGGTGAGTGTTTTTAAAGCACTGCCTAAGAAATGTCTAGCATTTTGCATGTTATGTATGTGTCTTCCCATGTGAAAAGTCGCAAGGTTAATTAGGATTCATAGAATTGCATGCTCCTTGATTGGGCAGGTCTGCGGTCTTTCTAGTGGAATGAACCTGCTTGCAAGTTAAGTGCCTTTATAATCTTAGCCTTTTGCGCAGTGCATGTGCATGTGGCACTTCTGTTTTACAAAAGAATGGTATCTGGAGCTAGTTTGTACGTGCATGATGAAATTTATCATTGCCTTCATTTTGTGCCAGTTCTACCTCGCACTTCTATTCAAGTGGCAGGGGTATTGACACTTCTGCCGATGCTACTCGTATTCAGTGTTTCACAAAAACTAAAGAAAAAAATTGGCTGCGGTTTAGCTCTTGGTTAAACCTGGAGTGACGCAAGAGCTACATCTGCCTGGCTACGCTTAGGTTCGGCTTGATAGTGAAGACACAATGGTTTTCTCACATAGTAGTCACCTAACGGCTTGAACCACATGACCAACCACGTGGCTGGTCACGTGACCAGTCACGACGCCGCCACGGAGCTCAAAGGGTGGCCACGCTGAAGGCTCGAAGAGCTGGCGTAGTGTAGCTCTCGCTACAATAAAGTTTGTTACCATTACCATCAACCTGGTTACATATGTTGCAAGACAAAGACCTCTCCCATATCTCTCCAATTAACCCAGTCCTGTGCCAACTGCGGCTGCCTTATCCCCACAAACTTCCGAACCTCATCCACCCACCTGACCTTCTGCCACACCCTGCTACACTTGCCCTCTCTTGTAATCCAATCCGTTACTCTTAATAACCATCGGTTATCTTGCCTTTGCTTTACATGTCCTGCCCATGCCTATTTCTGCTTCTTGATTTCAACTAGAATGCCATTAATACCCTTGTCACACGGGCACCGCAAAGGCCGTTGAGAATCAGGTCCTTATATCCAAAGGCATAAGGAGTGCAGCTACACTGCACAAATGTTGGGCCTTTGCCGCTAAGGGCCTTGGTGGAGAGGGCGCTCGTCAGATACCATTGGAGCCCAAAGGCGCGGCCTTCGAGAACCTGTGATCGCAGTGCCATTCAACGTCAAAAAGTAAAAGCAATAAAAAATAGATACAGCCAGCAATGTTTAAAAACTTTTTTTTTAAATATACGAAAGGTGTGTCTGGCTTTGCTTTTTGTACGGGTGTTTATATCTTGTGCCCAGATTTCAAGACTGAAAGTGTTGCAGCAACACCGAGCGCCCCCTGGTGGCTAAGGCAATACACGAAACCTGCTGCTGCTGATGAGAGTAACTCTTGCAGTACTTTTAAGGAAGCAATCAGAATTAAAAAAAAAGTCTGTGCTCAACGAATGAACAGAATACCCGACTTTAATTTAAAAAAACTCACTTCAGCCGCCTCGAGCACGGCAGCGGGTGCTAAGCCTCGAAGACTGTTTGACCATTGGGGTGCACCATGTAGCTGCGTCAGTGCTCCTTTAAGCTTTCGCTCCTTTGGTGAAAAAAGGTGCCTTTGATGGAAAGGCCTTGGAGGAATGCCGTGTTACAGGGGTATAACTCGCATTTGGTCCTCTGCTTTCTTTCTGTTTCCCAACATTATGCCTATCATTTTCCTTTCTGTAGCTCACTTTGCTAGTTAATACTTTAGAAATAGTTAATAGATGTTTGTGTGGCAGTACCAAGGTAGCAGCGCTGAGTCATTCTGTAGTTTAGGGCTCTGGATTAATCTTAACTGCCAGGTGTAACGCGACAGCAGTAAGGCCCTATTGCCTAGAAAATTCGATGTTGCCGCTGTCAGCGTCGACATTTTGAGTGAAAAAATCATGGGATGGATCTGCCAGGTGGTCCCCAGAGAGCAACCCAGGAGGCAGGTGGGCCACCTAGGTCACGTGGCCTTGCGCCGTCGTCGCAACCTCCCCACCGCGTAGTGAGCAAACTGGCCACGGTGGCAGGTGGCAGTTAAATTAATCGTTGGTCGCTGGGGAAGAGCAACCTGGGCCACACAAGGCGCACCGTTGGGAGCACCTGTCATCACAGGGCTGTGGCGCATCGCTTGACCGCTGCACCACTGCGCCAGGAGGGGTATGAGGACTGCCAGGGATCTTTGAATGTAGAGAATGACTTTCCGCATATATGGGAATTAACTCATTATGATATCGCGTCATACCCTTAAGGCGGAGCTTAAGTATCCCCTCCAATTTCTATTCTCCAAGTTCCCAGCCGCTGTGGCTGGGAGGCAAAATGCGAAAGATGCCTACTTTCTGCCAGAATTGGGTCCGGCGCTCTCCACTGTGGCGTCCCTCATTGTTAACGGTTGTGTACAGTTGTCCACACACCTGTCTAATGCGCTCGAACTACACTGTGCACTGTTGTACATTTATGACGGTCACTGCTGTCTGGCAGGCTGGGTGATATCTTTTAAAGACATGAGGGGTTAAACATGATCCATACCAATATGCATGCACTATAAGGTCTTGTTTCGGGCCCAAAGCCATTTGTATATGGTGCCAGTAGTTCCTAGTTCTTCGTTCAAGCGCTCTAGACAAGTTTGTGGACGACTGTACAAAGCAAACTCTCTGCATTTTCTGAGAGTGTGCTGCGTCTAGCAGTGATTTCTTTGTTTCAGGTGAATTTAGCATCATTCGTGTCACCGAGGGATAGCCGAGCATTCGCTATATGGCTTTCTATGTCATATAACAAATGCAATAAATAATATTTTGTGAAAACAGTGAGCGCAGTAGCACCTCATCTGCCCAGAGACAGACTCTACCACCATTAATGACAATTTTTTTTTTTTGCTATTTTAAGCATAATACACATCTTCAGAGCAGAAATTGATTCCACGATCCTTCAGGTGCTTACTTGGCATGTGCTGATATTTTGATGTTGCTATTTCTGTCAGTTGTGACACTTGGTAGGAAATTTTGCACTTGGCACATCCTTGTAAAAAATTGACCATTGCCATTTTTCACCGGAAAGGTAACAATTATCTTTGTATGGCTTTTCAATGCAATCAAAAAAATGCTGCCTTAAAAGCTTAAACCAGCGTGAACCTTTTCCTTTCATTTTTGCCCAAGGGTGAGTTTGCTCAATAAAAATATCTGTACACCGTACTGAAATCCCTGTGCAGCATTTAGCCCTTGTCAAAACGTAGCCGTAGGAGCTGGGATCACATGTATGACCTCATGCCCAATTAGGCCATCACAGTTGGTATTCTGTTACACATGAAAGGCAATCTTGCCTTTGCACTTTTTCATGCTCATAACTGTGAGGGCCTTTTCACGTTGGTCCTTTCAGAGCTGAGCTGTTAGTCACTTGGGATCAACAGCAAAATGCCAAAACAATAATGCAATGAAATGGTTGATTTGAGATATGCTTGCGAAAAATATCAATAATTAATGCGGGTTTACTATGGCCCTGTGCAGAGCCATAGCAGACATAAGCTGCTACAAAGGAGCATCTGCAGCTTTTGTTAACGAGTGCAGCTGTTGCGGTTGCATGCGAAACAAAGAAGTGAAGGTTAGCAATTATTAAAAACATATGAGCTCTGGCAGAATCCTGCCAAGCACTCTCACTCACACGTGTCTATGATGAAGGGCCCCACTGTCAGGTCCATCTGGAACGAAATTAAGCAGCTGTGTGGTTCGCTTTTGTGAATAAGTTGAGATATGATGGATATTAGTGATAACTCCAGTAGGTGTAAGGGCAATATCCTTTTGCAAAGTTAGAAAGACTGTGTTGAAAATGTTAGAAGTTGCCACTTTAAACTATGCTAAGCTGAGGGTGGATAGGGTCTCGAAATCCAAGGTAATGAGCTATGCATGTTGGCCAACCATACAGCCATTCTTGAAGGCAGAAAGTAGTGCTTTTGCATAGAGATCTTATAGGCATCCAGAATGGATTATCTGGATATTGAAGTTAACCTGATGCCCTCACTTGAGATGTGTTTCTGCCACATTGTTTTCCGGTTTAAGCTGTGTCCATATACTGCATGATGTGTAGAGTACTGCACACATGTAGAGAGGTGCATAATGGCTTGGGATGAGCCCCAGAGTGTGTTGCTGCTTGCATGCTGTGAACAGTCGCTGCTCACCTGTGTAGCGTTTGGCAGAAAAGATATCTGTTCCAAGAAATTTTATCATGTTGCTTTCCAAGTATCTGTAAGGGAGGCGGGGGCATCATTGGAAAAGACACAACAAAGTGTATTGGCCATGTCAAGTTATAAGGGAGTAGTTACTCATTGGCATCCACCTGTACAGCTCAGTCTAATTCATTATTGACATAGTGCATACTGAAACCACCTTAGATGTACACCCAAAGGTAGGAAAGTCCAGTTAGTTCCAATTTCGACTACTTCAGCACACCTGGTAACTGGAGGAGAAATGATGCTCGAACATGCATGATTCATGCATGCAGCACGAAAGATGGCGGCAATGGTTGGATTGTCTGAGGCATTGAGAAAACTGAGTTCTGTTTTAGCCGTGGTGCTTCGAATACTGCTCGGCGATGCATTTTTTTCCCTTTTGGATATTGTTGCCATGACGACGATACGATGCTGCAGTCGGCTTTCTTCCAGCCGCTGTGGGAGGAACTGGCACTAACGTCCTTACTGGCCAGACAGTGGTAGATATAGAAAGCTTCCCTACCCCTGGTACACCCATGAATATGGTTTCTTGGTCTAACCATTTCATTGCACTACTCAAAAATTATATTTAGCTGTTTATGTGCAAGTTTAGACCACTGTTAAGAGGTGATGTGAGGAAAGCCATTTGTTCTTTTAATTCTGGAAAACTGTTACATAATTTACTTTTTTTTTTTTTCTAGCAGTCTTAGTACTAGCAAATATGGCTCATCTGGACTGCGACATAACATAATGCAGCCTTCTGTGTCCTTTCTCTTTGCTCAGTTTTCAGGAAGACACCTGCCACACATACTTGTTGGAACGTCATGTAGTCAAGCTATACTATAATGGTACTCTGATATTTGCAAGCTGCATTTTCCCAATTTGGTGGCAGGGTTTTTGTGCTCAGTGGCAGCAAAGCTTTGAGTCTGTACTGCATCAGTTAAAACTGCTCATGTCTCGTGTGGAAACATGGTAATATGTGGAATGAATTATTTTGCTGACTATTGACAGTGGGCCGTCTGCTATACCACGTGCCAACACCGCCTGTTTGTTGTTAGCTAAAATGCTTCAAGATTCTTAGTTGAATAGGCAACCCGTGGTGTGAGCAGGTAATAGCTTGACAGTGACCCTTTGTTGAGTAGTTGTTTTGCAAGTTTCCTTTGAAAGGCTTTGCTCAAAAATGACTTGCACTTCCTTTTTGCTATGCTCTGTGACATTGTTTTAGTGTAGGCAATGGCTGTAAAGAGGACGTTAGAGGATCCACTTAAGGCTTTTTAGAGCCTCTCACCGATGAAAAGGAAAGAACAGGCGGCCATTGTTGCCCTGGGTAGCTCTTTTTGTTCCAGGGTGTGTGATGCTGCAAAGTGTAAGCAAAATCAGAGGGGCATCTAAGCCTCAAGGGTATAACTTGACAGCGTCAATGGTTATTTGCAATTTTCTTTTTCTTAATTAATACCTCTCTCTAATCACACACATTCATTAGCATGTACCAATAAGAATACTAGAGTGCGTGATGCACCACAAGACACGCAAGGTCTTCCTTTAACCAAGTCAAACTAATGTGCTTCATTGCCCTAGAGGTAGCAGGTCTGGCTCGCAACCCAAGGGTCATGGGTTTGATTCCCAACAAATTACCTTAGATTTCTTTTCAGTGAAATCAATTTACTTTACATCCCTACATGCCATAATGACAGTTCAGTCATGCTACGACCTCATAGTCATAATTTGGCCGCCGCAGTGGCTCAGTGGTTATGGCGCTCAGCTGCTGACCCGAAAGACGCGGGTTCGATCCCTGCGGCGGCGGTCAAATTTCGATGGAGGCGAAATTCTAGAGGCCCGTGTGTTGTGCGATGTCAGTGTACGTAAAAGAACCCCAGGTGGTAGAAATTTCCGGAGCCCTTCACTACGGCGTCTCTCATAGTCTGAGTCGCTTTGGGGCGTTAAACCCCCATGAACAAAACCAAACCATAGTCATAATTTAACTCGAGTTGCAATCTTTTTCATTCCACAGCTGAACATGTGATGTCACAACCCTCTCGGCCAATCCTGAATTAGTGTGACAACATGCATGGCCTTTCCTGTGAACATTCATTCCCATGCTGTCACGTTAAAGGTTTTTTTTTCCAACCATGAACAGCATCAAGCGCCGAGATTGAGGAGTTCCAGAAGGAGGCGAGCTTGCTGGAGCTACCCGAGGAGCATTCGCCCCGGATCTGAGCGATATCAGTGGCAGCACTAGATGGCAGCCATCCGTGACTTCTTCAAGAAGCGCAAAGCTGAGATCAAGTTCAAGCAGGCGGGACCCGGCAGGCGACTCAACACAGAGGATGATGTGCCGTGTGTGCGAGCCCCGCCCCAGCGTCCCCAGCCACAGCGCGGAGCTCCATCGGAAGGTGCACAGCGTGCTGCTGCGGCCGCGTTGGCACGTCTCGAGCACCAGCAGGCCAAGGCACATCCCAACTGGTCAGTACCTCTCTTTATGCCAGAGCTGGGAGCTAACGTGTGACCCTTGGGTGTATTTGACGACACTTTAGAAAATGCATACATTCGTGATATCCTAGCTGAAGTCAACGAGAGGAAATTGACAGAGGCAGGGCATGCAATGACAAGGCAAGATAACCGATAGAAGTCTAGGGGGCAACTGAAGGGGTTTTAGAATACAACGAGTTTAACAGGATCGAATGTGCGAAACTTGCAGGTAAAGCGTGCAAAGTCCTTTTGTGCTGGCGTTTTAGTTGGTGACCTAATCGTTGCATGAATTCGCGACTGTGTTCAGGCATCTCCGTAGTGCACAGTGCCGAATGGAGGAAGCATGATGATGCCATCTACGGCAGAGGCATATTTGTGATGCCTCCTCAAATGAAGAAAACCAATGCCACTGAAGGTTAACCTTGTGGAGGATTGTTTCGGGGCATCCAACGACGCAGGACAGTGCGTGGGCGAAGGCAGTAGTTATCTTAAACTTCACCATCCATGATGTTGTCATAAGTTTCACCGCTTTGCTTCGAAGCTGTGAGAGAACACCTAATTATCCTCACGTTTTTAATTTGCAATTATCTTGCCATTTTAAATGTTTATCCTAAAAAAATGATACAGCTTCTGTTTAAGGACAACGGACATGATTCCAAGAGAGAGGGCAACACAGCAGGGGCAAAAATTATTGTGGGACGATAAAAAGGATGAAAAATAAAGTGTCACAGAGAAAGCAGGGGCGAAGGCCTTTCGCAGTGACCTCAAATTAACCCTGTTCTATGCCAGCTGCGACCACTCTATCCTTACTCCATACCACCACTGTTACGCTTGCCTTCTCTTGGAATCCACTCCATTACCCATCACGACCATCAGTTACTTTGCCTTCTCATTACATGTCCTGGACGTGCCCATTTCTTCCTCTTGATTTCTGCTGGGATGTCATTAACCTGCATTTGTTCCCTGACCCACTCTGCCCTCTTCCTGTCTCTTAATGTTACACCTATCCTTTTCCTTTCTGTAGCTTGCTATGTTGTCATCCATTTACACTCAACCCTTTTCATTAGCCCGATGGCAGTCAGGTAGACACAGGAAATTAGGAAGCCAGTGTAGATGAGTGGCTGCAGCTGATGCAGGAGAGATTTATTTGGAGGTCAGTGAGAGAGGAATTTGTCTTGCAGTGGGCGTAGCTAGGTTGTCGTTGGTGGCGGTGATGATGACATTGTCATAGCCCTGACGACAGCGTAGTCTTGCAGTTGTTGTTTATGGTAGGTTGTACCACCCAGTCAGCTTGCAAGCCATCCATCGTTCACTATCTGTTACCACTGAGACATTTCATAGTAATTGGCCTGGTCAATGTATTGAGTTGGCCCTTGCCACACAAACTGGTGCGTGCTTCCGTGCGTAGTTGTACAATAACCTGGTCTGGTAAACAGTTAAAAACCATGGCAGCATCCTGAGACCATTCATTAAATGTCATTCAGTGGACTATTCAGTGCAGTTTTGTTTTATGTCATTACCGCAAAAATTCCTGCATTTACCATGAAGACGATGAGAACATTATCCTGTTGGCCTAGGGTTAGTGGGTGCTTTGGTAGAGTGTGGGAGGGGAGCAGGGTACAGCTGTCGCCGTCACTTCCTTGCCTCAAAGTAGTGTGATGAACCCGGAAATTCTTGTGATCTGTCATTTGCGAATGCAGTGCGCACAAAACGCATCATTCCATAAGAATAGACAGGGCAAGCCATTGCCCAGATCATCTGTGACTCAGTCAGATAGGCCACTCTAGGCACCATGAATAACATAAAACGCCGAACAATTGAGCTGTGACATACCCAGAGGCATAACCTAGTTGCTGAAGTAAAGGATGTGTAGTGAGGCCCCCTCAGCAAGCAACCTGCCCCATAATTGGTTTTTAACAATTATTTACCTTTCAAAATTTTTAGACTTTGTGCTCTGCTTGCGTTTCCAAATCATTGAAGAAAACATCCTAAAGTTTTAGTAGGTCCCATGCACCTCACCTTATTTTATTGCATGTTTTAGATGAATTCACCTATTAACATACCTTAAAGATCGTGTTGACCTACAACCTCGAATTTGGCACTGGTGTTGGTGCTGGTCTTCGGTCATTGCTGCCTTTGTGCCATAAAAATCCACCACCACTACTATTATCACCAATGTAATAATTGATGTTATTATTAACAATGTAAAAGGTGCTGTTTTCTGTGCTGATCTAGTTCTTGCATTGTGTTGCTTGCTTATTTGCATCAGCCCATTAAGTTTGAGACTACAGCTGTGCTTTAGCATTAAATTTCTCTGTTTACACCTTGCTTGCAGGTCGGTGGCTGCTATCAAATCGCAGGCCAAAAAGGAACTCGAAGAGCAGCTTGCAGTGGAAGAGCCGGAGCCAACGAGCAGGAGAAAACAAACCCCAGTGAGCTTTTTTTTTTGCTTTACTGCCAGTCACATGCAGCATGGATTGGAACCCTCTGGCTCTCCTCATTTATCTGCAGAGCCTTTGGTATTTTGTTTAAGTTAAGGTGTTTTTTGGGCATTTAAGTTATAGCCATTTATTGATACGCAGCATTTAGCAAACACGAAGTTGACATGAAAAGCACATTCAAGCATGTATTGATTTGAGCGTGTGAATATGAAGTGCTCAGCTTCTATGATGACACCACTTCAGCCATTTATTTTTATCGCTCATCCAGCAATTCAAAGCTGCAGAGAGGCAGGCCAATGTTCCACGAATATTGCAGTGAACTATTTCGTTTAGTTTGGTGCTTTTGTGCATGTGCGAGAAAATGTTAAGCTTCGCTGTATTCTATATTTAGTACCAATTAGATAGTCATGCTGTGCAATATAGTCACCTAGTACATGTTTTAATGCAGTTGCACAGCCTTGTTTCATTTCTAATTTCATTTAACTGTATAGAACTCGACTTTCAATGGAAACTGTTGTGAAGAAGCAAAAAAATGGGATAAGCAGTAAACTAAAAGTAAGCAGTCACCTTAAACAAACAGAAAAAAACAAGAACCAGCACATTCTCTTGCAACATGTTTCAAATTACAAAAAGTGTCGGGAAAGAGTGAAAATAGCAGTGGAAGAGCGTAATATATGTTCATTTTCTTGCCAATGGTAACATGCACTCCGCATATAAATAAAGCCTGTGCAGGGTTGTTGTGTTGAGCCTTAGTTTTGAGTATTTTAACAAAACGAAGCTGTCAATTTTCGCACTTTGACCTTTGGTGGGATGCACTGGCCTCTTGACAACCATCAGTGCGCTGTGAGCATCAAAACAGCAGGCACGTTCAAACGCTCTGTACTTGTGCAAGTATGGCTACATTCTGTGTGCATGAACCCAGGTTGTGCTGGAGTCTGGTCCGCAGGCTGGAGACAACGCAGTGGTGTTTGGCCACCCATTGCTGAGCCCCGAGCTGCGACTCCCTTACGAGGAGCTGCGAGCTCGCATCCGGCAATTCCTGTACGAGCAGATGGCCGAGGAGCCTGGCCTCACCTCCTGCCTTCTCATCCACACCTGCAATTCCCCACAGTCCAAGGTGGGCACTATAACAGCGATAGCTGTTAATACCAGCAATCCCTGCGTCCACGATGTTGGCGTAGACATCTTTCCAGTGAAGGATTGGGAGGGAGTAGCATAGGAGGAAGTGCAACAGGATATGCGATGAAAACAGCGCCATTAAAAGGGATTAACATTGCATACGTAGCACAGCGCAACAGCTGGGCTCTCATATTACGCAGCATAGCTTAAGCAGTGGTCAGTTTTTACTAACAAATACAAAATACTGACTGCAGTATAGTTTGTTGGTGAAAAGGCCTTGGTCTAGCATGTGTGTGATGTCTCCACCTCTTAACACCCCTGGCAGTTTGGAGGGGATTGAGGCATCTTCAGGCCTGGAGGGTGGGGCACCCACTAGTAAAAATGCCTCTCTTATCTACGAGCCTCCACCCACCAGAAGTCTACAGTGAAGTCATATTCAAACACATTGAGAAGGCAGTCAGTGTAAGAGAAAAATGTACACCCTATACTGCTAACGCACATTTGTTGCATCACATGGCATCATTTCCTGTGCCCCTAATCAATCCACACTTGAAAAATTCAAATTTTTGTAGGCTTTGAGAAAAGCATTAAGCGATATTGAAAGGAAACTCGTGGGAGTACTAAAGAATATGTCTCTTCCGGGTCACAGGAGCAGCAGCAGTGGTCTAGCGCACATAGAAACGCAAGCAATACAAACTCGACTGTTACATCGCAGCTATGGCACTGCGGCTGCATTGAGCATCGTGAAAGTCTCCTTGCGATATTATCTCGTGCTGGAATTTCAACAGCCAACATTTAGCACGCACGGAACAGCGATGTCACACCAGCCAAAGCGTAAAACTCCACCCTCCATCTACCCCCGTGTTCATCGGCTTCTGATGCACTGTGTGCACCTTGACACCATGCATATTTACGGGTGTCTTGGATTTTGTTGCGGCTGTTGATAGATTTCAATCGCCGTGGCGACGCAAACATGAACGACTGAAGGCAGCAATAAATTCAAAAGGCGCAGGGCACCCGGCCCACCCAAGAATGCGAGATAGCATAGAATGCACACCTATCATAATTTAATTTGTTGGTTCAAATCTTTCTTCATTTCATGTGATTTGCTGCATGCTTGCGATATGGCGCCGCGCTTCCAAGCACCTTTTTGTTGTTGTCGTTGTCACTAAAGCGGAAAAGGTTTAAATTTCGACTTTTTACGTTCTTGAATTGCTCTTTTTGGACTGACTTGCACACAGGTAGAAGATAATGAAGAAAAATTCAAAGCACAGCATGAAAGACAGGCAGTTTAACACTCGCAATGCTAGGCTGTGGCGATGGCAAAGTGGTCTAATGCAGCAGTCAGTGAAGCTGATCTGTTTGCGCCGCCGTGGCTTCGAATTCCGCTCATGGCCAATTCTGTTTGCTTTTATTTCACACCCCCAACCAAGTGTGACACTGGACACCGCCGAAAGAGCCAATGAGCTGCTCATGCTATCACATCAAACGAAACTCCACCACGGTAGACTGTGCGTGGGCTGTGCTGTGTGAGACACGGTTGCGTGGATTGGCTCCCAATCTATGCATTCCGCTTTTTTCTTGTCACTTGCAGCTTAAAAGGTGCAATTTTTAAAATCCAATGGGCGAAGAAAAACAGCGCACAAGCACACGCATGCCGCCACATGGCCCATTGCGCTTGCTCTCCCACCTTGTGCTACCTCCTCGCTTCCTCTGACAGCTGCTCTCCGAGATGGAAAGCCATCGCAGGGCGTGTCAGGCAGTCTGCGCAAGCACAACGGCTGCAAGAGCCACAAAGACTAGCTAGCCAATTCCAGAAAAGCACATTGCACTTGCCAGAAGCAAACAGACAAAGCAGCAGGCAACAATGCTCAGCTTTTTCATGCACAATATGCTGCTGCTGTGTTTCCCGGCTGGTACGTCCTTTTTCTGCAGTCTTGTGCAAAACGTAACAACTGGTTTTTGCTTTAGTAGAGAGAATAGGAGGTGACCTCCTATTTTAAGGTTCTTTCAAGGCTATTCAGGTGTCCTCACAGGTACCAACTCCTTGTTTAGGTCTCCAGCAAATCAGCGTAGACTGAAGTAGACACTTCCATAGTACTACAGGACTAGGTGGCACTAAGTTGCCTGCTGCAAGTTTCCTCTGTGAAACACCAGTTTACTAGGGAATGGACACTGCGAATTTGCATTTGTATCACTTATGCATATAATGCATGTTTCTTTACTTTTTTGTCAATGATGAAACTGTTTCAGATTTTTAATCATTTACGTTTTCTAGCATTAATGTCGGTCTTTGTCAGTATGCCTTTGCGCAGCAACCAAGGCTTGCACCAAGCTTTGGACCAATCTCTAAAGTCTCGAGTTGATCGTCATTGAAGTCTTCAGTGAGTGAGCGAGGGACAGTCACTCGCTCATTTTACTTCTCTTTTGCAGCATAATTGTTGAAGCACCGCTTGTGTGCACAGGAGGGTCAAAGCCCTCAACTAAACTCTTTCAAGATAATGTGTTGCTGTTGTGACAGGTTGATGCTGGTGTGGAGACGCTGTGCAAGTACCTCAACAACATCGCAGATCACCCGTCAGAAGAGAAGTACCGCCGCATCCGCCTCAACAACCGGATCTTCCAGGAGCGGGTGCTCCCACTCGAGGGCGCTCTAGAATTCCTCCAGGTTAGTTGCAGTTTCTCCCTTTGAACTGTGTCATGGGCTGTATCTGGGTAGAGTGAGGCAGGGAGAGGATCTAATAATATAGGCAAGGGGTGTGCAAATATGAAATGCTTAGTTGTAAAGCAGGTACAAATAAAACTCTTTAGAAAACCAAATCAAATAGTTTCAAACATAAATAAACACATTTTTTCTTTTTTTTTTCCAGTGGTAGGGTTTAACATACCAAGTAGAGTTAAACTGAGTAGATGTGCGGAAGCAAGTGCTCATTCTTCGCCTCTGACATCTGCATGTGCATTTCATTTTACTCATCATATGTGGAAGGTGCATGGTTCGATCCCCAGTGCTGCTGGGTTCCTGCCGGTCTCCAGTGTGTACAAGCTTACCTTGGCTAGGTGCCCGGCTTTCTCTGGAGTCAAATGCTTAAGGAAATGGGTCTTTTACCCCACCTCGTGCCATGCTGCTCTTTGGCCAATACTGCCCTTATGCTATTAAAGGTCGTCATACTTTACTTGCTACCGGCATAATTACTGTACCTGTAAGGCATGTCAGGCATTAAATAAAGGAGTTGGGGCATCATGTATTTGTAAATGCAATAAACCTCATCTTGCGACTAATAACGGAAGTGCAACTTGTGAACATAAATGTGTTCAGTTAAAAAAAAATCTTAATATGACAGTTTACACTATCATTTAGTACAAGGAGCTTACTGACTGCTGTTATGAAGTATTATGACGGTGGCCAGATATTTCCTTACTCACCGAGTGACATCAGAGGATGCTGTTGATGGGACACGGTGCGGCGCATTCCTGGCAAAGTGAAACAAGGTGGCTTATAAAAAGCGGGTGAAGAACAGTTGCTTGGAGCTACAGCACAAGTGGAAGCATCCCTTCCACGATTCCTCGCAACACCTGAAAACAAAAAGCGCTGGCCTCTGAATGCCGCAGCAAACACGGTGTTCTCGACAAGATGTTGCCCCTTGGCCTTCACTCATCGGTTTCTGTTCACTGCAAGCCCAGTAATGAGTCCAAATTCTTTTGCAAAATGAAGGCGAGAAAACGAAACTATACCACGAAAGACGGCACGCGCACGATGCTACCCAAGTTGAAGTCGCGTAGGTTAGCCCGAGGCTTTTTTGGTCTTGAACAATACTTGTTGTTGGGCTGGTAAGTTAGGATCCATGCTAGCATTGCACCAAGGACAAAGCACAAGAGCAAGAAGGACGACAGGACGAGGCGTCATTTCATCCATTCTTTTTTCTTCTCCCGTGTTGCATAAAATGCGTGATTTCCTGGTTTTAATGGACTAAAATTGTGCGGGATGAAATTGGGCGCCACGAAACAATGCATGTGTACCGCAGGTTCGCCCATTCCGCTATCCTCTGAAAGCCCAGTCTCCGTGCGCCCCTCGTCTGTTGTCGCAGTGATCGGAAACAATATAATCACCGGTGTTCATTTGCTTTCATCGCCGGCATGTTCATGGTTAGTAGTGGCGTGACACAGCGACAAACCACGTACTGCTGCACTTCGTTTTGCTTTCCATGAGCATGCAGCGGCCACGCCGGGGCAGCTCTCGATGGCAGTCGGCGCACTGGCTTTAGGCTTAGGTATAGCATTACAGTGCATACGCTTTTGCAGCATGCCAAAAGTTGTTTCTACTAGGGAAGAACTTGACAGACGATTACGATACTCGATAGTGTTCGATTTGAGCACAGCTCTTCGCACGCCACCTGCCAATAATGGCAGATGGCATGTTACGCTGCTAGCCACTCTCCCGTGGCAGCCACCTTCCAGGTTGTCCCTTCCTCCGCTTTCGCCATGGCAGGTGGCGTTTCGCTCTGCTACTACCTGCCACGGTTGTCAGGTGGCGTATTATGCCGACTGCGCTGGCGACAACGTGGAATCCACGAACAGGTGCCTACGTAACTAATGTGACAGTGGCGAGATGCTGTGACTAGTGAGTGCTGTTTAAAAGTGCTGCGGTGATTGGCCAC
The DNA here is from genome assembly GCF_052857255.1 of Amblyomma americanum. Classification (NCBI taxonomy): domain Eukaryota; kingdom Metazoa; phylum Arthropoda; class Arachnida; order Ixodida; family Ixodidae; genus Amblyomma; species Amblyomma americanum. The sequence continues at coordinate 142,224,604 of NC_135503.1, forward strand.
TTCAGATGATCAGGATTTTGTGCAATTTCTTAATGTTAAGGCAGTTCGGATACTACGAAAAATAAAAGTGTGGTGCAAGTCAAATTGCAAATAGTGCTCACAATCGACTTGAAATTTTGAATGTTCACAAACCACTGTCATTTGTATATGGATAGAAAGAAAACATGGAATCAAAGGGATAATTGGGCAGTGTGAAGCAAAAAGGATGATTGAATGAAAGTGTACACCTACAAAGATAGATAAAAAAAATTGGTATAGGGACTTGTATAATTTGTGTACTATATTCTGGAAAGTATGATAGCGTGTGTTCAAGTCTAGCTTATTGTTATTTCAAGACTGTCGGCACCAACGCATGATGCTGCCGCCTGGCGTTTCCCCGTCACAGGCGGCCGGCTTCGTGCGGCGGCACGACGAGGAGTGCCCAGCCGAAGAGTGGCTCGAGTTCCCCCCAGACAGTGACATCGAGCAGCTGCGCATGCTGGCAGATGCGCTGTGCTGTGCCAAGCCCCTGGTGCCTGTGCTGGACCGGTCCCTGCGCGTGCTGCTCCCCCACGAGGCAGCACAGCAGCTGGTGCTGCCAGACTCTTTTTTCAACCTCAGCCCCGACGAGCTGCTACGCGAACAGGAGGCCAGGTGGAGCCGCTTTTCTGTTGCTTTCTCTTCGCTGTGAAACAAGTGGTAGGGTTTTAACGTCATTAAACAGAGCAGACGTGTAGACGTGCGAAAGCATGTGTTTAGCCTGTTTGGCTCATGGTTGTACTTTGCCAGGTCATCGCCACATCTGGCGACGATATTAGACTCAGGTTAAGCTCTTATCGAGGTTAAGCTGAGCTGGTCTGTTCATGCTGCAGATGGAAGTTGATTTAGACGATGTGCAAAGCACAGTGCGAAAGTGTGTTGCAGTTTAATATAAGGCATGATCGGCTGTGGTGATAGCATAGTGCTCTCATGCAGTGGCCACCGAAGCTAATCTGTTCATGCTGCTGTGGGTTCGAATTCCAGTCACGGCAATGTTCGTTTTGTTTGTTTATTTATTTATTCAAGGTCAAGGCTTTAGTGATGACCTGGCTTTTGCAGCTTCGGTTGTGAAATAGAGCTTTTGCTCTAAAAATGGCTGCCGCCAAGGAGAAAGCAGCGGGAAAAATAAGACACTGCAAGAACAGGCAGACAAAGTCACAATGTCCTGTCCGTTCTCGCTTGGTCTTGCTGTTTTCTTCTGTCATTTGACGGGCGCAGACCAGCCGAAAGTAGCCCCATTGTGGTCTTGGTGCCACCCAGTGGTTATGGGACCAGTAGAGGGCTGGTGGCCTGCATTCATAACGGACCTTTTTTCAGTAACGTGCCCCTCTGGTGGACACCAGGTGACGCTCATTTTCCGGGTCAGGCCGTCAAAACTTCCTGCCATCATTTCTGTGGAAATTCCTTTACAATGGTGTGGTGGGTTTATTTTGCTGGCTTCACCTAGCCAGAGCAGATAGGGGTGAGTCGGCTGGACACAGCTTCCGTACTGCTCTTGATCTGTTTAATTCACGATAATCTGTGACTAGAGAAGATTGGCGAACCTGAACACATCTTGTTTTGGCGCCGGTGCGTGCAAGGTCTACAGGTTCTTCTGCGAGGGCCTAGAAGATACTAGTGATGCATCTAACTATTTTCTTGCAGTTCGTCATATTGTTGTCCTATTAAGGATAAACACATGTAGCAAACTCCTTCCCCATTTTTCACCTGCTGTCGATGGCAAAAATGGCAGACGAGCAGGCTTGGCATATGGCAGGATGTTAGTGGCAAAAGGTCCATTGCTGGTCTGTGTAGTGACAAAGTGGGTGCCAGGGGTTTTAAGGTTTTTTAGGGTTTAACGTCCCAAAGCAACTCGGGCTACGAGGGACACCATAGTAGAGGGCTCCAGATATTCTCGACACCTGGGGTTCGACACCGTGCAATGAAATCGCACCGCACACGAGCCTCTAGCATTTCTCCTCCATCAAAATGCAATCCTTGAGGCCGGTATCGAACCCGTGCATTTTGGGTCAGCAGCCAAGCACCGTTAACTACGGATCCACCATGGTGGCTGGCAGTTGAAATGGCCCTTGCCCTGCAATGGGCCTAATTCAGTTTATCATGATGGTGATGGTTTTCTCCTAGATTTTCTATGTGAGTAACATGCACAGAAAAAGAAGCAGACAAGCGTAACTTCCAAAGTGCAGTAGACTGCCGTTAAATGAACTCTGCTAAAGGGCAACTGAAGAGGTTTTAGAATTCGATGAGTTTAGAAAGGCTGTACGTGTGAAACATGCTGGTAAAGGCTGCGAAATCATTTTGCACTAGCATTTGAAATGCAGGCATAATCGACGAATGAAGTGGCGGTAGCGTTCAGGCTTCTCTGCAGTGCACAGCGATGGGCAGAAGCCCCGATAATGACATCACGTGCGATGGCGCTGCGTTTCCAGCGAAGAAACTGTTGTTTGTGGAAGAAAGCCAACCCAGTCAAAGGTGAAGCTCTCAAAGCATTGTTTGGCGGCATCAGTTGACACACAGCAGCACGCAGACAAGGACAGCGGACAACTGAAATTTTGGCGACAGTGGTGTCACTACAAGTTTCCCCGCATTCTTCAATGCACCAAGGAGGAGCATGAATATTGTCGCGGATTTAATCAACGATTATGTCATCATTTTAAATGCTAGTGCAAAAGCACTTTACCTAGAAGCTTCATGGATTCGAATTCTTGAATAACCTCGAATTCTCCAAACACCATTTCAGCTTCCCTGAAAGGTATGACTTCTCGGATATACGAACAATGTGAGACATTCAGTTGGTTTTCCATAGACCGACTTGCTAAAAAATTCCGTCAAGGACAAACCACGACAACTCCATTAACGTAGGTCGTGGAGTGTTCGCGTGGAGTTTGTGAGGCAAGCTCGCAAGAAAGCTTCACCGCACATTCGCATGAAGGCGCAGGGATACACGGAAGTGTTCTTGCAGGGAAGCATTCTTGCGGGTGCGTGGTAGGCAGGGCGGGCAGGGCACCATGACGCCTGCCTGTGCACGATGCAGTTATCTGACATGGCCAGATCTCTGCATTGCTCGCATGTCGTGTGCCGTGTGTTGTCCCAGGTGGATGAGGAGGCGCATACAGTGCAATCCACTTATAACGATATTGAGAAAAACCGGAAAATCAGATTGTTATAATAGATTATCATTATATCTGGACCAACAAAAAACGAAAAAAAAGCAAAAAATAACGCGTATCTCCCCCCCATGCATGATGTAACCACCGCTGCCTGCGCTCTTGTCAAAGGCACACAGCGTCTTGGTGCTCTGCCAAGTTGCCAAGTTCACCGAGCGAACCACCCATGCCGAGCTCCTATCAAAAGATACACAACGTGATGTTATTGCATACAGCATCTGCAGCAGCCAAGCAAGCTCCTCCCTCCAGTGATTGTGATGATAACACTTGGTTCCCACGGCTGTAGGCAACGCTCACTTACGGATTTCGCCGCGCCAGTCCGTTTGTGTGGTGTTTACGTCATTCGCTTCAAAGTATTTTATGTTTTGTCAAACTTTCAGACAAATTTTGGTGGTAGGCACCTTCCGGGCAGCCAGAATCCTATCACTGTATCCATTATTTTGCATATAGAGTTTATTCTTTACATAGGGGCAATGGGTGATTTGAAAAATCTTAAGAATTTGATCGTTATAAGCGATATATTGTTATATCTGGTATCGTTATAAGTGGATTACACTATAGGCACAAGGTGCATAAGCTCGTTGAGTCTGGGTTTAAGCAGGTTTCCAAGTGGCGCACCGTTGCAACGTGCGTTTTTGTAGTCCAGAGACCTCGCATGCTCAGGTATCAGCTTGACGTGCACGTCACCTGCGCCGTAGGGAGAGGGGTGATGCTCTTGCTCAGGGAGTTGGTAGCAGCCACACTGTGAAAGGGTGACATAAGAGAGAGAAAGAGTAAAAAGAAGATTTGGATTACCTTTGGGACGTTAAACCCCCATAAAGCTAAACCAAACTATCTTTCTTTTTTCCCTTTCTCTCCCTTATGTCACCCTTTCACAGTGTGGCTGCTACTAACTGATGGGCTTTCAGAGCCTGTACAGCTGTTTGGCCAGCTGGGCACATTTGGGGCACTTGGAGGTGGAGGAGAAAGCGGCAAAAAAAAAAAAACACAAATGGAGGTCGATGCAGTAGAGAGATGGCAACACAAAAAATTTACAGCATTTACACTTGTTGCGTAAACCATGAAATTCAGCGAGAGCTAATGGAAACGGAGAATGTTTTTAATCAATGCTGCTTTAATCCCTTCCTTATTCCCTTCCTTCATGGTTTGATCCTGGTGTCCACCCACTGTAAGGCTGCTGCCACACTTTTCCTTATAGCACCCACCAGTGCCATTTCCCCAACTATAAGTCACAATAAGAAGTCGGGAATATTGTTCACCGCTGAAGGACGGCACTGCAACTCTGGGAAGCAGCCTTTCTTAGACCCCTGAAAATCTTCTCTCCGACTGTTGCAATTGAGCAACTCCTCCATCCAGTTATCGTCGATTCGATGATGTTCCGGCTTCTGGCATCCACTGAGTTACCGACTTTTTTGGCAAGTAGAATAGTGTTGCATTTGAAGCCAGTGGGTATGCTGAACGCGAGTGCGTGCCATTTTGAATGTAGGCAGATTAAACAGACAGGACCAGACCGGCGTGTCGAGGCACTAAACAGAATGCGCTGCCTAGGCATCTGTCCGCTTGCCATCCGCTTCTCCAGCAGCATTCATTCAGCATTTACATGCACTCCATTCTTCCGAGGTGATTGCATCAGTTTGCGGTCACGGAGGCCATGCAACCTTACCTTAAAATGCAAGCATTTATCAAGAGATGGTGCTATTATTCGAATGTAATATGGGGGGTGACTTTTCACTTCTATTTTTGGGAAAAAAATGCGTTACATTCGACTAAATATGGTATGCATGTTCACATACCCTTTTTAGGGGCATTCTGATAGGGAAGTCTTCTGTACGCCGCAAGTAAATTTTAAAGCTCACTCAAATTGAAGAGAATTCCATTCATTTGAGCTGTTTTTGAGCCCACTGGCCACAAACAGCAAAAATGGGCACGGCCAATGCCACAAGGACACGTGGTCAGATTTAGTCTGCGTACTTAAGGCTCATAATCTCGTGGCCATCTTGCCTGGTGAGTCTAATAACATGTGCTTCGGTCAACCTGTTCTGTTGCAGGCGGCGCGAGGTGGACCTGCAGACGACACTGCGCACCAAGGCCATGCGTGAGCGTGACGAGAGGCGGGAGCAGATGATGTACCGCTACACGCTCATCCGGATCCGGCTGCCCTCGGGCCTTCTACTGCAGGTACTATGCTCTGCATTTCTCGCCTGTCCCCATTTTGAATGGGCCTCCACATTGGCTCAGTGGTTATGGTGCTCGGCTGCTGACCCGAAAGACGCAAGTTCGATCCCAGCAGCCACGGCAGTCTCATTTCGATGGAGACGAAATGTTAGAGACCTGTGTATTGTTCAGTGTCAGTGAACCCCAGGTGGACAAAATTATGCGGAGCCCTCCGCTACGATGCCTGTCATAGCCCGAGTTGCTTTGGGACTTTAAATTCGATATACCAAACCAAACAAGCCAGTGACAGAGCCCTGTGTTGCACGTAAAAATGAGCTGACGCTAAGGTAGCAATCGAATGTCAAGCGTTAACGCACCTAAAATAGGTTGCCGGTTTGAATCCCTGCCCCAAGATAGGCTTTAACTTAAACAGTAAGTTTATGCTGCACGAAACGCTGAATCGTATGACACCATCCAGAACATTCTGCGGCAAACGGTTAGCCCACATATTTTACACTAATGTCGGAACTAAGTGGCCCTGACTTTGACACTTGCCAGACAAGGATATATATACCGGATCAACATAGTTTAGTTTTGAGTTGTGGTGCTCAGGCATCACGCTGCTACCTGTTATCTTATTGCATTATGTAACCACCTCGGTAACCATGGCAACCACTTGCAGGCCGCCATCTTGGATTCTATCCGTGGAATCAGCATAACTCGGAGGCTCGAAATGCGACCAGTAGAGCAAACGCTCTAAAAATTCTTGACAGGGCGTACTAAATCCTTGTGAATAATGTTATGTCAGCTTCACGGCAAAGCATCAGGCCAAAGTAATGGCAGAACAGCGAATTTTCAGTGCAACAAATACAGACACTATTCATATGTTTGACAGGGGAAGGAATTGATGTTTACGTTGATGACACCACATACACTTGCCAAACGCTTGCAAGAATGGTTAGCAGTTTTTTTTTTTAGAATTGAACAGTGGCGCATGAAAGAAAGACAACTTAAATGGTTTTTCAAACAGGGTCTGTTGGCTTTTGGGATTGCAGGGCACATTCTCGGTGCATGAGCCACTCGCTGCCGTGCGGGAGTTTCTCCTGGAAAGTATGGAGGAAGCCAGCAGCGACTGCACGCTAACGTCACCCACCGGCCACGTACTGAGCGACCCCAAGGCCACCTTAGTGGAACTGAAGCTCGTGCCGGCCGCCGTTTTGACCGCGTCCTGGGGCCAGTCCAAGCCGCCCGATCTCCTGCCCGAGCTGAAGGCACTGGTCCAGCCGGTTTAGCCACCTGTCTCGCTGTAGCCACTCGATTGCCACAAATGGAGACTGTGTGGGCAAAAAAAAAAATTGTATTTTGTGGTGTATAGATAAAGAAATTGGGGGCTAGGAAAATAAAGCAGTTATTGCCGGTGGCTTATTACTAACACATGCTTTCAAGGGGGCACGAGATATCCTCTGAAATTTTTTCTGCTTTCCATCTGTTGCAGAAAAGCTTCACCACGTGCATGAAGGAAAAAAAATGAAGTGTGCAAAGTGAATAAAGCGTGCATAGTTTTCAAAGTGACTGCCTCCATTGTAGTTTCAAAATCAAGCATAGAGTAGCTGAAATGTGTGTGCTGTGCACATAGCAAGCTGCTTTTCTAAGCGGTGCACTTATTCTGGAGGGAATGCTGCTACAATTGCGCCTAACCAGGCCATTTTATTATAGCAGATGTTTCATCTAAGATGTCCTACAGTATTTAAAATTAGGCCCCTTGAGTTAGAAAAGCGTCTTTTTTGGCATAACATTGTCGGCATTGTAGTGCATTAGAATACACCTGAGACAAGCCAACTAGTAGGCTGGTTAATAGTGAGTGGTCAACTTCTTAAATATTACTGTTAGCCCACCGTAAGTAATATCCATATCAGTTTTTGCAATTTCGAAAACTTGTACACCCTCGGCACTGTGGCCCAACAAATTTCGACTATTTCAACGAGTTATGTGCACTGGAGAGGTTGCTTCGCCTGCAAGCTTTTTGAAAGCGCATATATTTAGGCACGATGCAGGCAAAATTTGTTGGGCCGCAACGCCAAGGGTTACTGCTTTCTTGAAATTATAAAAATTGATATTGATATTACTTAGGTTGGCTACATGCCTCTCAATAAAGACACAGTAATAGTGAAGAAGTAACCACTCAGTATTAGTTAACCAGCCTACTACGCAGTTAGCATGTCCTAGCTGTATTCTGATGCGCTACACTGCTGACAATGCTATGCCAAAAAAAAGCGTTTTCGAACTAAGAAGCCTGTTTTTAAATATCGCAGAACATATTAGGTGAAACACCCGGCATAAGCTTGCCACATGTTGATGCTACCAACAATGTATAGATGCGATGCACATGTTCTGGAGGGAATGCTGCTCGATTCATGTGTAACCAAGCCGTTTCATTGTATAAGCTTGCCACATAACGTTGCAAACGATGTATTTTTGGCAAAAATGCGCTAACACCGCACCTGATTGCAGTTTCAACAAGCAAAGGGAATCAAGCTGCTATGCCTGGTGGCCGGAGGTCACGAAGCATGCGATGAGAAGGGAAATACATCTGCCTGAAAGAATCCAATCTAACTTTGTTTTTGCACACTTCTCTCCAGTGTGGCACCACTTTTTTTCCTGCATACTGCTGGGCGTGCGGGTGTATATACCCAGGATCAAGGCAGAAGTTATGCGAAAGCCATTCTTATTCATAGCACTCGCGCTGTCGCATCACACCACTCCTGAGGTCTGCATTTGTGGCTAGCCAGATCCTTTTTTTCAGTGGTATCCAAGTCCCAGTGCTGTGCCTTATTCTGAGCTCCACATTCCTGCTTTGGAAATTAAGCCAAGGACAACACAGTGAGGCATGGACATTCGTTAGGTTGGGGCAACCTAAAAATAATGAGCCCCTGCCTGCACCACTAACGACAACTGGCTTAATCCAATCTGAAGATAAATGAAAAGGTCCGAAGGCAATGATATAATTTTACCACCCGTCCCGTAGGTGGGGAAAATGGAAAAAATTGGGGAACGGGGGGGGGGGGGGGGGGGTGTAAAAGGCTACATGGCGACCCACATCCGGGGGAGACTCCCGATCTCACCTGGGACATAGCGGAGAGGATAGGTAAAATAGGTCATGGGAATGGGGACAGCGAGTTTTTTGCTCTGATCCTACATATATATCTCGACTCCATTACTGGCCTGCCTGGCCAGGACAGGGAGGGCGTCGAGATTGCCCAATGGTGTGGACCCGGTCACGGGATGCGCGACCACCCACAAATGCAACCATCTCCGACCGCTGGAAACAGGAAAACCCAACACAGGGTCAGCTACCTCGGGCCCCTCCACGACTTTAAGGGTTTGTTTCGGACCTGCCAGCTACTTGCCGTCGAGTACTTTTCGCGGTTTTTCAGACACCGGAAGTATGGGTGGTGTGATCCGGCCAGTAGAGGCTTAGGTCAGCAGCCTATTGGCCCTCCGGCCCTCTGCGCCATGACCTAACACCTGCGGGGGGACCCACCTGTGCTTCCAACCAACCAGCCATGCACTTATTTTCTCCCTATTGCTCTACACATACTGAAGAGTGAGTAGTTCAAAGCTGGGCTGACCGGGCCACAAACCAAAAACGCGGCTTAGGGTGAGATGACCCGGGCCTACTCCGCCGGTACTCCACAACATCAACGGTTTTCGCACTGGTCGTACTACATACGCCCCCCTACCTCGGCCTCCCGCAATTAATGGCCACTATACAGTGAGGCAGGTTTGCCGAGGCATCGCTTCCGAGGAGCCTGGCTGCTGTGAGCCCCCGCACGGACCTTGCCTCCGCTCAGGCATCGGACCACACGAGCCTGACTGGCCCTCACAGTGGCTTGGGAGTCGCTGCCACTCCCATGGGGTTTTGCATCCCTGGGCCCAGGCCACCCATCCCCACCGGTGGCATTACACCGGCACATATCCGCGGTGGCGGGAGGGGAGCACGAACAGGCCGCACAGTCAGATTCCCCCCCTCCTCTGGAAAGGAAAATGACACGGCACCAATGCTGAAAAAGTGTCGTTGGCGCTAGCGCGATGCATAACCAGTTCTGTGGTTGTTGTTGTTGTTGCCTTGGTCGCATGGCACATACCCACGACGGGGGATTGGCCAGGGTTCGGAGGAGATACCCCATAAATAGGAAAAGCTGGCGTCAAGCTATTTAATGAACCTTGGGTGAAATTTCAGATTAGTTTAAAAGAAAAAGAAGGAACAAAATAATCAGGAGAGATTATTGGAGAAATGAAAATGTAAGATATGAAAATACCCAAAAGCTTTTTTGAATGCGGAAATTTTTTGGAAACATTCAGCAAGGGAATCTGCCGGTAGCTGTTACGTAATTGTGGACGTATTCATAAACTTGATGCAGTGCAAAACCCCTGGCGCTCGTGCCGAAAGAGAGGAGAAGAGGAACCGACAAGGTGAGACCCAATTTTGTAATCGGAATTTCTAGATGCGTTCTCCTCTGATGTGCGAACTTCCAGCTAGAGAGTAAGAAATGCTCCAATGTCTCTACTTCGCCACAAGCCGCACAGAGGTTTGTCGGACTGAACCCGCATCTACATAAATACAGATTTAAACGGGGAATCCTGCATCGCATGAGTGTCATCGTTACCTCACACTGTCGGGTTTTACATGCACGAGACTTCCATGGGTACATGAGATGTTGGTAGTCGACAGTAAAGAGTAAGGGATCGTTGCATGCAGTGAATATAAACTGAAAACGCTGAAATCGAGTCATTGCAAAGAAAACAAGATTAGGGACGCTACTGACAACTGGCACATTTAGAGCTGCTTTTGCCAAGAAGTCTGCTGCTTCATTTTGTAAAATACCGCTGTGGCCTGGTATCCAAATGAAGCGCACCTCTTTCACCCATCCAGGAAGAAAACACTCTAGTGAGCGTCTCAAAAAAAAACGTCTCGTGTGGGACTCTGACTGAAAAGCTCCACGATAGAGATTCTGAGAAAATACCAACCCCTACCTTCCTTTCAATCCCAGACGCATCTGTAGCAATTACAATATGATTCGGGTACTGGGCAAGGTGATCCAAGAGAATTCCAATTAATATCCTAGCAGGCAGATGCTTCGCATTAGGTGGGAAAATGAAATAAAAAGCAATATCCACAGGAGACACTGCCTAACCAACTCTACATACTAACCCGAGATCCACACCAATATTGGATAGCAGATTCTGGGTAAATACAACCTGAGGTAGGCGGAACCTTGGCCAATGAGGAGTGAGAAAAAGGGCAGGGTGAGAGACGAAAATAGGAGTAGCCACACCAGGAGGAGACTCAAATGCTCGCAAAAAAGTCCTGACAGTTAACAAATGAAACCGGGAAGTAAGGTCAAGAATACGAGCCTCCACGTACAGAAATGCGGTGGAAACTGATTGAGGGAGACCTAGGCAGAGGCGCAGTGCGCGCCTTTCTAGCAGCAGCAAATGATGAAGTTTATATTTGAGGGAGCCAGAAAAAAGTATGCAGCCAAATTCCAAAATGGGTCTGACATAGGCTTTGTACAGAAGTACAAGCGTATCCCGGCGCATACCAAATTTCCTATTGCTTATCCGTAGCAGCCTACCCAGTGCAGGTGCAGCGCATCCGCAACGCCGCACCCCATGTGCGACATTCAAACGAGCGCGTGAAGGCAGATCTTGCTGTCTAGCTGCTCGCCGTGTAGGTAGTGTTCTAGGACGCTCTAGTGGAGGTTCAGTTCTCGCGTGTATTTTTTGTGTGCGGTCGCTTGTGCCTATCGAGACTTGCGTAGGCCATATGAAATTGGTCATGGTCTACGACGACGACATCACATATATATAGTTCCTTGTTATGGATTGGTTGTACAATTCCGACAGTGAAAAAGGAAACAGACTTCGTGCTGTCCTTTAATTACCGCAACTTAGTTCGACCGATCGCAGCCGAATTCCGAAGTACTATAAAAGCGTGGTTGCAATCGCAACTTCAATTTTGAATTCATGAGGCTGTTCAGACTCTCTAGAGAGAGTCGTTCGAAAAACTTTCGGCCCGCTTAATGCATATTTTCCAACGCCTAGGGGAGGGTGCCCACAAATCACCGCCAAGAGCCCGCCTCGCTCATTTAGCTTTTTATAAGAAGTTAATTTTAAAAAAATTGGCTGTGGTTAGCTCAATCTGGTTAACCCTAGTTGAATTGCGAAAGCCTCGTTTCCTCGGCACATCTTAGCTACGCAGCGTCTCATTCCAATGCTCTCGATTCGAGAACTCAAACCGGCCTCTTCCACAGTTGAATAGTCACTCCGGGACGTGACACGCCTTCTTCTAGCTGCATCTTCGTTACGACGCTTTTCGAGTCGTGCGGCGCGCCAGATCTTCTCTCTTGAGCGCGTTGTCTCGTCCTCGCTTCGTTCTGTCGTTGTTGCGTCTCTTTCACGCTATCTGCTGCTGGTGCTGTTAGGAAGAAATTAAGCAAAGGAAAGTGCACGGGCCTGCCTACTGGCTGAAGCCGAGCCACGCTCGCTGCCGCGGGCTGAAAGTAGTAAAGTTAAAGGATAGGAAAGCAAAGATGGAAAGAAAAGGCGCGCGCTAATATGCCCCGGGCCGATCCCGGAGGCAGTGCAATACCCGAAGCGAGTAAAACCTGCGACAACCCAGTCCTCTTTTTTTGTCTGTGCGGTTCCACCAATCCGAGTCCTACCTAGGTCAGACTCGTCCCCTGTCCCTAGGGGTAATTCCCTTCCCCTAGCTACATTTGTTTGTGTTGTTTGCCCAGCTGAAATAATTTTTAGTATCATCCCAACAAACACAAAACCTCCTCCAAATCTCCCAGAAATATCCCATCAGGACATTTGGAATGTCCCCGGGGAGGTACTCATATTTCCGAAAGACATCCAAAAAACGTCCCCACAACTAGCCGTGTCCAAAAATTGTGCATCCCAGGAACAGCCCCAACAGGTTAATGCTAGGTTTCTCGACTCTGGCTCAATAAAATTATTCCTTCTTTTTCATGCAGACTTCAGACATCTAAGCGCACATATGCGACAAATTTCAGGCACATGCTTACGTTACGGGTGGTGTAATACATCTGTACACTCGCGTGAATGCTTGCTGGCTAGGCCATTCAGACTTACCTGTTTCCATGAAATGTGCTTTAACAAGGGGAAAATTTGGGCTGGTTGGTGCATGATCTTGTGACGGGAGCAGCGCATCACGAGACGAAGAGAGAGGCGGGACACGACGCTGAATAACAACCAGATTTTTAATGCACGTTCGTCGAATATATACATCTCGCTCGTATAAGAAGGAAAATAAAGAAGCATGAAAAACGCATAAAATGTATACGTGTTGAAATATTAAGACATCGCACGCAGATAATTTCTCTGTCATGAAGCGCTTTTTAAGGTATGGAGGCACATCCGTCGCTCTCTGGTCGAATGTTGAAGGCTTCTTCAATCTCCCTGGTTCGTTGATCAAAATATGACGGGATGACCATTGTGTTGATAAGCTGCGGAGCGTATTCATGCTCTCTGCAATGTTTTGCTAATTCACTGCTGATGGCGCCCTTTAGGGATCTTTCGTACTCTCGAAGCCGTTTATTCAAACACCGCCCTGTTTGACCAATCTAGGTGCGTCAGCATGACAGAGGTATTTTATAAACCCCCTTTTCACACATTTCACGTTTTTTCCGGTGCTTTTCATTGCATTGATTTTTCCTTTGCTCGCTGTTGACTTTGGCGCACAGGCTTCTTAACTTGTTGGGTGCCGACATGAGCACTTTTACAACAGCTCTTGCTCCTACCTTTTTGAGACTGTGGAAAATGCCATTAATGCAAGGAATGACCGCATACGTCTTCCTTTATTCTGATGTGGTTGTGACATATTTTCGTTCTCTAAGTGCTTGCAGAATCTCTTCTGCGACACTGGATAGCAGTCTCGTCGGGCGACCTGCTGCTTTCAGCCGACGGTTCTGGGTGTCAAAACAGCCTTGAACTTCATGATGACAGGATCTCCTCAATTAAGACCTCGCAATTGACCTTCAGTCAACGCCTCCTCTATGCTATGGGTTAGAGGAGGCGTTGCTTCGGTATTTGCAAGCATGTTAGCATCTGCACGTGCAGAACTTTTTTGCACTTTCTTAATTGGCGGCTGGTGCCGTGGTACCTTGCACCAAAGCGGTACAAAGGCTGCACCAAAATCAATCGCGGACGGCGGTGCAGAGGGCACTGTGAATCGAGGGCTTTGGTGCAGCGCACCATAAACCGGTGCAGGTGGTGCAGTGAACCACAGCTGAATCGAATGCCAGCTCTTAGTCTCTCTCTTAAGAGAGACTGGACAGCAGAGTGAGTCGGGGAAGAAAATGACTGTGGCCTAATTGAACTGAGCATAGTTAGATACTGTTAAGCTTTGGTTCATGCTTATTTTTTCAAGATTTCAGCGAGCGCAAATCATGTGCCACAAGAGCGGCGGACGTGACTGCCAATTTAGGCGCAAGAGCGAATTAATCACGTGACACGTCACACACCACAACTGGCGAGGAGGAGCGGCTGAGCAGCAGCCAGCGCAGAGGTGACTGCCAAGCACACAGCTGTATGTGGCGACGAAGATGAAGATTGAGGCACCTGTTACATGCGTTTTTGCACACACGCCACTCCTCTCGTTAGAGGCCAAATCCAAGATCCAGATGACCTTCAGAATCAGCATGGGAGTGCGAGCTAAAGACGGCCTAGCTGAAGTCAGTAATAGATCGGCATGGGTATCAAAAATACATTAAAAGCTCGTTAATTTGAACTTCAAGGGACGGAAAAAATTCAATTTATCCGAAGGTTCGAATTAACGAATGACGTTGAAAAATGTGTCGACAACAGCTTGAATCTCGGTAAATTTATCTGGGGAGACCGAGCAATAGTTGCCTACTTTTGATATAATAATATTGGCGTGGCAATGACTGTTTTTCGAGTTTCCATCAGTGCTTTGTTGCGTGCGCGCTATCCGGAGCAAGCAAAGGAAGAGGAAAGGCAGGGAGGTTAACTAGAAGAACAACTGGTTTGCTACGCTGCACGGGGGAAGGGGTGAGGGGATAAAAAGGTGAAGGAGAAAAGAGAATATCCAGAAACTGAAGTCAATATCTGTTTCACTCCCTCCTATATCCCTTCCTTTACGGAGCAGTTCAGGTATCCACCGAGATATGCGAGACAGTTGCTGCGTCCATTCCTTTCCTCAAAAACCAATTATCATTTTCATGCAAAGTCAGAAAGTTAATTTCCGTCAGTGGGCGTGGATCCAGACGCCAACTTCCCGAGAATCGTAAGGGCCTCCTCTGAATCTTTGGTGGTACGTGTGATATGCGATGGAGCTTCACCGCTACCACGTCAGGAGCGGCACTGTCGCGTGTAATTAGAGGCTATATGATAGTTATATGAACTGGGAACAGCACATGACATCCGCTGCATGCACATGACATTGGCATTTTCGGCACTACACTGAAGGAACAGAACAACGACCCATGAAAGCGAAGGATATTTCCTTCGCTTTAATGCTCAGCGGCGCTGAAACGGAGAAAAAGGCCGGGGGGGTAACCAGCGAAGTGCCATTCTAAGCCGGAAACGTCAGTTGGCTGACTGATACTGGTTGGTCGAGCCGCCCTCCGTGCGGGCTGTCGCAAAGCTCGGAAAGGGGAAACCAAAACTAAGCAGCCTTGCTGTTGTCCGGGGCGGGCCAGTCGGCTCGTCGTTGCGTCTGCCGTTGCACGCGGTTGTCAGAGACGCGCAGGTCGCGAGCTACTCTGCAACTTCAAATTCAGGCTTTGAGTATAACTGTTTCGACGATCGTCGTTGTACGTTGCCTCATGCACCTCCATTTGGGAACCCTTACGAATTAACCGGCATGAATCCCACAGCGTCCAAATTAACAAACATAGAACGCGCTTACATGGATGTTGTCCGGAACCGAGCCAGCAGTTTGAATTATCCGCATTTCCGAATTAACGAGATTTTACTAGACGGTGGTCAATAGGGGATATGCAAAAATTCCACAAGTGCGCTTTTCCACATAACACTGTTGCTCCAGACATGATGGCTGACCATGCGTTTCCAGTTGAAACAAAGCAAGGAAGACTAGTTTTTGTTTGATTCTTCCAAACTGTTTCATACATCCCATCCACACCCTTAGCACCTCTCCTGTAGCCCTCGCAGTTTTTTACAGAGAAGACTGCCATATTGTCTTTGGCAACATAGTTATGTGGAAAAGCGCACTTGCGGAATTTTGTATATCCCCTATGGAGTGGATGACAAGTGATGGCAGATGAAGCAGAGGGCGGCAGAGAGTCAAGTTTGCGGGGGTAAGACAGCTGCAGCCAGTGCAGGCCAGGAATTGGAGGGATGTACGGAGGAGGCCTCTGACCTGCAGCGGATGTTTGGGCTGGTGGTGAAGACTTCTTCGGCCTCCCTGCATACCCCTCTTGCATTCTTGTGCACTGTTTCACGCCACTGCTGAAAATAGTGGTTGTTCCTACCAGTCTTTTTTTATTCTTTCTGAACCTCGTGGTCCAGTCATTACGTTTCATCAACAGTCCCGGGCTTTTCACGCATTGCTTGTGGGTCTTGCACTGCAGCTGCTGGTCAAATCAAGCATATTAATGGCACTACCAGCGCCCATCAACTACCGCACCACTCCTCTGTGGTCCTGTAGTGCCTTAGCTGGGATCGGGCGGTTTGCGTCTGGCCACAATCTGGCCAGCACAAGTTCTCGTCATATACCTCTTATTTTAGGGGGGCATTTTTTAATGTGCAAAAACATGCAAAATGGTCAACTGTGAATAAAAAAAAACAGTAGGCAGTCGAAGTAGAATGCAAGTCCAAAAATGTATTGTCAGTTCACCGGGTCATGTGAAACTAAAAAACAGTAAAACATAGTAGAATGGGCAAGCAATACTGACTGATGTTGGAGGGATTCGAAAGATACGAGCACTTCTCCGATGCTGCACATGAGAAAAAATTAATGCAACAGTACTGCTACATGCAACAAATATGATATCACATTCTCCTTTTTATGGCAGTTTCTGTCTATATACTAACGAGCACCATTTTTCACGCGATGTGCTTAACATCGACACTGAGACAAGAAATGGGCAAGAGTGTTGTCAGTTTCTTGTCCCCGTGCTCCATCTAGTTGTGCTGTTGTTCGCCTTCATAATAGTGTGCTGTGAGGTATGCAGATTTTTTCAGTTTTTGCTTGTGCAAATTTATAGGTTGGCCATATTTTTCTCAGCCTCAAACTCTTGCTACAAAACATAAGGAAGTTATTTCAAACTGCCGTTTTTGCTTAATAAACAGGCTGTAACAGAACATCCATGGCCATCCTTGCCACTGAGTATGGCACAGTAAAGCAGAAATGCTGGAGTTGGGCTTCCAGCTTTTACGTTGTCAGAGTCCTGTCTGAACCGCCATGTCTTGGCTGAAAGCTTAAATGGTGCCACAACCCACGTTAAAATGTTACAGGCTACATGAAGATCCTACCCCTGCTTACACCTTGAGTGAGAATGCCTAATTTCTGCAAAACGATGATGATTTAAAAATAAAAAAAGAGGGCAAGCCGTAACACTTGAAGTGTACATTTCGGCAGCACCCCCCTCATACTATAGAACATTGTCAATTATGAAACACGCACCCATTTCTACTATGAAAGGTTTTGAATGCCCACTTTGAAGTCACGATGACAGTGAAAGCTGTTACATCAGGTCATTAACGATCTAGCACCACCTTAGGTCTGACCTAATGCTACATTATACCTAAGCTAAATTAGGTCATGCTACTCTGTGAAATATTTGGCAAAAGCCATTGGCACCTGCACAGTAGCATGGCTGTAGCTTAACACGTAGGAACTGTTTATAAAGAAAAATATTTGCTTGTAGAAGTTGTTCAATGGCAGCATGGTGGTTTTTATCTCCACATGATATCTCAGCTCTTTCCAACCCTTGCATTTGCAACGTACGGGCTGAAGTGAAGTGAATTTTTTAAGGAAATAAAATTGCGGATGGTTGTCTGAGCAGCATGCCCCACTTGTGCCCAGAATGCACACGACCACCGCCGAACACTGTCTCAGCAAATGAGCAACATGTTGTGCTCGCAAGCGTGCCCACTCGACCAATGGCCAGGCAGCTCTTTCAGGCATCCCAGGGACGGCTGGCGCACTACATAAAAATTTTTCCAACAGGGTGCAGTCTGGTGACGGTGGTTCTGGGCACAATGAGATGCCAACGGTGCTAACTGGCCCCACGTTGGCTAACTGGCCACAGGCTTCCGGCGCAGTAGCAGCATGTGCAGGTCCATGACGTTGGTGCCCGTAAGGCCAGTGATGAGGTGGTCGGCACCGTTGGAATAGGTGCGGAAGAAGTGGTGCGAGTCATTGCGCTCCAGGTCTTCTGCAGCGTTGATGCCCTGAGCGCGAGCCTCGGGAATGGTCGCAATGTGCGCCATGGCACCCGCTGCATCTGTTGGTCCGTCCTGGCCATCCGTACCTGCACAGCCAAGTGAGCAGACTTTGCTTCGAAAAGCAGCTCAGCATGATATTTGGTTGCAAAAGATAATTGTGCACATATACACTGCTTCTGCTACAAAAATGAGGTGTCCACAAAGCCCTCAGTGACCCCAGTGTGATTTTATGAATGGGAGTGTAATGTGCACACAGAAATATGTGAAGCATGCACAGATGGTGGAGCATGATGGAGTGAATGGTTAGCAGAGTGTGAGACATCAGTCACAAAAACACACATAGTGGGTTTTAATGCAATAGCATTGAGCCCCATGTCAGGGGAAAAGCTGTCCGGTGTTCTCCTTGAGAACCACCTGCCATGATTGACAGGTGGCAAAGTAGAGAGAGGAAAGCCCACTTGTAGGGGAGAGGAGGGAGAACTCAGAAGATGGCTTTGCAGACTGAGAAGGTCCTGGGCCCAGGGATGTGCAAAATGAGGGCAGCTGCCAGGAGAGCAACCCAGCAGGTGGCTACCATGGAAGGCAGAGAGTGAGGAGGAAAGTGACCCGAGATAGCAGAGCAGAGCACATGCACCGGATTTCTCTCTTCCATTGAAGTGGTTCTGTGTGAGCCACTTCCAGAACCAAATGCCAATGGATACTGGAGATCAGACATGGAACAGAAGACCAACTGCGCAAGGGAGTCCAAATGTAAAGAAGTGCAAAGAAGACTACGTGTGCAATAAAGGTGTAAGAAATGTGCATGATGTGTCACATAATGCAAAGGGGAATATAAGTCTAATGCCATGCGTTTCCATAGGATCAGGCATCGGTCACTTGTCAGTTTTTTTTTTTTAAGCAGTGATAGGTACACAAACCCTGCAGGCCACTGGCAGAATTAGACAATTCCATCATTTTAAATTACACCACATGCTTATTGCCTGATATGTTCTCTGTATAACATGTGTCTGCAAGAAACTGAATCAAGACTGAAGGTTTAAAAGGAACCCAGTGTGCTATGTAGGCATCCTGCACATGCAATATACAAAAAGTACCAAAAAAGAGGCATATATAGAAGCACATGCATGTGCAAAGGTAAAAACTGAATGCCTAACAAGAACTTTGTTTAATAAAAGCCCTATAACTATCTTATCACTAAGGCCTGATGCCTTGATTTTTTTTAGTTTACCGATGTTTTTTTGTAATTATTTAGCTGTTATTAGTCACAAAATAGGCTCTGCTTCCAGTGGTGCATTCATAAAGTTCGTCGTTGCTTATAGGCTAGCGAACTGCTTGCTAAGGGCATTAGGCCAAGCCTGCTTCGCACTGAAGCCGTGTTGGAGCAGACGGTGCTTTGGAACTGGTTACAGTCTACTACAAGAGGTCTAATTCTGTTACCAGTATAAAATAAATAGAATAACCTCTTGTGACGTAGTGCAAGTCATGCACACGCGCCTAGCCGGACAGAAGCAGCCCCCATTTCTGTTATCTAACCGCTTGCCTATATAACCGCTCGCCTTCTTCAATAAAGCGTCATTCATGCACCATGCTTCGTCGTGTCCACATGGTGTCAGAAGTGGCCGGTTAGCGATCGCGCAACGCAACCGACGGCAGAAGCACGGCAATCCGGGAGGCCCGGGTAATTTCATCGGACCAGAGCCATGACAGACGCCGAGCAGCACCGCGCCCAGCCTGCCGCCCCCGTCACTTCGCTGCTGCCACCACCGAAGGCCCTGGATACAACGGGAGATGTCTGGCATAGCTGGGAAGCATGGAAGCAAGAGTTCGAGCTCTTCTCAACTGCAACCTACCTGGACCAACAACCGAAAGAGGTACAGGCAGCCACTTTTCTCATCAGTATTGGAGAAGACGCATGCAAAACGTACAGCACTTTCGTATTTGATGCTGGAGAGGATAAAAGCGACATTGCTGTACTGAAGCGAAAGTTTGAAGCGTTCTACAAACCAGCACTAAACCTAGCTTATCACGAGTTTCGATTTGGAAAGCGTGACCAGAAGGAAGACGAACATTTTAACGATTGGTTAACGGAGCTGCGTGTACTAGCAAAAAGCTGTGAATTCGGTGAGCTGGAAGAACGCATGCTAAGAAGCAGAATCATTCTGGGAATGAGAGACAAGAAGCTTCAAGAAACGCTTCTTTCTGAAAATGCTTCCTTGGCCAAAACTGTTGAAATGTGTCGAGCTCGGGAACACGGCAAAGAGCAAAGTGAAGAAATACACTCCAGCAAGAACTGTCAAGTGGAGGTCAATGCGGTCCTCCAAATGAAAAGTCGCTGTGACAAATGTGCTCGTGTTCACAATAGTGAAACATGCCCTGCAAAGGGACGCACGTGCTTAAAATGTGGCAAAAGAAATCATTTTGCAGCTGCGTGCAAAACGAAGAGCGCTAACCTCTGCGTGAAAGAGCAAAAAGTGGCGTCACTGGAAGCGAATTCAGACGGACAGGCAGATAATTTCTGGTTGCAAACTTTATCGCCAAGCAGCAAGAAAGACGACCGCTGGACTACAATCGTGAAAATAGAAGAAACGCCCGTTGCCTGCAAGCTTGATACAGGAGCCAATTGCTCGGTCATATCACGCAGCCAGCTGCAGAAGATAACTCAAAAGCAACCCGAAAACTGCGCTGTCGTGCTGAACACATTTTTTGGCTTTCAGAAAAAAGCAACGAAACGTAGTCACCTTCATGTGACTGGACCCGAGGGAACATTTGAAACGACATTCTTCGTAATGGAAGACGACATACCCGTGACTCTTAGCGGCTCAGTTGCCGAGAAGCTAGGCTTGATTCGCCGAATTGCTTCACTGGAGCACCAAGAGCTGTACGACGTAGTCAAGCCGTATGAAGACGTCTTCTCCGGATTAGGCGAGCTCAAGGGTGTCGTCTACCACTTGAAGCTCAAGCCAGGTTCCCAAGGAGTGGTCAAAGCAGCACGCCGGATTCCGTTCGCACTCGAGGACAGAGTAAAAGCGGAACTGGACCGCATGGAAGCAGCCGGAGTAGTTTCCAAGGTGACCGAGCCAACCGAGTGGTCCAGCCACATGGTTACCGTCATAAAGAACGACAAGGAATCCGTCAAGTACCTAGGCCACGTGTTGACGCGCGACGGGTTGAGCCTGGATCCAGGGAGACTGGAAGATATTTTCCACATGCAGGCCCCTTGCAACCGGAAAGAGCTACAGACATTCTTGGCTTCAGACAGGCGCCTGGAGCAAGTTCTGCGGGAGACGGACCGTGACCCAAGCATGGTGAAACTTCGCCAGTATGCAAGCACAGCGTGGCCCATTGACAAGGCTGACGTCACTACCGAGCTACGCAGCTACTGGAGCTTCCGCGACGAGCTGCATACTGAATCCGGCCTTGTGTTCCGGAGCAATCGCCTTATCATTCCTGCCAGACTGCGCAGTGAGGTACTGGCCTCTCTTCATGCTGCGCACACAGGAGCAGAAAAAATGAAGGCACGCGCCCGAACCGTTGTCTTCTGGCCAAGTATAAACAGCGATATTGAGGAAGTCGCTCAACGCTGTCAAACATGCCAAAAGTACAAATCAAGAAATGCGCGACTACCGCTGTTAAGTCACGAGATACCAACTCTGCCCTGGGAGTCAGTAGGAGCTGATATTTGTCATCACAACGGTGCCGAGTACTTAGTCGTTGTTGACTTCTACTCTTTCTTTTTTGAAATCAGGCTTGTGCAAGCGCCGTCAGCCAACAAGGTTATTGCAGCATGCAATGACATCTTCGCAACACATGGCTTCCCAAGGCGACTATGCACAGACAACGGACCACCCTTCAGTAGCCAACAGTTCAAGGATTACGCCGATAAGATTGGCCTGCAACACGTCCGGTCTAGTCCGTACTATCCCCGCTCGAATGGAATGGCAGAAAGATCAGTACAGGAAGCTAAGAAGCTGTTAAGGCGGTTCCGTTTCGGCAGCACCGAGTTTTGTGCCGCATTGCTTGAGTGTCGAAATTCACCTCGGGACTCTTCTCTGAAGTCCCCTGTGCAGAGGCTCATGGGCCGACAGACAAGAACGTTGCTTCCTGTACCAACCAGCCACCTACAGCCACAAACAGTGCCACCCAAGACCGTGCGACGAAGGCTAGAAGACATCAGGAGCAAGCAACGCTGCTTCTACAACAGAGGTACACGGCCTCTTCCAGAGCTTCGCACTGGCTCGACCGCAACTATGTACAATGTGCCCTCAAGATCATGGTCCCCTGTCACGGTCGTACAGCGGGCTGAGACTCCTCGTGCCTACATCGTCAAAACGGAAGAGGGTCAACAGTTTCAGCGCACAAGAGAACACCTCAATCCGGCTCCTCCTCCCTCGTCTCCAGACCACAAGACTCCCGCGCCGCTGCCAGCTGTGGGAGTCCCAGACACTACAGGGACATCCGAATCTACACAACTCCGCAGGAGTGAACGGAAGCGCCAACCACCACGAAGATACCCGGCGCCTGAGTTCTGAAACTCTACTTGATTCGACGATTAAAAAAAAAGGGAGAGAGAGAGGGGAGATGTGACGTAGTGCAAGTCATGCACACGCGCCTAGCCGGACAGAAGCAGCCCCCATTTCTGTTATCTAACCGCTTGCCTATATAACCGCTCGCCTTCTTCAATAAAGCGTCATTCATGCACCATGCTTCGTCGTGTCCACACCTCTCACTCAAATTAAACTGCAGTTTTTTTCCGCAAGCCTTTGGCAGCGAAGCAAGCGAGGCACACCAGGTGAGGGTCGCCACTAGGCTTTTGGAGTTAGGCTGGCTTCCCCACATGACGGCGGTGTCCCGTGGACAAAAGAGAGGCCTAAGACCATCCTCAAGTAAACCTTATATTCACCTCATGACGCAATTTCTCAGCACTAGTGCCACAAGAAGGTGTTCAAGGCTGTGCCGCCGACCTAGTTGCGCACAAGAAAAGTGATCGTGGGAGTGCCGCTAGGAGAAGCGCCATTTGCAGAGGCCTGGCGCGCCATTCGATACATTGAAAGTTCCGTTGTACATGAGTTCGATAAAAGAGAACAGCAAAGCTATACTTTTCGATGAGATTTTAAAGGAGCTATTCTGAGTTTGATATCAACATTAGTTTGATATATCTGGGACTGATATATCTGGAGCTGATTTCATTTATAATGTGACACGTTATGGCACTCTTGTTTCAAATCTAATTCTGTTATCCCTAGGGGTGTGCGAATATTGAAATTTTCGAATATGAATAGAATATGAATATGAAGAAGAAATGGCTTCGAATATCGAATATCTGGTCAACACAAAAAATAAATTCAGAAAAGATAAACAAACAAACATTGTTGCTCATATTTTTTTCAAAATAGTGTATGGCCTTTGCAACTGAAATAAACAAAACTAGACTGCCTGAGCATCGTATAAAAAAAAATAAAACATGATGTGCGCAGAAATGATACTAGTACTTAATTGAACAGGATAACAGTATCCAACCTGTTATGTGGTCAGGCAAAATGAAAGCCATAACATGACAAGACTGGAAACGAAAATAACATGATGGCTAGTAAAACCTCATTAATTCGGAGTTAAAAGAACCGACAGAAATTCCCGGGTAATTCGTATGCCGATTTATAAAATGCAACCCCCCCCCCCAAAAAAAATCTACCGAAAATGTGGTAGTCTTATGAGGCGGCTCTATAGTGCAAACACCTGTAATCCCATGACAAGCACCGAGTTTCGCCGTGCTAAAGACATCGCGAACGTAAGCGAGATGGGAACGCACATTGACATTGGAATGGTGAGACTGCTTCTAAAGTGAGAAAAAAAATGACCAGCGACGCATCAGTCAGCGTCTGAAAGCGGCACAGTGCTGAGATTGGACTACTGGCGAATGCACGGGCTTACAGTTGCCATTGCCACGAGCGAGTGGCGAAGCTCAGAAACCAAAACTACGCGACCAGGTTATTTTTTTTACCTAGTGACAGGGGCCCTCCGAACGTTGTCACGCCTGCCGTTAGGCCCACTTAAGAGGTGCATGGGTTACAGTGCACCATGCAATGCGCGGGATTTTTACAGGATCGCTTGCCCTGTTGCGACACCTCGACTCGCCCCTTCGGGAGCCTCACGCGAAATTCCGCAAGTAGGCTTTCCCGCATAGCGTAGTTGACCAAAACAAGATGGCAGTGGTCACGCTCAGAGAGTTAAGGTGACAGAACGAATGCCATGGATGTGGGCATTAATTAGATAACATATTACGGAAGGATAAAAAGTAAACGCGCTTTCGCGTTGCAATTGTTAGAAGCGGGTCGTCCCCCATCTCGTTCGCAGCACGTGTGGTATGTGAGAAAGCCAACTTGCGGAATTGTACACAAGGTCAAGCCTAGCGGCATCGGAATGCGATCGGTCCACGCGATAAACAATGGAGAAAAAAGAGAACAGGGCCTTTATATTGTTTTCCTGGAACTTTAAACTCCATATTCAGATAATTTGCCCACATATTGCGCTTTTGCCACAAACAAATTTACGAAAGTCTGCCCGGTATATGATCGCTGCCGAGTATTCGGGAAGTTTTGAATATTCGGAAATTCACGAATATCATTTCTCGAATACGAACATGAACCGAATATGAAACACATTCGATTCGTATTCGAAATTTCAAATATTCGCACAGCCCTAGTTATTCCACACGAAACTGCCCAAGCAGGCTTTTAGCTTAGAGAACTTATGAAGTTCCCTCTCAAAAAAACTGCCACACACTGCAAACTGCCTGCACAGGCATCAGCCTGGCATTTGCGTGCCTCACGACGGTTTAAATGATGCCCATACTATGAGTCAATACCTTTTAAGAGTTGTAGTCATTCCTTCAGTTTAAAACATTAGAAGCGTTTTTCACACAGCTCCTACAATGAGAACACACACTGCATCCAAATGTGCTAACAAAAGATGTCACTATGCACTCGATATCAAAAGGCCACATGCACACTACCAGGAATGACATGAACTACATTATATGCAGTACCAACACTGATCGCTAGCAAAGTGGTGCAAGTTAGTGATGACATTCAGCACAAAAAACAAATGCCGGTCAAAGAATTGAAAGACTCTGAATGAGTCGGAAGAGTGCTGGCTTCTGCTCACTTATATCAATTCAGCTTATTTTGTCTTGCTTTTTCTACATACCACACAAAAACTTTAAGCGCAGTGGAGCTAAGTAAAAATTGATACAGTGATTGTTAGTTCAAACTTGCTTAACTAGAACAACCAGTGTTTTTTAACTGAGGCTTTGGCCCGTAACTCCCATTAACTCAAAATATGCATAATTTGAACATGTTTTTGTTGAGTCTGAATTGTCAACAGCTGACTTTATGTTATCAAAGAAGAATACCTTCTGCTTCTACCAACAGAAAACATGCACGGCTCTTCATTTTTAAGGACCACACAACTATACACATCTGTAAGTTGGTTGTTTCACAAATAAAAAGAAAAAGTACTTCCTTCAATACTATGTACAGCCTAAAAATGGGGAATTGACATTAAAAAAAACTAGAGGAGATGGTGCTAATTGCTTCTTTAATGTCTGCACCCATTTTAGTTCTTAGCAATAATGAATCGATGCCACCTTGTCCAATACATGTACCTTCAGAAAAACAGTCACAAGTCATTGCTTGTTTCATATCCCTGTCCATGAGGACAGCAGACCTTAAAAAAACGGCAATTTCAAATCCGTTGCCCGACTCTGTACAGAGAACTATAAAATTACCTTGAGGGAAAAGAAACACCACAATATGTGTGAATTTCTTAAAACGCACTTCATCCACCAAGGGAACAGTGGGAAATGGCTGGGCCGAAAATGTGGATTCGGCTGCAGAATCATACCTGCACTGCGGTGCTCCCAATTCTGTGCAGATTAAATTCTTTGATACAGAGTTTTTCACTTTAATAAATTTAACATAAGTGAATGCTTGGTACTGGGCTCACAAGAACATTACCAAAGCATTTGTTTGAGGTTAGTCTCAGGAAAAACCATACTGTTACATCCAGGCCTTCCATGAGAGGATGAAGTGCTATGTCATCACTTTTTCCCTTCTAGGTAAGTTTGTTTATTTATTTATTTATTGTACCCTCAGGGCTTACAAAAGCATTGTAGAGGGAAGGGGCAGAAATTCAAATGACACTCTGAAATTTCATTAGGATGAGAAAAAAATATAATAAAGGAGAAAATAAAGACAAAAACAACGAAAAAACAACAAAAAAATGACACATACCCAATGCACATGGGTAGGTATCAAATATGCTACAGACTGGTTGAACAGAATGCAGCATAAACTTAGATGCTTTCGCATCAACGTATAAAAAAAATGAAGGAACAGTCATACAGAACATGATAAACGCCAAGTGCGAGTAATGAAAAAAAATGAAAGAAAGGACTTCAGAATAAGTTAGTAAGTGAAGTACGAAAGCGGTGGCTGTTGTGGAGCTTCCCGACCCGCCGGAGCTAAGCGGCTTATTGGCCGCGGTCACAGTAGCTGCCTGACGTCTGAAAGAATCTAACCAATGGCCACCTCTCACCATGTCTACGCAGATGCGGGGGACGGAGGAGGGAGCGAGCATGAAAAAGTCGCCGGGAAGGGCTCGCCAACTTTGACGCGTGATTGTGGGTCGTTTGCTGCGTGTAAAAGAGTATTACTTGGCTCTGGTTTTCATGGAAACACAGTGCAGTGGTTAAGTGAGTTAATGTGCTCTTCTCGGAAGGCGTTTCAGAGCCCCTTTAATGTGCACTGACACCGCACAGTACACGGGCCTCTAGCATTTTGCCTCCATCGAAACTCAACCGTCGCGGCCAGGATCAAACCCGCGTCTTTCGGGTCGGCAGCCAAGCTCCATAACCACTGAGCCACCGCCGCGGCTACCTCTAGGTAATGTTGTGTGTTGTGAGAAACTCTACAAAATGTATACAATAAAATAGCCATAAAACGTTGCCATCATCATCTTGCTTCATGTCTGTAGCACTGAAAACACTGCCGAAAGCTGAATCAAGGCAAATCTTTGCAAAAGCACTCACCAGCAGCCATGACGAGCAGCTCAGCACGCTGAGGCTGCAGCTCAGGCCGATTGAAAAGCTGGTCAAGCTCGATGGCAGCAGCCAGGGCCAACTCTTGGCAGCGGCCGCCTTTGCCAGGCCCCGTCACACGCACCGTTGTCTCGCCTGCGGCCACCACACAGATGGGGCGGCCCAGATCGAACGCTCGCTCAGCAGACTCCTTCAGCTGCTCAAGGTCGCGGTAGCGAACCTGTACACACGTGCACGTTGCCATTATTATTGTCAATGAAATCTAAATTTAGCAACAGCAACTGCAGGACAGAGGCACCAGGCGTACGTACACCAGTACCACTTACACACCAATACAACTAATACAGCAGTACAAGAATGGACAGATAAAAGCTATTCAGTGTATTGGTCTATTGTTTCATGATGAAATAGAGAAAAATGAAGATTATTATAGGCCTTTTAACCTGAAATTTTAGCCAAGACTGCTTTTTAACCTGAAATTTTAGCCAAGACTCCCATGCTCCCATAGAGCCAACATGAGAATAGACAAAAAAGTTGTATTGGTGTATAGGTATACTGTTTCATAATGCAAATGGAAAAACCAATAAAGTTATATTGGCATTATCTATTGAAAATTTTCTAAGGCTCCCATAAACCAATACAACCGATACAACAACACAGTCACTATACCAATATTGAAATAAATAGAAGCACTATCACTGTACTGATATGCTGCTTTGTAATGCAACAGGAAAAAAATCGATACAATTTATAGTGGCATTTTCTACGGTAGTTTTTGCAAAATTACCACTGATCTCTAATTACCCTTGTTCTGCACTGGCTACACAGATGTGCACCTGGAAAAAAAGCACAACTGTCATTACACAAAACACCTCACACATACACAGAACACCTCAACGAAGCCAAAATAATATATAGCTCAGTCATTTTGCGTAGTCCTGTTTGTGCCTTGTCTTGTTGTCCAGACTACTTCGCGCAGTTTAAAAAAAAAACTGAACTCAAGAACCAACTAGCCCAACCTCACTCCTTACATACACTGCACCATGATGTAAAGCTGACATCAAATGACATGACATGCAAGCCTTCCTTCACTGAGGCCCTCCTTTTTGTAATCATAACTCCAATCCAAGCACCTTAACACATACTGTAACCACAGGATACGACTAATCAGTATTTCTGAGATCTACTTGCATGCAACGCGCAGCAAGAAACAGTGATTTCCTTTTTGCTTGCCAATTCTCCTTGCAGCCCACCTTTCTTTTTAAGGCCCCAGCACACTTAGGCTTGTGCCATCTAGTCAGGTGGTGAGCATGCCATTACGCAATGCTGAAAACCCAATGCTGCATACCTAGGGTAGGTTATCACCAGTGATTTGCTAGCATTTGTATGCAAGTGTGAGCACATAGTGTCAGAAAATATATTGCACTGTCACAATTTGTTCCATGCTGCAATTCTTGTTAACTATCAGTGGAAGGATATCAGCATTCTAGCTAAGCCTTGTTGCCTGCTGAGGTGGTGCATTATTTAAAGGTCTATAGACACCAAATTTTTCCTTGCGTGTTTTCTTCTTTCAAATGATGCGTTAGACATTTGTATACATGGAGCATTTTGTGGTATTCGTGTACGACCGCTGAATAATTTAAAATTAATTTCTTCTTGATGCTGTTTCAGTTTCGGTTTCACCGACTGAACGACGACTGTGACGTCAAGTGGGTGTTTTGGTTACATGATCCACAAGAAAAACTAATTTAATCACTGAAAGGTCATTTTTTGTCATTCCAAGCCTTGAAAGAGGTTGGATTAAATGTCGTAGTGAATCAAAACCACATATCAGCAATTATATTGGTTTTTCTAGTTTATCGCGTGACCGAAAATCAACTTGACGTCACAGTTGTCATCCGGTCGATGAAACCGAAACCGAAACAGCATAAGAGAAGAAATTCAATTCTAAATTATTTAGCGGTTATAGGCAAATACCACCTGGTAATTCATGTATTCTATGTCTAACGCATCGTTTGACAGAAAAATGCGCAATGAAATTAGGTGTCTATAGTCCTTTAAGCCTGATGAGAGGCCACCAACAGGAACTTACATTTATGCTACACAAATATGCTGAAAAGGAACATTTGAGATCCCAAATGGCATTTTAACTCAATGGAGCTGCAAAATGCTTCGTGATGATTTTCTGAGGAATTTGGAAGCTTCAGCTTACCATGCTTTAGTGGCGCTGCTACCATCATGATTCACTTTGACTTGAAAACACATAGTATCTGCAACTGCGGCTTACCCCCTTCTTGTTATATTATTTAACACTTCACTGAAGGGGCGACGCGGCAAATAAGATGAAAAATTTGGCCAAAATTTCTGATTTTATTTATTTTCATTACCCTAGGGACTTCATCTGTCTCTTGAAGAAAAATTATGGCAAAATATGTAGTATACGTATTCAGAAAAATTATGCTTTCATAATGTGCGGTCGTCGAAGCTTGTGAGCAAATCGTGCTTCTGGCTCTCTTGGTGCATCGCAGTCTACAGGTTTGCATTGATGCAGCACTACCATCTTATCAACATGAAGAGGAGAGATAAGAAGATCCGAGTTTCCGTGGGTTGCAATGCCGAACTTTCCTGATCAAACGCAAAAGTATACGAGGCGATAAATGAGGCAAATGACACAATAAACTTTAAGGCTGATTTTTCTAAGTTTCACTTTTTCAGCGATTAATACCACTCATCCCTTCAACATTTTGTAACGAATGACCGTAGACTGATTCTGTTTTTGCACATGACTCTTGAAACTTAATGAGCTCAACAAAGCTTGCAATTTTTTCGCGCACATGTGCAATATTTTGTTAAAAATTATTTTTGTAACAAACGTTTTTATGTAGATGTGCACGCTGGAGTTTTACTTTTATTTCCATACAAACTGGGCATCTGAAAAAAACTAAGTCTTACTGCACAGAGCCCAGCTTTGTTAACATGCTGACACAAAAGCTTGCGCATTTTCTTAATAGTTATTTATTGTTACTTAACTTTATGAGAGCATTAATTGTGATTACTCAACAACTACAACAGCTAGCTTAAAAGAAAAATGCATTTCTGAAGTCAGCAAGAAAGTTAAAATGCTGCGCCCAATTTGGTTGCATGTTATCCATAAATAATGATAATAGTTTCAATTGCTGTGCCCTCCCTTAACATAAGTAAAACATTACTTAACACGACTAGTGTTTAGTGGCGCTGGTGGTGCCCTATGACTGGTCCAATGGTAGTCATTGGTGGTCCACTGGTGAAGCAATTTGCACACAATCCAGTGGGCAGGTTGTGATCATGTCACAAGGTCACACAGCCTCTCTCGACCAATCAGAGAATTTCGTGACGAATTTCAATTTTCTGGAGCTCTTTGACTGATCAATTGGGGTTACCGCATTTACACGATTGTAAGTCGACTCGAAATATAAATTGACCCCCCCATATCACATTTCAGAAAAAAAAAAAAAAACTTGGAAGTCGTTTAAGCTTCGCCTTTAATAATACAACCTTTGTCCGTAAAGTTTCGAGACTGATTTTTTTCTTCTCTAGAAATCGTTTCCCATAACAATGTTGGTGCGTATGTGAAGCACCATCTTTTCGGGCTAACCTGAGCTATTTATGTAGAGTAGCCGACGAGTAATGCGGACTCCAATAATTCGAAATTTGTAGGATATTTCGGACTTCGATGAGGCACCATCAGTCACCCCATTGAAGCGTATACATACTCGCGACGGATATTTCGGACTTTAAATGCTCGAAAGTTCGATTTTTCGGACTAATTTCAGTCGCCAGCAGGCCAAAATCGGCCATCTTATCGGCTTTTCGCCGGTGCAAAAGGAGCCATCTTGGATTGAGGTGGATTTACTCTGCAGTTGGATTGGCTTGACATACTTTCGATACCTCATTTTTGCCAGTAGATGTCCCTGCGATCTCTGACACTTCGAGGTGGCAGTCGTATTGTCATTGCCGTCAACTTGCTTTTGTCGCCAACGTTGTCGCGGGCAGTTATCGCTTGTCTCACATGTTGAAAATTGGTTGTTGGGGCTCAGCGGACACCTGAACCGTGCATTAAGGGAAGAGATAAAGGAGGGACCAAGAGAAGAAAGTCAAAAAGAGGTGCCGTAGTGGCGGGCTTCGGAATAATTTCAACCGCCAGGAGATCTTTACGTGCACTGACAATGCACAGCCCACGGGCACCTTTCCGTTCCGCCTCCTTCGAAACGCGGTCTGGTTCAAACCTGGGTACTCCGGATCAGTAGCCGAGCTCCCTAACCACTGAGCCACCGCGGCGGGTCTCATAAGTTCGTCATTCGCCATTTCGTCACTTGGATTTCTCCCACCGCGGCGATCAAGTGGCGCTCCGTTTTCACAAAGTTAGTCCGTTCACCGTTTTGTGATTGCGTCCGGCGGTTCCACTGCTTTGAACGACAAGTGCCTTGTCTTTGCGTGTGTTTGACGAGGGGTGTGGCGCACACTTGGGTTGTGGACAACAAGGCCCCGCCGGTGCCGCCGGATCCATCAAAGAAGCGTGGGAAGTATTCAACTAAACGCCGTGACCTTGCTGTCTGGAGTATACAGTGAAAGCACAACCTTGGCTAAAATACAGGTGAGGATGGTCACCAGCAAGAGAAATTTGCAGCAAGGTAAAATCAGTGACTTTTTTTAAGCCGATTTCATCTCAATAAAGTGATTCTTTTTTTGTACTTCATGGATTTTTCGGACTGTTCGATTATTCGGACCATTTTTCGGGTCCCTTCGAATCCAAAAAATTGGTCAGCAACTGTAAATTGCTATGGCAGCCGCTAGATGACACTACATGTACAAAAATACTTTGTCACCAGTCATTTGCACATTCTACGGTGAGTGAATGTGGAAAGATGGATGTCTACCTCAAACAGCGTGTAAACATAAAATTATGTGTCACTAGTCATTTGCACATTCTACTCTGAGTGAATGTGGAGACATGGACGTCTACCTCAAACAGCGTGTAAACATAAAATTATGTGTGAAGCTTGGCAGGACAGCCACACAAACGTATGAGCTCTTTCGCAACGCTTACGGCAATGAGACATTATCGCAGGAGCGAGTTTTCGAGTCACACAAGAGATTCGTTTCAGGGAGAACGTCGGCGGAAGACGACACAAGGCAGGGGCGCCCTTCAACCTAACGGAATGAAAACAACGTGGCTCGGATCAAAGAAATCGTACAGCAACACCGCCCTATTACAGTCCGCATTCTATCAGATGCTCTCGACATTAGTGAGACAACATGCCACCAAATTTTGCGTAAGAACTTGGGGAAACGAAAGCTGAATGCCAGACTTGTGCCGCACTCCCTCACACAGGACCAGAAGGACACGCGGGCATCAGTGAGCGCTGATTTGCTCTCCGAGGCAGAGAAGGATGCT
Source organism: Amblyomma americanum (assembly GCF_052857255.1). Lineage (NCBI taxonomy): Eukaryota > Metazoa > Arthropoda > Arachnida > Ixodida > Ixodidae > Amblyomma > Amblyomma americanum. Next base: position 142,256,927 of record NC_135503.1, read on the forward strand.
GCATCCGTCAACAGCATCATTGTGGAAACACGGTGTTTTCAATACGATCCTCAAACAAAGAGGCAGACCGCCGAATGGCAGTCCACAAATTCTCCGGCGTTGAGAAAGGTGTGGAGACAGAAGACCAAAACAATGACGATGCTGATAGTTTTTTTCGATGCCAGAGGTGTCATACACCACAAGTTCGTCCCACAAGGGCAGATGGTGAATCAGGAGTTTTACCGTATAAACGCGTGTAAGGGCCACACCCGTGTAAGGGCCGCACCCCGTATTCCCAAAGGAAATATTTGAAAAAAAAAAAAATCCCTGTAAGGGCCGCACCCAAACTTTCCAGGAAACACGCAAGAATAGCCTTCGAAATACATGTGCACAGGAGCTTCGAGGTGCCGCCCATGGATGGCGCCCAAGGCCGCGGGTCATCATCATCATCTTTTCTTCTGCCGCGAGCTTCTGCTACTGTACTTCCGCTATCCGTATCGGCATCGGTATCGCCAGGTGTAACTTTGTTCTGTTCTGGCTGTCAAAGCATGCGTTTTTTGGTGATTGTGTTAGTGTGGTCGCTCAGCATAGTTGTTGCTCTCGTGCGCTGTCGTTCTTCACTTTTTCATGAACTGCCTCTGAGCATTGTCACTGTTGCACGATGGGCAAGCACCTCAACAGCTACACGGCGGGCTTTAAACTGAAAGTAGTGGAGTTCGCTCCCGAACACGGCAAGCGTGCCGCGGGCAGAAAATTTGACGTGGACGAGAAGTGTGTCCGACGGTGGTGCGGACAAAGGGATGCGTTGAAGAATACCAGCTCCAAAAAGCACGCTTTCCGAGGCAAGCCATGCAAATTTCCTGAGCTAGAAGAGCTGCTATGCTATTCAATGGAAGTGCGGAACAACGGCTACGCGTTGACAACGGACATGCTGCACGTGAGGGCACAAGCCTTGGTGCGTGCTAAAAGCATACCGCATGAGGACTTCAAGGCTAGTGCCGGCTGGGTACGAAGATTTCTGAAGAGGAAGGGCCTATCATTTCGGCGAAGGACCACGCTGTGCCAGCGGCTGCCCCCCCGACTACACCGACAAGGTGCTCAGCTTTCAGAAGTATGTCATCGGTCTGCGTCGTGAGCCCAACTATATATTTTCGCAGATAGCGAACGCCGACCAGACCCCCGTGTGGTTCGACTGTCCCGAGAGCTGCACAGTTGAACTGAAAGGAAAGAAGAGTGTTTTCGTGCGGACAACCGGCGCGGAGCGCCAACGGTGTACCGTTATGCTGTGCGTCACCGCGGACGGGCGGAAGCTGCCCCCCTATGTCATTCTGAAAAGAAAAACGATTCCTAAAGGCGTTTTCCCCAAGGGAATTGTAGTTCGCGCCCAAGAAAAGGGCTGAATGGACGATGAGCTTGTGCTCGACTGGGTAAAAAGCGTTTGGGAGAAGCGCCCAGGTGCCATGCTGGCCCGACGATCGCTCCTCGTCTTGGACAGCTTCCGCGGTCACTTGACGGGTAGGGTTAAGGAACACCTGCGCGGTATCTGCACAGACATGGCCGTGATACCGAGCGGCCTCACCGGCATGCTGCAACCCCTGGATGTAAGCGTCAATCGGCCTTTTAAGGTTGAATTTCGAAGGCAGTATTCGGAATGGATGGCCAATGGCAATCACGACGAGACACCGATAGGGCGGCTTAAGAGGGCACCGCTCGCGACTGTGCTTGGATGGATTTTGTCCGCGTGGAATTCCGTGTCAACCGACACTGTAACCCGGAGTTTCAAAGTGACCGGAATTTCAAACAGTTTAGACGGGACCGAAGACGACTTTCTGTGGGCTGAACATTTACCTGAACAAAGCACCAGCTCGGAGTCTGAAGACTCCGTGAGTGATGCCTGAATGGTAAATAAATGCCGCGCATTCCAGATTGGTTTGCTTTCCCTTGAAAAAAAAATTTTTTTTTTTGAAAATCGCGTGTATGGGCCGCACCCCGAAATTTGCCCCCCGAATCTGGGAAAAAAAGTGCGGCCCTTACACGCATTTATACGGTATATATGCGTGCTACAACACACGCGTGATGCATGCGCTGCAATGCCGTCGCCCTGACTTAAGGGCATCTGGACAATGCAGCTTTCTCCACAGTAACGCAAGGCCACACACGGCTCTCAGCGCGACAAAATTTCTCGCCAAGCAAAGCATTACTGTACTTCCCCATCCGCCATACTCGCCTGACCTCTCCCCCATGCGATTTTTTTCCTGCATCCTCGTGTGAAGAGACCCCTAAAAGGTCGCTGGATGGGGAGCGTGGAGGCTATTCAAGACGCCACGAGAAAGGAGCTGACAGCTCTGCCAAAAGAAGCTTTTTCCAACTGTTTCCAAGACCTCAAGAGGAGTTGGAAGCTGCGTATAGACTGCAACGGAGACTATTTCGAAGAGGTGCTGCACAAATGATTTAAATGTCAAACGCACTTTTTTTAATAGACTCAGTCTCGGAACTTTACAGACAAAGGTTGTAGAATGCAATAGCATTATCCAGCGGCTGCCGCTATCGGCTGCTGCATGCGGGCGTGCCCGTGGGGACATTCCAAAATGAAAATGTATTATTCACTGGACTACTCGTCCAAACTTGCGCCATCATCCTCACTGGCGCTGCCATCGCAATCGCTGCTGCGGTCCCACAGCACGTTGTTCTAAGCTTGTCGTCCAGCGAAATCCCGCACTTTACGAACAGCCACATCACAACATCGCGTGGAACAGCTGAAAATGACAGCCATCATGAATGTAGCCATGTACGAGCGCCGGTCGCTTACCTGACCCGGTGCACAAATGCAGATTCACGAAGCACTACATTAAAAATTTGTGAAACGCGGCCGGCAGTAGTCAAATGCGTCAGAGCCAAAGAGAAACCGCGTAAGCGGCTTCAGCCCTTCCGTCGGCTACCAACACTCCCCAGTGCCGCTGCCGTTCCAAGTGACATGCCACCGTGATTGGAACAGAGGCCCTTCCATCAACTATGAACACTCCCTTGAGTGCCATGAGCGAAGTTGAAAGAAAAAAAAAAGAAACTCGGAGGACGCTTATTAAGAGTAGAACGTGAATGCGTTATCGGGCCGCCGCCACTTATCAGCAGCCATGTGTGGGGAGCAGGGCGGGGGGGCCGGTTTGTGCTGCTTATCAACAGTGGCCACCACGCGCGGGGAAGGGGTTGACATAGCAGCTGCTCAAGGCCAGCACCAAAAGCGATGCGACGGAACCATGCAGCAAAAATGCAACCACGATGTAACATGCCCAATATCTCGTTTGTCTCGCCTTTATTTATGGTGCCACGCTTTCGTTTTGGTTGCAAGTCGACCCTCCCACTTTGGATTTTCAAAATTTGAAAAACAGGTCAACTTACAATCATGTAGATATGGTACATGGTCATGTCATCAGAGAGCAGACCAATCAGGAACTTTAATTGTGGAGAACTGGGAAATTTTTTGTGAGATGACAGGAATGAACTGGTGGTTCAGGAGCCCACAGGGAGCCAAAAGAGAAAAAGTAAACTGCATTTAATTGCACAGCAAAATTAGGTTAACCAATAAGTGAAAAAGCTCTTCGTATGAAGCCAGCCTACTGCTACTTCTTGATGTTGTCGGGCTAGTTGGTGCTGCATCATTTGTTGAATCAGCGCTTGTGTGTCATCTTTCTTCGTACTCCGTCCCCATGTGCTACGTGCTGCTACATGGTACGTGGTGCCAACACCAATAATTCAACCCTACTGAACACACAACATCACACATCACAATTCAGCTCTTTTGACAGCATTGTATACTAGATAGGTCAAAGTACCAAAAGGACAATGTATCTGCTTTTCACCATGACGCCCCTGTTGTGAAGCACTTTCCGAGAATGGGAATCTTTTTGGAACCACCTTAAATGTGTACACGTGTGTTTCTGCTGTCACATTCTAATAATGTCCTTGCGTCGCATTCTAATAATGCCCAATAGAAACAATAGAAATAATTGCAATGGGATGGGGTTGCATGACTGCATCAGCAATAACACTGCATGCACAACCCTCCCACAACTTCCACCATGCAGCATATGATAAGAAATAGAGAGAATGCTGCCCACAGGCTCCATTAATTTGGTTCTACGAACTTTTCCAACCAAGGCGCCACCCTAGTGCTCACTGGACTGCTGTGTGTATCTGATACGGTGGAAACGGTAGTGTCAGCAGGTGCACACAGCTGTTCAGCAGGCAACATGCTGCCGACCATGTTGCAAAGGCTTTTTAACATCTCCACACTTCCTGGAACTGTCAAAAAACATTGCATGCAGTAGTGGTGCTCACCTGCAGGTGCTGGGCGATCTCGGTGACAGGGTCGTGGACAACCGGCACATCCGACTCTCCGTAACAGATGTAGAAGGCCAGGTGGGCCAGAGCCCTGCCCACCAGCCGCGACTCACCCACCAGTGAGGTGGTCAGCAGGTACGACTGGTAGCCCATCTGGCGGCCAAGCAGGCACACAGCACGCGATGCCACCTGGTGGTAATGTCAAGTTTCCCCGGTTCATTCTGCTGCCCCAGTACAACTGGCCCCTACTGCCTGTGATCTTACAATGGATATCTAGCATGAAATATCAATCACTGGCCCCACTATTTTTGGCAGGACTAACCCATGCTAAAGAGGCAGACAGCTGTATTGAGAATTAACAAAATACATCTCCTAGCATCAACTGTTAAAAACTATGCAGCAAACATATACAAGAATAAGCTTTGCATTCTAGCATGGCACATTAATATCACAGATAGCTCAGAGCCTCTTGCATGTTGGCGGGATCAAGTGGCCAGAAAGACTGCCACATCGATGCTCTTGTCAGCACTTGCTGCAGCGAAAATTGCCATTGCAAACATTTACTTTTCAGAGCATATGCAAAGACGCTTTAGAATGCACGCAGTGGTTCACTTTGCTGCTTTTCCATCACCAAAGCGCAAAGCGGAGAGCTTGTTTTTCACTCCAACAGCTGCTGCTTCTGCACGTGCCTCTATTTGCGCCTTTTTTGCTTTTTGCGTGTGTGACATTACCCGGCCATCTGCATCTGGAGGTCGCCCAGGAATGCGACTGCGGCCACATTTATTGAGGGCGGCCGAAGAGGAGACAGCAGCGGAGCGGTAGAGGCAGTGTCCAGCTCTGGCCAAAGTCCCGAGCATTCTGCCCAGCGCATGCTGGGGACACTTCATCCTTTTCGGTATCACGCGCACTGCCAACCGCGCGGGTCGCTACATGCTCATGCTTGAGCCAAATAAGAGCTCTGACACTCAGCGTATTGTTACTCTGTGGTAAAAGCCAATGAACTGCTTCCTTCTGTGCGCCTAGCCTTTACACAGTGTGGCTCTACCCTAGATGCATAGCATTCCCTGCAGCCACCAGGGAGGGGGGGTTTCGGTGACAGCATGCTAAGCAGTCATAGACGACAGCACCATGGAGATGACCTTGGAGCTTTAACTGTAACCCGTGAAACTCAAGTGGTCTGAAAGCAGGCACTAACAAGAGAAGTATTATTTTTTTCTAGCAGTGAGATGCAAGAAAGTTTACAGTTTCTTCAGGTGCACATGCCTGTGGACCGCACGCACAGTTCTCATTTTTCTACTTACGGTTTTGCAAGCATGCAAAATGAACACAACATGCGCAGAAAAACGTCATAAGAGAAAGGCACCAAAACTAGATGAAAACTGTGCAATACACGGTTATTGCAAAGGTCTCTCTTTTCCTAAATTAACTACTAAAGAAAGCCTTTTTATCCGCATTTGGCCTGTAATGTAACACCATATGCACTAGCACATCTCACCATATTAAAAACATCCTCTGTGACTGCAGTCAAAAGCCCTTAACTGAGAGGTTATGGCTTTCACCCTTGAGAGGTGTGCTACCAGAGCAGCGCGCTTGAAGACACCCTAATGGTTCCTAGTGGTGCAAAGTTGACTAATGGGCAAATTGTGTGCCATGGACTGTGCAAAGCAAATAGAGAAACAATAAGGATGCGAAGTGGTGAAACAAAGTAACGATAGAGCCAAGCAGCCAGCAGCTTTGGGTGTTGACTGAGAAATCCACAGACTTTAGGGAAAGGCCCTGACAGCTTTCTGTAATGGTGTGCTGGGACCCATATGGTGCATTGATCATTGTAACAGTTGAAATAAAGAGCTGGTTTGCACACCTGAAATGCATGTGTTATCAAGGGGTGGCTGTCAACCTTAGACTTATTTTGGCGCCTCGTCATGGCTTTTAGAGAGCAGCGGCGGCAGCCTCATAACTGGCAGGGTGAACAAGTAGCAAAGTCTGAAAAAGTCTGAAAAAGGATGAAAAAGTCTGACAGCGAGAAGAAAAGACAGCGAGCAGGGTATGGCGGAAGCAAGAGGATGAAAGCACAGGGGGAGGGTATGGTGTGGGTAGGCGAGAGTGGCGTCATGCTCTGTCTGTGGATCAGTGTTGGCTGCTGCATAAGCGCTGGCCGAGGAGAGCCTAAGGGGCAGCGGTGCCAAAGTGTAGATTTCGCCCTTGGCTGAAGCCAAGGCCAAGCCCTGCTGCCGTTTGGCACTGCACCTTCTGTCTCCGATTGCCTATGGTTCAAATACTTCAACAGCTGTGCTAAAATTTCGCATTACCAAGAATTGCAATCGTTTTGTGATTTTTTCTCACTCCCATACTAGTGGAGCTTCCCATTTTATGTTTCTTTGAAGTTGAGATGTCACACATTCTGCCCTGTACAAACAATATTCCGTCCTGCCATTCATTCTCACTTTGACGGTTTATAGTGAACCTTTTTGTGAGTGTAGTACTCTTGACCCAGTTTGGCTACACTATCCATGTCTACCTCCATCAGCCCATTCTGCAGCCACAGCCTTGTCACATCAAAGACTCCTCAATAGAACAGTTCAAGTGCAATGCACTTGGCCACCTTGTTATGATCTTTACGTACTTCTGCACCCTTCAGCAATCCTTTTTAAGCTGGCTCCAGTCACGCGACAAGAATATGAAAACAGATAGTTTTGGAAGGACCAGGATGCAAGGATCTTTATCACTTTCATTTCGGTCATCACCCCAGGTACATCCACAAAAGGGCAATGGCCTCTCCCACCGACCCATAATTAGTTCTGTCCCATGGCAACAAAACCAGTCCTGGCCCAGCCAATTTCCTTATCTCATCTCCCAATCTGATTCTCTGCTGGCTTTGACTACATCCCTATCAACCTTGTACTCATTCTATTCGTACTCATTCGTACCACATCTCCTTTGTTCTAGCCAAAACATTCCCTGCCCAAGTCCATTTCATTCTTTTGATTCCAGTTAGGATAATGCCAATAATGCACATATTTTTTCTCGACATCTTTGTGAGACTGGCAAATCAGAAGAGAAAAAGGGTGCCCCAAGGCATCGACACTTATATGAAAACAAGGAGCCACCAAGCAGGTAGACAAAAGCAAAAAATAGCTGATTCATCTCCAATGCACCCAGTCAAGAGGTAGCGGATTGCTGGACGTGGTCGTGAGAACCTGTGTAAACATGCTGGAAACACAACAGGTCTGGACATGAAGCATTTGAATGAAAGATACTGGAGGGGCCTTGTGCTGGTTTTCTAATTTCAACTGCCCACCTTCAAGAAAACTCACTGTGATGACTCGGTGGCTCTGGCACTCGGCTGCTGATCCCGAGGTCGTGGGACTGAATCTCGGCCACCAAAGCCACACTTCTATTGCAAAAACCAGTGGAAGCCTGAGATGCTGGATGGGAAGCATGCCAAAACTGCAATGGCATCCAGAACCATGTTAATATTCTGTAACACTCTGCATATGACACCATGGTGGCGAAGCATTTGTTTTTGCTGAAGCGTTAGCTCACCAGCAATGCCTGCAGGCTCTGCGAGTTACATAATGTCGTTGAGCATTTCTGACAAGTGAGAGTGCACTGATTCCCCATTCTTTCAACAGACACTACTTGCCATGTGTATGGAGAGGCCACTGCAAGATGACCTTGGCAATGTCGAAGGCGTTCTCAGCAACATCGACCCGCCTACGAAGAACGGCATACAAGCCAGCAATCAACTTCGTGGTGATAGAGCACAGAGGAAGTCATGCTCAAGAAGGAGCTTGTACCTGACATCGCAACCCAGAACAATTTGAAGGCGCTGCAAATTGTGCCTCTCAGAAGAAAACACCAAAACTGCCAGCAGCTCGCATAAATAGTTTAAGCATCATCCTGGAACACTGAAGAAAAGAAGCACCAGCATAGGATTGCTTCGCCAAAACTGGCACAGCCTATGCAATAAGCCACTGTAATGCTTATATCATTGAACAATAATAACAAATAACAAACATGGGTGACAAAGAAAAATAGAACACCTGGCCATTCCTGAAGACTCTCAAAAATGTGTGTCACAAACGGCACCTGAAGGGATCTCTTCACACTATCGAGGCAAGAAAATAACTGCTGAAACAGTACTAGAAATTTTCTACCGCAGCAAGTACTTGTACTTGTGCCCAAACTTAAAGAGACCTTTTCTGTAAATTCATTATTACATGTGCCAAAGTAAGTCAGCCACTCCAGTGATAGCCAAATCAAGTGGTTTGGCTTTGGCTAAGTGCCATTTGCACAAATCATAGTGAATTTTGGTGCAAGCATGGGCAATCAGACATTGCAAAAGAGTCCTGTGCACAGACAGAAACTAGGCAACAACAACTGCGGCTCAATAAACCCTTTGCAGACCCTAGTCGGGCTCCTCCCGACAACACAACATGGCCTCACCAATGCATGATTCTTGAACCCAAAAATAAACATTTCGTGAGCTGTTCTTGCACAGTTGCTTTTTTTTTTCCGTGGTACCCAAAACTGGCCAAATATTGAATTTCAGACCAGAGCGGCCAAAAAAAGAATAAGAGTTTCGAACCGCAAAGAGTTAACAGAGAGCAACAGCCAGCCATGCGGTACTGCCAGGAGGCAGGACCAACCGGGAAGAGGCGAGTGAAGCCATCAAATGCATATTATGCATACCTTGTTGTTGCCAATGAGGACATTTAGGGACTGCGTGGTGGGAGGGTCCCGGTGAGATTGGACTTGCTCCAGTGCAGTCATCACAGCTGGAGGCACCTGGTCCCGTATGCGGTACTTGTCCATCAACCGCAGTGGCGTGCTTGGATCATCCTTGTTGGCCACTGTCGGACCACTCGCTATGCTTGCCAGTGGATCGTCCACCTGCATGTCAGGTTTCCGCTATTTTCTGAAGGTGCTTCTCTGGGCCCCCCTTTTGAAGGGTTATACAAGAGGAATCAGTTTTAATCTCTATTCTGGATGCGTATTTTTCACACCCATCACATAAAAGAGTTACCCAAGTTGGCACCAGACCACAGCAGTCAGTTCAAACTTTTTTTCTGAAAGCATTTTTTTTTTGCACTTGCTAACTGAGAAGTCAACTAAATTGGCAACAAAGGGGTCAGTTCTAACCTCTTTTCTGAAGATGTATTGTAGCACCCACAATGTTAAGTCATGCAAATTTGGGGGAGTGAGTTTTAACCACTTTTCTGAAAGTGTTTTTTGTAGCGAGAGCTACACTACGCCAGATCTTAGAGCCTTTAGCATAGCTCCCCTTGAGCTCTGTGGCAGTGTGGTGCACCGGCAAAACCGAGCTGAACAGCTGTGCGCATGCGCCGTGTCGAGTGGGGGGGGGGGGGGGGTAGAGAGGGGGAGAGGTGTCGCAGTTGTATAAGTAGGCGGCTCGGCGGAGCAGTGCCGGGGCAAAAATGGAGAGCGGAGGAGAGGACGAGCTGAGCTCGGCGGCTCAGAAAAAAGCGAGAGCTCGGCGTTGGAACGAAACCAAGAGGAGGCGGCGAGCCGAGGAGACGGAGGAAGAGCGTACGGTACACGTTGTCATCCAGGCAGATGTAGCTCTCGCGTCACTCCAGGTGTAACCAGAGCTAAACCGCAGCCAATTTTTTTTTTTTTGTACCCATCATGCAAAGTGTCACCCGAATTTGCAACAGAACGGCAAATTTTAACCTGTTTTCTGAAGGTGTTCTGAAGGCTCTGAAGGTGAAGGAAATACAACCCGTTGGCACGATGGTTGTGCTCAAACTGCTGGCTGGCATCTGGCAAACTCAATGAAGGGAAACAGAGCAGCTAGTATGGTACTGCTGTTGCCATCTCTTCGGCTGGCAGTGAAGTAGGGCCTGGCACTGCTGTCCTGGCATTGTAAATAATGCTGTCATAATTTTGTGTCATAATTAATGTGTAAATACTTGAAGAATGCCTACGCCATGCTTCTTATCTCCAGAAGTTAATTAGCCACCAAGCAAAGGCAGATTTCGGCAGAACTCCAACGATGAGGTGCCGCCACTTCAAGAGTGGCCAGGCTAACGGTTATCGTCTTATTGAGTGACGTCTCAAACTGAACTGAAAACAGCAAACTTGTTTTTGTAGCAGTTTGAGGCAATGCTGAATAATGTTAGGAATTTATGTGCAGTAAGAATGGTTGAACCGGAGCAAATTGGCCAGCAGCTTGCTTGGCCTGAGCTGATGTCAAGCAAGCTGTTTCAATTACTACCGGCAGGACATTTATTTATTTATTTATTTATTTATTTATTGAATACTGCGGACATGATGTATGTCCAAGCAGGAGAGAGAAATACATACAGGGGAAAAAGCAAAGCAAGCACGATAGTGCTGAACAATATAGGCACCAGAAAATATGCACTGCAAAGGTACAATTGAAAATGTGGTTACAGTACAGCTACTAGCTAAGCCAACAGTGAAGAAAAAAGAATGGTTAGAAAGCAATGGAGAGTTCTCTGATAGAGCATTCCATTCAGAAATTTTTCTTGGAAGAAAAGAAAACTTACATGTATTTGTGGGTGCAAAAATGGGCTTCAGGCTAAGGGTATGCTCATGGCACGAGGCTCGTCTAGTATCAATAGCGATGTAATTTTCGGGTCGAATACATAGCCAGATTGAATAGCTACACTTCTTGCTCTGATCAAATGGAGGAATAATAATTACTCCTCAGCATTCTCCCGAGTTTATGGACTGGCTTTGAGCAAGTTGGAAAGTGGCTGACGTAGCTGAGAACAGCAGCAATAATGATGATGATGAAACATACGTGCTGCATGAGGTGTGCTTAAGAGAAAAGCATGAACGCATACACACCCAAGCGTTCATGCTCAGTGCTGAGTTCTTCAGTGCAGACTCAGTCGCTGTGGTGCAGATCCAATGCCCTGCTTCATAACTATAGTAGAATTATCCATAACATAATCATTTTTATGTAAAATAAACAAAATTAGTGGGTGCAAGCATTCTTTCCTGGTTGCCCCTTTTAGCATGTCACAATTTCCAGGGCTTTCAAGAACCTGCAAAAATTCCAGGACTCTCAAGGCCCTTGAAAATGAGTTTCTCAGGTTCAATGATCCACATGGAACTTGCACTGAGTATGTAAAGTAAAACTTGCATGTGTTTGTTAAAAATATTTAGGATGACTTTGATATAGCCAGTAATTCACAATACTGTCTGTGTTCAGTATATCGTGGTTCCATGCTGGTTGCTATTTTTTGGGCCACTGAGGATGACCACTATGCACATGCTTTGTGTGTGTTTTATTTTTATTTATTTAAAAGTGTACCCACAGCGCCAGTACGCCATTACAGTGGGGAGGCCGGGGGGGGGGGGGGGGGGGGGGGCAAATGCAAGGCGAAAAACACAGATGCAGGTGAATTACATCAACAATCAGAATAAGGTATGTTCGGATGAATCAATCAGCAGAGAAAGAAATGAATCATTTGATACGACAGCAGCAACAGCACTTTTCAGTCGATTCCATTCCCTGATAGTTCAGCTAGTGCAGACTGGGTTCTAAACCGTTTTGGAATGAAAGATATTGAATAATTTCAAATGAAGGATTTTTTTCCGTTTTTCAAGCGTATCCCAGCCAAGACTATCTTTCGCAAGTTATTAAAAACAAAACAGGCTACCATGTTCTGTACCCTTCCTAATTTACAAATGTTACTCATTGCCCACGGATCCCACTCTGTGTGCCCATATTCAAGTTTTATAGACCTCTTTCCTTTTGTCCATCACTACATAGGCCAGCAGGTGTAAACAGAAGCACTCCATTTTCAAGGGAATAAACCAAGTGCATATCGGTACCTGTCCTGTCTGCCTCTTTCTGTGTCCTTATTTTTCTAATTTCTGCCACCTCTCTAATGTGAACCAAATAGCTCATCAATGTGTACGCACAGGACTGCCTCACGCTGAAATTGTTAAATTCTGCACAATGTACATGCATTCATTTTATTTTGAAGCACTTGCCTATCAGCAATGTGGGTCGCTCTGGTCGCTGTGATTATTACTTTCCAGCTGCCACTGCAGCATTTGGCAACAGACTCCAAATTTACCGTCCTCCAGATCAACAACAGCTGGGGAGGAAGGGGAGACTGCACAGTGGACTGTTTTCAGCCATCATGAGCGTTCATTCTCTGCTTTTGTAGCGACAGCTACATTACAGTAGCATTTCGAGCCTCCAGCGTGGCGGTGCCGCCACACTGTCACGTGGTTGGTCACGTGGTGCAGAGCAGCTGCCGGCGGCGCGGCACCGTGGTTGATCACGTCACGTGGTTGGCTACGTGACCAAGTTCCTCTCGGCCAGCTGTAGCTATCGCGTCACTCCAAGTTTAACCAGAGCTAAACCACCGCCAATTTTTTCTCTCCAACGAAACAGATGGTTCATTCTCTCTTGGCTCGTTTAGATAAAGTTCCACATGGGAGCGTACAGCTTGCTCTGCGCGACTGTGTAGTACAGTTTATGCCAACTAAAAAAAAATATGAATAAAAAGTTGCAGCACGGGGGCTTTCGGGTGCGTATGTGCGCACACATGCAAAAAAAAAAAAAAGGCCAATGACAGGAGATTAGCTTACTGTTAAGCGAGTTAGTTTGTGTTAATCTTTGCATGGTTGCTTTGTCCCCCAAGTAAGCGGGCGCTTTATTAAAATCCTTGCAAGAGCAGGTCAAACCGCATTCGTTATCTTTAGTAACTCCGCTTTTTTTTTTATCACCTAGCTCGCAAGCTAACAAGCTAGCAAGCTCAGAGTTTTGTAGCGATAGCTACATTACGGTAGCATTTCGAGCCTTCAGTGTGGCTGCGCTGCCACCCTGTGGCTGCGCCTCCACGCTGTCACGTGGCTGGTCACGTGGTGCAGAGCAGCTGCCGGCGGCGCGACGCCATGGCTGATCACGTGGTTTGTCACGTGGTTGGTCACGTGACCAAGTTCCACTCGGCCAGCTGTAGCTATCGCGTCACTCCAGGTTTAACCAGAGCGAAACCACCGCCAATTTTTTTTTCTGGCAGTCCCAGCAAGAATATATAGAGGGGAAAAGGAAAGCAAATTCCATGCTAGCAAGAACAACAACAGGTGACCAGATGCCATGCAAAACGAGCATGCCAAAGGAGGCAACTCGACAGACAATGCCTGGCAGATCCAAATAAAAGTGCTTCCTTGTGAAAGCAGTAGCAAAGCAAATGGCTAGGAAACTTTAATATGTTTATGTGAGCCTAACAACACTCCTCGGAAGCCTTGTGGTAAAATAACTACTGCAGACAGACTCAACAAATGCATGTGAGTGGCTGCTTCTCTAGCCACTAGGCGGTGTCAGCATACAGGCAGCTGCTAATGTGAGCGGCTCTATAACTCATTTTCTGCTTTGCTTCTGCAGCTATGGCAAGAATATACATGGGGGGAGGTGGTGCACGTCAGCAAATGTCATTATACTTGGTACAGCATATGTAAAAATATAACTGATGGTTTATTGGGGTTTAACGTCCCAAAGCAAACTCATGCTATCAGGGACGCCATAGTGAAAGGCTGTGAACATTTCGACCACCTGGGGTTCTTTAACATGCAGTGACATGAAACAGTACACGGGCCTCTAGCATTTTGCCTCCATCGAAATTCGACCACCATGGCCGGGATTGAACCCAGGGTCTTTTGGGTCAGCAGCTGAGCACCGTAATCACTGAGCACACGTGGCAGTTAAAAATACAATTCAAGGATTCGCAGTTTAAGAGCAGGGAAGTGTTCTGAGGATAGGTTTTGAGAAGTCAGGTTCGGTATACCCAAAAATTTATTGGAGTTAGTATTTAAAAAAGGGGTGAATTCCAAGACAGTACTTATTAAGGCAAAGGAAAAGGTTTTAAAAGGGAATATAACGGGTGTTTCATATTTAACTGTCTGGGTTATAAAAAACTCTCCTGCACAAACTACTTACCTATTTTGGCTGATCCATCTACCACAAGGTAGCTTATGATAGTCTACATTTTTCTATAAATAATTTAACATAGGAACTTGCCTGGATTGTCCGGAATTGGCAAAAAGCAGCAATCAGCTTCAGAAACATTTTTGTTCGCGAGAAGCAGAGTAAGCTGATTTGAGAGGTTGCACCATCTGAGGAATTGCGAGACTCACCCCAGCTCCGAGCAGGACCATTGGATCCTTCGTAGTTCACTAGATGGCGTAGACTTTCAAAGCGGCGAATGAAAATTCTGCTGCAGCCGACTGCAGCTTTTCGCTGATTCCGGACAATCCAGGCAAGTTTCCATGTTAAATTACTTATAGAAAACGCAGACTATCATAAGCTACCTTGCGGTTGGTAGTTGAACGCAAATAGGCCAGTAGTCTGTGCAAAAAAATTTTTTACAACTTGGACAGATAAATACGGAACATGCAGTACAAAGAAAAAAATTCACTACTGCTGGCCCTTGCTGGGTAGTTGGAGTACCATATTTACACGATTGCAAGTCGACCTATTTTACAAAATTTTAAAATCCCAAGTGGGGGGGGGGGGGTTGACTTACAATCGAAACGAAGACATCGCACTATAAGTGAAGGCGGGACAAACGAGATATCAGGCATGCTACAGCGTGGTTCCATCGCATCACTCTTGGTGCTGGCCTTGAGTAGCTGCTATGTCAACGCGCAGAACTGACACCCCCTACCCGCACGCACGGGCGGCGGCCGATAGCGGTTGTCGATAAACAGCAAACTGGCACCCCACACGTGGCTGACTGCGGTTGCTGATAAGCGGCGGCAGCCCGATAATGCAATCGCGTTCTACGGGAAGCTCAAGCATCCAACAAGTTTTCTGTTTACTTTGAAATGCGCGCTCGGCGCTCAAGGGAGCGTTGATAACTGATGGAAGGGCCGCTGTTCCAATCGAGGCGGCACCCCCACTGGGAACGGCAGCGCTGCCGGGGAGTGTCGGTAGCCGACGGAAGAGCCGACGTCAATCGCGCATAGTTTCTCTTTAGCTCTGACGCATTTGACTACTGCCTGCCGCGTTCCTCAAGTATTTAATGTAGCGCTTCGTCAATCGTCATTTGTGCTCCAGGTCCGGCAAGCAACCGACGCTCGTTCACGGCTACATTCAAGATGGCTGTCATTCTTTACGCCGAAGAAACGAACAACTGCGCGCCGGTCCACAAGTTCGAAGTTTGCAACGGGTGATACAGGTGGGACAGCTGCAGCGAGGAAAAGTTTTCAGCTGTTCCACGCAATGTCGTGGCTGTTTGCGAAGTGCGGGATTTCGCTGGCCGACAACGTTAGAATGACATCCTGTGGGACCACAGCAGTGATCACGACGGCAGCGCTAGTGAGGATGATGACGCAAGTGCGGTCTAGTAGTCCAGTGACTAATACATTTTCGTTTTGGAATGTGCCCACTGACCCACCCGCACACGGCAGCCGATAGCGGCTGGTGATAAACGGCGGCCGCTGGATAATGCTATCGCGTTCAAATATTGAAGGCCAAGCTTAAACAACCTCCGCAGTTTTTTTTATTTTTCGGAAATGTGATTTGGGGTTGTCGACTTACATGAGTAGACTTACAATCGTGTAAATATGGTACTCAGCAAGAGCTCAGCCAAGCTCAGTCTGCTCGCCATTCCCCAACCATTTTTAAATGACCGCACAATGACAACTGGTTGCATAACAGTTTAACAGCCCCACTCTGTCTACAGCATTCTATAGCATCCTTGCTTGTTAAGCAGATGCAGCGCAAATGACAGAGTATGGCAGCAGCACCTGCCTTGCAGACTTGCAGCGCCATCTTGTGCTAAGCAGACTAAACCGGATGGGGCGACTTATGGTCCGGTGCTAAACGGTACCAGAAACAGTTCTCGCTGTAAAAATCATTAGCCTGGAGGCAACGTACATTTTAATGGGGAAACTTTTGGCATCCATCCATCTGTCCATGCAAGCCAATCATGTGAAACCGTTATCTTATGCCAGGCAGCAAGCTCCCGCTTTTTTTTTTAATACACTTTCCATGCGACTGACACTCACCACGTCCGAGAGGATGAGAGAGACCATGCGGGCGGTGGTCTGCCGCAGGAGGCCACCACCCTGGACGGCCGAGAGGCGCTTGCGTACTGCATTCACCTCAGTGATGCGGGCACCACGTGACTGCAGCAGCTGCACAGTCTGCTGTAGGTCTTGCAGAGTTACCGGTGGTACCAGATGGGGTAGTAGCGCGGAACCACCCCCTGTGCCATGCCCCATGATGGCATGAATGGAGAAAAAAGCTTCTTTGCAACAGGGAATAATAAACATCAATACCAAATGCTATAACTGCCACCAATTAACACATGCAACTATGCACTACTACAGCCTAACCCGGATTTATGAACTCAAACAGGATCGCAAAATAGTCCAATACTGTATTGATTATTCGATATTTAAAAAATGGCAAAGATAAGCTTAATTGTAAACCAAAAAGAAAGACGATGTTGCACCCACGCTGGTGATGTGCTTCTTGCAGTGACATGCCACTCGCTGGGGTGCTGGTAATGCACTCCTCGCTAGTTGTTGCTAGGCTGGGCCTCCAGTGCACCCGCTAGGACAGTTTACGGTTGAATGTGAGCAACAGGGGCACCTCCTTTTTCTCAATGTCTAACAAGGCACAGAACGGGCCGGTGGTTTTCTGCACTGAGGAAACCGGTCCACACCGGACGGTACCTTCAATATGATTGCAAACACCTACTCCCTACAAGGCATCGCTTTATTGAAGACAACTGACACTACCTGTTCTTTAGAGCATAGAAAAGAACCAAGTCATGGCAGACTTCCAAAGAAATGTGTTTCTCAAGGCCTTCATCCAACTTGTGATCCAAGGCCAAAGAGTTGAAATGTAGACAACCCTAAAGGTAGCCCAAGCACAAGCCATTGGAAAAAAATGTGCGCATATCCAATACATTAAAGGCGTCACCAAAATCCTGGCTTAGCTTCCTGGAAAAGAATGAGTGCAAACAATAATTACGTAAGCCTACTTCTTCCATCAGGCAGCTGAATCAAAATACTACCGCCACCCAAAAGAAGAGACGTGCAGTGTTGATTACAAAATTCTGTTTTCCAAATGACATACTTGAGACTGAGCTGAAACTCCGAAGATGACTGCAATAAGTAATCATTCTCTCAGAAAACTCCTTCCAGCCAACATGCACGGCTTAAGGTCAGTGCCCTGATGATTGCAGGAATTCCATCGCTACCTGTATTTTAAAATAGCCGCACTTCATCAGCAATCATACCCTGAGAAAGGAATTGAGCAGATTCTGAAGCATAGGGTTCTTCGTGAGAGTTGTTGAAATTGTTTTTTTTTTCCCTTATTACTGCATCCCAAGAAAATTTTTAATATTCTTTTGAATGAGTAATTCTGTTCTCTTGTGTGCAGTGCTTCTCATTAAAAGCCTTAGTCACATAATACTTTTCCTCTTTTCTGCTTCAGTTTCCTGCTTCAGCATTCAAACTCTTGGTCACATAATTTTGCTCTCTTGTGCTCAGCATTGGTATCCACTATTGAAAGATGGTCCACTTGGAATTTCATCAAATTCTGAACTCCAGTGAAGTCTTGCTAGTGTAAACTACAGACGAAATAAATAGCATGGTAGGTGCTAGTGATTGACAGCGATGGGAAACTGCTCACCTGAGATGAGCACGATGACAATATCGGTATCCTTGAGCGTATGCAGAAGGGACACAACGGCTGCAGCAGCAGCCACCGCCCTGTCATCCGGTATATTGTGCCTGGCGCCCTCGAGAACCTGAATCACGCCTCCGGGCTCAGGTAGCATTTCACTGCCAAATGAAAAGAAAGATGCTTGCTTTTTCCCTTCATTAAAACATTTATCAAGTGAGCATGATCAGGCTTATCAGCAAATACTACAGTCGGGTAAAAATGACAGAGTAGATTGCAAAACAAAATCATAGCCATCAGATACAAACCAATCAGTTAGACATTGCACTTTGAGCCACTGATAAATCTGGCTATGCTAAATGCATTCAATGGAACACAGAGAAGTCAACTTAAATTTATGATGTAAGTAAGGTCTTGATAAGTGCTCTCGTCCTTTTCAAATTGCATCTGTGCATTTTTTCTGTATTCACTGCCTATATTTGTGCCTTATTTTACTTTTGATTTCATGTTGTGATCAAGGGTACTGTTGCATACTGGCCTGCCACACTACTGTATTTTTCCTGCTTGTTAGTCATGTAGAAGGAGGTTGAGGCCCCATCAGGGGACACTGGGCAAGAAAGAAATAACGGTGTTGAATTGCTACAGTAAACACATATAACCTGCATTTCTTCGGGCCAGCTTGCTGCTAACAGCAACCATATGTACTGCCTGCCAAATCAAGGTGTACATATGGTCTTGGTTGCTGATCTCACTTTTCCTGCAACATGAACAAGTGGGCAGACAGCATGTGTGCGAAGCGGAAACTGTAACCCACATCAAACATGCAACAGTGGGGGGAAGTGACCTCGGATATAGACACATGCACAATACACATTACATGACACTATGCAAGGTTCGGTTTTCCGAATTTGGCTGAATTCAACACCAATTTTTTTTGCAGATGCACTGCGTTCCTGTGCTGATCTGAATCAGTAAATACTGCTAAATTTGAAAAAATCTGCCACCCTCTGACAACAGCAACTGAGCCAAATTTATTCAGCCCTATAACAAACCTATCTTAATGTCCTTTGATGCTTTAAGTATCTTTCCTCCAACGAGTAACATTTCCCAAAGGCAATATTTCTAGCCATCCCAACAATCAATGGCACCGGTTCTGTCAAAGCGCACTATACATGTTCCATCTCTCTGCCAAAAATGACTGCAATCCTCACGTCACTACATGATCTTACATAGCAACAGTGACTGGCTCTAAGATGATGATTCAGTCTGACCCTCTGTCCCATCCTCAGCTCAAAGGCTCCTGTCAGACACTTACTGCCTTAACACGTTAGACAGAACAGACACAGACCTTGGAAGACCTGAGGACAGCATAGCCACACACACAGAAGAAAAGGACACTGGATTAGCACATTGTTATTTAACACACTCTCCTGAGGATGTTGATTTCACTTGCAGTACCTTCAACACACACATATTCAAAAAAAGAAAACCTGGCAGATGCTCTCATGTGATGAACTACGTAAGCAGAATGTGCTTTTAGGATGATGCTTTTCCCTTTTGCTGCATACCATTGCCTGGAAGTTGAGCCAGTTAATTTCATTTTTGCCCTGGCTGGCTTTTCTGGCGCGCTAACTATTTTATGCTTCACATTTGCTGCATTCACATTTCACTCTACTTTGGCTAGCTTCACAGCTCACTGATATTTGTTATGCTTTTACATTTGTTGCATTATACACACTTCGCCTTAAGGCCGGCCTCCAAGGGGAGAACTTCCACCACAAATTTCTCACGTCAAAAAAGCTTGTGTGGCATGCTGCTGCGAATTCGTCACACGCTGCAAACAGACTTGGCAACGTACATCACTGGAGTGTATTTACTCGCTTTCAATTATCGTAAATGATTCCGCACCACAACTAAAGCATATGAGAAGACTGATTTCAAGTATTCCTTATGTGTCTTGCATCACAACGATCCAGTCCCTAAACCATTTCAGAGAGAAAACACTTGCAGTCACTTCCCTTGCTTGTTTATCTCTGCCCATGTATTCAGTGGACCCTTGTTTATCTAAACTCGTGTGATTCAAGCAGCTTGTTTATTTGAACCGATGCTTTATTACTGGCAATATCGCCTATTTAAAGGCTCCCGTTAATTTGGACTCTGCATAACTCAAAACAAACTTCCACTGCGCTTTGAAGCTGAATTATTGAAAGCTGCCTATTACAAAAAAGACCCAACCACCCATGTGGTGCATAACACAGCAAACTGCCACAAGAGCTTCACCAAGGTGGCTTCAGATGTGAAGCGGTATACGCACAGGCGGTTCATGTCGGCGGCTATCCGCCTGGTGCCGTCGGGCACACTGATGATGCCGCGCACCAGGTGGTCACCCAGCAGCTTCTGCATGGTGTGTGCCATGCCACCCACGGCCTTGCCAAAACCCACCAGGTAGGCATTGTGATCCAGGGGCACCAGCTGGCCACCCACCCGCAGCGTGTCACCCTCCCGCTGCACAGCCTTTAACACGAGCGCATTCGGAAGAACCTGCATGTGGCACAGGGCACCTGCGCTGATGAATGAACACACAGCAGTACCCCCAATGTATAATCCATAAGTTCTCAGGTCACATTCTAAGGGGCATTTGCGTTGCCTGAATCATAGTTCTGGGCTCCCCCATTCACACAAATTTCTGTGGTCCCCTCTTATTGCTTTTTATTCACCCACCTTATCAGAAACTGACTGTGGTGCAAGTGTTAAGCACAGACTTCTTCACTGCTACAGCCACTCATTACATTGACTAATATGGGCAGCTCAGAAATAATGCACTTTGTACCCTTTTCTGCATGTGTCAGGCAGGAAGCATTAAGAGTTTTGCAGTATTTTCTGCAAGAGGCTGGGGATCCTAAAGACTCATTTTTCACAAAAGTGTAAAAAAGACGACACAGACATTAAATTGTGTGCGCAACACACAACAGTGGCTAGCAAATAATTATTTTTGCAAAAAAATCTGAAAGTACCATGAATGATTTTGTTCTTTTCTTTCTGGAGCGAAATTTTTTGAAAGTTCACACCATGCCAAAATTTTGTAATTCATGGACACTAAATTTTATGACGTGGCCGAAACAAATTTCACTAAATGGCTAAAGATTCCACTAAAGCTGGCTTGAAAACATAGATTACATGATTACATCTCCATTCTTGCCAGCTGCACACAGAAGTTGCAGCCAAATGACCTTAACAATATTAGTGTATTCCAAACAATGACAAACCATTTTACTCTTGGTAAGCTGCATGTGCAAAAAGTGGGATGGCTGATTGATGTGCATTTGCATTAGGAGGCTCATAAGGGATTAAAACATCAGCATACACTGAACTGTCATCAAGGCCCTTCAGAGACAATTTCTCACCTCTAAAAATACTTTGTGCATGTTTATGACAGAGGCTGAATTGTCATAACATGGAGGCTTTTAATACATCTTTTAAAACCCTCATACACCAAAATGAGTGCAATGACTGGGTGCTCAAAATTGACTATAGTGACACTGAAAAATTTTTTGAGGCACCAGTTTTTTATCAATTACCGGTCATGCAAAAAACTTAAAAACTGCGTCACAACAACTAACATCTGACCACGTGTTTCTTGTAAGCTTGTTAAGTTATATCCATCCTAGTCACAAACTAGTTGGTAGTACAGTGTTTGCCTCTTTCCATTTCTATCCTCTCTCACTGTTTGCTCCAGGGATAGCCAGAAAGAGGAGAGTCAGCGGCCTTTACCTGCATCTCTTCTGTGAACCTGTTCCAAGCCACTCTTCAGTCTCTTACCATTAAAGGGCTAAAGACACTTAATTTTATTAAGTGTTTTCTTTCAAATGATGCATTGGATATTTGAATACATGGACCACAATGTGGTATTTGCCTACGACCACTAAATAATTTATAACTAAATTTCTTCTGTGATGTTGTTTCGGTTTCATCAACCGAACAACGGCTGTGACCAATAGTTGCAATTTAAGTCACGTGAGACATTGGAAAGCTATAATAAAAACGCTAACACATAGTTTTAACTCACTATAGCACTTAAATCAGCCTGCTTTAAGAGCCAGAATTACAATAAATGACGTGTCAGCAGTTATATACCCGCTTTTTCGTGCCTCAAGTGACCTAAACGTCAACTAAACATCGCAGCTGTTATTCGGTTAATGAAACTGAAACAGCGTCAGGAAGAAATTCAATAATAACTTGTTTAGAGGTCATAGGCGAATACTATGGGGTTCTCCATGTATACCAATCTCCAACGCATTGTTTGAAAGAAGAAAACAAACAAGCACAAATTTGGTTTCTCTAGTCCTTTAAACCAATAATTTATCTTTATATTGCTTACGACACTCTTTTACAGCGAAAGCTATTATAGCTTTGGTTCAGCCAAATAGCCAATTCTTAATTTAATCAACTACTTAGTGACTTCATTTAGCTTAATTGAATTTAAGTTAGTTAAATTAGATTAAATGACCACCATCTGCCACAGCTGGCAAAGTGCAGAGTGGGAAATCCCGCTCTCCACATTTGGGGAAACATAAGAGGGGGTGGGAGGTGACGGGGGCCAGACCAGCTCTTGCTGATTTGCATTAGCAGGCTCGGCTTTCTCTTACGGCTGACTATGTGGATTCTGCGGCCAAAAGTATGAATAAATGACTAAACTAAAGCTATAGAATCACCTTTCACTGATTATGCATTAAATCAGTAAGCTTAGTTCTACAATTTTTTTTAACTTTGTAGTCTTATTTCAAGCTTTTTCACTTAATACTTTAAGTTTTGGTTTCCCAAGTGAGCACTGGCCAGCTCACCAAGTGAAAATTCTCTATTGTAAGAGTGCCAGCACTCATATATAGCTTTGAACTGCCAAATGCACTTCCAACCCATTTGTATTCTACCAACAATGCTTTTTTTTGTAGCACATATCTGCCATGAGTCCATGACTACTTGGCCTAGATAGCTGCAGCTTCTGAACTCATTACATATATGTTGTAAACTGAGGTTCCTTTCTTTCTTTAGTTTTCTCTGCACAAATTTTTAGCCACACCATCGCACTTTGCTCGCTTAAGCACGCAACAAGTTATTTCCCAGGACGTCACCAGAAGGTGAAATGTGCTTCTTGCTAATATGGAGTGAATAACAATGGAGAGATTATTTCTCAATACCAAGTTTATTTAGTATATTCTCATGTCTCCAATAAACTATTGTCACTGTGCTGCCCTTGCAAATCTTTTCCGGCCCATCTGTGTACCCTGGTCACACAGTGTTAATTCACAAAACTGCTGCTTTTACTGAATGAAATGGTTTTTGTGACCTATGGAAGCACCATTCAGGGCTCATTATATTCCACTTGAATCCAACGAGTCCTTATATGTGGCTTTCCTTTATAGGCACTGTTCGCCATTTCAATGGCTACTCATATAGGTGTCACGTCAGACTGCTTTGTTTTCATTTTTTCTGGTTACTGCACCCATTAAGTTAACTGCCACTCACACAATGCACAGGTGTTGACTACTAAGCCCAAGAGTGATCAAGTGCTACGAAGAAATAATTGTTGCGCCAAGCATGGTTACCCCTCACGCAGCGTGTTCTTACTTTCTCTTCAAATGGAGCCAGGCTTAGCACCAGCTCTGACAATGGTAAGGAAAGCCACAGAAACAGCTTTGACTACTAACTGAAGTTTATTCTTAGGAAAATGGATGCATATACATCTCATACAGCAGGAACACATGAAATCAAAATACAACAGTAAAGGGCATACAAAACCAACTACAATGGAGCAAGAAAAACCCATTCATTCGTTGCATTCAATTGCACCAATGACTAAAGTTCCATCTCCATGGCTGTTAGGCTACTGAAAAAGCTGAAGGTGCACTGACTCTATATTCTTTTATGGCCTTTACTTTTACAGCTTCCAATTCAGCCTCTGTACAAAAATGCTGGATACCTGTTTACCCCCACTGAACTGCAAAGGCCTCCGTCACCCTCAAGAAAGCTTCCTATTGACATATGTTAGAATGGGCCAGAAAAATAAAGAAAAATATAAGTACCCAGGATGAGCAGGTTACTTTCCGATCTGTACACCATGGCATTAAAACCATCCAAAAATGACAAGTTTTGCTTGCTGGACATAAGCATGCCTTATGCAGGAAACCATACTTCACAGGTACCTAACCATATGCAGTACTGACTCCTGTAGCAAGCAACCAAACACACCTGAAATGATGTTATCAGGCTAGATGCTGGGCATTCACAAAAAAGAAAAACACTAGACACAACAAAGGACAAAGACAAAGTTTGTTCTTATTCAAGCACTGGGATCAATTTACATGCAAATTTCTGAAGGAAGCCAATCATATTGGTAATCCACGTGACTTCTCTAGTAAATGCCCTGCCATTGCCTTCTCAGCTGATAAAATTGCATTTCTAGTTGCTAGGCCACTGCGGTGGCCGAGTGGTTATGGTGCTCGGCAGCTGGCCCGAAAGACATAGATTCAAACCCGGCCGCGACAGTCGAATTTAGATGGAGGCGAAATTTGAGGCCCATGTATTGTGCGATGTCAGTGCACGTTAAAAAACCCCAGGTGGCAGATATTTCCGGAGCCCTTCACTACGGTGTCCCTCATAGCCTGAGTCGTTTTGGGACGTTAAACCACCATAAACCATTTCTAGTTGCTACTTAGCATGCTGCTTCATGTTTGCAGATGCCCCAGTCAATCCTTTAGTTCACTCTCATGGACATAATTTTGGTCCACCTGCACCGATTTCAGTTTTGTGTTTTAATTGCCTCCATATATCAACATATACTAATCTGACTTTCAAACAAGCACAAATGTTGTGTTCTTCTGTCACTGTTTCATGTTCTTCACAATGAACAACTGTAACTGGCACCTCGGCTCCACATGTATAAGTAACCTGCATGACGGCACAAAGGTACCTGCTCAATGCCGTGCTCCATCAGGCTGCGAGCATGGCGACGCAGAACGCCCATGCCACAAGCCGGTGGTGCCCCCAGTGCTTGGCACACGCCCCCTGCCAGCGACGACATGGCTGCACGTCTCACCTGTCGACCGAGGAGGAGGCAGCATGCAACTCACGGTCACAGAAACAGTCATCGTACAACCACAATGATCCCGCAGCACTTGCAACACACAGACTTAGAGAATTCAACACTCTTTTTTCCCTCCCAAGCAAACAGTTTTACTGCATGGAGAACCTGTAACTTACCTCATGAGTTTTGTTGTAGAGAAATGCTTACAACATTTTCCTCCTTTCTATTTTAAATGCACAGTCCAGTCCTCATCACATTTTAGCACGAGGCGCAGCTCAAGTCTGACTGTTGCACCTGACAGTTTGTGAAATTAGCTCAGCTATGGCTGGCAGTAATAACTTATTGCAAAGTTAATACAACGTTCTCTTTGATTCTTGCGCAATCAGAGTCTAGATACCTACACTTGGCCACAAACGTTTGCGGGATGCAGGCGTGCATAAAAAAAAAGCACACCAGTGCAGCCACACAAGCCAATGGCATGAAATGTTGGCAAGTATGATGAGACTTGTATGATCTATTTTTTGGTAACTGGATCATGAGGCAGCGCAGCAATAAGTTTGCTCCTAAGTCCACATGTTACACTGACAACTGAATATATACGTCACTCAATTCATACACAACCTTTTCTTTCCATGCTTGGGCAAAAAATTGTGCAAAGTCCATAAAATAGACAGTAGAAGGTCACGAATTACTGAAGTTGGCAAATGCCACGCCAAAAGAATACACAGGCAAACACACTCCACTATGTGTTCGCAATGCGATAGCATTAGCAGCTGTTGATGCCTTCACCGGAAGTGACATCACTTTCCTCCAGCCTATGGGAATGCAAAGGGGAAAAGGAGCTGGTGAGGATCAGGTAACAGCAGATCTGTTGAAGGATGGAGGGGAGATTGTGCTAGAAAAACTAGCCACCCTGTACGCACAATGCCTTATGACCTAGTACATGCCAGAAGCGTGGAAGAACGCTAACAATATCTTAATCCATAAGAAAGAAGACATCAAGGACTTGAAAAATCACAGACCGATCAGCTTACTGTCCACTGCCCACAAAGCATTTACTAAGGTAATCGCTAATAGAGTCAGGGCAACCTTTCACTTCAATCAACCAAATGATCAGGCAGGCTTTCGAAAAGGATATTCCACAATAGATCACATTCAAACTATCAATCAGGTGATAGAGAAATGCGCAGAATATGACCAACCTCTATGAGCAATTTGAGCAATTTGACGGAGAACCTCCGGAGAAGAGACGTAAAGCTGCGGTGGTCCCTAAGTGGTCCGAGCGCGCAAACGAGAGAGAACCATCTTCTTTTTCTATGAATGCGGGCGTTTCTACTTCTTCTACAGTGGCACGTATCACCGCCCCCTCTTCTGCAGCATCGCCACGATGCGGCTA
The DNA here is from genome assembly GCF_052857255.1 of Amblyomma americanum. Taxonomy (NCBI): domain Eukaryota; kingdom Metazoa; phylum Arthropoda; class Arachnida; order Ixodida; family Ixodidae; genus Amblyomma; species Amblyomma americanum. The sequence goes on from NC_135503.1 coordinate 142,283,366, forward strand.
GGAGTGAAAAGTCAGTGAAAACAAAGCTGCAGTGAACCGCTCTTCAGTCAGGTAGTCTGTCGTGGTAAGCCTTCATGCGAACAATGTGCACGACTTCAGTATGGTGTGACCGGCGCGATGAGCAAGCCGTTTGGGCGGGAGCAACTGCATGCGTCATATCACTGATGCGGCACACTACTTTGTAAGGGCCGAAGTATCTGCACAGTAACTTTTCAGAAACGCCGCGGCGACGAACAGGTGTCCAAACCCACACCAAGTCGCCAGGCGCGTAACTTACGAGGCGGCGTCCGAGGTAGTACCTAGCGGCATCAGTCTCCTGTTGACGGTTAATTTGCAGGCATGCCAATTGCCACGCTTCCTCAGCACGCTTAACGAAGCCGTCTGCATCGAGGTCAGCGTCAAAGTCGCAATAGGGGTCAATGGGCAGCATAGCATCCAACGGAGTGGTCACTTGCCGACCGAAGACAAGCTGAAAGGGGGTCAGTCGGGTTGTCTCCTGCAGGGCGGTGTTGTACACAGACGTTACATATGGCAGAATGGCGTCCCAAGTTCGATGCTCGACGTCAACATACATAGAAAGCATTTTGGCTAGTGTGCGGTTGAGTCGCTCTACCAACCTGTTTGTCTGTGGGTGATAGGCCGTAGCCCGTCAGTGGCTGGTGTGCGTCAGAGTCATCACGGACTGGGTTAAGCAGGCAGTGAAAGCAGTTCCCTGGTTAGTAACAACAACGGCGGGGGCTCCATGACGCACGACAATGTTGTGCATGAAGAACTGCGCCACTTCAGCAGCAGTGGCTTTGACAAGGGACGGGGTCTCAGCATACCGTGTCAGGTAGTCGGTGGCAACGATGATCCAACAATTTCTAGACGAAGACTTCGGAAAAGGGCCAAGGAGGTCCATGCCCACTTGGTGAAAAGGGGGTCTTCGGTGGATCGACGGGGTGAAGAAATCCGGCTGGTTTAAATGGAGGAGACCTACGACATTGGCAGTCACGGCATGTTTTTACATAGGCCCACACCGATGGGAATAACCTGGGCAGATAATACCTTTGCTTAATCCGCGCGAGTGTACAACTAACTCCGAGGTGGCCGGCGGAGGGCGCATTATGACAGGCACTAAAAATCTCTGGCCGCAACGGAAATGGCACGACAAGCAGGAACGCTTCTTTGTTGCTGGCAAAGATGCGATTGTAAAGAACACCAGATTTTAAAGTGAAGGTGTGGAGCCCGCAACGAAAAACACGCGGGATGCGAGCGTCGATGCCTTAGAGGTAATCGATGAGCGGTGCGAATTCCGAGTCCGCCCGCTAAAGCTGCGCCATTTGGGTGATACTAACACCGTCCAGGAAAGGAAAATCATAGGCGGGTTCGTCAGGACCAATTGTGATAAGCACGCACGACAAACAGTCCACATCCTGATGCTTACGGCCCGACTTGTAGACGACTGTTAAGTCGTATTCTTGCAAGCGTAAGCTCCATCTAGCCAAGCGTCCTGAAGGGTCTTTGAGGCTCGCCAGCCAGCATAAGGAGTGGTGGTCGTTTACCACACGGAAGGGTCGCCCATAGAGGTACACTCGGAACTTGCTGATGGCCCATATCACTGCAAGGCACTCTTTCTTCTCAAAGCCAAAATTGCATTTCTCGGCTTTGATGGTGAGTTGTGCGGATTTGAGTGCTTGTAGCACAATGCACAACCGCTCCAAGTATTGGTCAAACGTGGTAGAAAATATAACAACACCGTCCAGGTACACCAGGCAGGACTGCCACTTCAAGCCAGAGAGAACGGTGTCCATCATGCGTTGGAATGTGGCCGGTGCTGAGCAGAGACCAAATGGGAGCACCTTAAACTCATAGAGGCCGTCGGGCGTCACAAAAGCCGTCTTCTCCTGGTCTCTCTCGTCCACTTCGATTTGCCAGTACCCGCTCTTAAGATCTATTGACGAGAACTATCGGGTGTCCCGCAATCGGTCGAACGCGTCGTCTATCCTGGGCAGTGGGTAAACGTCCTTTTTGGTCACGTTATTAAGTTTTCTATAGTCAACACAGAAACGCAGTGTTGTCTTTTTTTTTTATAAGAACCACAGGCAATGCCCATGGGCTGGTGGACGGCTGAATGACATCGTCCGCAAGCATTTCGGCAACCTGATTCTGAATGGCTTCTCGCTCCATCAGGGAAACACGGTAGGGGTGCTGGCAGACAGGTCACGTAGTCTCATCAGTGATGATACGGTGCTCGGCGAGTGGAGTGTGGCCGGCCTTCAAGCACATAGCGAAACAGTCCGCAAAGTCTGCCAAGAGGTCCGACAGAAGATCCTTCTGAACCGATGGCAGGGCCGGATTTATTTTGACTGACTGAAGAACGTGGTGTGGGCCAGCATTGTCTGGAGTGGGTCCTCCCACGGTGCACAAACCTGGGACCTCAGCAACGTCGTGGAGGAAGGCAATAGCCGAGCCTTTGACGAGGTGCTGATATTCGTAAGAAAAGTTGGTCAGGAGAACGTGGGTACGGCTGTCACATAGTTGGACGAGACCTCGGGCAACGACAAGGCCCCGCTCAAGCAGCAGTGGAGTATGGCCGTCCGCCTGGCCCTCGTAGTTGTGAAATAGGTCGTTCCACACGAGCACCAGGACAATGGACCCCGGCGGCACCGTGACGTCATTCTCGACAATGCACAGAGCACTGATGCAAGGATCTTGGAAGCCAGAGCGGGCCACAGCCTGTTTGGTCGAGAACGTAACATGTGTGTCCTTCCTTAAAGTCAATCACAGTGTCGTTCGCCTGCAGGATGTCAATCACCAGAATCAAGTCTCTGGAACACTCGGAGAGCATGACAAATTCACCAACGTATGTGAAACCACGAATTCCAACTCTAGCCGTGCACTTGCCAACAGGAAAAATTAGGTGGCCACCAGTAGTTCGCATCCATGATGTCAGAACCTTTTTAAGGTCTCCAGCAAAGGCACGGCTCTTGACAGAATAATCAGCACCGGTATCATGCAGTGCGGTAATCTCAGTGCCATCAATTGTCACCCGCAAATCAGATGCAGCGTATCGGGTACTGTCGCTGCTGCTCTCTGTCCAGGTACCGTCGGCTCGATAGTTTCACGATGCAGGATCTTGACACGTCTCCATGTCAGCGGCCTTGCCTGCAGAGGTCGCTAGTGTTAGTTTTCCCGACGTGGACTACGCGAGCGACGGCCAGCAGAGCTACTCTGGCGGCTGGGGCAGGAAGCACGAGAGCGGAGAGGCGAAGGCAAACGGGACACGCGCCTTCTGGCGCGCCCAAAAATGCTCCGCAATCTCATGGGGTCGTTCACCGTTCTGAGGACAAAGTGCGTCAGGACGGAAACCGCGAAGACCCACCTGGCGGTACGGACAGGCTCAGTAGAGATGACCGGGCTCCCCACAGTGGTAGCACAGAGGCCTACGTTCTGGTGTACGCCACAAATCTGACTTCCGAGGATGTGGCTCAGCTGTAGCAGGTGCAGTTGCATAATATGGGGCGGTGCTACTGACGGGAGACCTCGAGGTGATACCGTAGACCGGTGCGGTTGCGTGACATGTGCCGATGCTGCTCATGACAGTCGTCAGGTAGCGGGACCGTAGCAAGCCGTGCAACGTACTACGGATGCGTATGTGGGCCTTGCATCGAACTGGGGTGGCACTTCGGGAACAAGAGGTGCCTGCGCAACCTGCTGCACTTCATCCCTGACGACTTCTGCCCGCACTGCCAGCAGCGCAGGTGCAACCTGGGGCAGACGGAACCGTTGAAGTTCCTCCCAGACAACTGACTGAATCAATTCGCGCAAGGGGTCTGCACTGCCGCCGACGAAAAGGTTCCGGGCACAATGCTGTTGATGTCCCGATTGTACTGGCGGGCCCGTTGTTGGAGAGTTGTCTCCATGGTGGTTGCCTTGGTGAGAAATTTCGCTACAGTGTGGGGTGGGCTGCGTACGAGGCCTGCGAAGAGCTCCTGCTTAACCGCTCGCATGAGATGGTGGAGTTTCTTCACCTCCGTCATGTTGGGATTGGCACGCTTGAATAGACGGGCCATGTTATCGATGTACATGCACACACTTTCGTTCGTGCGCTGATTTCGGGAGTGCAGCGCAGCTTCAGCCTTCTCCCGGCGGTCGGCATTCGGGAATGTAGCCAGGAGATTCTGGCAAAACGTCTCCCAGGTGGAAAGGGTAGTCTCATGGTTTTCAAACCACGTCCGGGCAGACTCTTCCAGAGCAAAATATACATTGTGGAGCTTGAGCTTGTCGCTCCAAGCCGTTGTAGTGGGCGACTGGCTCGAAGGTCTCCAGCCAATCCTCAGCATCTTTGAACACGTCACCGTGAAAAGATGGCGGTGTTCGCAGTGGGTGGCAAAGGATCGGCGCAAGGGGTCGGGTGTCAGTGGCCATGGCAGTTGGACTCGGTGGCCGAGGCTGCGTCGTTCTTGTGGGCGGAGGAAGGGGCCCGGGGCCCAAATTCAGGCAACTCTCCGCGGATATGGCGGCTGGTTCGCTGGTGGACAGGTGTGAGGTCCGTAGTGATGCTGTGCAGAGCCCGGTGGTCGGGAAACGTACCCAGCACTGCTCCACCAAATGTTAACGAGCAATTCGAAGGAGAACATCCCGTAAAACTGTGGCGGTCCCTAAGTGGTCCCGAGCGCGCGAGCGAGAGAGAACCATCTCCTTTTTCTACGAATGTGGGCGTTTCTACTTCTTCTACAGTGGCACGTATCAATACATAGCCTTCATTGATTACGAGAAAGCATTCGACGCAGTGGAAACCTCAGCAGTCATGCAGTCACTGCAGAATCAGGGTGCCGAAGAGCCTTGTCTGAAAATACTGGAAGAATAGGAACTGCACAGCTACCATAGTCCTCCATGAAGTAAGCAACAAAATTCCGATAAGAAAGGGTGCCAGGCATGGAGATACGATCTTGCCAATACTATTCACCACCTATTTACACAAGGTATTCTGAGGCCTGAATTGGGAACAGATGGGGATAAGAATCAATTGAGAGTCCCAAAATAATCTGGATTCGCTGATGACATTGCCTTGCTGAGTCACTTAGGAGATGAATTGCAAAGCATGATCAATGACTTAGACAGGCAGAGCAGAACGGTGGGTCTAAAAATTAACATGCAGAAAATCAAAGTAATGTTCAACAGTCTAGCAAGGAAACGGCAGTTCACAATTGGTAGCGAGGTGCTGGAAGTGGTAACTATGAAGATGTCTACTTAGGGCAGGTAGTGACCGCTGATACGGATCATGAGAGGGAAATAACTAGAAGAATAAGAATGGGGTGGAGCACATATGGCAAGTTTTCTCAGATCATGAATGGCAGTTTACTAATATCCCTCAAGAGAAAAGTATACAACAGCTGTATCTTACCAGTACTCACCTACGGGGGGCAGAAACGTGGAGGCCAACAAAAAGGGGTTCAGCTGAAGTTAAACACAATGCAGTGCGCTATAGAAAAAAACTGGCTGCAATCCACGCTGCAAAGGTGGTTGGACAGCGAAGCTATGCTGTATGCATTCAATTTTTAGCCTGGCATTTTTTGCTTATGACAACAACACGAAAACGCAGTCTTTACCAGGAATCACATGCGGGGAGAAGGAACATGCTTCGCATTGTTTGCAGGCGCTATTGGGAGAAGGAACATGCTTCCCATTGTTTGCATGCGCCCTTATGCGGTTTGCACTTCACACAAGGGCTTCGAATGATGTCAACCTCTTTCCAAGCAGCTGCATTAGGTGAATCACATCCCAAATATTCATTCCTTACAGCACTATTTGAGTGTCCAAGGAGATACATGAGCCGGGTGTCATTTCCTTTCTTTAAAACCGATTTTCATTTCATTTTACTGCTAGTTCAGGTGTCCTCCACAACATGTGTAAACAAGCCTCATTTCCTTTCCTTAAATTGTCCAACAGGCAAGGCCCCACTGACCATGGTTCCCATCATTCCTTGGACCCCTTGGCAACAATGCAACACGCTGTCCTCTCAAAGATCTTTCCTTCGTTTTTTTTTATTACGACTGCTTTATGATCAGTATGATTTTTATGCAGTATTTTTAATCCTTTTTCATATATCCATTTTTATATCACAACTCCTTTATAATCAGTATGATATACAATTTCTATGCTGTTTGGTACTTTTCCACTCCTGGTTTTTTTTTTTTTTTTGCTGACGACAACACGAAAATTTCCTTCGACAGTAGAGGTATACAGCTTTGCTGAAAAAAAAAATGATTGGTGCAATATTAAGAGACCGGAAGTAGGCAGAGCGGTGAGGGAACAAACACGGGTTAATGACATCCTAGTCGAAATCAAGAGGAAGAAATAGGCTTGAGCAGGGCAGGTAATTTGAAGGCAAGATAACCGCTGGTCCTTAAAGGTAACGGACTGGATTCCAAGAGAAGGCAAGCGTAGCAGGGGGCAGCAGAAAATAAGGTGGGCAGATGAGATTAAGAAGTTCGTGGGCATACGGTGGGTGCAGCTGGCAAAGGACAGGGTTAATTGGAAAGAGATGGGAGAGGCCTTTGCCCTGCAGTGAGTGTAGTCAGGCTGATGATGATGGGAATGCTCCGATACAGTGACCTCACTTTCCTCCAGTCTATGGGAATGCTCCGATTCGGTGACGTCACTCTCCTCCAGCCTATGGGAACGCTCTGATACAGTGATGCCACTTTCCTCGAGCCTATGGGAATGCTCAGATATAGTGATGTCACTTTCCTCCAGTCTATGCTAATGCCCCGATAAAGTGACATGACTTTCCTCCAGCCTATGGGAATGCTCGGATATGGTGACACCACATTCCTTCAGCCTATGGGAATGCTCCGATACGGTGACGTCACTTTCCTCCAGCCTATGAGAAAGCTCAGATACGGTGACGCCACCTTCCTCCAGCCTATTGAAATGCTCCGATATGTTGATGTCACTTTCCTCCAGCCTATGGAAATGCTCCGATATGGTGATGTCACTTTCCTACAGCCTATGCTAATGCTCCGATACGGTGACATCACTTTCCTCCAGCCTATTGAAATGCTCCGATACGTTGATGTCACTTTCCTCCAGCCTACGGGAATGCTCCGATACGGTGACATCACTTTCCTCCAGCCTATGGCAATGCTCCGATACGGTGACATCACTCTCCTCCAGCCTATGGGAATGCTCAGATATGGTGATGTCACTTTCCTACAGCCTATGCTAATGCTCCGATACGGTGACATCACTTTCCTCCAGCCTATTGAAATGCTCCGATACGTTGATGTCACTTTCCTCCAGCCTACGGGAATGCTCCGATACGGTGACATCACTTTCCTCCAGCCTATGGCAATGCTCCGATACGTTGATGTCACTTTCCTCCAGCCTACGGGAATGCTCCGATACGGTGACATCACTTTCCTCCAGCCTATTGAAATGCTCCGATACGTTGATGTCACTTTCCTCCAGCCTACGGGAATGCTCCGATACGGTGACATCACTTTCCTCCAGCCTATTGAAATGCTCCGATACGTTGATGTCACTTTCCTCCAGCCTACGGGAATGCTCCGATACGGTGACATCACTTTCCTCCAGCCTATTGAAATGCTCCGATACGTTGATGTCACTTTCCTCCAGCCTACGGGAATGCTCCGATACGGTGACATCACTTTCCTCCAGCCTATGGCAATGCTCCGATACGGTGACATCACTCTCCTCCAGCCTATGGGAATGCTCAGATATGGTGATGTCACTTTCCTACAGCCTATGCTAATGCTCCGATACGGTGACATCACTTTCCTCCAGCCTATTGAAATGCTCCGATACGTTGATGTCACTTTCCTCCAGCCTATGGAAATGCTCCGATACAGTGACGTCACTCTCCTCCAGCCAACGGGAATGCTCCGATACGGTGACATCACTTTCCTCCAGCCTATGGCAATGCTCCGATACGGTGACGCCACTTTCCTCCAGTCTATGGGAATGCTCAGATATGGTGACGCCCATGAGAATGCTCCGATACGGTGACATCACTTGCCTCCAGCCTATGGGAATTCTCAGATACGGTGACGCCACCTTCCTCCAGCCTATGAGAATGCTCCGATATGGTGGCATCACTTGGCTCCAGCCTATGGGAAGTTTCAGATACGGTGACGTCACTTTCCTCCAACCTATGGAAATGCTTTGATACGGTGACGTCACTTTCTTCCAGCCTATGGAAATGCTTCGATACGGTGACGTCACTTTCTTCCAGCCTATGACAATGCTCGGATACGGTGACATCACTTTCCTCCAGCCTATGGAAATGCTCGAATACGGTGACGTCACTTTCCTCCAGCCTATGGGAATGCTCGGTTACGGTGACGTCACTTTCCTCCAGCTTATGAAAATGCTCCGATGGTGACGCCACCTTCCCCCAGCCTATTGAAATGCTCCGATACGTTGATGTCACTTTTCTCCAGCCTATGGAAATGCTCCGATACAGTGACGCACTTTCTTCCAGCCTATGGAAATGCTCCGATACGGTGACATCACTTTCTTCCAGCCTATGGGAATGCTACGATATGGTGACGTTACTTTCCCCCAGCGTATGGAAAAGCTCTGATATGGTGACGTCATTTTCCTCCAGCCTATGGGAATGCTCGGGTACGGTGACGTCACTTTCCTCCAGCTTATGAAAATGCTCCGATGGTGACGCCACCTTCCCCCAGCCTATTGAAATGCTCCGATACGTTGATGTCACTTTTCTCCAGCCTATGGAAATGCTCCGATACAGTGACGCACTTTCTTCCAGCCTATGGAAATGCTCCGATACGGTGACATCACTTTCTTCCAGCCTATGGGAATGCTACGATATGGTGACGTTACTTTCCCCCAGCGTATGGAAAAGCTCTGATATGGTGACGTCACTTTCCTCCAGCCTATGGGAATGCTCGGGTACGGTGACGTCACTTTCCTCCAGCTTATGAAAATGCTCCGATGGTGACGCCACCTTCCCCCAGCCTATTGAAATGCTCCGATACGTTGATGTCACTTTTCTCCAGCCTATGGAAATGCTCCGATACAGTGACGCACTTTCTTCCAGCCTATGGAAATGCTCCGATACGGTGACATCACTTTCTTCCAGCCTATGGGAATGCTACGATATGGTGACGTTACTTTCCCCCAGCGTATGGAAAAGCTCTGATATGGTGACGTCATTTTCCTCCAGCCTATGGAAAAGCTCGGAAATGGTGACATCACTTTCCTCCAGCCTATGGGAATGCTCCGATACTGTGACGTCACTTTCCTCCAGCCTATGACAATGCTCGGATACGGTGACATCACTTTCCTCCAGCCTATGGAAATGCTCGAATACGGTGACGTCACTTTCCTCCAGCCTATGGGAATGCTCGGGTACGGTGACGTCACTTTCCTCCAGCTTATGAAAATGCTCCGATGGTGACGCCACCTTCCCCCAGCCTATTGAAATGCTCCGATACGTTGATGTCACTTTTCTCCAGCCTATGGAAATGCTCCGATACAGTGACGCACTTTCTTCCAGCCTATGGAAATGCTCCGATACGGTGACATCACTTTCTTCCAGCCTATGGGAATGCTACGATATGGTGACGTTACTTTCCCCCAGCGTATGGAAAAGCTCTGATATGGTGACGTCATTTTCCTCCAGCCTATGGAAAAGCTCGGAAATGGTGGCATCACTTTCCTCCAGCCTATGGGAATGCTCCGATACTGTGACGTCACTTTCCTCCAGCCTATGAGAATGCTCCGATACGGGTGATGTCACTTTCTTCCAGCCTATGGGAATGCTCCGATATGGTGGTGTCACTTTCCTCCAACCAGTGAATGCTCTAGTGTGGTGACGTCACTTTCTTCTGGCCAATCAGCAAATTTAGCTTCCGATGACAAGTTCTCTCCCTGATGCGGCTTCTAACGCTATTGCATCAATAAATGCCCAGTATGGTGCTAAACACTGGGATGGGATTTCTGAACAAACAAGGTTTTTCCTATGTCCTGTGAGTGGATAGAGCTATTCCAAGCCAAAAGGGCATATAATCTCAAATGTGTATGTCACGAAAACCATGTTAATGGGTTCCACCTAAACTATGACTAGTATGCATGCCTTACCAATGTAGAGTCCTATGTTTGTGGATGTCACCGCATTACTAAATTATCAGAGCATGCAGGCATAGTTGCCCGGTCACTTTCAGTACAGACGTCCATTCTGGCTGCATTACTAAACAAGAAGGGACCTGGTAAGCTACAGATAACTCAGAAACAGACCAACGGTTCAATAACCTTTTTGTGAAAACATCAGTTTCAGAGCCTATCTTACTGCCAGCTTCCTAAAAATGGAAGTTTGACATTGTATAGCTGGATTAGCAAAATTTAAATAGTACACACATGATCATTTTGAAACTATTCTATAGACACCCTTTCAGTGAATCACGAATGCTTCTATAGTGGCTTGCCCTATGGATGATGACAAGTGTCTGGAAGCCATTTTCTCAACGCTGAGCACAAGCTAAGGTAACACAAATGAACGGACGAACCCCTGCACTGGCATTCTATTCTCGATGCTGCCTGACACAAAAGTGTCAGAGAAAGTGGCATGGGATAATGTGAGCCCACTAAGCATACATACTTCTTTCATGTGCGTACACTGATAATATGGCATAAACAGTGTCAACTTCAACTGCAAAAAAAAAAAAAAAAAAATGAACACAGTTTTTGTCTTCGCGTTTCAAACAGTGAAGTTGTTGTTTATGTTGAGATGTATGCAGTTCTCCCAAATAGCACACACTATGCCCTACATCTATTTCGTTATCGAACTAGCAAAGTATAAAGCTACCTTTTATAGCACTACCTATATTGTTTAATTGAAAAGGACTAATGATGCCACTGAAGGGGGCATCATGTTTGGCAAACCATTCAGCTTATGCTCAAGATACGGCACACCGATCAGTACAGCATGTGTATAATGCATACTAAGTCAGCAGCATTTACACGAACAGTGCTTGCTCTGCACTGCCTTAGTGACATGGTAATTGATGTTTTTGCACATAACCTTGGTTTCGTGCTCACACACCAACATGAAAGTTTTTGAAGCCCTCACAACACACTTAATTTTGTTAAGGTGCCAGCTGCCTCGACACTGCAAATCATTCAAGTGCATAAGCATAGAAATCAAATGAAGAAATTGCCAGACGTGGCTCTTTATAAAACAAATTAGTCTAACTAGTATAAAAAGTAGTCTATAAAAAAAGCTGTTAATTTAATCAACTTCGAAATGAAATATGCACATTCGAAGACAACGCATGACGGACCCTGAGGGGGGGGGGGGGGGACATTATGGACATTAGATGCCACTGTTTGAAAGGCACAACGGCTCTAGCGAACTCGAGCTCTACCCACCCGGGTCACATGATCACCGTCGGCGCATTTACCTCAAGTGTAGGACATTTCGTCTGTTGGGATTGCAGTAGAGAGGTGCAAACCCCATTTCTCATTGTGAATATTTGTCGAACTTCGAGTATGATGAATCAGACCAGCTTTCCAAGACATAAGATAGCCGTACTTTATTCACAGGCAATTTCTGCTCACATATGTTGCACCTAACTGCGTGCACACAGTGTATGTCAAATACACCGCTCTCCTCACCCTACAATTTTAGGATCCAGTGATTCCCAAACGCCACTGCGAAAATAAATGCGGTAGACGAGAGGATTTCTTGTGTGGTGCGTGTAGATGAAAGCGAAAGCACGAGACAGGGCACAACACTTTCGAACACGCAACACAAGCGCGACGATAAAAAACGCACAGACCTTGCTGCACAGCCTTCTGGCCACTCCACGAAGCTCACAGGCACTGTTGTGCAAGCTCAGCAGCATTGCGGGCGTCACAAAGGCGCGGCCATCAATCACAGCGGCGACGCAATCGAGTGCACTATCAACTAGCACATGGCGATCAAAGAGAGCTGCGATTAAGGACCCGATTACCTGTCGTGTTTGTACCGTGAGCGGTCAGGACACGGCCTAGCAAAGCCGGAACCTCGTTACCGGTGTAGCGCGACGCGGTCGTCGGGAGTCGAGCGGAGAATACGAATAACGTTGGGGCATCGACAACAGCTGATTCCACGTCCTGCTTTGCAAGCCGGTTCACGTGCCACAAAGGTTACGCGAGGCCCGCTCGCGCGGACCTCAATTTTTTTCTCCTCGCACGCTGCGTTTCCGAAACAAGACAAATAAAAAAAAAACAAGGAGGAATTTCACAGGCGGCGAGATAGAAGCTTCGTGAGTAAGGTCGAGATCGAAGAGATAAGGGCGCGCAATGCACTGGGTAGAGCAACTCGAGAACCTGAGTCCCTGAGTTGCCCGAGTTCGCAAAGGGGCGCCAGTCCCTAGATCAAACCAAACAATGCCTAGACCGTTCCTTGGGCAAACCTACGCAGTGCTCGCTGATATTATAAACAATTTTTCCGTCATTATAATTTTAAAACTTTAATAACAAATATTTGTAGGTTATTATAATGCTTCTAATAAAAGTTTAAAAGTAAAAGGCCAAGTCAAACTTAAATACGAAACTAAAACTTTTTAATTTCAGAGTCAAAACGGTCAAAACTAGGGACGTATTGAGGACATTGAGGCTCACTCTGGCTCACTAGGGAAATTAACAATGCTCAACAGCGGCTCGTAGTTCTCAGCAGTGCGTAATCAACCTGTGCCAGTTTGTACTCGTTGTGGAGTTGTGAGGTGAAAGTGCTTGTGGTTTCGCGTTGGAGAAGGAACGACACTTGAGCTTTGTGCCCTGTGTGTGCTCCTTCTAGTGGAAAATCTGCAGCTGGGAGTGTTTGGTCGCCGGCATAAATGTCGGTGCTTTCGGACTGTGCCAAGCAAAACAGCGAGTCCTGTCCCTGCCTCTCCGCACTACCACCGGGTGCCACTCGCGAAAGCGGCGAGGTATGTGGCGCGCGGTCTTCGCTAATTTCTTATTTCCTCGTAGATCTAGCTCGCCGTCGCAGTGTCCCTTTCTCGCAAGGTTCGGGAAATCTGTCGCTCGGTCGTACGTATTACGGATCGTCAGTGGGCAGCTCCCTTGTGTGTTGACCTAGCTCACCCTTCAGGATCAGTGTGTCGGCGCTTGTGAAAATAAACATTTTCCAGCCACCGCGTGAACTGACCGTAACTGCGCGAGCTATTTTTTGTCCGAAGGTAAACTGGGAAGCTGAGCGCCCTTCCAAAGCTGTCCGTTGTAACCGTTTCCGTCGTGTGATGTATGCGTGTATTCGCGATTACAATAGTGATGGCCTGGAGGAGAAAAATTTCGCACGCTCTTTCGCTTCACTGGACACTCTTTGCGACTGCCCAGTCGTGAAGGTCGGTCATCCGGAAACCCGGGCGCGCCGTTGTCACGCAGACCCGTCACACCGAGACAGGTCATTGCGGTCGCTAATATTTTTCCTCGCGCGAGTTTCCAGTGCGGCGCGTAAAACGCGTTATGTGGCTTCGCTGGCTTTGCGCCGGTGTATTCGGCGGCGGCGCGCCAAGGTGCAGGGCCAGCGTCTCTCAGCGTCCGGGTTGTCTCCGCTTCGCCGGTGCATGAAGACGGCGCATTCGCTTCCTTATTATCTATTCATGGAGGCGCGGCAGGGATGACCATATTTGGCTCATGCAAAGCTGCTCGCTCGACCGGCTGAGAGCCGGTGTAATGCGTGTGTGCTTGGCAAGTCAACGCAGAATACGACTGCGTACGCGTCGTTGGCGAGAAAAGAGAAAGGGAAAGCTTGCAGTGGAATCGTTTTCTGTGCACATGACTCAGAGGCATTGTTGACAGTTCTGTGTAACTGTGGGCAGAAACTGCTTTTCTTCTGTAACAAACGTGCCTTAGTAGAAGTTGTTTGTCCTTGAAGCATTAGTTATTTAGTCTCACGTCACTTTGCTCCTTATTAATTGGTTCAGTGCGCATCAAATTGAAAAACCTTGTTTTCACAAGTTTGCATTGAAAAGCTGGGAAGTGCTGTGGCTGTCTGGGCACACTTAGTGAGCACTTGCTTCTAAGTGACAAATGTGTGCAATTTATGAGTGGTACACTAAATTAAAGTAAGGTCAGTCGATGCATGGTATTCTGCATATCTAAATGACCACCTACTCATTGCTGCATGTCAGGTGAGAACACTCACTTACATGTGAGCAAATCAGATAACATTGACCACCTGACATTCTGTCGTGGTGCACTTTACAACATCATTTTTGCTTTGGCCATTGTTTCATGGAATAGGTGGCATACCGTGTGAGCTAATAAATGCACGAAAACTGTACATGCACCGAGACACAAACTGTTCGCATTAAACTTTGGAACCACTCGGTTCAAAGCCAGAAAGTGGCCCACTTTTACAAACACCTCCGAGACGAACGTGCCACCCATTCTGTCTAGCATGGTTCAAAACACAAGCACGACAACGGCATTTCTATGTATATCTCGCGGCTGAGGGGACGTCGGGGGTGCGGTTGCCAAGTCGTGCGCAAAAAGCAGATGAGTGTGATTGCACTTGGCCAGCTTCAGGGGCGCAAACAGAATGACAGCAAGTGCTCTCAGCTCCTTGAGAGACGATAAGAGAAAGACGGGAAGGTTTGTGCTGCTGTGAATGAGCTTCAAGGCATGCCTTCAGCCTAGTCAGTGGATGCCTTTTGTAAAGAGCAGAAAAGGTTGAATACGATCCACATGGTGAGTGTATACTACAACTTGTTGACTGGAGTTCAATTTTTAAAGAGGTTTTTCTGTGCCACTGAAAGGTGCAAGGCTTTAGCTGGAACAAAACAAGTATAGGACCGATTATTCGTTTTTTTTTTCTCATTCTTTTGGTACATTGCTTTCTCTTGAATCTTGAATGCTTATCTTGGACCCTTGAGCCTGTGATAAGAAACGAAGTTGAAAAAGCATTTTAGAGATAATGGGATTCAGTGAAGCTCACGTGACCGCCCTGAACAAAGTGGGCCCTTAATTAGCCTGCAGCATTTACCTGCCCACTGCAGTCTCACTGAATTGTCGTGTTCTGTTATGTAATTTTGTACAGCTGACATCTTTCTCTTTAGCCTGCATTGCAATAATAAGTAAGTGCAAACACAACAAAAGACACGCCTACTAAGCATTTGGTGTGTGGAGCTGGCCAGAAAGCTTTAAAGGAGTTAAAACACCTAAATTTTGGGTGCGTGTTTTCTTGTCTGTAATGATGCGTAAGGCATTATTATACATGGATTATTACCTTGTATTCTCCTACGACCGCTAAATAATTTATAATCGCACTTCTTTCTCGTGTTGTTTCGGTTTCGGTTTCAACAGCCGAATGAGGACTGTGACATCAGCGTGTACTTAGAGGTCACATGAGACAAAAACTGCAATGTAATCGCTGCTTCCACATTTTGTTGTCATTCCAGCTCTTCAGGAAGACTGGCTTCAGCACTGCAGTAAATTAAGACGATGAAGCAGCGATTATATGGACTCTTTTCCATTCCTCACGTGACACAAAAGCACCCTTTGACGTCGCAGCCATCGTTCGGCTCTTGAAAGAGAAACCGAAACAGCACGATAGAAAAAATTTTATTATAAATTATTTAGCGGTCATAGGCGATTATCACATGGTGATTCATGCATAGTAGTGTCTTCCGCATCATTGTGGATAAGAAAACATACCAACAAAATTAGGTGTCTATACTCCTTTAAAATATTGTCCATCATTTATCCTTTTCTGCTTTTGGTGCACAAACAAAATCGTCCCATTGATCTTTTCCACTGAAGAAGGATGGATAAGTGGGCGAGTTGATAATAGTAGCTCATTGTGGGTGGTATAGCACAAAACAGATGAAAGACAAAAGTAGAAGACGACACAGGCGAGCATATATATTGCACTTCTGTGTTGTCTTCTACTTTTATCTTTTGTTCAGTTCAGGCTGTGCAGCCCACAAAGTTTCTTTTCCACTTGCTTTCGCTTGTGTGATTCTCTGTGGACAGTTTATATGGGTCCATCGTTATCTTGAGAGAATTACAATGAAGTAGCTACAGAAACAATACCAAGAAACATGTTTTTTGCAGAATGAAACATCCATGACAAGAGTCCAGTAATTTATAATTGGGTTTTCAAGCATCATCACGGCAAGGACAGAGGAACACAACACAATTACTTGCGTTATCGTCCTTCCTCGGCCCTCTTTTCGTTGCGCTTTAATCCTTTAACTGCTGAATTAATTCCCGAAAAACGTACCAAAATTGCACAGCTCTTTTATTAGTGATTTGTGCCGAAAATACTGTTGTCAGGCTAAAACACGACTAAAGGTTCATAATTCGTTTCATGGACAACTACGACCCTGTGTAGTAGGATAAAACTAAAAAAAAAAGCAGCAGTTGGTAGCACTGGTCCGCGGTCCGTGGCGTCCTGTATTACTCCACTAGCCAGCTTCAACATAAACGAAACCAGCTTTTTAATGTTTGACTTTATAATCAAGCCAGGTATCAGAATTCTAGAGCTTATAATTTTTTTCTTGTGATTAGCTTCCTGTTTGGGTAACAAGGAAAGTTTTTACAATGACTATTTTTGTGTAGTGGAGAAATTTTGTGTGGTTGTCCTGAATGTGGGCGGAGCTTCACTGCAGACTTAAGTTGTATGTGACTATGCTGTTGAAAATTGTGAGCAACACAACTGCAGACCGTAACTTGTCTTTGGCAGTCCCATGACGAGTACAGCTCGGGGTTTGCGGTTAGAGGGTTAAAATCCAGGTAAGAGGTACTTGTGTGACAGCTGCTCAGCACATGCCAGCTACTGGATGGCTAAACTATTCTCATTCTTCAGGCTTTCTTCTATCTTATGGTCTCAAAGTTTGTACGTCCTTCCTTTCCAGTAAGAAGTCTAGCCTTTAGAAAGTAGGGGGCAAGCCACCCCCTTGTTTTTCTTTATTTTGTTGCTGTCCAGAAACCCACGTGCAAGTGACTGGCAGGTTTTCAAATGTATTGTTGCACTGACTGGTAGAACAATGAAGATTGCTTGTAGTAATTTAAAGGGAGAGGTTGCTTCACTCGTGACAATGTGTCTGTGCGGAGTGTGGTCGTGAGTCGTTGCTGGATATGATTTGAGCTCCTGGGAAGAGGTGTGAAACAACACGAGTGCTTGCGGGTCTCACTGGGAAGTTCTTCAGGGCCACTGTGTTTGAGAGACCAAGTAAAGCCTTGTGACAAAGACATCGAAAATTCTAGAGATTTCGATTGCATTCTTCTTATTTGAAGGTGCATGGGGTACAGCTACCACGCTGAGGTAGTGTGCTCTGTGCTTCAAAACGCCCCAAATAGAAGGCACCCATTGGAGACCCTAAAAGGTTGACAGGGAGTAGGTGTAGGAACAGGTGACTGCTGATGTAGACAGTGCGGAAAAGAAAAGCTGATGTATGCTGTAAACAGTTCATTGTGTGTTGAATATTATTGCCTGCATAATAAGATGATGAAAAAGTTCACCGTATTACTTTTTCATGAGAAGTGCTAATTTTTATTATCGTGTTTGAAAAACATGCAAATGCTTCTGTAAGAATGAGCACCCAGCCAGAAGAGGTGGGAATAGCCGCATCACTAACCGAGTAATGGTGAGATATCTTTGAATCTCTTAGCAGTCGTTATCGCAGGAGTAACAGGCATGTAACTTCTAGGTGGAACAATTCAATGGGTTTGCTTGCTTACTGGTGACTATCACAGGGAGCGGGAGTTGCTGCTCAGTGTCATTTTGCAGGACTACGAGTGTAACAGTCTCTGCGATGCATTGAAAAGTGCATCAGTAGCTTGCCCACATGACCAAGAAGTGGCACAGTTGAAGGCCACGCGTGAAGCAGCAGCTGTAGCATTGTCACATAAATCTAGGGCCCTTATTTTCCAGGTGAAGCCTGGTTTTGTCCTATTCTTGCACCTGGAGCGGATTCCTTACACATCGGGTTTAACCCTATTTCTAACCAAAACCATGCATTCGAGAGAATGTACTTTTTCAATGCTGAAGGCCTTGCACGAAAACCGGCAGATGTTTTGTTCTCTGTTTTCAGTTAGCGTTTGACAATTTTCAACCTCTTTGCTGCTTGCTATCTGTTGGGTGGCGGGGGGTAAGCTGGCGTTGTACAACCGAGAGGTCAAAGCACTGACATTGACGGAACTTCATATATTGGCATTATTCTGTTAAGCGCCTACACTAACAGCGTTTCGATATCAAGTGGACATTTTCACACCATACAAAGGCAGGCAGGCATACTGTACTGATACTGAAGTGTTGCGCATGGGGATAGTAATGTACGTCGAGGCAGCGTCTCCTCTATTTTTAAAATTCTCATTTTCCATTTTTCCCATTTTCTGCTATTTTCCTTGACCAGTGCCTCCTCTATTTTAAAATAGAGAAGGCGCTGGTCAAGGAAAATTGCAGAAAATGGGAAAAAAAATATTAGATTTGGTTAACATTTTCATGGTTGAACTTGCCATTTATAGCTTTTGTAGTTTTCTGATGAAGACAATGAGTAAAGAAAGCATTTTATGTTACGCAAAAGATGAATACTAATAGTGGTTTATTTTGCGGGAAAAAATAATCCAAAACATTCTGAATTGAAGTACTTTTTCTTCAATAAGCCAATTTCTACCCTAAACTGAAATAAGTGGCCAGTTTTCACCCCCAAAATTCTGAAAGGAAACCCAAGAACAAAGGGCACTGCATAAATGTTCCTATCATAGAGCCTCCATCCAGTGTGTGAGTGGGTTGTTTGTTAGTGCTTGGTACCTGTTGGTGTGGTAAGTCGCTGGTGTTGCCTAGGAGTAGTGCAGGGCGGGCTAGTAGTCCAGGTCCTTGAGTTGTTGGCTGGTTGTGCTATTCTAACCCATTCCCATCATTGTGAGCGAGGTGGCAGGTTACACCTTGTGTCTTCAGCTTATCAAACATAGCTGTCACAGACAAGCTGTCGAGACTTTGTCAAACTAAACACAAATACATAAATGCATCTGTTTTTATCTGTCACAGGTGAAATGATAATAATAATACTTTCAAATAATTCAGTTTTAAGAATTAGTGAAACCACTTTTTTTCTTTATCCTATGGAAGACGATAGCTGGAGGTTCATCACCTGAAGCTGACCGTGTAGAGAATTTGTCGAAAGATGCTTTAATGCGGTAGCATTAAGGAGCCCGTGTCGCTGAAAAAGCTGGTATCGGCTTTGGCGTTGTTGACCGTGAGTGAAAAATGCACAAAAATGTCTTGAGAAGCAACATATGTGCCAGTTGGGCTACCTAGGTCACGTGACCTTGTGGTGTCTTCACAACCTGCCCACCAGATTGTGAGCAAACTGCCCACCATGGCAGGTGGCAGTTAAATGAATGATTGTTTGCAAGGAGTTGTTCGGGAATAGCAACCTGAGTAGCACAAGCCCCACCGGTGGCAGCACCTGCCATTGCAGGGCAGTGGCGTGTCAGTCAACCACTGCATCAGGAGTGGTGCGAGGACTCCCAGGGATCAATGAATGTTAAGTAGAGATGGACCGATTCCACATATATGGGCATTAACCCGTTAACACTATCGGGTCATACCCTTCAGGTGGAGATTAAGCGTCCCCTCCAGTTTTTTGCTCTCTGCAGTGCCTCCTGTTTATTGTGGCTTGTGCACGTTGAAGTATGCTGTACCCTGTTTTGCAGTGACTGGAAGGCACACTTAATCCACGTCTGGTCGCTGACCATGCCTACAATAAAAACTGTAGCAGTGCCATAAAAAAACAACTTTTTCTTTGGCTCATATTATTATTAGTTTTATTTTTCTTGGTGTATCATTGTTCTCCTGCACTTACTGCAGTGAGAGTTAGGGATTTTTTTTGGCTTCGAGTATCTCATTTTGTTCCACCCACTGATGTAAAGGCAAGCTTGACATGGCACTCCTTTTTTTTTATAGCTTCGATGCTTTTTTTTCTCGTTCAAGGGAACCAGCTGTAGGCATGATTTGTCAGCACTGCTGACGCATAGCGGATGGCGTTGGTGGAGAGGAAAGGGCAGCAGGGGCCGACAGAGAGCAGCCTTGTATGTTTTGAGCGAGGCGAAAGGAGGAAATGATGGAAAGACTAGTGCTGTAAAAGAAGAGGCAGGGCCAATGGTTACTCAGCCGCTAGAGCTGTGCGAGCATTGCCGATGGCGAGGCAAATGTGGAAGCTCCAGTGCGCTCTTGGTTTATGGTCTGCGTTCATATGTGCAGCTGGGCTATGGCACTGTAATTTTAAATACTGTGCAAGGTTGTAGAGAAAAGAATTATTGTCCATGGGTTCCACACTTTACTGCAGCGTGACTGGGCTAAATTAAGAGGGGCTAACAGCTGCCAGAGTTTCGATAATTCAGTAGGCTTTACTTCGTTCACAAAGCGGTTTGCCAGCATGGAATCTGGTCTCTCACTTACTAATATTTTTTTTTTGCAAGAATGATGTGCTTAAAGTGTTTGCAAACACTTTCCCATATTCATTGTAAAATCTCAGTCAAGAAGAGTACTACTGTGCTACTTGTTGGTGTGTCACCACCTTGGTTGAGGGTGTAGGCACTTCGTGGAAGGAAGCAGTCGCAGGAAGTTCTTATTAGCGATCCCAGTGTTTATGGCTCATAAAGGCCTTGTCAGTAATGGTTTCTCTGGGGTCTTTATTGGCTTTTCAATGGTTCTTGCATAAGCATGTTTATGATAGGTAGCAATAAACTTATACGGTTTTTGTGGGTGAGAAACCTGCACCATACGTGAAGCTTCAGCCATCTTTGAATTCTGTAGCCAACCAATTTAGAGGTACAGTGACAACCAGGTTGCTGGCCTTTCATCATTATCATAATCATGATCAGCCTTACTACAAACACTGCAGGGCAAAGGCCTCTCCCATGTCTCTCCAATTAATCCAGTCCTTTGCCAGCTGCGCCCAACCTATGCCTGCAAACTTCTTAATCTCATCCGCCTACCTAACCTTCTGCCGCCCCCTGCTACGCTTGCCTTCTCTTGGAATCCACGCAGTTACCCTTAAGAACCAGCGGTTATCTTGCCGTCGCATTACATTCCCTGCCCAAGCCCATTTCTTCCTCTTGATTTCGACTAGGATGTCATTAACCCGCGTTTGTTTCCTCACCTACTTTGCCCGCTTCCGGTCTCTTAATGTTATACCTATCATTTTTCTTTCCATGGCTTCCATGGCTCGCTGTGTTGTCCATAACTTGAGCTGACCCCTTTTCGTTAGCCTCCACGTTTCTGCCCCGTAGGTGAGTACTGGTAAGATACAGCTGTTGTATACTTTTCTCTTGAGGGATATTGGTAAACTGCCTTTCATGATCTGAGAAAACTTGCCATATGTGCTCCAACCCAATCTTATCCTTCTAGTTATTTCCCTCTCATGACCCGGATAAGCTCACACTACCTGCCCTAAGTAGACGTATTCCATTACCACTTCCAGCACCTCGCTCCCAATTGTGAACTGCTGTTCCCTTGCTGGACTGTTGAACATTACTTTGGTTTTCTGCATGTTAATTTTTAGACCCACCGTTTTGCTCTCCCTCATTGATCATACTTTGCAGTTCATCTCCTGAGTGACTTAGCAAGGCAATCTCATCATTGAATTGCAGGTTATTTAGGTATTCTCCATTAACTCTTATCCCCAACTGTTCCCAGTCCTGGCCTCGGAATACCTCCTGTAACAGGTGGTGAATAGGATTAGCGAGATCGTGTCTCCCTGCCTGACGCCCTTCCGTATTGGAATTTCATTGCTGACTTTATAAGGACTATGGTAACTGTGCAGTTGCTATATATATCTTCCAGTGTTTTCACATAAAGCTCATCTACACCCTGATTCTGCAATGCCTGCATGACTGCTAAGGTTTCCACTGAGTAAATGCTTTCTCATAATCAATGAAGGCTGTATTCAGGGGTTGGTTGTATTCTGCGCATTTCTCTATCACCTGATTGATAGCGTGAATGTGATCTATTGTATAATATCCTTCACGAAAGCCTGCCTGATCATTTGGTTCATTAAAGTCTAAAGTTGTCATGACTCTATTAGCGATTACCTTAGTAAATACCTTGTAGGCAACGGGCAATAAGCTGATTGGTCTGTAATTTTTCAAGTCCTTGGTGTGTTTCCTTTCTTATGAATTAAGATAATGTTAGCGTTTTTCCAAGCTTCTTCTACGGTCGAGGTCGTAAGGCACCTTCACCTTTTGGTAATGTCCCTAAACTCTTTCTATGTGATAAATCGATGAAGATGAGGTTGAAGTCAAGAAACAGGACAAGCCTCTCACTTGCATTATCTTCACACCTTAGAAAAGGTATGCATGCAGTACATATTTCTGTCCACATTGTACTAGGGTGGGATAAAGCGCATGAATTTGTACACCTTGGTAAGTTTCCAATGAACTAAGCAGCCTGTGGCCAGAAGAACTTCAGTCGGAGGGCTTTTCAAAACTTTTTCAGATTCCAAAGTAGAAAGTCACATGTCTGCTAATCTTTCACCACGTCATAGGATGATATAAAGGGCTAATCTCTACATCTACATGGATACGGTGGCATTCTAATGATATCTCCTCTATCCTTTGCTTGAGATACCTGGCAGCCTACAGACAGCGTGTCTGTGTTCATAATTTTGCTTTGCAGCATTATAGTTTAAGGAAGTATGATTTAGCCTCAGTGATTAAGGGGCTTTGAATCATAAAATTCCTCCCGTTTTCTTTCATTTTTGTGTCCGGTAGCTATTCATGGCTGGTACTTTCCATCACATGTGCCATATAAGTACCCATCGCATTGGTAGCTTTGTCTAACACATTTTTGCCACGCTATCCATCCTGTGGCCTATTTGGGCTTACTGGTAATGGTTCTAGATTCTTTTTCATGCACTGTGAGTCAACGCAGTGTTCCTGCATGCCCCTCTTCAAAATTAGTCTCAATTTGAGTACCTTCACTACAAATGATGCCCATTCTTTGTCCTCCTGTGGTGCTTTGTTCGGACTGTACCCGAGCCCTGACACCTGATGCTTTTTTTTTCTATTCATGCTTGAATTGTCATCTTATAAAATTCATGATTACTAGTGGATTAAATGACACGGACATGATGCAGAGGCGCAAGACAAATGCTAGTCTATCATTTGTCCTGTTTCTTTATGTCACACCTGCATCTTTTAACCCATTAATAGATATAAATTTGGGAAGCCAATATCAACTATGCCAAATAAATGTTATAATGACTGAATCTTATAATGACTGCAGTGTGATTTTATTGTGCTAGTGAGATCAGTATCAATGTTTTGCTGATTATTGTTTGCCTCTGCCGTAATTAAATTTATTTTTTTTTGCTTAAGAGTATTGATTTATTTCTACTTATGCTGACGAACATGTGTGCTGTGAACATTGCATGTAGAAGCTGTCCCCAATGCCTCTAACAGTGTACAGTGTTTTAGGTCTCTTAGCCTGTGCTAGACAACAGAGACATTCAATGAACTTTTTATTTCTGTATTTAAAGGACATTGGACATCTTGAAAAGCTGTAATTTCACCTTGCATGTTATCCTCATACATTCTTCACGCAGTGAACTTTGCCCATTTGTGTGACTATGCACTTCATCAACAGAGTCTATCATTTGTCCTGTTTCTTTATGTCACGCCTGCATCTTTTAACCCATTAGTAGATATAAATTTGGGAAGCCAATATCAACCAGCCCAAATTAATGCTATAACGACTGAATCTAATTCTAGTTCTAATTCACGCATGTACAGTCTTCTGCCGTGTCATAGTAGCCTTTGACCACTGTGTAAAGCACTTGCGGTTTCATGAACTAAACAGTTGGAAGTAGCGCTCGTCCTGTCTGTTCCTTCTTTGTCCGTG
The DNA here is from genome assembly GCF_052857255.1 of Amblyomma americanum. Classification (NCBI taxonomy): domain Eukaryota; kingdom Metazoa; phylum Arthropoda; class Arachnida; order Ixodida; family Ixodidae; genus Amblyomma; species Amblyomma americanum. The sequence continues at coordinate 142,307,232 of NC_135503.1, forward strand.
TTCTTGTAGCACTTGCGAAAAATGACAAACGTGAACCAACTAGTCCGATCTGCCACTCTTCTGAACATCATTTCTCATGTAACACCATTATCCGCAGAGACACCCTAGCTGGTACACATTTAATGGCTGCAATTATCTTCTCCACTTTTTATTTCTTTTATTTTACTTTTCCGCACCGCTCTCTTCCGCCTTTATCTCCCAAATTCCCTGCCTGTGCAGAGTAGCATGCCACCGATTTTTAAACGCCGGCTAAATTCTCAGTTTTATTCAGTAAAGAGCTTCTCTCTCTATATATAGTATTTTGTTATGCTTTTGGCCCTGTTCATTAATTAATTTAACGAGCAAATAAGCAGCATCATCTCCTCACTTATCTTTTGGCTGCAGGATAGATGGTCACTAACAGTGTGCTTTAGTAGCTAACTTACTAAGAATTTTAACTCACTGGTTATCAGGTTGCGAGTAGTAGTAACAGCTTTCTGCAATATCAGCTGGTCAAGTAGGCCTTCTGAGGTTCAGCTCCTTGGGTGAACACTGGTAATTCATAGCTGTTTCATTGTTGTTTAGTTTCGAAACAAGCTTACGAACTAATGAAATGTTAGTTTTGGGACAGGACGAGAGAAGATTACTGAGCCGAGGCGTGAGTGTTTGCTCAGTCTGGAAAACCCAGACGCAATGTGCGTGCAACATGGCACGTACAGTCCTTCCAGTTATCACTTCTGTGTGTTGACGCACATTGTCCAAGTGAGGTGTCAGGGCCATTGTGAGGCTTGGAAGGTCCGCCAACTTTTTTCCTTCTTTTCACCCGTTGTAGGTTATCATCGTGTGAACAAACTGGGCTTCTATCTTTAGTTCCTCTTTTCGCAAGCACAGCCCTGGAAGAAGTGAAAACTGTATCAGTAGAGAATTGCTGACGTGTTGAGATCGTGTTAGACAGTGAATGTTTACAAGCAGAAAGGCTTCCCTTCCTTGAGGCAGACCAGTCTTCCAGTCACTTGTAGCTGGCCAAACAGCAGTTCCTAAATGGGCTGTGCCATCCATGTCCATGTGCTCTGAAAATTACTCAGGCAACTTGGTCGTACCGCCATTTGAGCTAGTTGGTACAGCCTCTTAAGAAAAAAAAAACGTAAAAAGTTGTGAATCAGCCCTTGTGGTGTCTGCTCTTTCTGCATCTGTTGTCTCCTTGCCCTGTCTTATTAAAGAACCTGGTAATGCCAGGTCACTTTTAAATTACTCGTAAATGCTTGTTACTTTTAGTTCATTGTGAGTCATGTGCAGTAGTAATGTAATGTGACAATATCTGCAAGGAATTAATTTTACTTTTTTAGCATTTATTCCATGGCGAGTGCTCACTGAAAGGTTGAAGTTTTTTAAGAAGTCTAGTTTTATTTTTTTCCCTCCTTCTGCCTTGCTCTTTCCTATATGTCATCTGTGCAAGCTGGTTATTAACTTGCAATTATTTTTGTATGCTTTTACCAAATCTTCAATAGAGAAAGTATTCAGCTTAGCAAATCGAATAGAAGTAAATGAAATGACAATTCCAGCAGCTCCTGTGCACCACTACAATCATATGTGAACTTCAAACAGTACTTGACAATAAATAGCTTAACTTGAGGCTCATTGCACTCACTGAGTGCAGAGAAGGCTAGTGATATGTACACACTATTGCTTTGTACAGCAGTGCTACAGCACTGTAGTTCTATTGGTTCTATTATATTGATGCCGTTGGTTCTTCTTATTAACTGAATGCTTCTTTCAGTCTTTTTCACCATCACTATGAGCCTAACTACATCCACAGCAGTATGAAGGCCTCTCCCATATTTCTCCAGTCCTTTTACTGATAACTCAGAAGGTGCATCATCCTAGTCAGCAAGCTTTAATTCATTCGAATGTGTTTCTTGTACTCTGCCCGCTTGAAGTTGCATGTCCAGCATTTTACTTTTGTGTTTTTTGTTGCTCTGAAAGGGTAGCTGCAGAGATTTTTCAAGGTAACCATTATCTGATGAAACTTGTACTGTAGGTTTTTCTCTTATCCTTTTATTAGTTCCATCAATTTGGTAGTTATATGGCATTAATTCATTTGATCGCAAATCGATTTTGAAGTTTGCCATTTTCATGGCCTCAGTTCAGATAATTTCCATGTGCAACACTGCATTTTTGACATTGCAAGCATTCCTTACACGTTAACACCTGCTGCCCAGTTCAGTAACAGAATTTCGAGGCTTGTATTAGGTTGTCTCAAGCATTTTTTATTTGCATTTTATGAAATTGGCATGGTTGAGGTGTCTGCCTAGAAGTAAGACAGTTACTGCTCCATTTCTGTTCCTCAAAAACCACTAATTTATGAAAGGACTCATTATTTTCAGTTGCAACTTCAGCATTCAACGCTCAAGCATACAAGAGTTTCCGAGTAATGCTTGCGGCGTCATCGCTGCGTCAGGTAAAGCATCGTCCATGTCCACGAGCTGAGTTTTCGTTTCGGTCTTCTGTTTTTGTGTCGTTTTAAAATGGTTCCACTTGGTATTTTGAAAAATGTTCAGTTGTGGTAGAGGGAGGGGACTGTAAGGAATGTCATGTGGCTATCAACTCAAAACGTTTAAAAAACCCCCGGAGTTGCTTAAAGACTTCACAGGTGGGTGTTAAGTAGGATAGGAAAGTCTCTGGAAGCTTTGATGCAAGTCTTGCTGATTGAATGAACATGTATTTCCCACTCTTGCGGGCTATTTTAACCCTTTTACTCCTGCACTCTAAAGGAACAAAAGATGCTAAGGATGCCAATTTCAACTTGACCTTCGTTGGCAGCCATTGTTGGGGGGGTGTATGCTAGATTATGTAGTACTATCAGTTTCAAAATGAAATGCAAGCAAGAAACTCGAAATATCAACTGCAAAACTGGAAGATATTATACTCGGGAGGCAGAATACTGGGGTGGGGTATTTTTGCATCAAAGGAGTAAAGACCACTCTCTTTGGAAGGGCTAATAGGCCACGCTGTGTTACCTCTCCAGCCACTAATATTTTTTTTATTATTTGTGTTCATATTGCAGTTGTTTTGTTTGCATTTCTTTTGACGCTGATGGTACGTGGATATTAGCTAGCGACAGTCTATGTGGCTTTTCATTGAAGCCTGCTGTAGAGGAGACATCTCCAAACCACACCTCACAGTCATGCAGGTAGCTGCTTTTAATTTTTTTCTCATTCCAGGTTTATTGCTAGTACATGAAGGTAACATGCACTTGGTTGTAGTCATATCTTTTGGCTGGTGTTTAATAAGTTCCAGTTGTGGAACAAGCACCACATGCGAGTGGTAGTTTCTGCAATGCTCATTGACACATATTGTATTACTTCTAAGTGTATTTTACGCATACAAATATCAAGTCATTTACCGACCCGATCACTCTTTTCTGGAGCGCTCGAGTAGTTTTGCTGTGGAGCAAATGGAGTGAAATATCATTGCAGCTTATTTGCTAGGGGGCCGAGCGCTTGTGCCTGGGCAGTTCACATGGCTATTTATCTAGAGCGCTAGTATCAGCAGTGAAATTCAGTATCTCCTTTAGAATTTAGCTTTATTTTTTATGCATGGTACTGCTCGAGCGCTCAAGACAAGTGTGATCAGGTCTTTACCAGTGTGGTTTGTGTAACAATGTTAAAAAAAGAAAAGGTATAGATTTTCACCAGCCAACTGCATGCCTTTGGTGTGGTGAAAACTATTGGTATTTTTCAGGAGAGAATTTGGTGACAAAACAGCTGGTTCATGTCTTAGCGCCACCTCATCTCGCCTGCCGCTCTGTCACTGCTGAAATCTGTACTTATTCCCTATGTGTAGTGCTTATTTTGCATTCCCGTGAATGTTTAAAATCGGGAAAGTTGCAAAGTTGAATTTGTGCAGTTAGAGTCTCCAAGTGAAAATTGTGGCAATCTTTTTTATTCTTGGTTTAGGTGGCTTGTGTAAAATTTTAGTGCTGGCAAGCTGTAGTGGCTTAAACATTGTCAACACAAGGTAAATTTAAATTGCTCGAGATCTAATTTCTCTGGTTTCTTGGGGACTGGATTAAGCAGCGTGATGTGGCAGGTAATTGGTTGCGGTTCTTTGCCGCTCTGGCCTGGTTTTGTGCAGGGGCCACCACAGCACCATTTACAACTCAAGTGCAGGCTGTTTTCAAGCCTTTGTTATCGCACACAGCCACACATCACATGTGCGGTTGACTTTATCTGTCGTGTCGCCCGCTGTTCTGTCTGCAACATGCTTTTCATATGTTTCCTCTTTCCAGTGCAATTGGAAGCATAAGCACGCGAGTATTTTTAGACAAGTTCGGAAGAACAAATGCTGCTTTGTGTGTCACCAGTGGTCACTGCAGTCACTTGTAGTTTCCTTACAGCATTTGTTATTTCATCATGTGCTGTACTACCGTGACGTTCAGTAATGTTTTAAAGAACGCTCTGCTCACTAATGTCAGCTCACTACCTTATCGGTTGCTGTTTGTCGCGTGGGTTGGGTTATCTCATGTATGCTCTGTGGATGTGTCTAGACTGACCACAGAGGATTGCAACCATGCGTGGCTGATCTTGTGACGTTTGGGGTCATTTTGGATTGTCGTCAGTGCATTATCTAAAAACTTGTGATTCACGTTTAAAGTAGAGTGCGCCGACACCTTATGGCCGGTCTTGTTCCGATGGATGCCGAGTGCGTGTCTCGCTATCACTGCCACCAAGCTTCCTTCTTTTGAGGGCACCGGTTCTCCCAATAAAAGATTGTTTTGGAAGCTTTTGTCTGGCTTCTTGCCTACGTGCCTGTCTGCACCACTACGTGATGCTGCTCTGCCTTAAAATGTTTTTGTGCTGCAACCAAAGCTGTGGAGTTTATCAGCTATCAAGCAAGTGAGATCGCAAATGCATGCGATAGATACAGTGTTGTGGCAAAATTTCGAAACATATGTGTGCAGCTGAATAACAGTGTATCTGCACCTTAAACGGAGACAGTATGAGTACAGAATGGCATTTTACTGTGCACTTTCTTATATGCTCTAAGTGGCTTGAAAGTTTATCTGCCTCATGAAGTTCTCACAAGCCCTGTAAGTATATTTTTCATACAGACTTCTACTCTTGCATCATTTTCTCCCCTGGGTTCTCGAAGAATACTGGCAACAACTGTCTCATTGTTAGCTTTGCATCATAAAGGTTGTGGCGCATGACCACCATTGATCCAGCGGACACTTTTTATTTCATGTTGTAAACTGTTTCACGCTTAGAGAGAGGGTAGACAGATGGATTCTTGACACACACAGCGCAAACAAGGGAGGGGAAAGACTCAGGGTGCTTGCCAATGTTTCGACAACTCCTTGGCGAGCACCCTGAGGCTTTCCTTTCCCTTGTTCACTTTGGGTGGTTCACACTTGGCTACACTTATCTTGGCAAGCTGCTAATGCTGTTTTCAGTCTTTTTACTGCCATTCTGTGTGTCGTTCTCATGATTTCTTTGCCATTACCCTTCACACGGGTGTTTCCATGGTGTGAGTGAGAGCGAGGAACCTGCTAATTTCTCTCTTTTCCTATTTTTGTTCGCCCTCTCTTTCCCTCAGGAGTGCTGTTCCAGTTTGGGGGGGCTGAGCACAGCCTGGTGAGTCCTGACGGGAGAGAAAAAGAGGGACGGCCTCCCTTCGGACACGGCGGGACTCTTCTTCTCGAGGCTGCAACCACTGCTGCTTTGTGCTTTTGGGGTGCAGGGAACGCTTGGGGTGTTCAGGTGAGGGGGACGGGCTGGGCATTGGTGACTGGGTGCTATCATGTGCACTTTCCAACCGCTCAGAATTGGTGCTACTTTTTTTGGTTGTGTCTTGTTCGTCTCATGCTGGCTGGCTGCTGTATTAACCGCTTGATCAGTCGGCTGGTTGTGGTGGAGGCCTGCAGGTCTTGTTTTTTTTTTGTTTTGGTTGTGGGTTGCCTTTTTTTTTATTGCCACACATATAGTGGATTGTTTGGTATTTTTCTACGGCTATGATGTGAAACCTACTACATAATGTAGTGTAGAGCATTGCCCAGCAATGTGTCTCATTTAATGACACACTTGCATAACCTGTCTCATGTTTGACATGCCTGGAGTACAGGGAATGCCCCAAAATCTTCTAACTATCCCCAGTGAAGAATGATTATGCCAACATAACTCTTTTAGTACAAGGTGTTACCTCAGGTGTTGCCCACCTTATTGGTCACGAATCTGAGATTACTGACAGTGTTGTGCAGCTAGTGCACGAATTGGTCACCTAATGCCGGCAGGTCTGTGGCAACTACTTGGACAGTGGCTTTGATTTGTGGAGCGTTTCACTGCTTCTGCTGATAACATTGGTGCGAACATCACCTTCTTGCGTTAAAGTGTACAAAAGCGTCCAGTGTCCTGCAATGCATCAGAAGAAAATTTCTTTTGCAGGATAGGTTGCTTTAGTATAGGTGCCATTTCGAGATAGTTTAGTATCTCTTCAGCAGATTGAATGGATAGTTCCGGCACATGTCATGCTGATCTGACCTAATGTTCATCAGATGTTACGTCCTCTTCACAGCACAGGTCATCCTCGCTGAGTCTGCTTGTGTCACAAATCTCTGCTTGAAACTGCCTTATTTCAGGAACTGGCTTTCTGCTCTACCCATATTCCAGGCAGCTATGCTTAATCGCACCAGAGTTTTCCTGGTGTTTCATAAGACCAGAGATATTTCATTAAAAGCATTTTCACTGTCTCGTAACAAACTCTAGTTAGCCCTCTTTTGCACCACTCACAACCACCCTGCTCCCACCAATTCTCCTAATCTCGTCTCTCCACCCAATGTTCTGACTTGTCCCTATCTGCAAACATGACAACAGGCAGTAATCATGTCTGCAGAAGCTCAAGCACTGCCGTTAGGCATCACATGCACAATTACACAACTTCGTCTTTTTCTGCTTTTAGTGCCCACATCATGATGGCTGACCCCGTTTTCAGGAAAGATATTAACAGCTCTAACATAGTTTCGCTTTGTTAATCACGCTAGCATCTGAGGAGTTTTTTCCCCATAATCTAATTCTCCAGTCACACAAGAAAGGGCTTCTAGCATAATTCTTCGTGCTTCTACCCGGCTTGCTTCTAGTTCGTTTGTCTCTTCTGTCCATGCTAAGCTACTGCACCAACCAGTCTAGCAATCCCACTTGTGGCAAAACCCAATTGTTAACTCAGAAGCGCTCACTTTCTCCGGGTCCATCTTTAACACCTCAGGCTGTTTATGTTCACAAGGGGATATGATCTCGCTGGCGGATCCTAATAGACTCATCAAATGGGTTCGTGTTCAGTTGGTAGCCTGAAAACAGGAGCACTGCACTGTGCAGCAACTCAGCACAACTCTCTGACATCAATTTGCTAAAGGATAAATACTGTGTAGTATTCTTTCATGATTGTGGTATTCTCTTGAGGTCATGAATTACTGGGTATTCAGGATAGCAAGCTTTCTGGTGCAGTATCTTCATCTTTCAGCAGATCTGCAGTTAATTGATCCTTACCTGCTGCTTCCCTTGTGCATTGCTGCTTGTAACCCTTTGCATGATGACCTTGATTTGACCTTGGTTTGCATACATTTGCTAAACATTTTTAAAAAATGCATGGAATGCTTCCATTTGATGGTGGCACTGCAGGCTTGGCTGTTTCATTAGCTCAGTGGCTCATGATGTAATGTACATTCATTAGTTGAAGGCTTTGCTTGGAAGCCTTGAACTCACCCAACAATCTACTTTTACTTCACTTTGGAAGACTGGCTGCATGCACTGCACAATGTGAGGAAACTATGGCAGCCTCCTTTTGTCTGTTGCTGCTTTTCCTTCTTCCTTGTAAAACACATGTTCCGAAATGTACATGTGGAGTGGTCACGTGTGAATACCTTTTTGGTTGCGATTCAGCTTTGATAAGACGGATGTTTTTCATGAGGGTATAGCAACACTGCGGTCAGGCTCGATGTAGCAGGCAGATGAAGTCCTGCTGGCTCTTGTTTTCAGTCTTGTTTCTTTTTGAGCCAGGCAAAAAAATGCTTTGACAGATTTGTATTGACAAGAATAAGGTCAGGCTTGAACTTAAAGAAATACGTCTTAGTGGCGTGTGCAGTTCAGGCTGTTTAAGCTGTAATCCAGCACTGCTTGTTGACTGCCTGTTGTGTGTGTGTGTGCCTTCTGCTGTCTCGGTATTGTGCTAATCATGCGAATGATGAAATGACCCTGGTCTGAACTTTCATCTCATGTCTGACCTCAGTGTAGGAAGGTGGCATGAATGATCATGCTCGCACCTAATTTCAAGATGAACAGTAGTATGCCTTTTTGTGTATAGAGAATGGTCCTGCCAAGTAGGAGAGGCAGCATAGGGCAGCTTGTGCATATCTCATGTCTTCTAAGCTGATGCAACACATTAATTTTTACCATCTGGTGTCACTTGATCCGGAGCAACGCATTTGAAAATTTTTTTTTTTTTCCAGAATGCTACTGTATTAGTGGTGGGCAAAAAGTGTTACCTGTAGCTGTTAGTGAACTATGCATAAGTAATTAATTCTGCTTGGTGCAGGCAGGGAGCATTTGTGTTTCACTGCAAGCGCTTAGTTCCTGAGAGTATCTGAATAAAAACTTAGGAAAATAATTACTAAATCAGCTTAGCACATGCTGCCAGGGAATCATTGAGCCATGGATGGGGTTATTGTTCCTGTTATTTTTATTTACCTTTTGTTTTTTTCAGCAAGTTCATTTTTTTTTTTCATGTCTACACCCTAACGCTTCTATCGAGGGAGAAATTTGGTAAGAAAATCTGAATTCGTTGGGTCTGAGCTGCACTAGTGAGGGTGCTTTAGTATGCTAGTGACGTTTCTTAAACTCTTAGGTAGTATAAATGAATGTGCTGAAAAGTAGTTTCTGCATGTGCTGTGTCAAAAATTGGTCAGGAACCTTGAATGGTTGCATCTTTCTTTCAACCTAGTCTGGATTCTGACGACATAGTAACGCTGCCTGCTGGCATGGAAACACGTTAAAGGGTTATAGCCTGCCACCTGTAAGTTTTATGGCACCTCTTAACTGCTGTGCAGAGCCTTGCGCATTGACCACCACAAGAAGCGAAAGGTTGACTGCCTTGCCTTCTTATGTTTTTTTCTCTGTTCCCATTGATTGTACAGCTGTGTGCTTGGGCTATGTGTTTGATGCTCTGTTTTAAATGAGGTTGACTGCCAATTTTCGAATCTTGTTTTTTGTAGCACAGCTCAAAGCTCACAAAGTTCCTAATTCTTTATCAGCAGCATTGAATATGTGATAACCTTTTGAGCTGCATTTCTTGACCAATGGAGGCAGTCAATTTATCTTGTTGATAAAAGTCAGCTGTGCTGCATGCACGGGATATGGAAAGTAGTAGAAGCTGCATGCTGTCATTACTGCGGTTTTGAAGGCTAGCACAACTTTAACTACTGAAGGTTAGTTTTTGTTTTGTTAAAAATTAGTGTTAGTGTCCTTAACCTGTACAGTCTGGTCTATTAAAGGTACAATGCATTAACGCATGGAGGCGCGCATGTGATCAAAACTAATAACACATGGCCATCTGTGAGAACTGCTGCTATTTCACCTTTCTGCTTGTTGACACAAAGTCGGCTACATTTTTACACAAAAATTTATTGTGTAAAAAATTACAAAAACACTCCTCTTAGAAAGAAATAACAAGGCTTTCTTATTTTTTTTCTTTTGACAAGAGGCAGTAATGACCGGAGAGCTAAATTGCATGTGGCTGTATGGTGGAAGTGCGTAATTAGTGAGGAAGTTTCAGCATGAAGCATTGCTTCTTCCAATTTCACTATGTGGCTTTTTAAAGTTGGAATTCTTGCATTGGTTGCATTGAGCCCAAGAGGCTTTTTCTGTTCTATCAATTTTTATTGGCTATTCTCTCTGGCCAGCTGTTGGCTCTTGGCTGTGCGCTAGAGCAATATTTATGGCCACTGATAAATAGGTTATATCGTTTTGTAGGATGACAGGTCTGTATTTACTGTTCTTTGTTTCATGGGAGTCTAGTGTATGGTAGCCCCTTCCAGGCTGTTATTTGCCGACATGATAGCAGAGTAGAAGTTGTCGTACAGATGCTAAGATATTGAGGTAGCAAGCAGTAGGACTCATGTACTGGGCTACAGGAAATGGCAGCAGTTAATTGAGTGCATAAAAGAATAAGCCATGTCTTACAAGGTGTGTTGTGATTTAGAAGTTTATGGGTAGTAGAAAAATGCTGAGAATTTAAGGACGTGTACAAGAATTCAAAGTTTAATGGGCTTACAGAACAGGTTCTAAATGTAGCAATTTATCGTGCATAGAGGTCAAGGTAAGGACTGTGCCCTGACTATCTCTGCCTGCATGCATGTTGAATAGCAGGCACAATGGCAGTGAAGTCTTGCTTAACCTTCCTTCAGGCTTGTACATACCCTGCCAAAAGTTTCAAGCTCATTGGCAATGACACGATGTGAGTAAGGCACATCTAGTGAGATAGAGCACTGGTTCTGCTGCTGAGCAGCAATAGGCTTAACCTGTGTGCTCAGCGGGAAAGAACCCTCAGTGGTAGGAAGGGCGAGGGACGGGGTCGTTGGGGAAAGCGTGACACCCGGCCTGTTAGTCCACAACTGAGGGAGAAGAAGCCTGAGGATAGGAGCTGACAGCACAGAGGGTAATTGGTATCAGCTGCGCACTTTGCAGCTGATCTCAGTTACTCAGCTGTACACTTTGCAGCATGGCAGCTGAGCGTGTACAGTGAGGGAAAGGGCATGGTAGGACACACACTGTGCATAGTGTTGTGACGTCGTAGGTTTGAAGAATGGCGAGCGGAAGCTGGAAAGGCAGCAGGAGACTGAGCATACATCATTCTACGTCTGGCTGCTTAAGTCAGCAGACGCCGATTTTGCATTGCACCAAAAGCAAAACAAAGGATTGACACACGTGCGTAGCTTTGGGTAGGTGTGCAGCACTTGTGCTACCGAGAGCAGCTGCGTCTAGAGGAGGACGAGGGGAAACCAAAGTGAATTTCAGTCTCACCTCAATCTCTGCAACGGTTCGCCCTTTCGAAAAGTTCTTGTGTTCAGGTGCATCTTGGATCACATTTTAGTAGTATCAGTTTGCCAGTTTTGACCACGAAATCTTCAATAGACCCTTTTAGACTCTTCCAAAATAGGTCATGTTTTTTTCACAAGCCCACAAGCCATGCTAAGGTGACCTGTATTGATTTGATTTTTGTGTTTGGTGACGGCCTTCCCATCCAAGGGTATGAACTAGCTGTTCTTTTTGTGCTCCTTTTCCTGGAGTAACTCATTTTGGAGCTGTGCCTGGAGTGCCCTGCCCACACTGCCCATAGGTAGTGCGGGCAGGGCACTGATTTTCTTGTTTATTTTTATTGCCCACACTAACGAATGTCCTGAGGCTACCAAGCATCCTTTTCATGAGCACAAAGGAAGCCTATGTTTATGGAAACACAAGCAGACTACATCTGCAGGCAGGAAGTGGGAGTGACCTTACCTTGTGCATGTATGCGGTTTGCATTTGAAGCGGGGCTCCAGCATATGCGCTGCAGATGGCCCTTTACGTTTGTTTTGTGCTAGGCCTTGTGTTCTTTTAGTATGCGTAGCTGCCAAGGTGTAGCAGCTCCACTCGGGTCAGTGTTATTTGTTCCCTGGAAGAAAACTGCAGCATGTGCTCTGTATTGCTGTTCAACACAAGCTCTCTGTGGACTTGTCTAGTAAGCACCCATAGTGTAGTCATGGGAGGCTAGTAGTACGGCCTGAAATTTATCTTAGGTGGATTCAGCCTTTGTCAGAGGTCACATAGCTAGGTGAGGAAGGAAAATGGAGGCTATGCCCTTGTGAAAGGTGACCATTTGCTTTTGTTTGCCCGTTTTTCATCATTGATGTGTTGGAGTGCCCACGGTAAGTTTTTGTTTGTTTCTAATGCATATAAAAAACACCCTACAGTCCTGTGAGTGTTAGTAAAAAGAGTTCTGCAAAGCAGCGTTTATTATTGCTCTTTAGTGATGTTGGCAAAAATTCAGGCAAAACGACGTATGGAATAAAAAGAAGGGAATTTGAACGCAGTTGTGAAACAAACACAATAAATTTGTCACTATCATTTTTTAAAGTACCAATTAGGATACAGTGTGCAGGAGGTTTCTACAAATAAAAATCTTAACCAGCTAAAAGGGAGAGCTCTGTGTCGGTTTCTTTGCTTTTTTTTTTTTGAAGAGTGTAGCACCCACCTATGCCGCACTACGGAGGAGCTAAGGTCGACGGTCACAGATGGCGCTCTGATGCTGGCTGAGCAATGTGGACGAGGAACAAAATAAAAATGCTCGGTGCACGCTGTGTGCGCGAGCACAGCATGGACAGGTCTGTTCCTGAACCCTGCTGAGCTGGTTTTCTTTTCCTGGTGCTCTGCTGCGACCCCAACGATTCCTGACAGGAGCACTCTTTGTAATGCTACCTATGGTTAGAAATCCTGTCCTGAGAAAGTTGATATGTCTGGCTCTGACAGCCTAAAGGCCCTGGGCCAAGACTTGAAAGCATGGTGGAGAGGAAGTTTATCAGAAAATGAGCTCTCGGAAGCATGCTACCCACATTATGTTGCAACTGGAACACTTTCAGGACATCAACAATCTTTTCTTTCTTTACCCACATTTCTCGGGTCATTTTCTGCAGGCTCATGGGATAACAGATGAACATGTGCTGCATGTGTGAGTTTAAAATTGTAAGGCATGCTAAAGAAAAATTTTTTTAAATGCTCAGAGTGTTAGCCTCTTATCTCCATGTATGGGCTTGATCTGATGGAGCTTTTTACGACACACATACGTTGACATACTTTTTGTCTTCCATGCAACATGTGGCTCATTGTTTTCATATGAGACCTGAATGACCCATTGTCTCATTCCTCTTGGTTTCGAGGATCCTGTAGTGTATTATGATACCTACTTCGCTCAAATTGGTTGTGGGATTGTAATTGACTTTTGAGAGATAACTACTAATTTCTTCTGCTTACGTATGAAGGAAGCCAACAGCCGCCAGTTATAGTACTATGTGCGCTCTAACTTGGCTGCTTTATTTATGCGCCGTATGTACCATTATCAGTGTGGGCCGTATGGTGCAGCACCACTCGTATCTTGCCAACTGACATGGGCCACCCAGTGGTCAAAGTGCTGTGCTGTTGGGGTCAACGTTTCTAGATTTTCCCTGTTGCACAAGACTGCAAGGTGGTACTGGGGAAACCAGCAACTGTGTGGCCAAGGATGTCATTCTTGCAGAATATGCCAGACTGATGTCTTTGAGGAGTTCACCGTGACCCCGCTGTTGTGAGAATGAGAGCGGCTGAGCTCCTTTGCTTGTTTAGCATTGATGGAAAACAGCAAAATGGGCTCTATGTTAAGGAAGTCTCACCCTGCAGTGTCCTTCCTAGCCAAAGGGCCACTCATACGCATGTAACTGAATTACCACTTTTAAGATATTATGACCCAGTTGCATCTGTGTCCTTTGGTGTGCAGTATAGTTAAAGCTAGAGAGAGAGAGAAACCCTTTAATGAAAAAGCAGAGAATTTAGCTGGCGTTTAAAAAACGTTGGCATGCTACTCTATGTGAGGAACGGAATTAGGGAGATAAAGACGGAAAGAGAGTGCGACAGGGAAGGTTAGAAAAAAATGCTAGGTTTGATTCTATGCACACCAAACCTAGCTCTAATGACATGCATGCCTGTGCACCAATGGGGAGAGAGAATAAGAAAACCTGCAAGGGAGCAGGCGGGTCAGGGAGCCACTCTTCGAAGGCCAGCTATGGTTGAATGAAGCCATCTTTCTTTTTTTTTCTTCTTCTTCTGAAGGCAGCAGTATCGTATGTTCTCTTGGGTAAATGGCATTGCTGCGATAGTATGTCATTATTGAGAATTTTCGGAATTCTATTCGTGGGTGCTGTATGCGTGATACTTTCACACGACATGGTGACTTGACATGGTCATGTTGGGGAAGTGTTTCTTTTTTGTTATTATTGTCATGGGAGGACTTTTTTCTTGTTATTATTAGTTTACTTTTATACCTTCGTCCCTGTTGTACAACCTTGTTACCATTGCCATGTGCGCTGTCTTGCCCTGTCCTGGAACAGTCTCTTGCCTGCGTGCAGGGGGGAGGAGGAGGAGGAGGAGGAGGAGGGGTCATGGAATTGGAGGAGCTGCGCTGAGGGCCGCCCCTGCTGGTGGTCCCCCACCGCCCAAAGCTGGAGCCGGCGGGCGCACCGCCGTCGTGCGCCGGCGGCACCAGGAACGCGCACACCCTCACAGGTGGGCACCTTCTCTTGACAGCCACACTGCTTTCGCTCCACAACAACCTCTTATGGCCATGTAGCGTAAGCCAAAACACACCCTCTCTTCCTACACAGCAGAACATAGTTGCCAGTTGCAGTTATTAGTTTTCTTTCAAAACAGTGTGTTGTCAGCATTGTGTTACGTAAAGCACATTTCTAACACAGCCACGAACTTTAAGTGTTATAAAGTTGAGGAGGAAACAGTTTTCTTGATTACACCGAATTAGTCAGGCAGATCTTTTTACAAGACACTTCTATGGATGGCACCAGCTGCAGCAGCAGCAGATGGAAGTGACTGGGCAGAGAGCAGCATGCCAGGCGACCTGGTGCACTGCCGTGCAGCCAAACTATTTGGCAGAATGACACAGCTGCCGATGCTCTGCCCCGTAGCCATTCCTTCAATGCCAAGAAAAGCTGTTTTCGAGCATAGGGAGAGCCCCTTTGATACCTCACTGTGAAACTGCCTTTGCAGCTGAGCTGTAATGGCTGCTCTTTTGCCTTTCACTTGCGCTTAGGCAAAAGTATACTTAGCCTCACCAGATTTTTGTAAGGACATGTACTAGCACATCCATTCGCTTACTCCGCCTAACTTGGTTGATCTCTTCGTTTTGGCTACACGATCGTAAGTCGACCTATTTTTCAAAATTTTAAAATCCGAAGTGGGGGGGTTGGTTTACAATCGAAACAAAAACATGGCACTATAAGTAAAGGCAAGACGAACGGGATACTGGGCATGCTACAGCGTGGTCGCATTTTTGCTGCGCAGCTCCATTGCATCGCTCTTGATGCTGGCCTTAAGCAGTTGCTATGTCAACGCGCAAAACTGGCATCCCTTCCGCCCGCGGGCATCTGCCGATGGCGGCTATCGATAAGCAGGAAACTTGCACCCCAAACTCCCCACATGTGGCTGCAGACTGCAGCTGCTGATAAGCAGCGGCATCCCGATAAAGTAGTTGCGTTCTATGGGAAGCTCAAGTGTCCAACACGTTTTCTTTTTGCTTTCAAATGCGCGCTCGGCCCTCTAGGGAGCGTTGATAGTTGATGGAAGGGCCACTATTCCAATCGAGACGGCGCCCCCACTCGGAACGGTAGCAGATGGAAGAGCCGACGGCATTTACGCGTACTTTCTCTTTGGCTCTGAAGCATTTGACTACTGCCAGCCTGATAACGCAATCGCGTTCTACGGGAAGGTCAAGCGTCCACCACGCTTTCTTTTTACTTTCAAATGCGCGCTCGGCGCTCAACGGAGCGTTGATAGTTGATAGAAAGGCTGCTGTTCCAGTCGAGGCGGCACCCACGCGGAACGGCAGCGGCGGTGGGGAGTGTCAGTAGCCGACAGAAGAGCCGACGCCATTCACGCATAGTTTCTCTTAAGCTCTGATGCATTTGACTACTGCCGGCCGCGTTTCACAGGTTTTAATGTAGTGCTTCGTCAGTCATCATTTATGCTCCGTGTCCTGTAAGTGGCCAGTGCTCGTTCACGACTACATTCAAGATGGCTGTCATTCTTTACGTCGAAGAAATGAACAACTGCGCGCCGCTCCACAAGTTCGACGTTCGCAACGGGTGATACAAGTGGGGCAGCTGCAGCGAGGAAAAGTTTTCAGCTGTTCCACGCAATGCCGTGATGTGGCTGTTTGCGAAGTGCGGGGTTTCGCTGGACGACAACGTTAGAACGACGTTCTGTAAGACCACAGCAGCGATCACGATGCCAGCGCTAGTGAGGACGATGGCGCAAGTGCGGACAAGTAGCCCAGTGCCTGATGGGCCCATGAGTACGGCCACGCGTGTCAGCCGATAGCAGCTGGCGATAAATGGCGGCCTCTGGATAATGCTATCGCATTCAACTATTCAAAGCCAAGCTTAAACAACCTCGAATTTTTTTTTTTTTTTTTCGGAAATGTGATTTGGGGGGCCGACTTAAGCTCCAGTCGACTTACAATCGTGTAAATACGGTACTACATTAGTGCAGACAGTGCTACATTCGTGCACTCGATTTCTTAGTGTAGCCAGCGCCACCTGCACTTCGGCACTGAATTTGGCCAAATATTGCCGCGTGCATAGCACTGCGCGGCCTCTGTGCCTAGTCAAAATGATGACGAAGTGGCGGTTGGCATGTGAGGTGCGCTTGGGCTAGACCTTGCTCTGGGATTAAAAAGACCGACCTCATTCTTGGGTTGTTCCCTACACCTACCTGCATGGTTCTCCTTGGGTCGTGACAGTATTTTTATTGGCTAGTTAAAGTTTGCAGCCAGCTGATCTCTTCTGGTGGCTTTGTCATTTGTGATGTGTGGCAGGTTTGCGTTGTTTGCACTTGCAAATCATTTTATGTTATAGTTTAAGTATTGTTACTTTCCGCGTGATTTATAACTAGTGTAGCCCTGTTTTTTTTTTTTGGTACAACAAATTTTACTGCATGTTCGCATGTGCATTTTGCACTAGTAATGCTGTTACAAAGAACACCTCATTTTCTCCACTCCCTGCTGCTGTCATGGGATAAGCAGGGGCTGCTCTACACAAACTTATTCCTGTCCATTTAACACATGGTCATGCCCTCCAGTTATGCTGGATCACAGAAGGCTTTTGTGAGAGCCCTTCGGGGCCTCTGCCTCCTGTGCTTTCTTGCCTATTTGAAACTGCCACATGATTTCATTTTACTAGTGAATGCAGTCAATGCTGGAAATGTGAGAGAAATTTCTGATTGGTGATGCAGTGATTGCTGTTGAAATGAAGTTGAAGTTAAGTGCAGTCGACATCCACACATGAGTAATAGGTAGCCAGAAGCATGTTAAGAATTTGAGAAAGCTCACTGAAAGAAAAGTTTGAGACTTTTTTATTTATTGTATTTTATTGTTTTTAGCCACTCTTGCAAGAGCTGTGAAAAAGAACTCGCTCCCTTCTTTAACATTTCCTGGGCCTTTAAGGTATCGAAGTAAATACAGCAATGAAAGGGAACAAAAACACCGGAGACAACACAGAATTGTTCACATTAAATCCAGGGAGTCTTTCAACATTTGCAGCAGCGTTCAGGCTGCTTCACGGTCACAGCGTTGAGCACCTAGTGCAAACACTTCTTTTGCTCCCATACAACAAACTGTGGTGCTATCTTGGGCACGAGCTGTGCATGCGTTATCACTCTTATCAGCGTGCACATAGAGGTATGGATACGGTATGCTCACTACTGCACACCGGCTTTGCCTGCCAAGGGCTGATGCTTTTAGTATTCAACGTAGGCTTCCCCGATGCTCATCCAGTGAGGCAGAGGAAATGGTTCTGTGGGCAGGAAACATGTATGTGCTACCTAAGGCCCCTTGCCATGCAATATAGAGGAGTTGGTGCATTCAGAATAATGTCTTGCAGCATGCTGGGGTGTATGAATAGCTTGGACTTACATGCTGTTATTTTGTATTCAGAGTTCTTGCATCCAGGGTTGGAACTTTGCGAAATTCTGTAACCTATCATTCCTATGGTGTATAGTGCACATGTGGCGAGCACTGTTAATTCCAAAGAAGAATACTTGTGAAGGTTGTTATATTGGCACAACGATGTTGTTGATGCGTTGTAGATGAAACTCTCTGAAGGCTTGCCTGTTCTTTGTCCCTGTCTCTCTTTTCTTCCACCTGTCCTGTGTTCAGTTCTTCTTTTTAGATGCATGCAACGTCCTATGATGAATGTGAGTACCCAGTTACAATGCCCCCACTGCCACCATGTCGTTGTTGTGCTTATTGCATGCGCAGTGAGATCTGAAGATGAGTCTTTCTCAGGAGCAATTCTGGCTGTCATCTCTCCTGGCTTAAGCATAGCAAAAGGTCTGCCGCATGGTGGCAGTCCACCGCATCTTATGCTGTGCCAATTAGTGTGGCTGTCCGAGAAAGCTTAGCCTTTGTAGAATTTTGGGACAGGAGTTACAGCAACATTGGCATGTCTGTCTACATTTTGCTCTGTTAATTGCTGCTTTATAAATGCTTTGAGGTCTGTCTTGGTCAGTGTGTCAATGTACTTGCTGTTCTGGCTCCAAAAGAAAACAGCTTGCCAGTCGCTACTTGTTTCCTGGATAAGAGTGCTATTTTCAGTACTGCTTGTCACTTTGATATAACATAGCTGCAAAAAAAAAGAGCTTCCTTCTTCTATGGGCCATGTGGACGCCTGGAACTTCATATGTCTAGCCGCGACTGGTAGTCACTTAGCCCGTTTGACTTTGGGTCTACAGATTAACCAACTGGGGTTGAGTGGTGAGCTGAGCATTTAACTGTTTAGCATTGTTTTGGTGTTGCTTTTTGAATGGGCGATAAAAGAATAAGACTGATTTTTGAGCCCTGTTCTATCAGGGTTGTGCACCAAGAAGCCTCTTGCAGCAAAGAATTTACTGGTGCTTGTCATTTTGCCACTTGTTGCAAAGGACATGGTAATGTGAAGCGTGCTTTCATTTTTCAGTCTCTTTTGTTCACTGTACTATTTTATACATGAGTCAGTAAATTAGTGCAGAGTATCGGCAATGGCATGGGAAATGTGTGACGTATGCCACCAGCTGCAGTGCTTTTGCTATTTTTTTTACTCCCAAGTAGTACCGTGTTCCCGAACTCTCTCATTGGTTCTTTCCTCCTTGTTCCAGATCTGAGCTGCAGTGGCGGTGCCGAGGTGGAGTTGGTGAGCCTGATCGAAGAGCAACTGCCTCGGTACCGCCTCCGTGCCGACACTCTCACCGAGTTTGGAGGCAAGTCTCTGCCCCCTCCTATCCTCCTCTACTATCCTCATGATCCTGCTTCTGCAGGGAAGAGGTGGACATGTGCAGGGAACAAGCACCCTGCACTTTCGTTTCTCTTGTCTCTCCTCCTTGCTCTTGCTGTCTCTCTTTCTCATTTTCATTTGTTTATTTTATTTGTTTATTTTTTACGAGTGCTGCTTGTGTTAGTTTCAGCCTGGAAAGGGAAGTGGGCAGAAGGGAGAAAAGAGAAAAAAACTGGACACTTTTTTTCCCCGGTGGTCTAGCTTTGTCCAGTGGGATTGCGATACCTTCCATCATTAGTCTTCACACGTAGCACTGTTGTGTCATGCTTCTCGTAGCACGTTCAAAACTCTGCCACACTCCTTCACCCCCTTTGTTCCCCTCCCCACATGTAGGGTAGCCAACCAGGCACTTCCTAGTTAACCCCACTGCCTCTCTTTCTGTCTCTCCACTCGTGCCTTCGGCCTGTAGTGCCTTAGAGGGAGTGCATTTTGTTGGAACCAAAACATAAAAAAATTTTTGTGTGCAGATATTTCCAAACATGGTGTGAACACTTGTTCTAAACAACTGTATGCTGTTGCATGCCCCGCCATGCAACACAGAACACCACTGGGCCCTTGATGCCCGCATGTTGCTGCACGCAATCTCAAATGCCACAGCTGTTCTGCCTTGGTGGTGGCTTGTTTGTGTTGCATGCAGCTTTTGAATGATATTTATGGAATGGCCTTTAACAGCTATCAAGGTAGCACTGCTGCTGCCTTGGACCTGCTTGTGATTTAGTGCTGAAAGGGATGTGCAAGTTTAAAGTTTATTTTTTTTGTTGTTTTGTATGCACACCATTTGTTTTTTTTTTGTTTTTTTTTTCAGACAATGTCACACTTAGGGTTAAAATCTTCACCTACATTTCGCATATGTTTAATGATCAAGAAATGAGCAAAGATCAGGGCAGCGTACTATAGGTACAGCTGCTTATGTCGGTAGACTAGCTGTAGTAAAAAGCAGTGCTTTCTTGGGTTCAAAACTGGTTCAAAACAGGTTCAAAACTGCTAAGCTAAAACACATTGTATACAGTGTAGAATGGTTAAAGTGGTGATATCAGTGGCTTGTATGTTGCTGTTATTTATGCATTTTCTCTTCTCTGCAAACTTGCCCTTACAGGTTACGACAAGGAAGACTGGTCCATTATTCCATCACCGTGCCTCCCAAGTCCCGAGAATCTGGACTTGCCACCAGAGCTTATCCAGGAGACACTGAACTACTTTGGTGAGTGCAGCCGGCAACGTCAAACCATGGGAATAAAAAAAAAGTTCCATTATGCAGTTGCATCGAAATCGTAAACCTGCAGTGAGTTTAAAATTGCTTTCTTCTATTTGGGAACAGTAGGCATCCCAACACTCAGCCAGGCTTTTGTGGCCTGCTTTCATGGGAAATAAACAGATATATTTTGCCACAACCTTACTGTCTTTTCATGTGTTTTTCACTCCATGTGTGATGCATTTAGCAGATGCTAGGGACATGCACTCGTGTGCTGTGGTCCCGTATATGCTTTCTGTGGTTCCATAGAAGTTGGACGTTTTTGGTTGGCATCAGTTTGAACTTTCATTTGTCTGAGGCAAGAGGGGAGGTAAATATTTAGTTTTTTCAGACCTGTGGTCGTGGCAAGAAAAGTCATACAAGTGAGGGGCTCACCAACTTTCAATCTGTTCTATATACTATTGTGTCTGAACTCTTAAAACACTTCACGCAGCCTGTGAACAAAAACAGTTCCAGTTTAGTTCAGTTTCCATTTCCTTAAAGACCCTTTTCTCAACGATACGAAATGAAAGATTTGGCAACATTAAGCAAGTGATGTTTCGTGGTCCTGGCAGATGGCCGAAACCTTTTGTGACTAACCAGATATGGCGGAATCAAGCACGTCAGCTTGTTGATGCCGTGCATGTCCAAAACTTGGAGAGCTAGGACCTCGCCTTTATGCTAAGGGTTGTCTCAGTCCATGCTTTCATTCTAGTCCATTGGCTTGGTGGCCTGAAACAAGCCAGGGAGGCTGTCAGTTGTCTCTTTGCCCCAATCAGTGCCTCTCTTTTTGAGGACCTTGTTGTTCGTACGCTTGCGCTGCCATGAATGGAATGTTTTTTTCTCATGCACATTTTTTTCTTCATGTTCTAGCAGAGTCCACTGCTCTATGATCGTGAGGCCCATGTCACTGCCTTGCACTGCCTGATGTGCATGCCCTTGTATATCTTCTAGAAGTGGCCGTATGTTAAACAACTTTCAACCTGTCCTTGTCCCAAGTGCCAGTTCGAAACTGGCCCATTTTGGGACTCTCTTGGCTCACTCCAGCACCTCCGTGTCTCCAAAACGGCGAAAACTTTTGTTAAGACGTCACACCTGTCTTGGGCTGTTAATGTTGGGCTTGATGTCCTGTTAAACGCGTCTTCTCTCTTGCCTCATAGTGGGGTGTTTTGTGTGTGCAGTGGTGTCTGGAGAGCGGGTGAGCCAGATGACGCGGACGTACAGCGACCCGGAAGCCCTGACGCGGCTGTTGGAGGAGAAGGAGCGAGACTTGGAGCTGGCCGCCCACATTGGCCAGGGCCTGCTGCGCGAGAAGCAGCAGCTGGTGTGCCGCAGTGATGCCCTCGAGGCAGAGCTGTTGCAGGCCCAGGAGGCGCTCACACAGCTGCGCCATGAGCTGGCCCTGAAGGCCTCCCTCCTTGAGGTGTACACTGCCCAAGAGGAGGCTGACAGCGCCCTGCCCTCGCCCACCGAGTGAGTGGGGTGTATGTGTTCGAGTACAAATGTAGCGCGTTTTTTACCTCAACTTATCCACTTCAGAATGCACAGCGTGTTAATTCGAAACCAAGGTGCAATTAGACTCCGTTTTTGTGCCGCTCTTCAAAATATACTTCCTGCAGCTGAACCACCAGGCTCATGAGCTGCAAGGGGAAGCCAACTTCTCAATCACCTTAGGCCATTCAGGCAAAGCACACATAATGGGCTGGCAATAGAGAGAGAGTGTGGCTTCGAACTTGGAAAGATGGCGCCACTGGCAGATGAGAACGGGAAGGAGTGAAAAACCTTGTGGAACAGGGAAAGAAAAAGCTGCCTAAACTAGGCTACAAACGACGCTGCGTTGACACATAGTCCTCAGCTATGATCTTCGTGAAGATTTTGCGCTTGCGTTTGGTCTTAGTATTCCTGCAGGCTGAAACTACCCCCTCATGTGGTATTAATGGTCACGTTGTATTTGTGCAAACACTGTATTCTTCCCTTGCTGGGGGTGCCCAAGAGCCGATTAGTAGCTGACTAGCCTGTTGGTGTCTTTCATTGCTGAGCAGTACAAGCCAATTTCACCAGGCATAAAGGAACTGATATGAGTTTTTATCTTTCAGTATTATTTGGTGCATGTGGAAAAACATAAGGTTCATTTTTCATGTCGACCCACCGTTATGTGGGGCGGCCCATGATGCCGAATGATCCCTATTATATCTAATGCTGAAAATGAGGTGAAAGGAGGAGCTGTCTTATTACGAACATAAGCATCAAGCAGCGTCCGTTCGTTATATCCCGAAGATCGTAGTAAGTGGACCACAGCTTTAAAGACACTTGGTTGTCAAAACACAAGATTTTTCTTTGCGAAAAGGTCCGTGATGGATGTGTGTTTTTGCAGCGCAGATCCTATGAGGGACGTTTCCAGTTTTTTTAATGCAGAAACGTGCTCTTTGCCAAGGCCCTTGGCATACACAAGTTGCCTGAGGCTCTCTATGTAGCCCATTGATGCTGGCGCGCTTATGGGTGCTGGCTCCAAAGTTTCATCCTCATCTGATTCCTCCGTGTCACTCTCGGCCCGCACTTCAGAAACGATGCCCTCGTCCGTGCACGGTTCCGCGATGTTGGCGTCGTCATCGACAGAAATAAAATCATTACAACCAATGTCATGACCCCTCATGTCGGAGTCGATGACTCACTGCCACAAATCGCCACCGGACTGGTCATCCTCCGGAGCATCAGGCTCGGCATCAGGCTCTGTGTCGACGAAGCCGGCCTTGCGGAAGCAGTTCCGCACGCAAGTGGCCGTCACCCCCGCCCAGGCCGCTTTCATCATCTCTACCGCTGAATACAATGGAAATGGGCCATCCTGAATTTCAACCAGGGCCCGAGATTTGAATGAAGCCAATGCATGGAGTCTTTTTTCTCTCTATGAGCCAACGAAACGCGCACGTGCACAGGGGGCAATCAAGCCAATCAAACAGACGCGCAGCACCAGTGGAGAGACCAATGAGGAGCATCCGTGAGTGTCAGTGCAGCCACCTCTTGGCTTCCATGGAAGGCCTGCTTCACGGAGCATGGCCTCCGCAATCGGCATCAGCGGTAGGGCGGATGAGTGCGGAGGCCACGCACGGATTTGCAAGAGAGAGAGGAGAATGGAGCGGAGTTGTGAGGAGGGGCAGGAGGACGATCTTGGAAGGTGCGTCGGCGGGGAAAGGGTAGCTCGCTTGAGAGCGGCACGAAACGGCGCGGGCAGTTCGCCTGCGATGAGTCTTGGGAAAACATGCCGCTCGCCGGGCGCACAAATGGGTCGGAGGCTGGTTATCTAGCGTCGCGGCGCTGGGTTTATGCCATCCGTTGACTGTAACTGATCAGCAGGGCTTAATGGCGTTTGTTATATGTGTGATTTTGTGCCGCTGAAACAATGTATATTTTGATGGTCATGCAGGTCTTGTTAGTTATAAACGAAAGTTCATATTAAGTGGGGCCGTTATATGTGGGCTCGACTGTAATGGTGCTTGCTTGCATGTAAGAAGAAAGCGAGCAACCTTTGTGCCTGTTGGTGCATGACGCAGAGATTTGACGTGGTCATACATGGGATATACCGAGCATTGCCTCCAACGGATGAAGCCTCGCATAGGTGTAAATTATACCTGTGCATTGATTTGGAGCCTAAACAGTTGGATGGTATTTTTGCGGCACAGGGATCTGGCATGACCAGATATCAGCAGTACGCGCACGTCACGGGCCGCTCGGTGATGCTCCATTCGAGGAATTTTTCCCCTTTTCAGGCAGGGGAGCTTGACTGGTAAAATTTGGCGTAAATAAAATTTTTACCGAGTTTCAGAGAACCTTAAGAACTGAAATTATCTCACTTTTACCAAGTTGATGGAGGTTTAAAGTGGCTTGAGAGAAAAAGGGCCTGAAATAGGAAATTTTGGCTCTATTTGAGGGAATTTTTGGTTTTGAACATCACTGCTGTGGCTGAGAAAAGGCGCATGGTGCACCTGCTTGTGGATTTGCTAGCTTGCGTGCTGTGGAAGAACTAAGGTGAGGAAGGAAAATAAAACGGGCATCGTGTGATTTCAGACCCTGTTCTGCATGTAGCCAGGTGGGTAGTTTTAGAGTTCTCCGAGCACTGACCATGGATGGACAGCATTACTAGTTTGGTTGTTGTCTTCTGCAGGGGTGATGACGTTCCCGTGAGCACGTTGACACGCAAGATCCATGAGCTGGAGCAGGAGAACAACCAGCTGAAGGCTGAGGTGAGACTGCATTGAAAATCTCGCCGTCGCTCGCATGGCATGGCAAGCAGCCATTCGGATTGCTCTGTTATGTTGCTTTTACTGCAAACCTGTGTTGACTTGAATTACCATGTTGCAAAATATTGCTTCAAGCAAAAGGTATCTTTGCTGCTCAGGGAGCTTCAGTAGGCATGGTCGACTTGTCCAAATAAGGATAGCCCTTTTAATGTAGTTGATGCTGACAGGAGCAAAGCATTAGTTCAAGCAAACTGGAAGTTTGAATTAACAAAATCCTGCCATGCTGTGTGTTTTCCGCTGCTTATCTCAAAATGCTTTTTAAAAAAAATTCAGCTATCTTAAAATCTGCCCTTTAAAAAAAAAAGAAGATCCATCAGTCAGGAGTTTGTACAGCCCTCAGGCTGCACTGCAGTCCAGCGAGAAGGTCTGTGCTAGTGCTCTGCAATTGTGCCCATCGTCTCCACCCTATACCACTCTGTACTTTGCAAGTCTGAGCGTAATGCTGGTAGGCGTTGTTCACCACCTGCGCTCCCAGTTTCATAATTTGGAGAGTTCACAGTGGAGATGGTGTAAGGCAGGTCCATTCTCCAGGGCACCTGCAGCCAGGCAGGGTATCTGCGGGAAGGAGCAGGGATCTCTGGCTCGGATTGTTATTCTGTGCTCTTTTAGATTTCAGCAGCGATGCTCTGTCGTCTTGCCTGTGGCTTACTCGGCTCTTGTGCATTGTTTGCCTCCCCCACAGTCGCAGAGCCAGCTGAGCCACCTGGAGGAAGAGGAGAAGAAGGAGCTGCAGCTCATTCGGGACTGCGTCCGGCAACTATGTGCGTGTAAAACCCTCACTGGAGTGTTGTGCTGGGGCGGTACAAAGAAAGCGGGCCCACGTGTCATATCACACTAGAATGTGTGCAGTTCCAGTGCTGACCTGGTGTCTGAATCTTAGATCTGTCCGCACCTTGTCGCTTAGACAAAAGAAAGCTGCCAGGAGCGTTCAACAGTGGTCTTGAAGATGCGGCCATGAGTCAGTGCCATAATGCAGAATTTTTTTACTTCTAGCTGTTCTTGTTTTGTCTCTTTTTTTAGTTACAGTGAACTTCAGCAGCAGTTCATGTGCTATGAAAGTGCTTGGGACCATTTCCTTCCCTAATTCTAAGTTTGGAGGAAAACACCTTACTGACTCGTCTCTAAAACTACAGTTGCATGAAATAACCAGAGAATTGTACAGGATTTTTTACATGTAATGGATGAACTGCCGTACTACCCAGTAAATGCAGGACCAAGTCTCATCCAACTCCACTGTATGTCCTTCTTCTTGGTTTAATTATGGTGCAAAGTCTTTATCGTCAGTCTTTGTCAGCTGCTGGCACAGTACAAGGCTACGGGACTGTGTATCGTAGGCCTGTTCAGGCTTTTACGATACAGGGTTTTTTAACTATTACTAATGGGGGGCTTGTTTTTTGTTGTGCCCTATGGGCAGCATCCATAACATTGGTTAAGCTGTGCATTCCATGCAGCAGCATATTACCACATTTTTTTGTCTCCTCAATGTATTAACATTGATCTTTGTGCCTCTGTAATTTTCATTCTTGTGCTAATATTTCGTATGTGTTCATTGTTGTTGCAGAACTGGCGTGCTGTTCTTTGTTCTCATATTGAAAATAAAAAAAATAGACAGTTGAGCAAGTTGACATTGATTCATTTTGGGGAACTGGTTCAAGGAAGGTGAGAAAGTAGAAACACACACACACACAAGACAATGCAGGCCAACAAACTGAGGTTACCATTCTGTTCAGTGATTTCTCATTTCGTCTTTTGTCGTCTCTGCACCATATCATCATTTTTCTTCATTCACGTGCCTACAGCGGATGTCACCAAGGAGTCCAGCCATTTACAAGAAGAGTTGTGCCGACGGACGGAGGTCAACCTGCGGCAACAGCAGGAGATCCTGACTCTTAATGCACAGCTTAGTGACATGCAGCGATATGCGCAGTCGGTGAGTGCAACAGCACATCATGAGTGCTTTGCCATTTGCGTTGGGCAATTTTGTCATTAAATATTGCAGTTATTATTATGTCCATTATTGTTATTGGCATTGTTATTACGTTCGCTGCTGCTCTAAGATTCCCATATACCCTGTCCTGTACCTGATGCTTCTGGGCTTCTCAAGGTACTCACCCTGTCTTGTCCTTTGCCAGCCCCTGTTACATTATCTTTGACGTCTACTACATCTGCCTAACAGGTCGTCAGTAGCCTGTTCCACATGTGGCACGTTGTACCTAAGTGCAAAATATCGAAGTCTAAAAAGTCTAAAATTTCGAAGTATTCGTCTCGACATGGTGTATCTCCTCCAGGATGCTGCAGCGTACGTGCAACCAAAGCTCCGACTCCATGCCGCGTGCCTGCGCTCGTGCGGCCGTATGCCGGAGCCGGTCTGCGTATGCTCGCCACAACAGACGCGAGCAGGCAGAAGCGTGGTGCCCAGACCTATACCTGCTAGGTGTCTGAGGCTACGCTACCCGCTGTGCGCACGCGCCGTAACCGGCACGGTGGCGTGCATCAAAAGAGAGATTGAGCATAGCCCAGATCCGCTTCCGCGCGCCACCAGTGTGCACGTGCTCAATGGTCCTGACGGGGCAGGCGTGCAATCAGCTGGCCGGCTTCTGGCGTACTTGGGATGTCCTCAGGGCGATCTTCGCATGTGTAGTGGCTCCCCGCGGTGGCGGATCGCGACAGCAGCCGCGGATCGTGCTATGCTAAATCCCTCTAATCGGAGTACATGCGGCTCCCTTGACTTCCGCAGTACAAGTCTGTGCCGACTGCATCTGCCGCAGCTGCTCTTCTGCACATGAAATTCACTAATCACACGCGACAGTGCGACTAAGAGAGGAAGCTAGTACGAGGCACATGGAGATGGGTGCCCCTTGCCGACACCCGACAAGGGTGGCGCTGGGCGCACGTTGCTTACACCTGCCGGGTGTTCATGGAGCCGTCGCTTAAAAGCAATAGCAGCGCAATGAAGACCGGCAGTCAGGAGCCCCAAAAATAGTCCTCACACCCCACAAATACAGCGGCTTCGCATGTAGGTCGACTTCCCCCAATTTTCGATGGCCATTTTTGCATTGCATTGACACATCTTCAATGAGCGTAACAAAGCTTCTGTGCAATCTCTCTCTTTTTTTTTTTTTCATGTAATGGCTTTGTTTGCAAAAAAAATACATGATTTTTAAAATGCCTGTTGTGCCATTTAACCTTTTTATGTGCTATAAATGTTTGAAATGTTCACTTAAAAATTATTCCAAGAAAATTTCTATTTGCTTCGAATTCGCTTCAAACCAAAAAACCACTGTTCGCACTTGCCTGCGTATAATGTCTTCAAATGTTGCTTCTGCAGCATGATAGTTTGGCTCCTTGAACACGAGTCAGTCGTCGTGCTTTGGAAACATTAAAAAACATATTCATGAACCCACAGTGAAAACAGGCTGTGCCATCCGCCATTACTGTTAATGGCATATTTCGTAATGGCATGCTTCGGTGCGCTGTTTGCCCTTAGATGCCTTTGCGCCAAAAACCTATTATTATTATTGGTGAGGAAGAGCACACGGCTTTTAAGGGCTTAGCTATGGTGCAACGCTTATGAATTTTTTTCCCCAGAGAAGTTATCCACGGGAACACTTTCAGGCGAAAACCACTTTTGTTTTAAGCACCGGACAGAGGAACTCAACTGAGGCACGTCTAGTTTACAATGCTGCCTGTCTTACTGTAGATGGCTGACAGTCTAGGAATTGACTTACCGTATTTAGACAATTGTAAGTCGACCTAATTTTAAAAATTTGAAAATCTGAAGTGGGGGGGGGGTCGACCTAAAATCGAAACCAAAGCATCGCACCATAAATAAAGGTGAGACAAACAAGATATCAGGCATGCTACAGAGTGGTTGGATTTTTGCTGCGCGGCTGCGTCGCATCTCTCCTGGTGCTGGCCTTGAGCAGCTGCTATGTCAATGCGCAGAACCGCCATCCTCACCCCGCATGAGGCCACCGATGCTGGCTGTCGATAAGCAGCAAACCGCACCAGCCAACTCCTCACGTGGCTGCAGATTGTGTCTGCTGATAAGCGGTGGCAGCGGCCCGATAACGCATTCACGTTCTGCTCTTAATAGGCATCGTCCAAGTTTTTTTTGTTTACTTTCAACCGCGCACTCAACACTCTAGGGACCGTCGATAGTTGATGGAAGGGCCGCTGTTCCAATCGTGGCCACACTGCCGCTCGGAACCGCAGCGGCGCCAGGGAGTGTCGTTAGCCAACAGAAGAGCTGACGCCGCTCACGCGTAGTTTCTCTTTGGCTCTTACACTTTGACTACTGCCGGCCACATTTCACAAGTATTTAATGTAGTGGTAGTTCTTCATCATTCGTCATTTGTGCTCCGGGTCCGGTAAGCGACCGGCGCTCGTTCACGGCTACATTTAAGATGGCTGCCATTTTTTACGCCGAGAAATGAACTGCGCGCCGGGCCGCTAGTTTGACTCTCACGACGGGTGATACAGGTGTGGCAGCTGCAGCGAGGCAAAATTTTCAGCTGTTCCACGCGATTTCATGATGTGGCTGTTTGCGAAGTGTGGGATTTCGCTGCACTACGATGTTAGAATGACGAGCTGTGGGACCGCAGCAGCAATCACGACAGCAGTGCTAGTGAGGACGATGGTGCAAGTGTGGACGAGCAATCCAGTGACTAATACATTTTCGTTTTGGAATGTGCTCACAAGCGCTCCCGCTCACGGCACCCGATAGTGATTGGCGATAAGCGGAGGCCGCAGGATAGTGCTCTCGCATTTTATTATTAAAGGCCTAGCATAAACGACCTTTAAGTTCTTTTTTTTTTTTCAGAAATGTGATGGGGGTCGACTTACATTCAAGCCAACTTACAATCGTGTAAATACGGTAGTTGCCACTGAGAGCCTCAATTCTAAACTGAGGGGTCATTGTAGAGACCGAATGCGAAAGACTGTTTAGAATCCGTGGGATCTGTGGGCCTGCTAGTAGAACTTGTTTGTGCATGTCGATCGAGCACTGCAACAAGGCTTTGTGAAAACCGTCATGCGGGTGTGCACCCATCAATGCAGCTGCGTGCGGAAGCAGACGAGCTGCGGGCACAGCTTGCACTGAGCCGGGGGCTGCAGGAGCAGCAGTCGGAAGAGCTCCTGGAGGCCCGTGCCCGCTACCTGGACCTCAAGGAGGCCTTCCTGGAGCTGCAGGCGCAGCTGCGGCAGCGGCAGAACGAGGAGCCCACCTTGGCCTCGCGCCACAGCACCATCTGGGGCGGCCGTGCAGCTGCCAGCACCAGCAACCCACCGTCCCTGGGCTCCGAGCTGCAGGCCTGCCTTGCGGACCAGAGCAGCCAGGCGCAGATTGGCAGCTGCACTGGGGGACCCGATGGGCTGCCATCGTTAGTGCCTCCTCATTTGTCACTTACATGGTGTTACTGAAAGCATTCTCTTTTGGTTGTCTTTCTAACGCAAGTGAAAAATCTTTTATATTGATTTGGTACAATGGCTCTATGGACCTGATTTCCACTTATCTTACACATTCCCAGATTCATTATCCCCTTATTGGCTACTATGGTTGGACCTTTAGCACTGGTCATGGCACTCTTTGGCCAGTCGCCATTAATGCCAACGGGGCCATTCAAATCCAGTCGCCACCATTGCAAGGATGGCTCTTGGAGTGCGAAGATCACAGTAGGGGTGCTCTTCTCCACAGACATGATTGTGCTCAAATAGATGACAAAATTACATTGCGGGAAGAAAGGTGCCGAAGTGGTGCTTGCACTGGCAGCGGCTGGTGGCATGGAATTTAGGTTTCCCATACTATGCTTTGCTGCTTTTCAAGCAGTGAAATGAGCCCCTGATCATGCATTGCACTGCCTGTGTGTTCTGTAGGTGGTGTGGACAGTGCAACTTCGTTTTCATTTCTTTTCCTTTGCCCACCCTGAAGGATGTCTGTATGTGCTTATTGAAAGCAGTAAACTTGGCATGGACATACTAATTTTTTCCAGCCACCTCATGCTACCACCACATGGGACGCAGTCCATGCGCATCTCACAACACTACAACAAGGGAGTGGAGTCGTTCCTCCTTTGTATCGTCATTCCATTGGGTGGAGATTGAAACATACCAATTGGAACCACACTGCAGAAGATGCGTAGTGTCACTTCAGTACTACAGTCGAGCCCGCTTATAACGAGCATGAGCGTCACGCAGCGTCCGTTCGTTACATCGTGAAGTTCGTAGTAAGTGGACCACAGTTTTTAAAGACAGTTGCTTGTCAAAACACTGGATTTTTTCTTTGCGAAGAAGTCCTTGATGGACGTTCGTTTTTGCAGCGCAGATCCTATGAGGGAGGTTTTGCAGTTTATTTAAAGCAGAAGCGTGCTCTTTGCCAACGCCCTTGGCATAGACAAGTTGTCTGAGGCCCTCTATGTAGCCCACTGCTACAGGCATGCTTATGGGTGCTGGCTCCGAAATTTCATTTTGCCTGCGATGAAGCTCGGGGAAACGTACTGCGCGCCGGGCGCACAAAGGGGCCGGATGCAGGTTATCTCACGTCGCGGCGCCGGGTTGATGCCGTCCATTCACTGTAACCGATCAGCAGGGCTTAATGACGTTCGTTATATGTGTGATTTTGTGCCATTGAAATAATGTATATTTTGATGGTCACGCAGGTCTCGTCCATTATAAGCGAAAGTTCATCTTAAGTGGGGCCGTTATATGTGGCCTCGACTGTACTGTAGTTTTCTCGGCAGTGATGTTTTTGTAGCCCTAAATTTGAAATGACAGACAATTTTTATGGGCATAACACAAAATTACTCAGTGATTAAAGATTGTGTT
This sequence comes from Amblyomma americanum, assembly GCF_052857255.1. Lineage (NCBI taxonomy): Eukaryota > Metazoa > Arthropoda > Arachnida > Ixodida > Ixodidae > Amblyomma > Amblyomma americanum. The sequence continues at coordinate 142,338,706 of NC_135503.1, forward strand.
CCTCGGTACATATTGATTTCAATCGTGTAGCTGAGTATATGCGTGCAGTTTTGTTTTAAAGCCCGCAGTTACCTGTGCAGTACTAAGTAGCCAAATAACTAATCATTTCTTTCTTTTATGCAATCTAGCAAAAGCAGAGTGGCACACACAGGGTGTTCACATTGACCATCCATCCAGTGCTTTCTTAATGTGTTACAGGGCAGGCGAAATTTCTATCTCTGCCACAGAATGTTCAGCACTGCCCATGGGTACCTAAACCACACTGAAGCCACTTTGAAAGTGCCCATCTCTGCAGCCAGGTTCCGACTGCTGCAGTCCCATGCAGTATACTACAGAGAGCTGCTTAAAATAAATTGTATAAAGCTGCTCTTCAGTGTATTGGCAACAATGTGCCTTGCATAAAAGTAATAATGTTCACACTTGCTTGCTCTGCAAACAGTTGGCAGGCGCCGTAAACGGGGATGTGTATACAATAACTTTTAAGACGTTCTTTAATGGCTTCCTTGTGTCGTAATGTACACTTGTTGTCTATATGCCACTTTGGAAGCTTGAGCCCAGGAAAAAGTGTGGCCGTTACAGGGTCACTGTTTATTGGGGGAGTTGGACTTGTTCTTCTTGTACATCTCTTTCTTTGTCAATTTAGTGTCTCCTTATTGATTTTTAATTCTTTTTTGGCCTCGAAATTACCCCCTAAACCACTGGGTTCATTCCAGTAACATTTAGGAAAAGAAGCCAGCGGTGTAGTCTGGGCATGTGCAGGTCAGAGTTCCCAACGGGATGTCCTGATGTTGCAGTTCTGTCCATTGCACCCCAATGGCCAGTGCCATTGTCCGATGTATCTTCTATGGTCATTGTTTCACACCTTGATTTTATTTTCTCTGTTTTCTTTTTTCCTTTTTACTCGCACAGTTTCAAGCCTGCTTGCAGCCCTTGGTCTCAGTCGGAGGAGTCTGAAGAATCCGACTGCAACGACAGTCAGTACTCGTAAGTGCGACAGTTTTCACTGTTTCATGTGGCCTGCCCTTGTGATGTTTCTGTTGATGCCTGTCTCTAGTTTGTCACTAATTGTGTCAGCAATGCTAGTAGCATAGCAGCTAAAATTAGGGGTGTGCAAATACAGTCGACGACAAATATCTTGGACTCTCAGGGACAGGACTGCAAAAAACATCTGAAAAATCGGGCAGTCCGAAAAAGCCACTTTATGCCAATTTTGCCGGAGGAAGGAATTGGTAGTTCTGCTCATTTTCTGAAGCTTCTGATGACTAAATCATGCCACGCGTCATGTACGCAAACGACGGGTGGGGACCACTTTCATGAGCTTGGCATACGATGGCTTGACTGCCTTCGGCATGTCACCAATGAACGTACAGATTTGGGCCAAGTCTAGACATGAAGCGAACCTGCCATTGCGGGAACTGTGCGGCATCCGCAGTATGAAGGGCCCGGAACAAGAAGCGAAGATGGCAAAACGATAAGACCTGACAAAGGGCCGAAGCAAGCGCTCCGTCAGTGTTGGCTTTTGCAATTAGGCCGCGATACTAGAGCCAGTATCAGTATCGTAACTGGCTATATCCACTCTGCGGTGGCTTGCATATAATGAGAAGCATTTTGCCTGTCATCAAAACACCAGGGGTGTACAAATATTGAAATTTTTGAATACGAATCGAATACGAATATGAAAAAAAAAAAAGGCTTCCAATTGTGATACGAATATTGAATAGCTGTCGAGTACAAAAAAAAAATCCAGAAAATGATAAACAAGCAATTGTTGTTGCTGTTATTATTTTTTTTTTTTTTTTTCAAAATAGTGTATGGTCTTTGCAACTAAAATGAACAAAACCAGACTGCCTCAAGAACGTATAAAAAATATGATGTGCACAGAGATGTACACTACTTGATTAGACAGTATAACAGTATCCAAACTGTAATGAGGTTATGCATAACAAAATCCATAAATTGACAAAGTCTGGTAACAAAAAATAACATGATGGCTAGTAAAATCTCACTCATTCGAAGTTCAAGGGACTGAAAGAAATGCCCGGCTCATCTGAAAGCCTTGATTTATAAAATCCCCCCCCCCTCCTTGGAAAAAAAAAACCTGCCAAAAATGCAAAGATGCAGTAATGCCTTATGAGGCGGCTCCATCCCGCTAACACCTGTAAGCCCGTGATGAGCCGCCCGTTTTGGAGTGCTGGAAGAACAACACAAATGCTATCAAGGGGCCGGGGAACACACACTGGCGTCCGAACAGCGAGACCGTTTCTAAAAAGGAAAAAGAAATTGCTTGCGACGCACCAGTCAGCGTCTGAAATCCGAGCAGAGCTGAATTTTCCTGGAATTTTTTACTCGATCATTGGCTAATTTGCCCAGTTATTGTTGTTTTGCCACGGCCGAATTTATTCTGCGCAGTAGACGATCACTGGCGAGTATTCGGGAATTTTCGAATATGAATACGAATCGAATACCAAATATATTCAATTCGTATTCGAAATTTCGAATATTTGCACACCCCTAGTTTCGGTGCGTTTTGCTGCAAGTACGCTCACCTCTCTTTGAATGCACCGCCATTTTTCTTCCGGGCTTTCAGTCTCCGCGAAGCCGTGTGCTTCCCACACTCTATGCTGCTACGTCTTCCCATATTCGTGACAAAAGACTCGGTAACAGATGAGTTCCACGAACTGTAACTACTGTTTGTTTTTGCAGCGGGCATCATCTCGCCATTTAACAGGTTCTCTTTTAACTTTAATTTTGCTTTGTTTGATGAAGTTTTCAATTTCCCTTGCAGCTTGAACTAACGAGGTTTCACTGTACACATTATTTAGTGGCTTGAGTATTGGATTTGAGCTTGAACGAGATCCGAAAATCGAGCGGTCAGTTGCAATGCGTCCAAAATTTCAGGTACTGTTTGCTCTGCAGGCCATGCAATGCTGTTGTGAAAAAGTCCAAATGATCACACATGTCCAAAAAATCTGGGCTGAATTTTCCGTCGGCGGTCAGTGTTGATAGTTGATGGAAGGGCCGCTGTTCCAATCGCGGCCGCACCGCCACTCGGAATGGATTGACGGTGCTTCTGGGGAGCGTTGGTAGCTGATGGAAGAGCTGATGCCACTCACAAGTAGCACGCGTAGTTTCTCTTTGGCTCTGTTTGACACATTTGACAACTGCCGGCCATGTTTTACTAGGTTTTAATGTATATGATTCGTCAGTTGTCATTTGTGCTGTGAGTTTGGTAAGCGCCCGGCGCTTGTTCATGGCTACATTGTAGATGGCTTTCATTCTCCACGCCGAAGAAACGGACAACTGCAAGTTCTATGTCTCGGAGTGGGGGATACGGGTGTGGTGGCTGCAGTGAGGCAAAACTTTCACCTGTTCCATGTGATGTCATGGTGCGGTTTGCGAAGTGCGGGATTTCGTGGTACAGCATGCGCTGTGGTTATTTGTGAAGTGGGGGATTTCTCTGCATGACGACGTTAGAATGACGTGCTGTAGGATCGCAGCAGCTGTGATGATGGCAGCGCTAGTGAGGGCGATGGCACAAGTGTGGATGAGTGGTCTAGTGATTAATGCATTTTTGTTTTGGAATGTGCCCACGGGCACTCCCTTCTTTTTTTCCTGACATGCGATATGGGAGGGGTCGACTTACAGTCAAGTAAATAGGGTATATGATCACTTTACAGTGCTTCGTGACGACTTTGGGTGGGTTCCTCTTACAGTGCTAAAGAAATTCGCATGTTTGTTTGATTCATGGTGATCACAGTAGTCTTGTGTGCTATGAAACCCTGCATGAGCATTTGACCAACCCTGCATGTGTGCCCAGTGTTTACTGCAAATGCTTCCCTGGTTGCATGCAGGTCTCTCAGCAGCCTGGGCCTGAGTCCTCGCAAGGAGCGCCGGGGCTCCAGTCGAAGGCTCCTCCCGGGTCTCTGGGGTTCCACCACGGCACGGCCCTTCCGCCTCTCGGACAAGCTCCTCATGGTCAAGCCTCTGGAGGGTGGGTGCAGGGGCTGACCCCCTTTGCTCCTCTTGGCAGTGCCAAGCGTTGTTGGTGAACTTGTCGAATCCTGGCCATAGCGGTCGCATTTCAACAGAGGCATAACGCAAAAGATGCCCGTGTGGTGCACAATGACAACAGACATCCCTAACTCATAGTTACCAAACAGTCCCACTGGTATCGCCATTTTCCACTGCCTCGCTTGTTTCTGTCAAACATTTTTGTAGAGTATCTCGAGAGGTAAACCTAAGGGCTGAAGCAGCTGCTCTTGAACAAGTTGTGTGCGCTGCTTATATACCAGCACCTCTTCAGTGACCGCAATAGACTTTTTTACTGCGCACATCAAGCCGAAGCAAACTTCACTTTTCCCACGAGCGCACACAGAGCTGGTGCTGAGCTGGTGTTGAGCTAGTATGGAAGGGAAGAGGAACCTGTAGCTCTGCTGTGCTTGTCAACACTGCAGGTTCGGAGACATTGAAGCAGTGGCAGCGCCTGGCGACACCCGGACTCAGTGACCTCTTTGAGGACCAAGGGTCGGGGGTCAGGCTGAAGGGTGGCCTGCCAGTGCAGCCACCTCTGGAGCCACCACACGACTTGTCAGGTACTGGTTGGTTTCTCTGCTGTAAATCCACCTCTGTTCATTTCTGCATTTTTTCTTCTTTTTTGTACTGGTTGTATGGGAAAGTTATGTGTACAGTGCGAGAGCTAGCCAAGCATTTATGTGCTGATGGTTTACCGGCTGCTTTGTGGACGGTTTCATTTTTAAAATTCTTTTGTAATTGCAGGCAGTCAGTAATTTTTTATTTGCTTCTTTTATTACACTTCTTTCTGTTAGCATTTTGGAAGGGAAGAGGTAGCTTTGAACTAAGACTTGTAATCTTTGCAACCACTGAAAGAAAATTGAATGTTGCATTGACATAATGTAGGCACTACTGATGCTCTTCATCTTTTGTACACTAATGTGACCTTTGTTAATTTTTTAAAGATTTCATTTACCTGACACTTGCATCTTGTCCATTACTGATGGAAATTGTTATTGTTATTACAGTTGAGCCCACTTATAATGGCAACGGCTATTAGGAACGCTTGCTAGTTGCAAATGATAGCACCACCATTATCGAAATATGTTATAGAGCGATGGCACCACGCCTCAGATGAAATTTACAGCTATAGCCACACCACTCGGTTGCAGCAAACGAGAAGGCTGCAAAAATTCACCCCACAACCAAGAGACCCACGTTTCACAAAGGTGCAGAGACAGAACAGCTCCAGCCCCTGTGACCCCCTCCCGCTCTTAAATGTGTGTGGCAAGCCCCAAGAAAAAGCAGTAAAAAGCCAGCATTGAAACTGTAGATATCCGTCAGCCAAGTGTGGGCTGATGACCTACAAGGTGGTCAGTCATTGCTTGTGTGCACCAGCTAGCTGGGCAGAGCATCTGAAGGGGAAGGAGAAGCGTGCCGAGTGCAAGACGGGCAGCAAAGAAAGCGAGACACACTGTCGCTGGCATTTCTCATAAGCTGCAGTGCTTTGAAAGTCATGTTCCCGCACACTTAGGCGCAATATAAAGGTCTGAATGACATGTGACTTGCAAGCTTGCTTGTTGAGTTCAGCCATGATGTGGTCCAGCTCAGGCTCAAGAACTGTGTGGTGCACCACATGTTGCCTTCACTGACTGTGGCAGCCATACTCTTGCCACCGTATGCTATGTGCAAAATCCAGCCACTGGACGCAGGCATCATTCATGTGCTCAGGTTATCCTATTGGCAGCATGTCATCCAGCACATGCTGATAGCAATTAATGGGGTTTGTCCCAGGTACAATGGTGGATGCTGTCGGAACGCCCACGTGATCACAGGACAGTTGATTTGTGGCACCGCGCTGTTGATGCACAGCGGGTTGGCACTTCTGTCACCTGAGATGACATCGTTCCGTGGTGCGGATGATGACAGCGACATCGCAAGAGTCATGCCCTGACAAAGCCACTGTACTACAGTGACGAACAAACACTACCCAACTCCCAGGAACCTGATGAAGACTATGGCAAAGAGTCCGGCCTACCGCTAGTTAGCATGGACGCTTCAGCCTTGATTAGTTATATCGTGCCCGTAAAGCGGCTTGTTGGCAGCAAGACTTGGCGAGGAGTACGTGACTGCGCTGAAGACGTTCGAAAGCAATGTGATCGAAGCATGCTTTCAGACTTCTGAAAGAAATAAAAGCCACTTTTGCCTGGCTTTCTATTTTTGGCTGTAATTATTACGAACCTTGGATACAACAAATGGAGTCCACATGGCTGTCTCTTTGTTATAAGATGTCTCGACTGTACTATTATTACTTCATCGGTTGCTGACTCTACAAAAGGGGTTAGTGAAGGTGCGTGTAAGTACAGTAAGTCTTGAACTTGCATATCTTTAAACATCAGTTAAGGTGAACTTTGTTCATGTTGAGCAATAGGCACTGTGCATTTATCAGTGCTTATCTCGAAAGGTTTTCGCAATGAAGTCCATATACCTCAGAATTTGTCCTGTGAAAACAAAACCAAAGGATGGGCCTCAGTCAGCATTTTCGAGTGCCTTTAGGTCATGTTTTAGACCAATGAGTTTGTCCGTACTGGTACGCCATAATGTGTGCCGCTCACCAGTGCTCTGTGCACTTTTTGCTTTGTGAAATTCTCATGGTGATGGCTGAAGCTGACGACGGGCCGTCTACACGGCCAGCATGGTGGACAACATGGCCATAAAGGGAAGAAAGACTGCACTAGTGCTGCTGACTTCAACTAGCTTTATTACGGGAAAAGCAGAATTTATACATGCAGACGGAACACTAAGAAACAAGGGTCAATAATTGGCAATTAAAGCTTCTAGCTATCAATGCCCTGCATATGTCGAAGAAAGAAAGAATTACCGGCTACAAGCACTGGTCTGAGGAAGCATGAGGCCCTAATTTCTTCTCTATTTCTGCAAGCTGCGATATGAAAACGGGTTAAAGCTAGGCGTCTGCAGATATTCAAAATTTCGAAAATGAATCGAATATGTTTGATAGTCGGTTCATATTTGTGTTTGAGAAATTGATGTTCCGAAAATTTCTGAACATTAGAAAATTTTCGGATGTTCACCAGCGATCATATACCTTGCCAAATTTCATAACTTCAACCATGGCAAAACCGCAGTATGTGGGCAAATTACCAGACGATTCAGTTTAAAGTGCAAGGAAAACAATACAAATGCGTCCTCTTCTCTTCCCTCTCTGGTGTTTATCGGGCAAACTGATCACATTCGGCCGCTGCTAGGCTTGATCTCGAGCGAAGTTTCGCAAGTGGTCTTTGTCACATATGACACCTGATGGCAAGCTTAGCAGGAGGCGGCAGAAAGTTAGGTGGGCGGATGAAATTAACCATTAACCATGAGCGTTTCATTAACCAGTGAATGAAACGCTCACTTTACTTTCAGAACAACATCCTGAACTAACTTTTCAATTACTGCAGTATTTATTTGAAAAATAGTCGCAACACTGCTCGAATATTCAAGCGGCTGTTTGTTGTCTTCCTTGGTCCTGATTGGACTAGAGAGCTGTACCTTTCACAATGCTGCAAACAACTTGTGAGACGAAGTACTGTAAGCAGTGCAAAGAGGCGTGCCAGCTTTGGCAGCGCTGCACGCTATGTTTGAAACAGAGTCTAGTGGTGGCCAGTACCATATTCTGAGCTCAATGGCATGCTCTTTGCTGGCTGTATTTATTGCATTGCCATGCTGCCACACGAGGCTCCTTTTCTTACAGCTAGAGGTGGTTGTTCACAAAATTTTTGGTTGCGAAGCAAATGCGGGAATTGGTTATGAATCAGGTAGATTATTTTCGAGTAATTTCGATTTCAAAGTAAGGACAAACGCTCGTCTTCAACAAATAGCTATGGGAAGAAACAGCTGTTTAAAAAAAATTTTGTTCTTGCCCATCACCAGTATAATTTACTGTACCTGTAGGACCTACCAGGCATTGAAAAAAGGAAGGAGGAATCGCGTTTTGTTTTGGAGACTAATACCTTATTTACAACGATAACAATGCACATGTTATTCCTTGAATAACAGTTGCGCTCTGTGAAAGTCGAGTATCACAGTTTGACCTAAAGCTCACAGGAAAAAAATGGCTGCCAGTTTAGCGTTGCTAAGCACAAAATTACTTAGCGTGGCTAAGCACGAGTTTCGTATATTCGCACACACGTAATATAACTGAACGTTTGGTCTGCGTTAAGGAGTTTGCACTGGAAAGCAGTGCAGATAGATGATGGTTTAATAATCTGAGCGTATATCGCATATCTCAGAACTTCGTTTGTCTCTAAATTTGAGTCAATGAGGGTTTACTGTAATGCAATAATATGTCACATTATCCATATGACCTGCACCTTTTCTTTTTTTTTTAAACACCCAACGTGATAATTCCCCCCTTCCCTTGGGTGCAGAGATGGACCAGGATGAGATGGACCACAAGGGCTTGGCGGGAAAGGCTGGCCGTGGGCTTCCAGATGGCGTAGCGCTTCGGTGAGTGCACTCAGTCCTGTACACAGAGAGGAGGAACATGTGCAGGCCTTCAATTTGCCTGCATGCTCATGGTCTTGACCTATCAATGCTGTACATCCCACATTAGCTCCGCAAGTTCAGCAATCTTGCATTTATTTTAACAGCCTCGTTCGTGCATGCCACCCACACCACATCACGGCACTCATCACAGGCAGGCTTCGCAGACAGCGTACAAACTGTTCAGTGCTGTTGTGGCGTTGCTAGGTAAAAGATTTAGAAAGGAAATTGGCAGCCATAACACTAAAAATTGGTGAGATTGATGCAGGTGTGGTTCATTGCCGACTTGGAATTGCACTTGAAGGACTGTAGACATCAAATTTTTGCTTGCGTGTTTTCTTCTTTCAAATGATGTGTTAGACGTTAGAGTATATGGATCACCATGCATTTGGTGTTCGCCTGCGACTGCTAAATAATTTATAATTGAATTTCTTCGTGACACTGTTTTGGGTTCAGTTTCGTCAACCGCATATTGGCTATGACTTGGTCGTTCATGCTTAGGTCACATGAGGCACAAAAAAAAATGGCAACTGCTGATAGGTCGTTTGTTGTCATTTCAGCTCTTGAAACAGGCTGGTTTAAGTGTTACAGTGGATTAAAACTACATATCAGCGGTTATATTGCAGGTTTTTTCATGCCTCACATGGCCTATGTGTGAACTACATGTCACAGCCATCATTCGGTTGATGAAACCGAAACCGGTACAGCATGGAGAAGAAATTATATTATAAATTATTTAGTGCTCGTAGGCAAATACCACTCAGTGATTTGTGTATTCTAATGTCTAACGCATCATTTTCAAGAAGAAAGCACACAACGAAAGTTAGGTGTCTATGGTTCTTTAATGAAATGCACAATTGAGTCCAAGCCTAAGGCCTGGCTGCGTATCTCCTTGCTATGACCTATCTCTTCATTGTTGTGGTGTTATTGCTTTCAAGTTGGCATGTTTATTTGCATTGAAGGGAGAAGCACCCTGCTCTGATGACACTGTTCCCTTCCCACTCCTCTGCTCTTCTCTTTCTTTGCAATTGCCTTGTAATAGCATTGTGGCGGTGGCATCGACCGCACCCATGGGAATGTGCCATTTTGTCGCTGCTGCAGCAGTCTCGGCACATGGGCCAGAAAGAGCCCCTATTCGTTGAAATTAGCCTGTGGCCTGCTATTAAATGGCTATTATCACCTGCAGTGCACCCTTTGGACACCAGCATTTACTGATTAATCAGTCTGTTTTAGCCCGGTTAAGCGTAGCCACATCACTTGCACCGACATCACATTCACCGGCTGCTGATTGGCAGCAGCAGGCAGTGGAACTGGACAGGGTGAAATAAATTTATCAATAGACTGCCAATGAATGCCAACCCTGGATGCCATTCAAGGCTTGCTTTTTTCTTCGCCGTCACACATACAGTTGGTCAGATGGCAAAGGAATAAGGGGCTTTTCTCTTAGCCACGTAGCCTCTGCATTGGGCGGCATGAACGGAATTGGCACCATCACTGATGCTGAAGAATACGTATTGCGTAAGAAGCATCCCAGCAGTACTGTCAAAATTGAGATTGGAGTTTGATGCATTCGACTCATTGAATTTGGCACGTTGGATTTGACGAAACTAGTTGGCAAGAACTGTGGTTTCAGTGATCATCCTTTCCTGCCGCAAAATGTTGTGCTGGGTAGGGTGTCTCTCGAAAGGGAAAACGATGCCGGAGCTGGCTGTCTTGTTGCATAGCTCCCAGACTTGCAAAAAGGATGTCCGAGCCTGGCCCCAACCCAACCCAACCCAACCGAATGCAGGTGCTGGGTCCAAGGTCCAGGCTGGGAGCCGGAAGCGCCCTGGCTGCGGCTGCAGGCCTGCCTGGGCAAGCTGAACAGCGGCAGCAGCGAGAGTCGGGTGCCCAGCGTGCTACTCCGAACCCAGCAGGTGCGCTGTCCTTTTTCTTCGGACAATAGATTTTGTGTGACCCCCAGCTCTGAGCCCTGCGTACAGCCCTTACTTGCTTGCTCCGCATTTTTTTCACCTTTAGCTGGGCTCTCTTTCTTTCTTTCCTTCCATTATTAAATTACTATCACTTTCCCTCAAGTGCACGTTAGCAAGCTGGTACCTTCTCCTGGTTAGCCTTCCTGCCTTTCCTTCTCCATTATGTCTCTTTCTCAAGAGTTGTTGGATTTTCAATGCAGTAGTGTTAGAGTTGTCTTCACGCCAAAAGCTGGTTGGTGTCATGAAATTCGCTGTTTAGTCACGAGAGGTCGCATGACCTTGTGACATCGTCACAACTTGTCATGCTGGGCCACCCTGATTGGTTGAGCTCAGAGGTCAAGTGACCTTGTGACATCGTCACAACTTGTCATGCTGGACTACCCTGATTGGTCGAGAGGGGTCATGTGACCTTGTGATATCACCACAACTTGTCCTGCTGGGCCACCCTGATTGGTTGAGAGAGGTCACGTGACCTTGTGACATTGTCACAACTTGTCATGCTGGGCTACCCTGATTGGTAGAGAGGGGTCACGTGACTTTGTGAAAGCACCACAACTTGTCCTGCTGGACCACCCTGATTGGTTGAGAGAGGTCACGTGACCTTGTGACCTCGTCACAACCTATCCACCGAATTGTGAACGATCTCCCCATCGTGGCAGGCAGCAGTTAAATTGATTGGTTGAGAGAGGTGACATGGCTTTGTCATCGCAATTGACTCGCCAGATGAGGGGCAACCTTCAATAAAAAACTATAAAAAATGTAATGTGTGCACCGTTATAGCAAAGTGGATGCCTGCTACTGCAGCTAGCAGTCCAAATGCAGCGGTTGATGTATTGCAAAGAAACTGACTCAAGCACACACAGAAGTTGCAACAGAAGCTGTGACAGATATGAGATGTAATGTGATTGCACCTGATAGATTTTTCTTTCATTTTCATTGCTCTTGGCAGATGACAGTGTCTCAGGTTTGATTTACTTGAATGCACTTGTCTACTGTGCCTGAAAGGACAGAGCCAGTCTGCTTACTCATTCACAGGAGTGGAAGGGCTTGGATAGGAAGATTTTTTTTTTCTGTGCTTGCAGGAGAAGCCAGTGCCAGGCACCCCTCCGTCTTCTCCAGTTGTGCAGCGTCGTGCCACCAGCAGACTGTTACGCTCATACCGGGCATCACATGGCGCCCACTCGCCAGCGCGACCATCGAAGCTCGCCATCCTCCACGAGGGCGAGGTAGCAGTGGCCACACAGCAACAGACTGCCTCCCCAGAAGTGCCGTTGCTACAGGGAGGCGCCCAGAGTACTTCCTCCACAGTCAGCAGTTGATGGGAGACAATGTGGACTGACCTAGGCTGGCTGTGCAGTTCTGTTTTCTCTCTCTCTTGTGGTGATTTTTATGTGCCTCTTGTGTAGTTTTAAGGTTGGCTCATGTCCATAGATGTAACTTTCGGTTTTCACAGGAATAGTGGCTCCTGTGGACACACACACACATCCGTATGCTGAAAGGACCACTTCAGGGAGAATTCTTCGTTTTGGGCCGCACCTTTGGCGCAGATCTGCTGCTGAAAAAAAAGCTCGCATGTGCTCGATTCTGCCGTTGGATATAGTGTCAGTAACGAGTGGAACTTCTTTCACTACCATAAGCGTTGCAGTTCTATTTCAGTGCCACAGTAGTACTGGTTCTTCACCCCATTTCTTACTTTTTTACGAACAGAAAAGTAGCCACAGTGAGCATTGCAATTGTGGACGGTGCCGTGCCGTTGCCTGGTGCCTCCCGCGAACTCTGCGGCTCTGTTGTTTTCCTGTCATCAAGAGCGCTTTGTTCTCACTTGACACATAGCTGAATCATTTGTGACCAAACTTTTGAATGCGTTATCATTTTAAATCCCGGCTCAAGAAACAGATTATATTCAGTCACGTGCTCCGTGTGAGACAGATGTCAACGTTTACATGCAGCACTGCATTGGAAAAGCGTCTTTGCAGTGGTGCCTGGGGGATGCTTGGGTTTTCGTTGAGCAGCTCGTTTCCATCAGTCCTAAGGAGTACCTGCAATTAAACCCTGCATGCTTTTAATGCTGTAGTTCTCCTCTTTCACTGCGGGCACGTCTGTCGCATGCTGACAGGTTCTTCTGAAAGCTCGTGTCCACTCTTGGAGGCAGTCATGTCAGATTTGTTGGGAGCGATGCATCTTCTGATGTGCCAATATAAATACTATTACGTTGCTTTGCTATATTATAGTAAGAAAGATAGAAGGCTAGCGTCATGGCTAACCAAATGGCAATGTGTCAGACTGGGCCGAAGCTTTTCTAATGACATTGGCACGACTGGCTGTGGGAGCAGACGTTTCTCGTTGTGCGCACCTCGTACTAGTGAGGAAAAGTAAATAAATGAAACTAGCAGACAACTTTTCGTTTGTAGCTGCATTTGTGTTGCGGCACGGTGCCAGTGCTTGTCACTGACCGTTTACTTAGGGAGCGATAGGGGTTTTCAACAGAAAGATGGCAGCAGGCTTCTTACTTCTTCCTGTGTCCAAAAGAGTGGACCCTATCAGCCTTCTGCATTCACACCTACCTATTTTCAGATTGCGAATGTTCAGGCATTGCTCTGTTTGTGACAGTGTCATGAATAAACTCTGCAAGCTTTTCCTTTCACCACCAGGCAGCATCCCAAGGCTCTGAGGCAACCGCTATTGTGTGCTCAGTTCGCATTCTTTGTACTACAGAAAGCTGTCAGCAGTGTTGTTTTTTTAGCAGTAGATTGGCCAGAGACGTTTCCTCATTGTTGTGCTTTCTTCATGACGCACAAACTCGTCGTCAGGCGCATGCGATGCGGCCCAGCATGCACATGCTTCGAGCCAACTTGTTTACAGTGATAAGGTGTACAGTGCGGTTAGGTGCCAGTGCATTGTTTTTGTTTGTTTTTGTTAAACATTGTTTTTGTGCCAAACATGGCCTCAAGGGTGAGAGGGATACACAGCAGCTGGAAACTAGCACTAGCTTATTTTAAGTTCCGCTAGGCGACAGCATTGAGGCTTTGCTTCATCATAGTGTCATCAATCAGTAAGAGCAGTGCACAAACGTTGCTATCTTATTGATGAGTCATCAGTGATGGCTCATCGACTGCACATGAATAAGCTTTGAACCTGTGGCGGCTGTAGTCCCTACATGTCGGAGATAGATTGAGAGTACTTGCGAATGAGTGTTAGGAAACTTGCGATTTTAATTGCAAGATGGCTTGGGATGGCATGACATGTAGTAGCTCTGAGACAGGTATGGAAGTTGTAAGTTTAGCAATTTTCCTCGCCAAATGCAGTGTTGTGAATTTGGAGTGATAGCGCACAGCCGGTTTTCAAACAGCAAATACAGCCTATATACATTATGTTAGACCCCTCTCTCGCATCCAGCATTTATTTTTGGAGAAATCACATGTTTGGAGGAAAATGCAGCGTTGTACAGTAGACTGCCAGGCTCCCATGTCAGTGCTGTAGGGTCCAGCTTCATGTTATGGTCACGTACTTGTTCGCTTGCAGGCATGCAGATTCATCATGCAGTCAATGTGTGCAAATCCATGCTGACCGCTCCTGCCACTGATGGTGGACAAATCACCCCTGACCAATGACCAAGAGCTAGTTATGGCAACAGCTTCTTAAGCAGCACTCTTTAACCACACCGGTTTGCAGAACTACTTTTAGGCCTAATGTTAAAAAAAAAGAAAAACCACCTTGTCTGAAGGCCTGCAGACCGTCGCACCACCTTTGACTTGAGAACTCCACTAATGGTTGAAAGGATGCAACACGGGCCTTCCTTGAAGTGGTGATGAGGACACTTGCATCATCAAAAAAATTTTTATGCATGACTTGGCTTGATATTAGAGCATATTTTCGCATCTACCGTGGTTAAAGAATGCTACTTCTAGGAATTGTCCCAAGCACATTTTAAAAGCACCAGTGCCTCTCGTGTGAATGTACCATAGTAGTAGTGCCACTTTTTGTTGTGTATTGAGGATGTCTTGTATTCCTGCACATCATAGAGAGTGTTTGTGCATGGTTGCTTAGCTTTGTTCGTTGTTTTTAGCTGTGTGTGACAATTGCATTAGATATTTTTTAAATACGCACTGTTAAAGCCTGCATATTTAACTACTGTGTGCCTGTAGTACACATATATTATGGTGGCTAGTTAGTGGTACTCTGTGGGATTAAGGTGGTCGGGCTATGTGCACATGTGATAGATGGTGGTGCTGTGGATCGCCTTGAGTGTCTGAGCCTTGTGCCGCAAAGAGACTCCAAGGTGAGCCTTCTTACCAGCACTCATTTGTGTTTTCATGTTGAGGAGGGAGGGTTGTGTTCATCACGGTCATCGTTGTTCCTGCAAGAAATTGGTTGTCAGTGAGCTGAAAGTTTTCTAAAATGGAGTGACATTCGATGGAAATCAGTGTGTAGCTGAAGCCAAGCCATGCAATTTTATCACGTTCACGCAGATCAAGCAGCCTGTAGGTCGGGCCAGTTAAAGATACTGATTGTAATGGGCCGAAACACAATTAGTGGAACCATACCCGGTCAATTTCCATTTGGCTCCAACTTTGCTTTGGCCCATTCAAATTGGTCTTTTTTAACTGGGAGGTGCAGTAAGTAATGAGAATCACGCATGAAGTCAAGTATCAAGGTGGATTTTCCAAATGACAGCAGAAATTAAGCTAACATATGTAAATAAATATTAAATCTTGAGAGGACAGGTGCATTTAGATAATGGCGCTGCATATTAACTTTTCGTGTGTTTGTGAAGGCAGCAGAACATTTGACGAGTGCTCATAGCCTTATATAATTTAGCAGCTTTTAGCGATTGCGGAAACAGGGGTGAGGGAAGAGATGATTCTTTTAACTGATGATGCATTTGCATGTGCGTTGTGCTTAAAGCTGCATGACCAATTCTTGGCCAGTGCTTTCTGTTGCAGCCTGCCAAGTGTACATATCGAAAGTAGTGGCAAGCATTTTTTAGGTGCAGAGTTGCATCGGAGTCTGTGTTTGTGTCAAAGCTGGCACCAGCGGCAAACTTGCTGTAGCATAAATATAGTCGCAAACAACCGAATTTACCCAGTAGCCTAGCAGGAGCGTTTTGACCGTTGATTGCGATGCAAGGTCACCTTTATCATTTCTTTCTTACTCTAGTCGTATGTTGGCCACTACACAGAATGCTTGTCTCTCCACTGAGTGTCTTGTGCCTCTTGTTAAATCTCATTTTATTTAAAATGAGTAAACTCTGATGCAACCCATGAAGCAATGTACAAAGCCTCTGATGTACTGGTCTGGTATATATATGGTTAACACTTGCGCTACAATATGCGTTCTCACAGTATTGTTTCCTAGTTGCATCTAGTATGAACTTGGTCCATTAAAATGACATTTACGAGATGTTCTGGGACAGAAATAATGACGTTGAGGGGTATCTCATCACTCCTTGTTTTGGCATTCATGCTCCTGATCCTACTCGCGCAAGAGAAAGAAAAAAGGCCATCGGGCAGAGAAGGAAGCATCCACTGAAGCTGCTGGATGACATCCGTCCTAAAAAGGTTAGGCGCATGGTTTGAGTCACGCTTACAATCGTGACTTTCACTTCCCCTCTTGTTGTCCTCAGATGTTGCGGAATACAACCGTGCTGCCTTGTCCCCAGTTTACGACTTGTGGCATACAGCTGATTAGAATTGCATTCAGTGGTCCACGTTGTCTGAGAAATCATTGATCTGGTTAGTTTAGGTTAAATTTTGGCAGCACTTGCTGTTAGCATCGTATGAGAGTCTGCTATTTGAATGGCCACAGGATCACGAGGAAAAAAAAAGGTAGTCTTCAGGTCATTTATTATTGCCACATATCATGATTCAACATGATTAAAATGACTCAGTGCTGATTTTTTTTTTTCACATAGTTCATAGTAAACATTGTTCAGAGCTTCAGTGACTGCTGTTTGTGTAAATAACCTTTTTCCATTTGTATGTGACCATGTTTGGGCAGTGTTATACGATCCAGTCGCAAGGCTATAAAGTCTATGACCTTATGCACAACAAAATTGTGTGGCATGCCTGATCGAGAATAATTACTAATTACCTATGAAGTTATGACTGAGCAATGTGCATTCTTTATTTTAAGCAATAGTACCCCGACCCACTGGGCAACACATGCAACCAAAGTGTTTGATTTTATTTTTGTGTTCGGTGTCTGGTTTTTGTCTATTTAATGCAGTGTACAAACCTTTGCCGAGAGTAGCAGGGCCAAGATGCTTGACACTTGAGCTGGTGAAATGCCCTTCAGCAGGAGTTTAGTTTTTGTTAAGAATTGCCATCTCCAGGATGAAAGTATAGGCGCCAGTTTATAGCAATTGAAAAAGCACAAGCACGGTCAGCAGAAAAAAATAAAAAAGAAAACTGCAGAAAACAAAACTAAACATCGGTGCTGTGCACCCGGTAAGTGCTTCTCACTGCATTGGTCACGCAGCAAGTCAGGACCTCGCCACCCGATTCTGGACTTGGTGAAAGTTAAAATTTTCAGAGGGTTTCATTTTCTGTAAACTTGTGAAGCCTGCAGAATGCTCTGTTCTACTGTTGTGTGGGTATTGCCAGTTCAAGTTGCCACCTTGGCTATCAGACATATAGAACTGTGTAGTGGCTGGAATTGCCAACCTGTTCAAGTATTGCACTCTAATTTATAGCTGAGGGCCTCTCCAACACTGTGACTTTCATGATGCTTTGTGGCAGCTCGACAGTCTTGCAAATTGAGGAGCCCTGTCAAAATCGACCTCTAAAATTGGACGGCAAAAGAAGTGTCCTAGCATGTCTCAGCTGAAAGGTCCTTGGGTATGTGTGACAGCTAAGTCGTACTTTTTGTGTTGCATAGGCCTGTGTAAATCTTCTGAAAGCTGTTTTTCCCCAGTGTCTGTTCTGCATATGGAGAGGTAATTACAATCAAAATATATGCGTGCACTCGTTCCTGCAAATTTGTTTTTGAAACTTGGAAGAAAACGCATTTGCATGGGAGTCAACAGTGTGTGATACACCCGTCACACTTTAGCTGGATTGAATGCATGGAAGCGCATACATATTTTGGTGTGAATTGGAACACTACTTCATTGAAAGTGTTCGTGGGTATGGTTTATGCTTTGTCATCCACCAGAAGATGTGCTGTGGACAGTGTAGCCACAGTGCAGTAACTTGTTATAACTTATTGTTTAGTAACTTATTGTAAAATGTGGTGCATTGTGTCTGCCTTGCACTTTTCTCCCTTGGCATGGAAAGCCCGAGCATTTCCAGTGCATGGGCATGGCGGAGAAAATTGTAAAGGCAAGGATGCCACTTTATAAGCGCGAGCGGTTGTGCCTCTTGCAGTTATGTCTGAAGAATAAACATTGCGCTAGGTCTGTCTGCGCAACAGTTTTGGAAGACGATGCAAGAAGCGCCACCTGCACTGCCGCCGTCCCCACGGTGAATGAATCTGAGCAGTGGTCATTAGAACTTGCTGGCAATGTCATATATTTGCTAGTATCAAAAATACCAGATTCCTTGGCAGTGGAAACACAACTTGCATGCCACCGAGCTTGCCTCAGAGAATCTGATGTCTCTTGCACAGCAATGGTGGGCTATCTACACGGTGGCCCCCATGAAAGATCCATGTGGTCTGAATCAATGTGAAGGTGACCATTTTTAATGCGGTAGCATTAGACTTCACATCATGCTATTTCGCGTCCTGGGTTATCCACAAAAGGTGTTGATTGGACGAGGGGGTGGTGACATTCACGATGTCATGTGACTAACTAAAAACAAGGCTCAACCCAGAGAGGGCAAGTCAAGCAGTTTCAAGAGTTTACCCAGGGATTGAAACTGGGGAGGGGAGGGGTCTAAATTTCTAGTGGGGTGGGGGAGAGGTGGTTGAGGGTAGAAATGAAGTGGTAGTTGTTTTATACCTCTTTGATGTGTCGCATAGGAGTAGGAACATTTATGACTCCAACACTCACGACACAGATGACAAAATTTTCCTGTTGTGTGAAGAAAAAAATTAGTTACGAATTGAAGGGACCGTGAAAAGGGGTTTTAATAAAGGTGCGATGTCTGGGATGTTAAAAGATGACGGTTCATAATTATCCCCCAGCAAGAATTATTTTAATTCGTTTTGTAGAAGCCGAGTTATAAGCAGACAAAATTTGAACTTCTGCGTCTTCGCGCCTTTCCCTCTCCTCTTGCACCCGAAATTGGCGGCGCTCCTCCAGTGGCCCCACTCACTCAGCCCCTCCCCTACGTTCGCCGTCTGCAGCGCACGCGGAATGGCCGTGGCCGCGGTAGCGTGTGACGTCTGAAAGAAGTTGGTGCTGTGAACCAATGATAAGCCCCGGCTGCTGACGTCATTTGCAAGATGTGACGTCTGCCAGGTTTTTGCGCGAAAGCCCGGCACCGTGCGTTGCCGCGAGGTGTGAAAGCGGCAATTTTTAAAAATGTATTGTAAATTTCCCGCTCGCTTTTTAGGTTTCGTACACGACATGGACGCTCGGTGGCCTGTACTCTACATAGTGCAAGCATTCTAAAGCCAAGCTCAAACACCGCTTTGTGTGGCCCTTTGAGAGGGTCCCTTCAGAAAAATAAGGGGGTTTGTACACTCCCCGAGCAGGTTGGAACCTATATTCTCGGTGGCTGGAGCGGCCCCCCGTATTAGTGTGCAGCTGCTCAGAGTTAGGACGTGCGTCAGGCAGCTCCAGTTGGGATGAATCCACAACCTACTAAGAGTGTCTTTACAGCTGCAGGGAGTACAGACTCGCTCCCAAGTACTTCTACACAGTGATGGCGCCAAGGGGAGGCGAAGGATAGCAAAAATTTTCCGAACCAAATAAAAATTCAGACCGCTAAAAGAGAACTTTACCCGATAATGCAGCCTCCTCCTCGTTGTATGTGAAGCTGGCACCGCTGTATGCTGAAGATTTTATTAGCTCTGTCTCAGATAGAAGGGAACGCCATTGACACAGCATCCGTACTCAAATTTCAATCCCCCTTCTCGCCACCCCGCTGCAAATATTCCGGCGCCGTCCTTGCTTCTAGACTCTACAATACGCCTATACTAGAGTAAAAAGGTCGTAAGCTGTCCTTTAAGCCATTCCGGTTTGTAAAATGTGCGCTAGAGAACAGCCTACTCCCTTTTTACTCTTTTCTATTTAGAAGGTACAGCAGTGGTTCTAATGCTGTCGCATTCCATTTTAAAGTGACGTCCTCGTAATATTTAGGCTTAGCCTCCTCGAACTAAAAGTGCTTCTCGCCATTTTTATTTTTTACAGCAGGCTGAACGCAGTACATGCATGGGCATAGATGTCCCTCAGTTATCAGTTTTGTTGGAAAGAAAATGGTCATCATGGCAGTGAAGATTTGTTGCTGACACGAAAGCGTTTAGCTTCGTAGTGCGACTGTACAGGATCGATCGCAATTAGTGGGAACACCTGCGTGTGTGGTTCTGTGGCTTATGCAGCTGCCACACTGTATGTGCCCTGCTGCTCTGTATAGCCGCGTTGCTCATGGGAGGTGCTTGCAGCTGGCACTGCGCAGTCAGCGAAACCACGTGCTGAAATCCTCCCACTATGTTCGATCAAACCTAGGCTATACTTCGCCGAGCTAGGGCGGTGGCGCGTGCCGACCTTTGTGGTTGAGGAAACGACAGGATTTTTCTTCAACTTACTGCTACTTCGCCCGCACCTGACCAGCGCTTACACGCACAAATTGTTCGCAGTGGAATTGAAGATATGAGTGCAAGTGCCAGTTCCTGCACACATATGTTATCGTGCTTGCGAGACAACCAAACAGGTTAGGGAGCCGTACACAAAGGAAACTCGTAGCAAACAAGCTATGCTAGGCTGATAATTTTCTTTGCGAAAAAGGCTGGTGCATCGCTGAGAATGGCAGATATACCCGAGCTCTTACCTTACTTACAACCCCCCATTTCCCCAGAAAACTCGTGGTGTGATGTCGGCTATAATATGCATACAACGGTCACTGACCAAAGTGAAAAACAAAGGAGTTTGTGGTTCCATACGGAACCCTTGTCCACAATAGGGTTCGAACCCCGGACCAGGACGAATTTTTCTTTAACTAAGAAGTTTCTATGGAAGCTGTATAGCTTTCTTTTGTAGCCGTATGGCTGCGCTTGGGTGGATGTGAATGAGCAATTACTCCCTTATTACAATAGAATTCTGAGCAAAGGCGGCTGTATATTATTTCCACTGTTCCAATTCAGTGTGTGGGTCATTCTGGGTGTTGAGAATTAGAGGTGAACTCCACCCCAAGAGAAAGCCTTTAATGAAAAACTCCACCCCAACGGACCTGTTAAGTTAAGGGAATACTTGGTTGCCGCGTGACCACTACAAGCGGCTCCTAAGTTTGCCTTTTCTACCTCTACGCAACTCTTCAGTTCGTGCTTCCCTCTCCTACATAAGTAGTGTGGCCCACGTGGTCTTCACGCGAGTCGCCGCATGAACGGCACAAGCGGCTCCCAAGTTCAGTTTTCCCTCTCTTATGCAGCTGTTACAGCGAGTGCCAACTGTGCTGTGGACCATGTGGTCGTCGCGTTATGGGCACACTTCATGAATATTGCATCCACTCCTGTTTTCCACCTCAACCATGGCCCGAGCTGCTTTTCAGTGCTCGGGCCATGAACGGTCAGGTGCACGGGACACAGGCCAGCGTTGGGCCAAGCGAGCTTTTCTTGAGCAAAAAGACGTGGTCTGGTTTGTGTACATCTTTAAAGAGGCTGTGAAACACTGCTGGAATGAATGCCGGTTACACTTCAGATGGATTCTTTGTCACACAGATGCCGATTCAAAAAGAATTACGTGAATCGATGCATAGGAACAGGAGTTATTCAATGAAGAAATTTCAATACAAGCAAACAAAATGCTTCCCTCAACTCGACTTCACGCAGCTTCCCATTCCCATTTCACTCTCCCAATGACAGCACTTAGTGCGACCAATAAAAACAGCCTATCTGAGCACGTGGCGGAAGTTTGCACTCCATGGTTGCCTGTTCTCTTTAACTCATTCATGCCAAGGCTGGCAGCGCAGTTTGCATGGTTACAACCATGTGAATGCCCAGCTGACCCAGTGATGCTTCATCATCATGTCGACGGCGCAGAAGGGAACACTGATCAGTGACGTTCCCTTACTTATGGATCCGAACTCGAGCGCGAGAAACTGCGACGGTGTGACAGCCTGCGCAAGATATCAGACACATTTAGCATAGCGCGTACCGCTACTGCTTACCGCCAATCATCGCCCGTCGCTCCTAGTGCGCTGGTTGGTCACGGCGAGCAAGGAGCGCGCGCTGTTGACGAGAACGTGGCGCCATCTGGCACGCCACCCGGTGATCCTCCGCAAGCTGACGATGCACACTCCCTGCTAAATGTGAAACGAACGCATCCTTCCTTGGGACCGAAACAAACGCTTATAGAGTTCAATGGCTTGATTGGATCAATTCCGCAAAGCTGCTCTCATGAAGATACATAGAGAGTAGCCATAAGTGTTTAGTGCTAGGTCGTAGGATGTTTACAGAGAGGCGCAAAGTCCTTCGATGCAAAAAGTAGCCAGAGTTCCAGAGTTTCTGGTGGTGTATTTTTGTTTTACTTTATTTACAGTGCTTTTATCTAGAGCAAACAAGTTGGTTTTGTTAATGTAATTAAAAACACAAAAACTTGACAAAACGTATCTCTAGTTATTAACACAATTTGCAGTATATTTACTCTTTGTCCAATCATCGAGCTCCCACTAAGTGATGTCATATCCGCTGCTAAAAACTGCCACTGTATGGTGACACCGACAGTGCCATAAATTTGTTTTTGCGAGCTAATTAAAATATTAAAAACCGTGGTATACGCGGTATGACCGATGCTAATAGCATCACTATAACTCATTCTATGCTACCAACAGGCAAAACAATGCACTGAAAATGTGTTTCGGGGCCCCTTTAAGTCTCATAATAAACTAAGTGCAGCGCAATAACGCCAATCCGCTCTGGCTAGAGGAAGCCAGTACTGTTCTTAGGTATTGTCCAAAAGTGAGCGCACTGTGCCGTTGTAAAGGAACTTTCGTAGAAAAGATGCTAGGGAGCATAGCCGGAGTTTACCTGGCGGCCGCTTGAGGTGTGCACCACTGAGAAAAAAGGTCCAGTCCCAAAGTAAAACACAACGACCACTAGGATGGGAAAAGGGAAGAGTCATTTCTTTTAATGGACAACTCTCAGCACTTCGCTACTCAGGTCCCATTGCAGTCCGGCTGCTGCCCTCTGAAGGAGACTAGTCGGCACAGGATGGAGAACAAACCCCGCGGAGTCTTTTGTAACAGTGGCACGCGAGGGAGGAAGGTGAGCTGCAGGTTTGAACGCCTCAGCTCGGGGCCGACGTTGCTTGTCCGGCAACGCGGGAGGCGTGGGAAGAACACTGGGCGGGACGGACATCCGTACACGTGGCGGTGGGAGGGAGACTGGGCTCAGGACGGCTGGCAGCCGCTGAAGACACGCGAACGGCTCAGGAAACCTCGCCGAGGATGCGTCCCGGCTCCGCAGCTCTCGTCAGTGCGCTGCCGCAGCTCTGCGAGGAAAGACACGGGCGACAAAATTATTGCTGGAAAAACCATTCGTATACGTGCGACATTGCACGCACTGGAAAACTGCTTCCTGCTGCAACAACTGACACAAAAGGCTAGTATACTAGCTCCGCAGTGATGGAGCAGTTCGCACGCGCTTTCAGCAAGGCCGCCAGCCAGGATGCCGTGCAGCGTGCAGACCTGTCGCATCTTTGCAAAATGTGGGCGAACAGAGGATTACCGAGATCTAGGAGCTACTCAGTGTTCTTTGTTTAGTTCGATGTAGTAAGCTGTTCCCAAAAAACACAACTGCGTAATCCGTGGAAGAACTGAAAAGAAACACGATAGCAGGGAATCGAACCAGCTCATAAACCAGTTGTATCGAGAAGGTACTCCCCGGTGTCAAAACGCGCCGAAGGTATCAATGGAGTCACATTTGCGCGCAAGACGGACCAGCTTGCGCAAACACCCAGACGTGCCTGATCTCTGTGTCCATGCTGTAAGGCAGCTCACTGGCCTGTCGCCACGATGACAACATGAAAGCCCTGTTCGTCGTCAGCCTTTTGCAAACAGTGACCTCGAAGACAGGCAAGGTACGTTACACTGTTTACAGGTGGAGTGAGGATAATCTGGTTCAGAAGCTCGGGCTTGGTATTACCAAGTAAACGGTACACGCAAAGACAGAACTGCGCTCATCTTGTCTTCCTGGTCCTGTCCTTCTGTGTGCTGTTTACGTCAACGAAATCTAGCCCTGGCGCAGCATCACGTGTGGCCTCGGTGATACTGCATAGCCTTGTAAGCAGCTCTACAAAATGCACACCAGCGCCCAGCCATATCAAGTTTGTATTAAGTACCGTGACGAAACAGCAATGATATCTCAATGTAATCCTCTAATAAAGTCGGCAAAAGGCGTAGAGCGATTGTATTTGTCAATAAACTTGGCACAAAGGCAAACCGCATAGCACGAAGCAGACAAACCTCATTAACAAACCATTAAATAGGTTGCCATCCCTTGAAAGTGAAGCAATGAACTGTAAATGCATTACTGTATAGGTGGTTTGGTGAGTTATGCCAGAAGTAGAGGGTAGTGGTGCAATGAAGCAGTGCTGAGGACCTAAACCTAAGCATACAGAGCATTGAATTTTTGCTCAAGCTGGCACGCACACAGCTGTTTAAAGCGTTTCTTTTTGTAGCAAAAAAAAAAAAAAACAGCCATGGTTACTGATAGCAGTGCGAATTTCAGTGAGAGCCGTCAGTTGTGTCTCCACACACCATGCACACCCATTTAAATCCCAAGGTTTGCATCGTGAAATGCCATACCAATGCTTTTTTCAGTCTTAACTGCGCTAGACTTCCGTCGAGTGGAACCGCCTTCCCCTCGATATTGCAGCTATTGAAGATAGTAATCTATGTTTTCGCAATGCACTAGCTAACTTTCTATATTCAGGAGAAAGTTGAATTTGTGTTCTAATAACATTCACTGTAATGTATTCAATGTTTCTTTATCCTATGTAACCCGCTCCCTTCTGTAATTAATGCCTTTGGACCTGAGGGTAAAATAAATAAATTTCCACTAAAATTTGAATTACTGTGTGGTAACTGGGCCATCAGTTCTTATGGTGCTACCAGTTATATGATGAAGGTTCTCTCAAAACACATAGTAGTGTTTGTCACCAAAAAGCGGCTGTGAAAACGTGACCATCCTGTACACACAGGCAGTGCCATGCACCTCGCATCAACTTAATTGTCATCGGGCGGGATGCATATGCTTGGTTGCAACGAGACAGCCCAAACGTCTGGAAACGCCACTCAGGGTTACACCCTCACAAGACTGCATGGCATGGCATTCTGTGCAGCTGTGCACTAGCAGCCACAGAAGCTATGAGAAAGCAGACAGCGGCGACGTGGCACATGAATTGCATCACGGGACAGCCATGGATGCAGCCGAGGTGCAGCATCACGCTCTGAATGCTGCATGTGTGCAGGAAGCAAGAGACACAAAAGTGTGGGACGAATGGTCTCGGCACACTGAGTGGGACGACAAGATGCTGAAGTCCGTGCCAACCTATTCCTGAAACCACAAAGCACTAGTGACACTGCAAGACCAAAACACAATCATCGCCCACTCATGCGTGGAAGCAGAATTTAAAGCAAGGGCAACAATTGCAAAGCAAAACGCGGTCAAGCTAGAGCTGATCAACATCATTACCGCCCATGGGTGTAACCGCCATTAAATTTTTTCTTTTGCTGTGTGCTTATTCGCATCAAACGGCAAAGACGGACAGCTGGCATCAGCTTCATAGCTTATTGTTTGTTCTTTTATAGACATGCCTGTCTGTTTTCTCCGTGTGACTGCTTATGTTTACCCCCGCCAACTAATACGACCATCGCAACAGGCCAAGTAACACCATGACTGATCACGCTGATTGCATCGGCAGTGTCTGTAACAAGAACGGCATGCTGCAATGTGCAGATGCAGTCGGTGCGGCTGACGAGGCGCGGCACGCACTCTACTTCAGTTGGGCCATGGCACTAGGTGGAGCTGGTCGTGCAGTGCTCACGTTCACATCAGCCCTCGCCTCTCCCATGAGTTCATCTTCCTTTCACACTCTTGCTTTTTCAAATCCTCGTGTCTGCCACTTTCATCCTCTACCTTGATGCACCTTCTCTGCTATCCTCCTCCCACTCGATCTTCTATCACCGCACTTTTAGCCGCTGTCAGTACGACGCTGCGATCTCGAGGGAACGAGGCAGTAACAGCTCTCGCTGTAAGACAGCACGTAAAATTCGATGCTGTATAAGCTTAAACCATAGAATCAGTCCTATGAACCTGGGACTGCTGCCCTCCTCATGCGTATCCGGCGCGTCTTCTCCCACGGCATCACGAACTATGCGCCATCTGCTACAACTGCTGGCAAAAGTTCGCAGCAGCTCCAATGTTGTAAGGACAATCACGGCACTGGAAGTGTAAGTTTTGGCATGCTATCAAAGAAATGCTAAGGCTGCGAGAGGCAGCTGACAAAATACGCGATTATGCAAGGCCGTTGCATCGCTAGCGTTATGGCACACTCTCTCACTGCCACACGTGGGCCCGTGCCCATTTCAGCGTACCGCCAGAGTGCTCGCTGTTTTGCCCCGGAGTAAGCTCAGTCGGGAGATCATCTTCGAGTCCTTGCTCTTGCTCCGCTGCGTCTGAGGCCAAACAAGAGGGTTAGCTGAGGCTTGCGGCACAGCACTGCACATGCATGCGTTTCCCCAATATTGCTTACATGGACATGTGCTCGTGTGCGATGCCAACACAATCGCGTCTTCAAGCTCGACAGCCTGTTCGTTAACGGTAGGTTCAGGGATAATGGCAGCTGCGAAAGAACAAAAGCAGATCATCAAGGCCAAGTCTGCCTCCCCAATGAGTGGGGCTAGTAGGCTGCACTGCACAAGCGTATGCTGAGTTTTCTGTCGTGCAATCACAGCAATCGTGACCTTCATCGCAAGAATTTGTCAGGGTCTTTCTGTTCAAACAGCAAGCACCTTGTGCTGCACCTGCCTTCTTTTTGGGGCGTAGCTGTAAGCTGCCAAGAGGACCAGTACAGCTTAAAATACATTTATGCCTCTCCACACAAGCTGAAGGAAACTTGTTCGCTCGATGTAGTGCTTTATGATGAGACAAGCACTGATGTGTAATCACTTAAAAGTGATCGGCAGTGGTAGCTAGGCAAGAGCATGAAAAGGTGCAAAACAGAGCCTTAGCCTTGACGCTTCATTTATTACCAGGGCCCACACATCCCCTTGTATGGAAATGCTCATCACTCGGATTTAAGATTTCGGCGTTGAAACAGCATTTATTCCTAAGTATGGCAACAGTCACATAATTTATCCTAGTGAGAACATTGCTGCAATTGCCGATATTCGATGCCATGAACTTTAGTAGTACATTGCCACCATGCAGAGCACTTTAAAACTTTCAAGAAGCTATTGCACATATCTGCACACAAAAATTTAAAGCCTTATTGTGCTCTTCATTGGCTCTGTAGTCGTGCACAAAAAACATAATCGTCCTGTCATTCATTACAAAATGCTAATGTAATGAGTGATAACTCCAGTAACTCCAGAAGGGAAAGCTGGAAAAATCAGTTTTAAAGGTTATTTTGCTTCATTTGTAGCAAAAACGCTATCAGATACTTGGAACTACACTGAGCAGCATGCATCGCTAAGGATCAGTTCGACAGTGTGGTGGCTACGGGCATATCAGTAACTACAGTCGAGCCCGTTTATAACAAACATAAGCGTGAAACGGCGTCCGTTTGTTACATATCCCGAAGTTAGTAGTAAGTGGACCACAGGTTTAAAGACAGTTGGTTGTCAAAACACAAGATTTTTTTTCTTTGCGAAAAAGTCTGTGATGGACGTTTGTTTTTTCAGCGCAGATCCGATGAGGGAGGTCTCCAGTTTATTTAAAGCAGAAGCGTGCTCTTCGCCGAGGCCCTTGGCATAGACAAGTTGTCTGAGGATCTCTATGTAGCCCACTGCTACAGGTGCGCTTATGGGTGCTGGCTCTGGTTTCATCCTCATCTGATTCCTTCGCGTCACTCTCGTCCCGCACTTCAGAACCAATGCCCTCATCCGTGCACGGTTCCGCAATGTTGGCGTCGTCATTGACAGAAATAAAATCATCACAACGAATGCCATGACCTCCCATGTCGGAGTCGACGATGCACTGCCACAAATCGCCGCCGGGCTGGTCATCTTACGAAGCATCAGGCTCGGCATCAGACACTGTGTCGACGAAGCCGGCCTTGCGGAAACAGTTCCACACGCAAGTGGCCATCACCCCCGCCCAGGCCGCTTTCATCATCTCTACCACTGAATACAATGGAAATGGGCCATCCCGAATTACAACCAGGGCCCGAGATTTGTACGAAGCCAACGCATGGAGTTTTTTTCCCTCTATGAGCCAACGAAACGCGCACGTGCACAGGCGGCAATCAAGCCAATCAAACAGATGCACAGCGCTAGCGAAGAGACCGACGAGGAGTGTCCGTGAGCGTCAGTGCAGCCACCTCTTGGCTCTCACGAAAGGCCTGCTTCATGGAGCGTGGCCTCCGCGATCGTCATCGGCGGCAGGGCGGTTGATCGCGGAGGCCACACGCGGATTTGCAAGGGAGTGAGGAGGAGGGAGCGAGGAGGGGCAGGAGGGCGATCTTGGAAGGCGCATCGGCGGGGAAACGGTAGTTCGCTTGAGAGCGGCACAAAGCGAGGCGGGCAGTTCGCCTGGGATGAGGCTCGGGCAAACATACCGTGCGCCGAGCGCACAAACCGGTCGGAGGCAGGTTATCTCGCGTCGCGACACCGGGTTTACGCCGTCCGTTCGCTGTAACTGATCAGCAGGGCTTAATGACGTTCGTTATACATGTGATTTTGTGCCATTGAAATAATGTAAATTTTGACTGTCACGCACGTCTCGTTTGTTATAAGCGAAAGTTCATCTTAAGTGGCGCCGTTATATGTGGGCTCGACTGTATTGCGCTGGAACTAACAAGTGTCACAGAAGCAACAAAACAAAGAGAAGCTCTTTGAGGTGCAATCTTTTTTCGCGTTCTTGCCTATGACACATGCTGAAGATGCCAAGCATGGCACTGAGGTAGACTTAAATTTCCAGGGACCACAGCGGACTACACACGCATCCCACTGCAGTTTGACATGCAGGTGTGAGGAGTGCTGCCGATGCGTATGCGCCTCAGCCAGTACAGGTGCTTTCTGGCTACCAAGTGACTCAAGCACCCGATCGCAGCGCTATTCTTGCTGTTTCTTGACTGCCTGTTTTACTCCTGCTTTTCCTCAGAGAAATGTGGCATTATGGCCACCAGAAGCTCTGACCTGTCCTCTTCATGGCGATACAAAGATGGTAGTGGCCGTTGCTGGAAAGCTGCAGAATACGTAGTGTGCCTGGACCTTCAGAAGCACTATTCCTTCACAATTTTCGACAATCGCACATTTAAAAAATGTAATTGTTAATAATTTGCAGTATATTTTGCTATAACTTTCCTCACAAGACAGATAAAGACTTGAGGATAAAGAAAAAAAATTTGTGAATTGGAAAATTTCGACCAAGTTTGTCACTTCATTTACCTCGAGCCCCCTTATATAAGAACAAAGAGCATCGAGAAATCCGGATGAAATTTTAAAGTAAAACCGCTTCAAGCGTGAAACTTTGCAGTGCGAGCGAAACAAGACGCAGTGAAAGCATGACGCACAGTGCATGAGCAAATGGCGTGCTCGTAATGAAGTAAGGGGCTCTTGTCCTGACAATCACTGCGACGGTCCTCACTGCAGAAAGGGCAGCCTTGAAAAAAGATCTAACCCGGGCAGAAATTTGACACACTTTACTCGAGGAGTGTATTTACTTATCGAGTAAAAGGTTCATGTGAGCGGATACCTTCCACTATAGCCCAAGTGAAGCTTTGGTAAGACAATGACCATTAATTAAATAATTTCCCATCAACCACACTCCATCTCAGTAGTTCCCTGCAGCACTGCCAAAGCCATGAAGCATGCAGAGCCGGCATTCTTGTGCAGTAGAATATACCGTAAAAACTCGCATATAATATGGGCCCACATGTAATATGAGATGCAACTTGGGGATAGCAAAAACAGAAAAAAAAAAGGTTTCATCCTCGTATAATCTGAGTAAGGAAAGGCAGTCAGCTTGGAGACCTTCCGGAAATCGCAGAAGCCAAACGTCCTCTAATTATAAAGTGTATGTAAGCGCGCTGTATAAGACGCGTGCAGCTCGAACAGCAGCTAAGAGGCGCCGTGCTTGCGCCCACTCGCGTCCTGAGCTGCGAGCATGAGCAAGCCGATTCCGGCATACGCACTGGCACGCAAACTTCGGAAGTGCCCATAGTTGGAGCTTTAGTAATCGCCGTCGTCGAGCGTGCTGTCTTCTGAGAGGCCCTTGTCAGAGATATCTTTCCAAAGAAGCACATCTTTGGTAATGTCGGGCGCGTTCAATATCCCGCATTTCTTGAAATAACAACCAGCGAGCTCCTCAGGAATGCTCGCACAAGCGTCACCAATCCAACTGCACACCGTGGCTGGAGAGTGTCCGGCAGAAGCAACTACAGGCTCTCCCTACCTCATCCAGACCATGTAGCAGTGCCTGATGTGGTGCCGATGCTTTTGGCAGCTACGATTACTCTCCTTTTAAATGCAGGAGAGACCTGCTTTCGCTGTCCTGACACTATGCGAGGTGCGATCGTTGTGGCTGTCGCGAGGTCAGGTCAATGTAGTGAAATCGTGTTCGAAAGCGAAACTAACGACTTGCGCCAGCGCTAGATAGTGCCTCCTCTCGCTAGAAGCTTGATGGCACTTGATAATAACGAAACCGGAACTGTGGATTTTGGCCAAAAATTATTCGGATTCGCATATAACACGAGGTGGAAATTTGAGAAGCTAAATTTTAGAAAAAAAAAATACCTTGTATTACGCGCGGGTTTTTACGCTAATGTCGATACAAAAGTCTCCCACTC
The DNA here is from genome assembly GCF_052857255.1 of Amblyomma americanum. NCBI lineage: Eukaryota > Metazoa > Arthropoda > Arachnida > Ixodida > Ixodidae > Amblyomma > Amblyomma americanum. The sequence goes on from NC_135503.1 coordinate 142,369,345, forward strand.
GATTATGCAGTCAAGGCATGCACAAGTGGCATTTATAGTGGTGTTGGTAGGATTCTACTGAAGGCTGCCCAAGCTGTCCGTCCCAACTGCACCCACTGGGTTGATGCTTTACCCCCGGTGCTCCTGCGTCTACGGGCCGTTCTCCGCGCCGACCTCCAGTGCTCTGCAGCAGAGATGGTGTACGGCAGTTCCCTGTGTCTCCCCGGAGATTTCTTCACATCAGCGCAGCTACCTGCCCAGCCGCAAGAGTTCCTGTAGCGTCTGGTCGACAATGTTAAAGACTTCCGGCCTATTCTGCTTCGCCCTCTCCGCCACAACACCATCTTTGTTCACCCGGATCTTGCCACTTCCACCCATGTTTCCGTGTGCCCCGTTGCTGTCCGAGCACCGCTCAGCCCGGCTTACGACGGACCATTTCGCGTCCTTCACCACACCCTAAAAACTGCCACCCTCCTTCAGAATGGTTGCGAAGAGACGTCAGTATGGATCGCCTCAAGCCGGCCTACGTGAAGACCTTCATTAAGTGCCTCTCAGTGCCTCCTTACATTTGCTGTTCCCCGTCTGTGGTCTCCGACTCCCATCTTCCCCACCTGCACTGCTGGCCCTCAGTGCGGTTTCGACTTGAAATCTAGGCGGGGGGGGGGGGGGCCTGTACCGCCCTCCTTTGGCTGCGCCTAGAGCACGGCCAAAGCGTGCCCGCGCAAGAAAGTGAAGAAGGCGCAGGGCTGTGGCACATGAAGCCACGGCTGGCTGTTCTATTCTTGCCTATATCCGAGTCAGCTGCTCGTTCCTTCGCTCCTAAGGCATAAGCCTACACTATGTTTGCAAATCAAACAATGTTTCATGAAAATGACAAATTTTTCAAGACATTTCTCTAGCTTCAGAGGGTATTATTCCACGTGTTGTTTAAGGAGGTACCCCGGTCTTAGAAAAAAAATTATTATTAATGAAGTCACAATTACACAATCTTCAGAGAGCATGCATTTTTGTATGCTGATTCTAAATATGTCAGATAATTTCATGCAAAACAAGTCCTTGAGCACTTATACAATATGTTATGCAAGTCTTTTGGAGGGAGAATTTAAGTTTTCTGTAGATAACTTGCTGAAATGCATGCCACTGGTTCGTCTTGATATCAAAGAATGCAATAAGGGTAAAATTATCAACCTGCCTATCACAGAAGTTGACTGACGAAGCTTTGAAGTCGCCACTTCAGAAATGGCAAGAAAAGTTTGTATCCCTGTTTCTTGAGTGGGAACTAGAGAACCCTATAACTCAAGTTCTATGATAGGCAGGATAATAATTTTACCCCTATCGCATTCCTTGATGTCATGAAAAAGTAATGCTATGCATTTAGGCAAGTTCCTTGCAGCAAGATTTTTTAAAAGCTTGCTCCAAAAAATTACATAACATACTGCATAACTGCACAAGGACTTGTTTTACATGAAATTATATGGCATATTCAGAATTAGCAAAAGAAAATACATGTTCCTTGAATATTCCACAACTGTGAATTCATTAATAATTTGTTTCTAAGACCAGGGTCCCCCATTCAAATTAATGTTTATGCATAATCGGAACAAAATTTTGCATGTTCCAATTAAAAGGATGAGTGCTGTGGAGGATATGGAGGATAGAGAGGGGATAGTGTTCGACCTTTCGCAAAAACAGCATCTGCAGTCAAATGTTGCAACCTGTCGCGGTGGCTCAGTGGTTAGGGCGCTCGGCTACTGATCCGGAGCTCCGGGGTTCGAACCCGACTGCGGCGGCTGCGTTTTTATGGAGGCGAAACGCAGAGGCGCCCCTGTGCTGTGCGATGTTAGTGCATGTTAAAGATCCCCAGGTGGTCAAATTATTCCACTACGTCGCCTCTTTCTTCCTTTCTTCTTTCACTTCCTCCTTTATCCCTTCCCTTATGGCCCAGGTGTCCGCATATGAGACAGATACTGCGCCATTTCCTTTCCCGAAAAACCAATTATTATTGTTATTAGTCAAATGTTGCATGCGCGGCGGAGCTGGCAGCAACATTTTTGGTGCTACTATGTGCAGTTTGCAGCTTACAACCTAGATGGTGCCACACCCCCAGTTTTTCTAAAATGGTCTGACAGATTTCAAATGTGGAAGGCATACACCTTACGGAGTGGATGCAGGACACAGAATTCACACCTGCATTAAAACGTCAATGTTTACTGACAAATACAATTACACTATTCCAGTTTCCACACCGAATAGTTTCCGACCATGGTAAATGCTCCTGTTATACCACACAAGCACAGTAAACGACTGTGTGTAAATGCTTCATGCCTTCGGTTTGTTGATGCCATTATTTTTAAATTTGGCGCTACGCGTCAATATCTAATATCATTATATGTTCGTCACAAGGACGGTAACGCCTGCAAGACAGTAAAAAAATACAGTGCACATGAGCATAAAATGCTGTCAATGTTGTCCAAATGTAATACAGAAATTTTTTGGAGAAAATGCTGCCGTTCTTGGTTAACAAGTCCAGACAGTTGCCATAAGATCGTGTGTCAGCCCATAAGCCAAAAGTATCTCTCAGAACTGCTGGTAAAAATGGTGCCATTTGCAGTAAAAATGCAGTACAGATGCCTTATTGAATGAAAGTTATGAATAAGCCATTTGCTACCTGATAGGAGTTGCTACTAGCAAAGTTACATGATTTTCTGTGTGTAGAATGGGGATGAAAGTAGCCATTTCTCTGACTAATGAGCTGTGGAGAACTCAGTAAGTTGTTTAGTTTAGCTTATGGGGGCTTATCGTCCCAAAATGACTCACGCTATGAGGGACGCCGTAGTGAAGGGCTCCGGATATTTCGACCACCTGAGGTTCTTTAACGTTCATTGACACTGCACAATACACGAGCCTCTAGAATTTCGTCTTCATCGAAATTCGAACGCTGCAGCTGGGATTAAACCCGTATCTTTCGAGTCAGCAGCCGAGCGCCATAACCACTGAGTAACCACTGGCAGTAAGTTGCAAATGCCAGTAAAGCTAATGACACCAAATTGGCGCATGTGGCACCTGCTGAATGCCATTAAAACTTAAGGTAGCAAGCACTTAAGGGCATTAAATTTGTCTGTATAGCAAGGAGAAAACTTGCATGTTACTGTTGTTTGGGTGTCTATGATTTGCACACACTTTTTGGTCTCCATTCCCACTCGCAGCATTTCTGAAAACAATGAAGCACTTGCAGAGATCGACAAGCGGATGACGTTTGAGACTCCTGAAAGATTGGGGCCTGTAGCTCCCATAGTGCTGCAAGAAATCGGCAATTGCTTGCACGCCCTCTCTTCACTGCACGGAACACAACTCGGACAGGGACATCATACCCTGGAGGTCGTGCTCGGTGTAGTACTCCTGGGAGTCGTCGTCATCCTCGTCCTCGGTACGGCTGCCACCCTGGGCGGCGCCTGGCGGCCGGTCGTGCAGCAGCGGCAGGTACGGGATCACCGTCATAGAGCGCAGCGGGTTACCGTTGCTCCGCTCAGGGATCGCCACGTACTCAAGCAGCCGTGGTGGCTTGCGCCGCACCCAGTCGTGGCGGCGCACCAGCTGCAGGCTGAGCCGTGACTGTGGGTCCTTGTGCAGCATGCCGCACAGCAGGTTGCCCAGCGCTGGCTCCACGTCCTCTGGCAGCTCAAAGTGGCCCCGGCCGATGCTCTCGAACAGCCGGTAGATGTTGTCCCCCTCGAACGGGTACTTGCCCGTCGTGATGTTGAAGCTGTGCCACAAGGAAGAAGAGATGACAGCTAGCTGTGTATGCGACCAGAAATACCCTTTCCACGTAGGCTGTGACAAGGTCTACAAGGTCTCCTGGCATTTATTGGTTAGCGCACTTCGAACACTAAAGTAAACACAGTAAAAACTTAATTTGGAAATCAGAATGTAATCCACACCATCAGTGTGGTCTCGACCAATGCTCATGTGAATCTGTGGCGACGGGCACTCGCTAATTTGGACAATGTGGGTCTCGCACTGGGCAGACTACCAAAGCAAGGCTGTGTTGGGGTCATGGCAGCATGGTAAATGACCACCGAAATAATCCTCCTAAAACCTGAATTGCACTGTGCAGTGTAGCCTGCACATCTATGACATGCACGCAACAGCAGGCACGAGGATGACTGACAGGCATCATCTCCGAAAATCAGCCTAATTGCATAGTTCCAGGGACTCCACAAAAAGGGGGGGGAGGCGGGGAACGATTACCCCCTAACATTGGCGTGAAAATGACATAGTGATGTCACGACAAGAATATAAGGAGCGGTGTAAGCCATCACACATACTGTTATGCCCGGGATCCCCTCCAGCCTAAGTAGATCGTAAAGCGTACTCTCTTGTCCAGCGTAGCCATGGCGGGAGCGACAGTGGGTCTCCTCTGGAGGCGCAGCATACCTTTGCCAGTGCACCCTCTGTCTACTTGACAAAGATAGCTCCAAAGGCCGGCTGTAATGGACCTCCCAGGGAGGACCTGGGTGCCATATGGGTCTAATTACTGTGCTTGGCCATGTCACAGTGCAGCCCTCTTCGAAGCCACAGAACATCGTGGAGAACTTAGAACACAAAAGGAATCGTTTCTAGTATCTCTTTGGCCTGCCAAGCCTGGGAGAGGCGAGAGGGTGTGCCTTATCGCCCATCCGTCGCTACGATGTCTGCGGACAAAGGAGCAGTTTCCAGCGAGCAATTTCCCTATCCCGCGTGGCCTTAAGCATGGTGAGTGATGAACACGTGCCGGTCACACCTATCGACCAAATACAGACCCTGGGAGTACCACCTGTGGACCAACCCCATCTGCGCGACATAGATGGCATCCTTTTCACCCTCAAGCTAACGACAGGGCATGTCCGCTAATGAGAGAGTGTGTGATAAATGCCAAAATGAAGTTTTCAGGACGCGCCTTCCCTGGCCGGCCTGGCCTCCGTCCAGGGATTTTAGACGTTGAAGGCCCTATAAAACCCTGCAGTGAGTGGGGCCGACAGAGACTCCCTTCTGATAAGACGCTCCCATTTACTGAGAGACACTCGCAGTTGCTCTTTACGTGTACAAAATGCAAATAGTTTGCATAAGGTTTTCAGTAACTTCCTCATCCCTTCTCTGGCCTGACCAAGCTTCCTGAATCCCACAAACACCAGGAGGCACTGCGCGCTACTGCTCCAATTTTCAGAGTCACTGGAAAAATTCTCAGAGTATCGCAATCCCTCTCTCCTATAGTGCCGAAATAAACTTCTGCATAGTTGGCAGAGCCAGCTTCACTGACATCATGAATGAACACTCAGAGCAAATAGAAAACCATGATTTTTGTAACACATTTGAGCAGCACCTTGAGCAAGTATGCAGCTCTCAGAGGATAGCCCAGAGACTTCAGAAGGCTGCCGCTGCATGCAATTTTCTGCAAATTATCACACTCGCTATTCTGGCAACACTGAGCCATGATGGCCGTATTTATATATTTATTGTTCTTGGGAAAAAGACATTTTAAAAAGGTCAGTTCGGCACCTGTATTCCTTAGCTTTAAGTGAATGATCTATCTGCATTGACACATACATAATCAGGGTTAAATATATGTTGTGTTTGATCAATTCAATTCTTAAATGAAATATATTAAGCAGGGGTGTGCGAATATTCGAAATTTCGAATACGAATCGAATATGTTTGACATTCAATTCATATTCGTATTCAACAAACTGATATTCGAAAATTCCCGAATACTTGCCAGTGATCGTGTACTGCGCCGACTTTCATAAATTCTACCGCGGCAAAACCACTATATCTGGGCAAATTAGCTGCTGCTGATCGAGTTAAAAAATTTTAGGAAAACAATACAGAGTTCCTAGTCTCTTCTTTCTCCGCCGTTTATCACGCGGACCGGTCGCATTCCGACGCCGCTAGGCTTGAGCTCGTGAGAAATTCCGCAAGTAGGCGTTCCCACATATCACACGTCCCGCGAACAAGATGGCCGACGGCCCACATCGAACAGTCGCAACTTGAAATCGTGCTCTTTTTTGTTTAAATCCTTCCGTAACACCTCACATATTTAATGCCATCTGAAGAATGCGCCCTGTCGCCTTCATAACTCTCCAAGCGTGACCTCCGCCAACCCGTTTTGTAAACTACGCTACGCGGGAAAGCCTACTTGCGAAATGTCGCGGGAGCCTCCTGAAGGGGCGCGTCAGGTTGTCACAATAGGGCAAGCGATCCTGTAAAAATCTCGCCTATTGCATGGTGCATTGTAACCCGCGCACCTCTTTAGTGGGCATAACGGCAGGCGTGACAACGACCGGAAGGCCTCTGTTGCTAGGTCAAAAAAGCAGCCAGGCCGCATAGTTTCGGTTTCTGAGCTTCGCCGCTACCCCGCGCCAACTGCAACTGTCGGCCCGCGCATTCGCCGGTCGTCATATCCCAGCTCCGCGCGGCTTTCGGACGCCGACAGGCGCGTCGCAGGTTATTTATTTTTTCCTTTTCAGAAACCGTCTCGCCGCTCCAACGCCAGTGTGTGTTCCCCGGCCCCTTGCTAGCATTTGTGTTGTTCTTCCAGCACACTAAAACGGGCGGCACGTCACGGGCGGCACGTCACGGGCTTACAGGTGTTAGCGCGATGAAGCCCCCTCATAAGACCTTACTGCATCTTCGCATTTTCGGCAGGTTGTTTTTTTTTTTCCAGGGGGAGGGGGGGAGGCACGGTTAATTTTATAAACCGAGGCCTTCGGACGAACCAGGCATTTCTTCGGGTCCCTTGAACTTCCAAATGAATGAGATTTTACTAGTCACCATGTTATTTTTTGTTGCCAGTCTTGTTATTTTATGGATTTTATTTTGCATGACCTCATTATAGTTTGGATACTGTTATGCTTTCTAAATCAGGTAGCATACATTTCTGTGTACATCACGTTATTTATACGGCACTGAGACAGTCTTAGATTTGTTTATTTTAGTTGCAAAGACCATACACTATTTTGAAAAAAATAAAGAGCAACAACATTTGGTTGTTTATCATTTGCTGAAATTTTTTTTTGTACTGAGCAGATATTCGATTCGATATTCGAAGCTATTTTTTTCTTCATATTCGTATTCGATCCCTATTCGAAAATTTCAATATTTGCACACCCCTAATATTAAGAAACAATTTTAAGCACAGAACTTTCCTGCGCTTATAAAGTGTGCCCCAAACCAATGTGTTTTTTGCACTCGATACAGTGAAATATGTGTCATAGTTATTAAAAACAAAACGAACGGCCAAACTCTAAACTCTTTCCATCTTTTGAATGTCAAGTACATGTTTTGGTTCCCACACTGTGCAAGCATACTCAAGAATAATCCTACCATTTAACTTATATAGCAGTTCTTTAGTCTTTAGGGGGAAATGTTTCGTGTTATGTTGCAGGAAGCCCAAAACATGGCAGGCTATGGCAGTAACAAAATCTACATGAAGGTGCCAAGACATTCCACTGGTTAAATATACACAAAGATATTTAAATTCCAACACAGACATGAGTTTGCAAGTACGGAGAGCTGGGCAAGTTGGTTACTGTTATCCATGGTAAAACAGCGCGGAAAAACACGGGGACGTCGTCGTGTTTGTTCCGTCCTCGTGTTTTTCCGTGCTGTTTTACCATGGATGAGTTTACTACTATTAACATTATAAGTGAAACTCCTTTCTTTTAGTGAAACACGCATGTACAGATTTTTGTAAATTAACGTGCATTCCCCAATGCTCACACCACTCGGCTATGACACAACTGCTGTTGTAATGCTTCGCAGTCACTTGGGTTGTTAATAATTCTGCACAATACACAGTCATCTGTAAAAAGTCGCAAGCACGAAGAAATACCCGCAAAAATGTCATTAATGTAAGTTATGAACAGTAATGGGCCCAGGACGGATCCCTGAGGTTCCCATGAGGTTACATCAACCTCATGCGACAGTTTCCCACTGATAATAATGCTCCGAGGCCTAATGCTCAATACTCCTTTATCCATCTAATAATGTTTGCATTTATGTTGTACCAGGATAATTTTTCCATAAATAATGAATATGACACAACGTCAAAGGCTTTCCTAAAGTCTAGAAATATAAAACTGACACCAGATCCCTTATCCAATGCGCTTGATAGGTTGTGTATAAATTCAGTAAGCTGGGTGACGCACGAGTAACCGCTGCAAAAACCATGCTGATGGGTTACTTAATAATGAGTATGCATTAAGGTGTTTAATAATATTAGTTTAAAACATGTCCTCTAATAAAAATTTACATATCACACTGATCAAGGAGACTGGTCAGCAATTTGAAACAATATCTCTAGGTCCCGATTTATGTATAGGCATAACACTTGCAAGTTTCCATTCTTCAGACAAAGAGCCGTCCTGTAATGACTTAAAGAAAAGACTCTGCAGGTGAAAGAGCACAAGAAGAGAGGAGAACTATGGGTAGACTGTCCGGTCCGGTAGCACTGCTTTCTTTTAGATGTTCTAAAAGCGAAATAATTCCTCAATGATCAAATACAAGGTTCTCAGTGGATTTGGAAGTGATAAAGTCCGGGTGAAAATTGGCAGAGCTATTGCTTTCCACAGCAGTAAATACGAGCTGAAAAACGTGTTAAAGCACTTGGCTTTCTCAAGGTGATCGTGAACGATAATTGTCATGATCGAGTGGTAGGATGCAAAACTCATCCCTTCTATTTCTTTTAATACACTGCCAAAATTCTTTAGGGTGATCTTGGATACACAAGTCGAAGGACTGAAAGTAGGCAAATTTGGCCTCTTTAACTGAAGTATTCATACCTTGTAATCTCGTTCTCTTGCGATGGATTTCTTTTGAAGCGTGCATATACCTGTTGCCCATTTTCAACGACTCTCCGCACCACTTTTGTAAATCATGGCTTGCTTTTGCTGTGACGTTTCGTCATCACCCATGATGGCACATACCGTTCATGCTGAGTTCATCTACACTGAGTGATTCAGATAGGGTTTCGTACACATCAACATAGGATTCTAATGCAAGAGATATCTCGGGGATATGTGCCTTTCGATACCTGTAAATGCGCCGATTGCCGCAACCTTCAAGTTTAACACGCTGAAAGTTCATTTGCACTAGAACACAAATGCGGTCACTGATAGCAGATAATATAATGGTAGAATGAGCTGCCAATGGTTGGTTAGTCAATCCAAATCTGGTGGTGCGGGGAAAAGGAATGGGGTACTCTGAAAGTTTTCCAGTGACTCTAGTGCTCCCCCTACCAAACTTGGCTTCATGTAACGATTTAGGTAGTGCCAGAGCAAAGACTGCATAATTTTTTTCTCCCGCTGCTCCAGTGCCACTGCTTGTTTCCTTCACTTGCGTCCATGTAGATCATCCACTCTTCCAGCGGGCCGAAACTATTCGTTTGTCACAGCTCATGAGCCGTTAACCATTTGTGCAGTAAAGCCTTCTCATATGCAATGCTGCCACTAGTGAGGGGGCCACACCGCGACACCGGCCCTTACCATTATGGAGCAGTTCTGCTTCTACACTCCCGACAGCGTGCATGCGAGAAATAGTCACTGGTGTAAAGTTCTACTCTCAGGAGCAGGTGACCACTGCCCAGTTTTTCTCCAAAAAAATTTACTACGATAGATGCGTACAAGCTTCCACAATTTTTTTTTTTTTTTGAGCGGGAGGGGAGAAATGTGTGGTCATTCGATAATTTCACCATTTTTTCCGCTCTCTTGAGCTCTAAATTAATGACCATTTACAGTAAATCTTCAACATTACTCTCCGCAGTGGTTTTACAAGTTACACTTGTTCTTAATACGCACTTCTTTCCATTAACACACAGCAAAGAGCCAAAAAAATCTCAAAATCAAATGCATATCAGGGATAAAATGGTGACAGTTCCAGGGTTGGTGCTGCGGGCCTTGAAACAGACAAACAGGCCCACTTTCGATTTAAAGAGACATTGAGCTCAATAATAAGCTCAACTAGATTGAGATATTTGTGCCCCGAGATTGCAAATGATGTCACTTAAATTTTAAGACTGGGTCCCCATGCTTGTGCGGCCACTGGCCATTTGTCACAATGTTTGTGCAATCGCTATGGCCGTTCCACTTATGATACAAAAATAAGATTTAGCTGTTTAAAGAGAGAAACATATTTACCTGTCAATGATATGTTTTAGCACTTATTATTGGTACGAGTGAAGTGAGCAAAAAACGGAGTGCATAAAACACCACCTCTGTTCGATTTGCATGCTTGCGTGGAGTTTTTAGAGAAACTACTGAATAATAAAAAAAGCGCTGCTTCAGCAGCATTAAAATGAAATCTTATTCTCGGTAAATATGAAGCGCTTTCCGGCTCAAGTGGATAATTATCTAGAACTGGCGCTCTTAAAAAAACCAAACATGACAAAAATTATGCATACAGTCAAAACTCGATTTAACGAAACCCGATTTAACGAAAATCTCGATTTAACGAAGGTATCCTAATTCCCCCTCAGACGCCCATAGGGTTCAATGCTTTGACTAACCCGAAATAATGAAACCGATTCCGTGATCTGTCCCGATTTAACGAACTTTTTTTCGAGAAATAAAGGTGAAAAAGTGTTAATTTTTGGTCTATTTTGTAGACAGCACCCCAAAATTTATTGATTGCGAGTCAGCGGTAACAGCGCGGAGCATCTTCATCCCGTCGCTTTTTTCAAACTGCGCAGCGCAAAACGAGTTTTAATTTTGAGTCGAGCTCACGAGATGGCGCCAGCAGTAAAAAAGTTTCGTGCCACATTTCATAGATGGCGCTGTTGCAGGACTGAATCAAGATAAACAATCAGGGGGAAACTTTTACTCAGAAAAGCAATTGGAAGTAGCAGCCAAACAAATCGAGAAAGTAATTTTTGAGGATAGTGAAACAGAATGGACTTATACCAAATTAACTCGATTACTGGAGCTAGAGCTAGCTAAGGTGCGAGTAAAGCTAAAAGGGAAAAGATGCAAACCCAAGAGTTGGTGGGATGAGGAGGTCAAGAGGGCAATAGAAAAGTGCAAGGAAGCATCCAGGGAACACAGATATTCCAAGAAGAGGGGGGAACCAAAACCCGAAGTAGACAGAAAATGGGATACCTTCATAAAGTGTAGAAGGGACGCATCCTATTTGATTAATGAGAAAATTAGAAGAAAGGGTGCCCAATGGATGTCAAAAGTAAATAAAAAGGATAGAAAAGCAGCCCAAAAATTCTGGAAACATCTAAATGCAATGAGTAATAAAACTAGGCTAGAACAAAGGTTTATTGTTACAGATGAGGGTTTTCGACTAGAAGGGGATGAAGCAATAAAACACATAGGAACAAGGATGATGGAAAAATTTTCAGCAAAGCACGTGGTACATAATTTATGGAAGGAGGATAGACCAGTTACAGCAATAGCTTCACTTGAGCAAGGAGAGTGGGAAAGGGCAGAGAAGAAGGTTCCTAGTGGCACATCAACAGGACCAGATGGTATCCCGATTATGTTGATAAAGAAGTTAGGACCAAAATCCAAGCAAACATTAATACAGGTAGTGAACAAAATGATAGTGGATGAGAAAGTTCCCGATGAATGGCGATTAAGTAGAATGAACATGATATATAAGGGAAAGGGGGACAAAGCAGACGTAAGTAACTATCGCCCCATAACAGTGACATCTGTGGTTTACAGGGTGGTGATGCAAATTATAAAGGATAGACTGCAGGCTTGGGTGGAGAACGAGGGGGTGTTAGGGGAACTACAGAATGGGTTCCAGAAACAAAGGAGGTTGGAGGACAATCTATTTTCATTGACACAGTGTATAGAAATTGCGGAAAAGGAACATAGGCCCTTATTGCTAGCATTTCTGGATATTAGGGGAGCCTATGACAACGTTACTCAGGAGCATTTGTGGGACATATTGGGCACATTGGATGTGGAAATTGGAGTAATTAATCTTTTAAAAGATATCTATAGAGGTAACAGAGTGCTCATAAAATGGGAAAAAAAATGTATCAGGGCCTGTAGAGATACAGCGGGGGCTTAGACAAGGATGTCCTCTGTCCCCTTTGTTGTTCATGTTGTACCTGCAAGGGTTGGAGGCCAAGCTAGAGGGGAGCGGACTAGGTTTCAACCTATCTTTTTTCAAGCAAGGGGAATTGATTAAACAGACATTACCGGGACTAATATATGTGGACGATATAGTGATAATGGCTGACAACAAGGAAGACCTGCAGAAGTTGTTAGACATATGCAGTACAGAGGGAGATAGATTAGGCTTCAAGTATAGTAAGGAAAAATCTGCAGTCATGACATTTAATGAAGAGGGCGGCGAGCATAGAATACAAGAGTTCGTGCTAAAAGTAGTGAATGAGTACAAGTATCTTGGGGTGTGGATAAATAACAGTGTTGTGTATCTGACAGAGCATGAAAAATATGTAATGAATAAAGCTAGTGGGAATGCAGCTGTCATGAAAAATAGGGCACTGTGGAATTACAATAGGTATGAGGTGGTAAGAGGGATCTGGAAAGGGGAGATGGTCCCTAGCCTGACCTTCGGGAATGCGGTCCTGTGTATGAGGCCAGATGTTCAAGCAAGGCTGGAAATTAGGCAACGGGGAGTAGGGAGGTTAGCTTTGGGAGCACATGGCAATACACCAAATCAGGGGGTATAGGGTGATATGGGATGGGCGTCTTTCGAGAGCAGAGAGGCTAGCAGTAAGATAGCATTTAAGGAACGATTGAGAAGGATGGAGGAAAAGCGGTGGGCTAGGAAAGTTTTCAGATACCTGTATATAAAGAATGTTGACACGAAATGGAGAAAGCAAACTAGAAAATTGACAAGCAAATATCTGGACAGCAGTAAGGGGGCAAATCAGCAATTATCGGTTAAGAAAAAGGTTAAAGGAACAGAGAGAGCTTTGTGGAAAACAGGGATGCTGACGAAATCGGCACTAGAAACATACCGGACCTTTACACAGGAAATTGTCAAAGAAAATATCTATGATAATTGTAGGGGAAGTTCTTTGTTGTTTGAGGCCAGGACTGGAGTTTTGCGGACTAAGACGTATAGAGTCAGGTACCAGGAGATAGATACTTTGTGCATTGCGTGCGGAGAGGAGGAGGAAACAGCTGAACACTTGATACTTTTCTGTAAAGGGCTTCACCCTACAGTGGAAGGCAGCGGGGCTGACTTACCCAAGGCATTGGGGTTTAGGGATAGTGAAGGGAAAGTGGATTTTAAGAGGCTAGAAGTAACCAAGCGAAGGTTATCTGATTGGTGGCTAAAAGCAAGACAGGAGTAAAATTTCACAAGACATGGCTAGGTGGCTTGAGCCACCGCCCGATGTAAAGGGTTCAGCCGTATCCGCCCGCCCGCCCGCCCGTCCGTCCGTCCGTCCGTCCGTCCGTTCCGTTCCGTCCGTCCGTCCGTCCATGTTTTTTTTTTGTGTGTGTGTTTGTGTGTTGTGCACTGTGTTTGCTCTTGTGCGGATTTCCCCGTGCCTTTGAACGCACGTCTTTGTCAAGCTCAGCTTGTTAGGCCTCCATCAGTCTAGCCTTGCTATCGTGAACGCGGACGTGGTGTGTGTGAGCAAGCGCGCCGCTAACCCTTTTGACTAGCAGATGGAGCCCTGCAAGAAACGAAAAAGGCTTACCCTGGACAAGAAAGCGGACATAATTCGTGCTGTGACAAGTGGACAGAAGAAATGTGATGTGGCTGCATCACATGGCATTCCAGCGAGTACTCTCTCCACAATATTGAAAGGGAAAGATGACATCCTCCGCGCCACTTCGTCGGGGAATCTCTCGCGCAAAAAAAACGCTGAAGACCACTCCTCAAAGCAAAATGGAAGAGGCCCTCTTTGCCTGGTTTATGGATTTGCGGGCGAAGAATAGTATTCTCGTGAGTGGAGACCTGCTCCAACAAAAAGCTCGCTCTTTCGCGTGCTTGCTGGGCGACAACGAGTTCAAGGCAAGTCCCGGCTGGCTGTCGCGCTTCAAAGAACGACACGGCATCGTCGGGAAAGTGCTTAGCGGTGAAGCGAGCAGCGTAAGCATGGCTGTAGTCGGCGACTGGCAGTCTGAAAACGTGCCCGACATTCTGGGAAAATATGCCCCCAGCGACGTCTACAACGCCGACGAGAGCGGTCTATTCTACCAAATGCTGCCTAAAAAAACACTCGCCCTGAAGGGGCAGGCGTGCCACGGCGGAAAACACAGCAAACAAAGGCTGACTCTTTTGCTGTGCGTCAACATGGACGGTACCGACAAACGAGACCCGCTTGTCATCGGAAAGAGTGCGAGGCCGCGCTGTTTTAAAGGCACCAAAAAGCTTCCTGTGAAGTACGCTGCCAATTCAAAGGCGTGGATGTCGCGTGCCATTTTCGCTACATGGCTGAAGGAATTTGACAGCGACATGTGTCGCCAGAAAAGGAAAGTGTGCCTGTTGCTGGATAACTGCACGGCCCACTACGTTGCAGAGGTCGAGCTGACCAGCGTGGAGCTCCGCTACTTCCCCCCAAACGCAACGTCCGTGGTTCAGCCCTTGGATCAAGGGATAATTAATAGCGTGAAGTGCGCATACAAGCGTCGAGTCGTCGACAGAGTTCTCCTCAACCTGGAGCTGAAGCGCGAGACGAAACTAGATATTTTTATGGCGGTTGAGATGGTGGCGGCGGCTTGGAGAGCATTGAGGCCGTCGATAATTGTCAACTGCTTCAGGACTGCCGGTTTCGGTACACTAGGCCCTGAAACTGCCGAAGCTGGTCCGGACTGCGCGAGCGCCGTGCACGAGGATGAAGATGCCTGGGAACACCTTCGCTCAGTGGATGAAGTGCCCACAGGCATAAGTTTCTCAGACTACGTGAACGCTGACGCAAACGCAGTCACAACGGAAGTTTTGACTGATGCCGATATGTTGCGGCTTGTAGGAAGCGTGGAGGGAGTGACGGCTGAAGACGCTGCCGACGACCCTGCAGGTGCCGAAGCTCCCGTGCCGACACCAGGTCAGGTGATGGATGCTCTCGATCTGCTGCGACATTTTGCCGGCGCACACGAGGGGACGGAAGACGCGCTTGGACGCACTTCAGACCTACGAGAAATCGGTGCGGCCGTTGCTCACAAAGCGCACGCAGGCCAAGATCACCAACTTCTTTGGCGGAAAATAAATTTGTAGTCCCCTCGGGCCTTTCCTGTCGAGTAAGAATTTTTGTTGTTTCTTTTCATACGTGCTAGCGGCGCCGGTCGTGGTGTTGGCGCTACCCACTCGAAAGTAGCGCGGGGGGTCATGACAATGACCATACGGACCCCCAAAGACTGCGCTAGTTGTATGATTACCAACTTTGGCGCCAATTTGTCATTAGCTGTGTGGCTTGCCGTCCCGTCGGCGGTATTTAGGGAAGATTGTTGCGCCGCTAGCCGAACCGTCCTTTGGGTCGGTGCTACCGGCGTGAATTCGTCACGCGCGAGTGCGACGAAAAGTGAAAATGGTACGTGCTAACCGATACGACCGCGATAAGCTGGTACGGTTTATGCGGATGCAAAATGCATTATGTTCAATGGGTGCTCAGTCGGGGACTTGACTTTACTACTTTTAAAACGAAAGTACTGTTTAAGCGGGTACGTTTTAATGAGGTTTTACTGTAATCGAATGTACTGAATTATGTGCCCAAGAAATGCCTCATTCAATTTAACAAAGTTCTCGATTTAACGAAATAATTCACGGCTCCCCTCAACTTCGTTAAATCGAGTTTTAACTGTATTAGAGGCTCATTAGTTTCTGGCCTAATTCAGGAAACCGAAGCAAATTTGGCACATTTTTGGATCGTAATACTTCGTTAAGTATGCAAAATTTCTTTCAGCTGCACTTGGTAGTTCTTTAGTTTTCGTTCTTCAAAGTTACTCGTCATCATGTAAATGCGACACATGGAGGTCTGGGCACTCAGTACCCCGACCCCTGTGGGTCACGCTTTATATGTGATTTTTAGTGACGTCTGTGTTTTTTCTGAGTGAAATGTCTTGCTTGATTGATGAGAAAATTAGTTTTATTCTCATTTGTTTTCTCTAATTGTTCAGGATATTCACCATCCTGTCTTACTCACAAGAGGGAACATGTCATTAAAATCACACTACAGCAGGGGTGTCTTGTGGCACTGTAAATTGGGGACGAAATTGGGGACTCACTTTTCAATATTTCTTAGCACAACACCCACATTTTCATGCACAAGGTAAGCCAAAGATGTTCCCAAATCTAAGCTGCCGGTCCAGTGTAGCTTCTTGTTTCTGCTGATTTTCTCTTTAGTGTCCCTTTAAGACCGTGCCTAGCAACTGCAACACCAACATGTTCGCCACTATGGACGAGGGTGGCGATGGTGAACACTCTCAAGGTTCGCTTACACTGCACATAAATGCTCCTGAAAGCAGAAGATTGGACAGCCGTCGCCACAGCTCAGTTGGTAGAGCACTGGACGCAAAATTCGGAGGTTGCGGGCTCGGATCCCGCTGGCGGCATGTGGTTTTTTTCCTTCTGCTTTCTAATCAATTATCGTTAAATAATTGTCCTATTAATCTTCCATTGTCGAACACCACAAATAAAAAAAAACATCTCCTATGCTCCTTGCTTTTGGTGACTTCACGTATGTAATAAGGAGCCCCTCTTTCCAATTAACCCTTGTCTTCTTTCAGAACTAGACCCATGTGCATGAGCAGTGGGGAATCCACAAAGGGTGCAGAGTCACGCACGTACAGGGTGACGCCCGATGACCAGACATCCACCATGAAGCCAGAGAACGACTCCAGGCCGTTGGCTATTTCCGGAGGCTGGAAGGCTGGAGAACCCTGGCTCGTGTGGCAGGTGTCGTCTACGGCAAAACGATCTAGTGCCTGCATGAACACAATATGAAGATACACTGTGCTAAGGACCACAGATAATCACCTTCAGTATTACCATCCAAAGAAAATTATACAGTAGGCCGATCTGATACACGATGCATAAGTAGCCTGGTCAATGCATGCCTCGCCACAGCCCTGTGCCACAAACCGAATAATGCCAAAGCATACCCTAGTACTACAACTCAATGATTAGGGAGGGCGCATGTATGCGCTCCTAAACCAAATAGACTAGTGACATCAACTAGTGACTGGGAAACAAGAAAAAATGCTGGTGAAAGTGAAACCAACAAGTATGGTCATTGAAGAGTGGTGGATTTGACGGGAGATGGAGCCAACAAGCGACACAGTTGATAGGAAAGCCAGTGTGGCGCTTCATCATTTTTTTCTTCCGAGGAAGAAAGCTGAAGAAGTGCACTCTGCAAACGGGATGACTGCCTCCATAAGTTGCCCACCCCCTCGGATTTCATAAGGACCAGCCACTATGCAGATCCATTATTATGTGCTTTAGTGCAACAGGTGGCTGTCATTACGCATTCCGCAGATCTCGTTAACTGCTCCGGTATTGCCAGCGCATTCTGCACTAATACAAATGCTACAACGAGACATGGTTAAGTAGAAAGAAAACAGTGGCCACCATCTCACTCCTGATGCAATAACATTAACCCAGGGTCACGAGTTCATGACATACTGTTTGCACACAGCATATTCATTACACCAGCTGAGCTCACCATATAACCACCCCACGTATAACAAACACTCGCTTAGCAAGAACGAAGACGACGTGACAAAGGTGATGTGATGGCATGGAGTCTCAGCACGAACTCCTGTGGACCCGGGATTTGGTTACACCTAAAACTATGTTTTGCCACATAAACCTGCAGCCTCAGAACAAACTTAGCACCACTACAAATGCTGAGCACAGCAGGGGCATAGCCACGGGGGTGTTTCCGTGTCAGACCGCCCCCCCCCCCCCAAATTTTCTCAGCGCTATATCCCTCCTCTCCCCGCCTCCATTCGGCCTTTTTTTGCACATTCATTTTACACACTGTGATATAATAAAATGTACAAACAAAAATGAGAAGAGCGTTGGAAATTTTATTATCGAAAAGACTGATGTACGCTGTCGCGGCTCTATAATAAAAAGCGGAAGTCACTGCAGAAGAGAGTCACTCTTCTTCGCCATCACACGATGTATGAAACTCCTTACCTTTTAATTCTAGGCACAGTTCACCCAATTAAACACACATTTTCACATCAGCCTACTTTTTCATCCTTTGCATTATCCTCAAATGATCAATAAACTATCGTGAAAATAAAACGTGCTTTCTTTTTTTAAAGCGCCTCTGTGGCCGGGTGCAGGTTCACATGCAAGAGGTAGAAGTTTTGAAAAATGCCATTTGTTCGTGTTGTTGTATATCACGTGAAAATACTGTAAATAGCCACGATTTTTCAAGCGAGTGTTTTTTTGTGAGAAAATGAATGTTCTGTACGAATCAAGTCCTCAGGGTCCTGTGTGCACTTGTATTTTCATGTAGATATTAGAGTGAATGAAACTAACCCTTCGGCTTTATTAAAGAAGAAAAATGACTGAGATATTGTTTGGGTGCAGGCTCTTTCTTTTTATTTTATACCAGCGGCGTATAACACCCCTCGAAAGATATTTCTGACTACGCCGCTAGAGCACAGTCAACGAACACCAAATCGACATGGTGTGGCTTGTAGCTGCCACAATTTATGCGTTGTGCTGCATTATCAACGGATGTTGCAACAGTTTCGAGAATACAGGCACATAGTAAGTGGACACACCTGCCAACCTGCCAATATACAAATATGAAAGTGCAAGTGCCCAGGAGTTGTACTTGGCTACTTTAAGAATGACTTTGCCATACAACACTTTGCCCCCATCAGAGTTTCTGGGAACAGCAACTAACAGCAAATGCTTTCAGAGGAAAAAAAAAAGGCAAGACACAACTGCTCACCTCGGCTACACCCAAGTCTGAGATCTTAAGTGTCTCGCAGTTTGTGAGCAGCAGGTTGCCAGGCTTGATATCTTTGTGGACGATACCCTGGCTGTGCAGGTACTCCAAACCGTCCAGCAGCTGGCAGAAGTAGCTGCACACATGGGGCGCGCTCAACATCACAATTAACGTGACTCCTAAGCTGGCCCCAGTGCTACCATGTAACAATGAATTTTCTTGAGCCAAGTTCCCAGGCAATGAAATTACAGCTATGAGCTAACTTCTCAGGAAATAGAAATTCAAACATGTACAATTATGCGGATGCCTTCATGAGAGCAAAACTAAACCCATGCAGGTAACGAATAGTGGGAACTAAAAGCAAACACTTTGTACAGTGTGTTTCTCTTAGTTAAAGACCTGACAGCACAAATTTTTTCCCCGTTTTTCTGAAAACATGTTTGGGAAATGCCCAGCTCCAACCATGGCCCATGGATGCAATGAATGATTGCAACTAAATGGTGTGCAAGGTGTTCCGATATTATCCAGGCCCAACACCATACTTTTCGTTTTTCAAGAAAACTGCAGCTTGCTCCGCCCAGAAAATGAAATAATTGCCTGCAGCTGAGCTTTTTCAAAGACAGAATTTCTTTAAAAGATCTGAGTTGGTTTGCAACACAGCACAGACAGCTAGCTGCTGAGCATCTGACAATGGAGCACCACTCACACATACGTATATTTTAAAACTAGAATTTCAGTTAGAAAAGCACTTTTTTTAGCGTAGCATTGTCAGCAGTGTAGTGCATCAGAATGCCGTTAAGACATTCTAACTATTAGGCTGGTTAACTAATATTGAGTATTTAACTTTTCAGCCATTACTGGTCAGCCATTTATTGGCAGGCGTGTAGCTAACCATTAGTGATATTCATATAAGTTTATGGAATTTCAAAAACGCAGTTACCCTAGGCGCTGTGGCCCAAGGAATTTTGCCTATATCGCTCCAAAATAAATGCACTTTCAAAAAGCTTGCAGGTAAAGCAACTCTTCCAGTGCATGTAACTCATTGAAATAGCCAAAATTGGTTGGGCCACAGTGCTGAGGGTAATTGTGTGTTTGAAATTTTAATAACTAATATGGGTATTACTTTCGGTGGGCTTACACACTTCTCAATAAATATGAAGACTAACAGTAATAGTTAAAAAGTTAACTACTCAACATTCGTTAACCAGCCTGCTATTAGCATGTCTTAAATGTATTCTGATGCACTACACCGCTGACAATGCTATGCTGAAAAAAGACTCTTATAACTCAAAAAGCCTATTTTTAAAAACTGCAGAACATCTTAGGTGAAACACCCGCTATATGCCTCAGTTTGCAAGAGATGTGCAGGCAGCCAAGACATCCCGTATCAGAGAGCCCGTTAGATGCCACTGGTAGAAGTGGTGTCTCTGCACAATTCCCGATGCGGCCATGAAGCAGAGTGGCCCACCCGTGTGCCTGCCACAGGGGCAGCCGGTGGTCGTGGGCACTGTCAAGCAGCTCCTGGAGCACAGCCACACAGTACTCCATCACCATGTACATCTTCTGCTTCTGCTCACTGTGCAGCACCTCCACCAGCTGGATCACATTGCGGTGGCTCAGCTGGCGCAGCAGCTGGATCTCCCTGCACAGTCACAGCACAACACCGAAAGACTGAGAAAGTGTAACCTCAAACACCTGGTTTTCTTGGGATGATTAAAGATAAGCTGACTATGACAAGCGGGTGATCACTTCCATGTGGGTTGTACAGAACATTCTACTTCAAATCGGTAAAAACAGATGGTGAACTAAACGATAGATCTAAGCAGTTCGTTTTCCCAGTGATTGGAGAGCAGTACATGTGCTTGCCTGTAATACTGCACAAAATAAATCTTCTAAAATATGGCCACTGGTGTCAGTGTGATCACTTCTGCAATAAGAAGAGTGGTAATTAAAAACCCCTAGCTGTTTTAAAAGCACTTCTATGTTATGAAATGTTACGTTAGATTTGGTTCAATATAGACAGAACATGCTGCAACACCTTAACTATAACAGCAACTCCTCTCAAGCGCCTGCTTGCCTGTTTTTGGTCATGGCGGAAAACTATTTCTTAAACACATTCATATGCTGGACACCTAAATTTCTCTCCTGTATGGCTAACACAACAGGAAAGGGTGAAGCTAACAGTTCTTTTATATCACTATTGTTATTTAAAATTCCCCCACAACTCCATTGTAGTAGGAACTCCATATCAGCCTAAGTGCGAAATAAGGAAAGCAAGGTTACATTTTTTTGTCCCCTATGATTTGGGGCTTGCCTTTTCTTGAGCCCTCCCAAAGAGTGCAGCGCCTCTGAATAGGCGCTGGAGGATTGTGCAGAATGTTTGTGTATGTTTGTGAGTAATCTCTCATTTTGGGGATAGGACTTGAGGCCTGCCGACCCAGGGGGCCACGTAGCATGCCTTGGAAGCAGCAGAATAGAGTGAGCCAGTCCCACCAGGGGCCTGAAAGGCCCTGCCACAGGCTGACTGCGTGTGGCCTGGGCAGGTTCTGAAGTCGGTGTGGCACACTACCTCGCGCACCACATCGCCGAAATTTGTTTTTGCAGTGATGAAGAGTGTGTTCTTGCTAAGGTGGAATCATCTGCGTGCTTCCTTAAATGTGGCGTTTTCGTTTTTCTTTAGTGTTACAAACTCTTTCTCATTCTTCCATGACAGACGTGAGCAGAAGTAAGCATTGTGCTCAACTTTACAGTTTCTGCAGCACGGTGCTCCTTCACAGCTGTGAGAAGCGTGTTCCTTTGAGGTGCATGTTGTGCAAGTTTGGCAGCCACAGAAACTCTGTGAGCCATGGCCGTATCTCTGGCATTTGAAGCACCATCGAGCGTTTGGCATATGTGACCACTGATCAGACATTTTCAAGTATCCCACTCATAGGTCGACTAACTCACTCAAGAGTCGACTCACTCGGGCTCATTTCAGATCATGATCGAGTGAGTTCGGACTCACATTCAGATCATGATCTGAGTCTTGAGTGAGTCTGGACTCATGCTCAGTTCACGATCTAAGTCTTGAGTCCGAGCTCACATTCAAATCAAGATGAGAGTCGTGAGTATGGGCTCAGATTCAGATCATAATCTGAGTCATGGTGAGAGTGGGCTCACATTCAGATCCTGATCAGAGTCATTTTCAGTCTCGAAGAGAGTGGGCCTATCAAATCAAATAAGCCCATGATGTGAGGTTGAACAATCCCATTATCCCAAATGAATCCATGACATGATTATGCAAGAGTTTGCAACGTTCATAAACGAGCGTTTTCTGTGCACTCGTAATAATGAATACGCTTTTGGTCAAGATGATGATGTAGAGCAATTTCATTGTTTCGTGGTACGTAATTTTTGTGGCTGCTGCACTCTAGTACAGTACTAAAAGACGAGAAAAGTTGATTAGTCGCCGCGCCTGGTCGCGTTGGATATTAGCTGTGGTTTGCTGTATCGCGGTCACGCTAGTTCTTCCTTTGTTGTTTTTTAATTCGCTGCAGGACACCATGGGGCCTTTGATCTTTATTGCCCACGAGCAGCAGCTATAAGCCTCTAGGCCTCTGAGCCAGGCCTGGATGGAGGCTAGCTGCAGTTAAGAGCTCATCACATCACCGTGCTTTTAACACCTTTTTTTGGCATTTCAGGCGCGTAATTTGAGCCGCTGGGCATAAAAATGATTCAGTTGTCCAATGTGTGAGCTTATAAGGGTCCTGAGTGAAGGTGAACCTGGGTGTCATGATTTGAAATTTGCAAATGAGCCTGAATGAATGAGCGCAGGTGAGTCATGAGTCGAACTGAATGAGCCTAGATGAGTTGTGAGTCTGAGTGAGATATGAGTCAATATGGGTGGTTGAGTCTAGAGGGCTGGTGAGTCTGGATGAGCCCGTGTGAGTTGTCAGCCTAAATGAGTTGAAGTTCATGAGCGAATGAGCCTGGGCCTCTGTGAGTGTGAGTTTGAGCGAGCCCGTAAGTTGACCAAACTTAGCCTGAGTGAGTACTCGTGATTTTGCTGAGGTATGATCCCACTTCTACTATTCAGGAAGTGTGCTACTCTCTTTCGTGAGGGCAGTTATATTGTGAAAAAGGGGGAGCCATAAAACAGATTACTTTATTTGGCTGCAGTGCCAGCCGCCCACCATGGAACCCAATGAGGGGGTGAGACAGGAACTTTAAAAATAAAGTCGTGTATTTTGTCAGCTGTAAACCCTCCCTAAATCAAAGAAGCCATAACTCAGGGTAGTCTACCGCGATTGAGGCAGCATCAGTTTATCAGAAATTACAGAGAAAACTATATGACCATTGAATGGATGTGGAGTATAATGCTATGGGGAACACATCATCTCCGCGACTAGACAAGTGAGACAAATGTCAAGCCATTCAGAGGTAGGCATGGAGAATAACTTTTCACGCAGTGACAGAAACGTCACCGCCAGAGTCTGCTTACAGCATGGTCTACCACTGCCCCACTGAGCTTCCAGTTCAGCAGGAAAGGATCGTCACAAAGACTGGAACAAGCACAGTTCTGAAGCAGTCGTACACTACACTGGCACATCCTCTCAAGCTACACAATGAACAAACACCTTACATTTAAAAAATTTCTCATCACGATAGCAACATAGGAGACCTACTGTAGGCTAAAATGTGTTGGCATCATAGCTTTGTTGTAACTCAAGGTTGGATTATTAGGTTTAAAAAAAAAAGATGATAAAAGTACAGTGAATTCAAGTTTTTCAATTTAACTGAAAATCAGTTCAAGTCCACTAAACCATATTACCAGAAATATAGATAATGAAACAAATCTCTTTCTGATTTCTGCAATTTGCTCCTTTCAGTTGTGGCCCCTAGATTTTTCCGGTGCACATCAAGGAAACTTACACAGCACATGGCAGTAAATACTGCCCGAAATTTGGATGCACTACACAGACAACCTACAAAAGTTCTCGTAAATTTTTTACGAGCTATTGAACTACATGTAACAACGACCAAAATGCTGCAGGTGATGAAGGTTCGAGCCACGTTGGCCGTGACACCACCTTTAGCAGACACCGAGGTTGTCCGACACTGGGGCTTCGCACGCGAGGGGCGCAGCGGGGTTTACGGAGCTGCTCCCAAGCGAACACCCCTAATGAAAGCCGGGCGCCAGGCCGGGGGCCGCTTGTACCCATTTTTACCGGTGGGTGTCCGGCGGTGGGTTCCAAACCAACCACCTCCCGCAGCCGAGACGAGCGCTCAACGAACTAGGCCACGGCTGCGGTTGTGGTCAAGACCCTTTTCCCAAGCATCTCACCCAGAAGAGCCGAGCACCAGGCCGGGGGAAATCTTGTACCCATTAAAAACCGGTGGGTACCCGGCGGCACTGGGGATCGAACCCAGCACCTCCCGAATGCGAGGCGGATGCTCTACCAGAAGGCCACCACTTCTTAATAATATGACCAAGGTTTTCAGATAAAATTTGAACGAAACTTGCAAAGATGCTTGTATTGTAATGGGACCGACAGGCGCAGCGCAGCGAAGAAGCGGACGAAGTGCAGCTGGGTTTTTCGAATGACGCCTGTGAGTGTGCCCGTTGTGTCGCCGGACAACCAAGACCAACCGACCTGTGCTTCAAATAAACGCCTTGACACTTGGTGGAGGTGCCTCGGTTCCCGTCCCGGTCCTCATCCTGGAACTTCGAAGTGGAACGCTCCTCGTCTCCGCCACCATGCCGGACAGTCCGAGTGAACCATCGCAGCCCCTCCCTGCCACCGTACTCTGTCATGGGGTGCAGCGCCAGCGTGACCCTTCTCCTTTTAGTGGCACCGATGACCAAGACGTCGACGATCGTCGACGTTCCATTTCTCCGATGCTCCGTCGCCCGGACCCTCTCCCAGAGGAAAACTGACTGCCGCAGTTCAGGAGGCAAGAACTGCGTGTTTTGCCAACTTTTTAAGTCCTCCGTGTTCTCCTGCTAACGTGATTGAGGTGTCTGTTGAAGGCGTCCCCGTTCTCGCGCTCGTCGACACGGGTGCTGCAGTGTCAGTAATTAGTGATGCTCATCGCCGCAAACTTCGTAAGGTGACAACGCCGCTGTCTGACTTTTCACTACGTACGGCCACCTCTCAGCGCATCCACCCCATCGCAGCCTGCACGGTCCGCGTTACTATCAACGACGTCGCCTATACCATCGAGTTTGTTGTGCTGACCGCCTGCTCTCACGATGTCATCCTCGGCTGCGATTTCCTCTCGACCCACCGTGCAGTGATTGATTGCGCCCGTGCGGAACTTGAGCTTTCTCCCCTGTGTGATGTTTCGTTGTGTGACCTACCTGTGCGCTCCGCTAAGCTTCTTGTAGCTGCCGACACCGACATACCTCCCTCCTCTTCAGCCCTCGTTCCGCTCCGCCCTGACTCTTTCCTCAGCGGCCCTGTTCTTTTCACACCTACCGCAGCACCCACTCGCCATCAGCGCCTCCTCATTCCATTCGCCGTTGTCTCGATTTCCGATGGCCACTGCGCCATCTATGTCACCAACCCATTTTCTTACCCGTCGTTTGTTCTTCGCGGCGAATGCCTCGGCTCTATTGAAGAACTGGACCCTGCTCTTGCTTCCGAGTTCTCCGATACCCGTGCCTGCTCCCCAGTTACTGCCTTAGCCTGTTGTGCGACAGCGCCCGATCCGATTTCCATCGACGTCTTTCGTCGTAACATCGCTCCCGACCTTCCGTCCGCTTACCGTGACCAACTCTTGGAACTTCTCTGCCGCTTCCGCAACTCTTTCGACCTTTCCCAGCCCTCCTTGGGGCGCGCATTGGCCGTCTCTCACACAATTGACACTGGTACCCACGCTCCCTTGCGTCAGCGACCGTACCGAGTCTCGCCGAGCGAGCGCCGCGTCATCCGTGACAATGTTGACGACATGCTTCGGCGCGGCATAATACAGCCTTCTCACAGCCCTTGGGCCTCTCCTGTTGTCTTGGTGACGAAAAAAGATGGCTCCATCAGGTTCTGTGTGGACTACCGCCGTCTCAACAAGATCACACGCAAGAATGTTTATCCTCTACCCCGAATCGACGACGCACTGGATTGCTTGCAGGGAGCGGAGTATTTTTCATCCCTCGACTTACGCTCCGGCTACTGGCAGGTCCCGATGGCGGCGAACGACAGGCCGAAAACCGCTTTCGTCACCCCAGACGGCTTGTATGAGTTCAATGTGATGCCATTCGGCCTCTGCAATGCTCCAGCCACATTCGAAAGGATGATGGACACTATTCTCAGTGGCCTCAAATGGGAAACTTGTCTGTGTTACTTAGATGACATTGTCGTTTTTTCCAAAGATTTTCCTTCCCATCTGCACCACCTTCAGCGCGTACTCACTAGCCTTACTGACGCCGGCCTCCAACTAAACTTGAAAAAATGTTACTTCGGTGCAACGCAGCTCACAATATTAGGCCATGTCATCTCCAAAGACGGCGTTCTTCCTGACCCTGCCAAACTTCGCGCCGTCGCTGACTTCCCCAAACCAACCACCTTAAAAGAACTTCGCAGTTTTATAGGCTTATGCTCATATTTTCGCCGCTTCATCCGAAATTTCGCCAGTATCATCGCCCCTTTAACGCAGCTTCTTGCCGGCAGCCCGAACCTTTCGTCTTGGTCCCCCGCCTGCGATACCGCGTTCAGCACTTTACGTCGCCTGCTGGTCTCTCCCCCCATCCTTCGCCATTTTGATCCCGCCTGTCCGACAGAAGTTCACACTGACGCGAGCGGTGTGGGCTTGGGCGCAGTTCTTGCCCAGCGAAAGCCTGGGTATCCGGAATACGTCGTCGCTTACGCCAGCCGCGCCCTCACCAAGGCGGAATCAAACTATTCTGTTACAGAAAAAGAATGTCTCGCCATCATTTGGGCAATTGCCAAGTTCCGCCCTTACATTTACGGCCGGCCCTTCTATGTCGTCACAGACCACCACGCCCTATGCTGGCTATCCTCCCTCAAAGATCCTTCTGGCCGACTCGCCCGCTGGGCTTTACGTCTCCAGGAGTTTGATATACACGTCATTTATCGCTCCGGCCGCAAGCACTCAGACGCCGACGCCCTTTCTCGTTCACCACTCCCATGCGCGTCAACCTCTGCCCTCGTCTGTGCCTACGAATTCTCTTCGTTCAACATCCCTGATATGCTCTCCGAACAATTGAAGGATCCTTGGATCACCTCGCTGCTAAACTTCCTGAACACTCCCTCGCCGCATCCTTCGACCCGGACCCTTCGCCGCCAAGCCCACCACTTCGCCGTTCGTGATGGCCTCTTATACCGCCGTAATTACCTCCCCGACGGCCGGAAGTGGCTGTTGGTCATCCCTCGACACCTCCGTGCTACAATCTGTGCCTCTTTTCACTCCGCTCCACAATGCGGCCACGCCGGTGTACTGAAAACATATGCTCGCCTTCGTCAGCGATTCTACTGGCGAGGTATGTACCGCTACATACGTCAGTACATTCGGTCATGCATCGCCTGCCAACGTCGCAAGAAACCTCCCCACCCCGCCGCCGCTCCTTTGCAGTCGTTACCTTGCCCTGGCCGTCCCTTTGACCGCGTCGGCATTGATCTTTATGGCCCGCTTCCAACTACTTCGGCTAATAATCGGTGGATCATCGTTGCCGTTGACCATCTCACCCGTTACGTCGAAACGTCGGCTCTCAAATCTGCTACCGCAAACGATGTCGCCCACTTCATTCTACACAGTCTTGTTCTTCGTCACGGCGCCCCGAAAAAACTTCTGAGTGACCGCGGCCGTGTTTTTCTCTCGGACGCCGTCGAGGCCCTGCTCAAGCAATGCCAAATCGTTCATCGCTACACCAGCGCCTATCACCCCCAGACCAACGGCATGACTGAGCGGTTCAACCGCACTCTGAGTGACATGCTCGCCATGTACGTTGACACCGCCCACTCCAACTGGGATCAAGTGCTCCCGTTCGTCACGTACGCGTATAACACAGCTACTCAGACAACAACGGGGTTTTCTCCTTTCTTCCTCTTATATGGCCGGGAGCCTACATCCACCATGGACACCATCCTTCCTTATCACCCTGACCCTTCCGAGACCACCTTACTCTCCGAAGCTCACCTGTATGCCGAAGAATGCCGGCAACTTGCCCGCTCTTTCACCACACAGCAACAATGGGATCAGAAGCACCGTCGGGATTCCCCGGACCCTCCAGCGTCATACCCATCTGGCGCCCTCGTTTGGCTCTGGGTGCCTTCCTCCACTCCCGGCCTCGCCACGAAACTACTGTCTCGCTTTCACGGACCTTACCGGGTTGTCCACCAAACTTCTCCGGTGACTTATATCGTTGAGCCGCTCGTTCCCTCTTCGGACCACCGTCGCCGGGGGCGCGAAACTGTGCACGTTGAGCGCCTCAAGCCTTACTATGACCCGCCGATCCTCTCCTCTCCGTAAGTCGCCAGGATGGCTCCTTTTTCGGAGGGAGAGTAATTGTAATGGGACCGACAGGCGCAGCGCAGCGAAGAAGCGGACGAGTTCAAGCGGGACAACGAAGAAGCAGACGAAGTGCAGCTGGGTTTTTCGAACGACGCCTGTGAGTGTGCCCGTTGTGTCGCCGGACAACCAAGACCAACCGACCTGTGCTTCAAATAAACGCCTTGACACTATCAATAACGTACATGTAATTATTTGTTCAGATGTTGCTCCCATTCTGCTGTCAATATCTGTATTTCATGTGGTTATAGTATGTCCCCTTGCATGAACATATAAACCACTTATATGTTGAAAATTGAAAATTGGTTTTTGGGAAAAGGAAATGGCGCAGTATCTGTCTCACACCTCTGACAAAACCTGAACTGCGTGCCCTGTCATAAGAGAAGGGACTGAGAGAAAAAAAGGAAGAAAGAGGTGTGCTCAGGATTAATTTCGACCACCTGGGGATCTTTAACCTGCACTGACATTCCACAGCACGCGGGCGCCTTTTCGCCTTCATCAAACACGTGGCCGCCGTGGTTGGGTTTGGACCGGAAAACTCCAGATCAGTAGTCAAGCACCCTAACCAATGAGCCACCACGACGGGTAATGTTAATGTATAAATTCATTAAACATTGTTCTTTACGCATTGAAGGAGGTGTAACAATACTACAGCATCAACATGATGGAATGCTGCTTCTGGATGTTGATATACAAAAGGATATGTGGACAAAGTTTTAAAAATATCAAAAAATGGGTACTCTGTTAATCATCATTGGAAGTTTTCGTTGTTTTGTGTTTTCCTGAAGTTTGTGTGACCATATCACAATAACCATAACACTTATTATCATGAACTTAAGTGGTTTGACAGGTATGTTTGCACAGAACAAAGTGCTTAATTATGGCACCTCTGGTGCATTTCTTTCTTGCAATAAAGATATAAAAAGTCTACAAAAACATTCCTTGAACCAAGCTTGACCAATTTTAAAAACTAACACTAAACTATTGAAACAGACAAAAAATTACAAGCCACAGGCTAAAACGTCCATAGTGTGACTCTAAATGCCTTCAGATGCCTATTCTTATTACATTTTAATTTCTCATACCCAAAGTTCGCCGAAACAGCAGAGTGCATAAGCGCGGCACTCCTAGTGACCAAAACTTCTGTATATACAGTAGAATCTCGATGACACGGTTATGGTTGATCCGAATTTCGGGATGATACAAATTTCGAAAGTGTCTTGGACGGTCTGCATTGTACAAAATGCGTTACGATTTGGGATTACACGAACAATTTTGCAAGCCGGCGCGGATGATACGAACGCGTGACCAGCCACCTGTGCACGCTGCCGCCGCTCACCTTCTCTACCCCCACCTCCATTTCACCAGTCTCGAAGGGCACGAGATACAACGCGTTGCCTGTAGAAACACGATGAGTCAAGGTGAGTCGCGTGCCTGACAGGGCTACGTCACCCACTTGCTGGCAGCTCATTGGCCTACCGAAAAAGTTGTCTCGCAGCTGCTGGGAGCTGGCCAGGAGGCTGCTGCTGCTGCTGGCTGCACCCGTCCATTTCCCTCGTTCGTCGCTGCCGTGTGCATTTCGCCGAGTTCAACGTGGTCTGCCCAAGCGTGACAAAGACGCAAGCTGTGCAATCGTTCGCTGTTGACATGTTGCAGAAGCGGGAGGCACTTTCTGTTAAGGAGAAGCTTGATATACTCAAGAAGGTCGATGAAAACCCAGCAAAGAAACGTGCCGACTTGACAAAAGAGTTAGGGCTGGCACCATCGACTCACTGCACCATTGTTGGGCAGCGAGATGTTATATTGAAGAACGTGATGATGATGATGATTATGGATTTTTATGGCTCAAGGGCATCTACGGCCAAAGAGCGCCACGACACAAGGTATTTTCCATTTCTCAAGGTGGGGTCAAAGACCCATTTCCCAAGCATTTCACCCTAAAGAAGCCGAGCACCAGACACGGGAAAGCTTGTACCCATTGTATCACCGGTGGGTACCCGGTGGCACTGGGGATCGAACCTCGCACCTCCCGCATGCGAGGTGGATGCTCAACCACTTGGCCACCGCTGCGGTTGTTATTTTAAAGAGCGCTCAGAACTTCGGTGTCAATATCAAGCAGGCAAAGAGGGCGATGCACGTTAAGCTAGAAGAGGTCCTGCTGACATGGTTTCGGGAAGTCACAGCGGCTGGCATCCACGTGGATGGCAAGGTACTGCGAGAAAAAGCTGACATCGCGCTTTCTCTCGGAATCGAAGGTTTCCAGGTTTCTGAAGGATGGCTGCACCGATTTAAAGAGAGGCACGGACTTGTGCCGTCTCTGGTGAAGAAAAGAAAGTGGACGAGTCAGCTGCTGACTACTGGCTGAACACGCTGCCGGCTCTGAGTTCGGAGTACATGCTGCGCGACATATTTAATGCCGACGAGGCGGGCCACTTCTTCAATCTGCAACTGGAGAGGACTTTGTGCGTGAAAGGCCAGGCATGCCAGGGCAGCCAGAAAAGCAAGGAATGAGTGACAGTGCTTTTTTGCTGCAACACCGACAGCTTGGAGAAGCTACAGCTTACAGAAATCGGGAACTCCAATCAGCAGAGGTGTTTCCAATCAGCAGAACGTTTTCCTGTTTTGTACAGAAGGAACCGAAAGGCCTGGATGATTCCAGATTCATTTCGTGAGTTCATCACAAACCTGGACCGTAAAATTGAATAAAAAATCGAAGGATTTTGCTTTTTGTCGGCCAGTGTTCTGCCCACCCAAAGCAAATGACTTTCCATAACATCACAGTTTCCTGCCAGCAAACACTACCAGCCATCTGCAGCCAGTAGATGCTGGAATCATTCACAACGTTAAGCATCACTTCAAAGGACTTTAGTCGAAAATTGAGCACAATGATGTGCATTTGAGGATAAGTCTGTAAGACGCAGTGCACTTCTTAGCCATGTCTTGGGACAATGTGACTGCAGGCACAATCTCAAATTGTTTTCGAAAATGTGGATTCAACATGGGACCTGATCTGGCTCCAACAGGAGAAAATCAAAACCGTGGTGAGGATTTCATGATTGAAGGCTGGGACAGTCTCGCAACTCAAGTTTTCGCCTCACGACTTCTTAACCGTGGATGACGACGCTGCTACATGCGGGTTAAGAACCATGGAAGAGTTAATCAATGAAGCAGACGGAGATGAACTCGAGGAGCCTGACAGTGACAGTGAAGATGCCGATGTGTCAGACCAACCGCCATCACTGGCAGAATCCTTTGACGCTCTTGATGTCCTGCACCGAACCGTCGATGCCGGGAATGTGAGCGACGAAACTGCTGCACGGTTTCACGCGTTTGAGACAGGGCTGGTCAGCGACATTGAGGGGAGGAAAGAGCACCAGTGCATTACATACTTTTTTGGACGGAAGTAGTCAAGCATAATAAAGTTCTTGTGCATTTTCGTGTTGAAGATGGTTTGTTTTGGATCATACGAATTCGGGATGATGCGAACATTTTGCGAGCTCCCGAGGAATTTGTATCATCAAGGTTTTACTGTACAGAAAAAACTGATTTGGGCAAAACGAGTTACAGATCCCTTCATTCTGGTCATCAGGCAACAACATATAAAGATATCAAGTAAAATAATGAGACTGACCAGCCCCCTTTCGAACAATCTCATGTGAAACCACCCTATTGAGTCTACTCCTGCTGACAAGACTGCCGGACGGCCATCAGGGTCAGCACGGCATGACAATGATGCTGACATCATAGAAATCACCACTGCTGGCAATACGCCGACCAGTATCAGCCGACTACTGACCCAGAGTGGCTGTGCGTCAACTGCCTGAAGGTGTCGCCACCACTGCAGATAAGGGAAGCACTCCGGCAAGCCACACTTGGCCTGACATGCTGTGAGCACAAAACTCTACGAGCGCACTACACATACGCAGTCAGCAGAGGGCTGACCCACCTTTGCACGTTCTGCTCGCCGTTGGGGATCTTGCGCAGCTTGCGGCGTTTGAGAATCTTAACAGCTCGCCGGCAAAGGGTCTCCGAGTCGAGTACCTCCTTGACCTTGCCGTACGAGCCTTCGCCAAGCACGTCCCCCATCAGGTAGCGGCCCACCATCTTGGGTCGCTTCTTCTTCGCCTTGTAGATGATGTCCTGCAGGCACAGGGAGTGAGTGAGTGAAATAGCACCTGAAGGAGATGAGATAAGGGGGTGAAGAGTGACACCACGGCATGTTCACTTTCAACTGCTCCCTCACCCGAGAGACAAGCATGTGTAAACCACAGACAGTCACCCTGCTCTCAAGCAAACCAATGCCTTGCTCCAGTTCGCGGTGATGCAGTTGCATGTTAGTGGGCTATTATTGCAAGCACTAGTGTTGTCCACTTATCTACACACACTAACTATAAATGACTACTGTATATGTGCAGTCATGTTGCTATTGACATGAGCATACTGCTGTCAACAGTAGCTGCCTGCACTCTAGGAACCCACACAGTGAGCCCTTCTCGACACCAGAAGTGCTCTGTCAGGTGGTGCCCCCAAGCACAATGGTACGAGTTGGGACATGGAGAGGGGGGTCTCTTACTTTTGCCTATGATGCCACACGCAAAGCTACTGCAGGCTCGATGCAAATAAAAATGAAAGAAAATTAATGTGGCCAAAGGAAGTAGGCACAGGGATAAAACACTCGGAGGTCACTGGTACAGATTACAGGTGATTTCTGTGGAGCATTTTTCACTCGATAATTCCACTTCAAAAGCAGCAAATGCAACATCAAGTACACAATTTAAAACATGTGGAAAGTGAGGTGTGTTTGTAAGTGCACCTCCTCAGATCATAACAAACCTTTTGACCACAGGACATGCAAAAAGGAACTAGAGTGAGCACGGAAGCATTCCTGCCAGTTTTCTTTTGCTTTGCACCTCTGGTTTAATTTAAATTACACACCACATGAGCAGGTGTCACAGAGCAATCTATAAGGGGTGCATCTACCAGGGAAACGATTAGCAGGCATGCAAGAGTAGCTGTGAGGATAAGCAAAGAGAAAAAGAAAAAGGCAAACATCCTTGCAGCTGAAGATGAGTACCATTCGCAACCAAATGTGCTAACCTGATGTATGTTTCGTGCACACAACTTAATCTCAACTACCTGTAACAGTTCCACAAGCACCACTCCTTGCAGCTAGGTCAACCAGGAAGGCCAGGCACCCCCAAGCTCAGATTTTAATTGCAGGACTAATAGTTTCAAAAATTCCTTCTTCCCATGAACCGTTCGAGAATGGAATAGTCTGAGCCGCGTTGTCATGGAATGTCCAACACTCGAGTCTTTTTTTGAAGATGCTTTAAAATCATTTTTAGTAACAAACTCTGTCCTTGTCATTGCTTGTCAACGTGCATTTTATGTGGCACCCACTCCTGCCAAGGGCCTTTGTTCAAAGGCTGGCAGTATTATTTAAATAAGTAAATGAGCACATCTGAGAGGACTTGGACAGTGAATCTAAATCAGTTACTGATTCCCGCATGTCCACAGAAAGCTTCGTGCATGCCATTAGCTCACTGCGAAAATAATAGAACAAAGTAAAACACCAACAGTTTCATATGATGAAGAAATAGTGTCTAGCTCGAGTCGATGTCCCAGAATGCCAAAATGCACTCACCTGCGAGTTGACACGGTAGAAGACCAGCGGCCCTTCGTCGTCGTTGAGCCATCGCTCCAGCGGCTGCCCCTCATCATCGGGTTCCGTGTAGAATGCATCCGCATCCAGGTCTGGCATGGGAACGCATTCTTCCACTTCCTCCATGCCTGCAACAAATAAAAAAATCCACGGTCTGATGTGTACACACCACTGCTGTACTACACCACCATTCCATGCACATATCTGATGTTCCAATCTTTGCTGTCTCTCAGAGTGACAGCTGAATGAAATGAACTTTACAGTAGCGTTTTCAGTCATCCCCGATTAACTTTTCCTCACATGTACGCTCCTTTACAGCTCCACTACTGTGTTAACAACAAGATTTTAAGGGCTCGACCTCCGTCCTCATCACATTTCAAGTGCACTGAACTTGCTTTTAACTTCAAGTTCCTGTGTGCCTACCCAGTAAGGAACTGAATGTTGAGTGTGGGATTTGAAAATAAGCAAAGAAGCAATGACTCCTACTAGACACGAACTACAGTGCCTTTTGTCACATCAAGCATAGTAAACACGTATATGCCTAGCGTCCCACATATAGGACACGGCTTTTTTGCACAGTAACACCAAAAGTTAATTGTGCAAAAGCATGCTCCCACTAGCATAGGTTCAAGAGGGCCTAAACGTTTCCAGTGCAAGGGATGTGCTATGTGAGTTCAGTTTTAAATGCCCTGTGCGCATTGAGAGAGATCTGTCAGTCTTCTCTGGATGCCATTTTTGAAATTCGACCCCACCAACTATTCTGCAAGAAAAACAAAAATTTTGCACATTGTCATAAGGAAACCATCGCGTGTGATGATAGATGTGATTCTGAAGTCGATGTCATATACCTGAAGCGTCACCACACGTAACAGGTAGTGAATTTGCCTAGTATCCTATAGGCATTGTAGGATGGATCAAAAGTCCTTGATGAGAAAAATATTTCTAACAATAAAAGGATAATTCTGAATTGTGAAGTGAAATAATACAGAAAAATATCATTTTCTTTTTTAAATTTCTGGCTTCGGAACAAATAGGTTAAGTTTTATGACAATATGTAGGGGCTCCTCTAGGTGGAAAGTGGCCAAATGTGAATGAGAAAAATTACACATGGAGTGTATGAGCAAGGCACAGCTGGCGCATATTTCAGTTCTCACACAGGTTCACAAGACGATGACATCACAATACGACCCACCAGGCATTTCCCAGCATGACGCTAACCAAAAGTAGTAAAGGCAGGTCAGGCAAAACCACCTTTAAAATCAAAACATAGACAACTGGGGGAAAGGCTGAAAGGTGCACAGTTAACTGGAAAGACAGCTTGGCGGAGCTGCCTCATGGCCTGCCACAAGCCAACAGACTGTGACGCTTACCCCAAAGAAAAGCTGCAGTGCACAAAACCTAAACTGCTTACACGTCTACTAAGCCTGCCACGATGAAATGGTTATGTAGCAGATGACCCTCAGAGAGTAGAGGTCTAAAAATCATTTCGTGAGTTGGGCTGCATTGGCTAACTTCGTATCTTGGGGGCCAATGGCCGAAAAAGAAAGAGAAAAGGCGGTGGGGGGGACCAATGCTTAAAAAAAAGTAATAAACGGGAAATAAAATTTTGACAAAGCTTGTAAATGTAAATTAAAACAAAAAAAAACAAGTCAGAAGCCCCAGCAAAGAAGGCCACTCGTGAACAGAGTTTTTTTTTTTTTTTTCCCAGTCTTTTCAGTTTTTCTGCAGTAGTCTAATTTCTAGGCACTTTTTACAAAAGGCTAGCTGTTGACAGAGGCAGGCATGACTGACATTGAAAAATTATTTGTGATCCTAGGTCATCAAATAGTGAAAAAGGGAGAAGAACAGATGTTTTTCCAGACCGGAGGCTGCAATCTTGCGGCCCTGTGGGCTGCATGACAAGGGTTTGAGGGCCGAGTCTTTCAGACCCCTGCCATGAAAGGAAGCCAAGGCGCAATGGTATATAAAATATGTAAAGTAACAAAGAAGCCTGGGAGCAGCATTGGTGTTCTCAGACAAAGCATGCATCACTTTACAGAGTGCCATGTTATCTTTCCGCTTTGCTCAAACATCACAGCTTTGCCTTGGCAAAGGCTGAGCTACGCACTGTTATGCCTGAAGTGCTTCACTGAACTGAATTAATGGATACCAAGCGAGCCAGAACTTGCGACACTGCATACAGACTTAAAGGCCACAGCCTTTCAAACATGAAGCCTAGCGGATTGATGACTACAGTGCAACCAATTTCGTTTTGTGGACACAACTTTGCTCAGAAAATAGTCCATTTACCACGATTATTTGAATCGCAATTCTAAGCATGTCACAGCAACACGACTGTACCAATGCTGCAACAAAGGCGGCTAAAACTGGTCTGATGCTTTCAAAAATTTCACGCATGCTGCACTAATGCCTCACGCCTTTTCACTCTCAATAATGGAGGTCAACACAGCACATAGATGAAAGCGTGTCCTTAAAAGGCATAACCTAATGCTTATGCTTTGCATTTAGATGCTTCCCTTACTGGCTTATTTGTGCATGAAAATACACAGTAATCAGCCATAAAGTTACGAACACAAAACAAGCACGTGACCCACGCAGAAACTCAAATTTACTAAGCATTAATTAGGGAACACTACTCTGTGGTGCTAATGTCAGTTGACCCTTGCTCGAGCATTTGTGTTAAGTTTGTGGGCAGCGGTACATGATCGTACAGCAAAAGCGCACCTAATAAAAACTAAAAACATGTCCCAATACAGAGGTTACTGGAGAAACAGGGTGAGATGGGATTACCACCTCTGTATTTGCCACTGGTTTAAGGTGCACTGTGATACACAATCAACCTGCACCAATTATATGCAAGCGTATCAAGGTGAGGAAGAAACAAATCACTCTGTCCACCTCTGACTGCAAAGGAAATGCACTTCGAAAGTAAACACTGCTACAGTAAAAATCTTGATCCGTTGCCAACATCTGAGCCACATCCCTGAAAGCATGTAAGGCCTTTCCATCTCGTGGTGTACCGGTACGCACAAAACAAAGTTCAAGGCAAGTAGGGGCACCATTACACCTCGCAAAGCGAATATGAGGATTTCAACTTGACCACCACAATTCCTTACAAGAGCTGACTGACAGTGGTCACTTAAACTATCTCAATTTTTTTTTGTTCCAAATGCTACAACAAAGGTGGCGCACAACGCTTTTATCCTGCCAAGCAGCCGTCAACAAACCAGTTCGGAGAGAGCGCTGACACTTGACGTCTTGAAAGCTTAATCGCATCCGCGGCCGTTACCATCTTGCTTGCAAGAACAAGGAGCTCGCCTCTGAGACTCACTCGGTGTGCTCGCGGCAACGTTTTTACGCCAGGTCGAGGAAGCAAAAGGACACCTAGCTGTGAAAAGAAACAGCGGTGCAAAGAGCCTTGACATTATCCGACACTGCAGCACTAGCGAAAGGAACGGCAAGTGGCAATATAGCGTACACATGTGCTCGCAGCTCGATTCAATGTCTTGTAGGTAATACGGCAAAGCGCGTGGAAGCATGTTCTCCACTTGTTCGACGTCCTAGACTGGCGGAACTTCTCAAGCAAGTTTTTTTCCTCCTGGTCCCCCGTACTTCGATTCGTCACTCAAAAGAAACCATGACGCTTCCGCAGCGTATCACGCAAGAGAAAAATAGAACATAGGCAAGGACGACTCTCGCTCCTCACGGCAGCCCGATAGCTCACACTGTCGTCGACAGCAGAAGAAGAAACCTTGGAAATGCATTAGGATGGTGACGACCGCCGAAAGGACAGGCCGACTGCCGGAGAAAGACGACTGGAATGCTCGAAATGTCGCGAGAGCGCGCCACCACAAACACTGCACGCATGGTTTGCTCGTGCACGCATGTCGATTCATCCGCGAAACGGGATCAAATGTGCTCTGCCCTTGCCTCGGTCCTACTGCGCACGTTTAGGCACCCCTCGCATATTATCCAACGCGCAGGACAGGAGTAACGACGTCCGAAACTTCCTACCTGGAGTTCTTGCAGACAGTCGTTAGAGCGAAACCACGGCAGCCGGCATCCTTGACAGTTTTCCGCGGCGGGAGCGCCTTAGGTCAGAAACCGAGCGCGCACATGAGTGCCCGAACATCAGGTCAAGCTGCTCAAAGACAGAAGGGTGGTATGAAGTTCCGGCAGGCATTAACGTTGCAGGTGGTTCGCCAGCAACCAGCGCGCTAAAAGAAATCGGTGCACTGGCCAAGTCGACGGGCAACCGCGACCACACCACCACACGACGGACGGCGATCCACGGAGAATAAGTAGCATTGCTATTTCGCTGGGAAGCGTGAACATAACAACGTGCTTATTTCGACATGATTAACGCTCACAGCTTCAGCTGGAGTTAAGCACTTGCAGTAAATTAAAAACATATTACTATTCCAGATTAGTAAGAAACAGTATCTGATAAAATGCTGTAAAAACAAAGTGCACTATCAAAAAGCGGAAAATTCAAGACAGGTGTCGATCCGTACGCACACCTTGACGAGGGACACCAAGACATGTGCCCGTCCTCTGCCCAAAAAACATGCATCCAGATAAAGTGGACTATAATGTATTTTCTTGCATATTTTTCTTTTCTCTAAGAGTCTCGCTTCTGGGTTTCTGAGGAAACGAAATGGCGCAATAATTGCCTCACATCTCGTTGGACACCGAACCGCGGCGTACTAATCACGCGCACAACCTGCACACATTTCTTATTGTGTAGGTAGGTAGAAAAACCTTTATTGAAAATGCCGGCAACCGACGGTTTGACGCGTCGTGACGTTGGCCAAGCGTCGACCCGGGGTTATGCCCTCCTCTGCACTACCCCCGTTCGGCCCGTTTGTGGTGGGTCGTGAGGCTTGTGCTTTTCGAGCGCACCCCGGGCCTGCTGGACGGCCCATAGTTGAATGTCCTTGTCTGCAGACTGCACTGCACTTTGAAGTTCGGGCGGGTATATCCTGGAGGTAGCCTCGGTCGGGAACCTGGCACAGTCCCACATGATGTGCCATTGGTCCGCCGGACCAGCTGCACAAACATTGCACACATCGCTCGGATAGAGTTCTGGGTGAAGTACGTGTAGCACTGCCGGGGCGAGGAGTGACCCGGTCTGTATCTGTCTTAGGATGACGGCCTCCTCCCGACTGAGTGCCGGGTGGGGAGGCGGCATTGTCCGTCGAGCTAGGCGGTAACACATGGTAACTTCGCCATAACTGGTTACCACAACGAGACGGCCCATTCGGCGGCGCGAGCGCTTTCTTATTGTGTAAATAGTTTGTGTATACAACCGCGCCGCAAAGGGAGAGAGTAAGGTGGGAGTAAATGAAGAAAGAAAGAAGGAAAAAAGAAAGAAAGAAAGGAAGAAGGAAAGAAAGTAAGAAAGAAAGAGGTGCTGTAATTTCGACCCCCTGGGTATCTTTAACGTGCACTGCCTAGGATCCAAGGTGGAGGGCGGCCTTGTCTGCCCAACGAATTAGGGCATCGAAGGCGTCAATGTCACGGCAAGGGAGCTGGAGATATGGTGTGGAGTAGAGCACGCGCCTGAGTACAAAGGCGTGAAGAAGGTGATATAGTTCGCGCTCCTTCATGCCTCTGTGGCGGCCTCAGACCCAGCGGATGAGGTGTGGGATCGCTTTACTATACGTGCTGGAGTCTCTGGAGGGCAGTGGTGTTCTTCCTATCGCTATGGATATGCATACCCGGTATCCGTATTGTTTCTACCAGCCTTTCATCTATTTCGATGCTGACCAGGTCACCAACAGAATGCTCCGTAATGTAGATGACCGGTCGATCTCCTGCATTACGGAGCATATCAACCAGTGCTGGAAGGAGGGCGCCCTCCTCCTTTTGCGCCCCCGTTTGTTCACACAAGACGCCACGCCACAAATCGCCCATGACACCTTCGACACGCCCATTCCAGGCCTCACCAAAGAAGTCAGCTTTGGACTTATCCTTCGGCCCGCGCAGGTGTCGTCTTTCAAGGCATTGGTTTATTACAGGATGGAAAAACTGGTGGCGGTAGTGGTTTTTATTAAAATAATAGTAAAAAGGAAGGAAAAGATTTTTGCTAGTCTCGGCATCTGCCATCGATACTGAAGCACCTGAGCTGGGGCAGCGGAAGTAAAGGATAGCAGGCAGAATGGAGAAATGAAGTGAAAGAGGTAAGGGGACAGGAAGAGAGGATAGGGGGAGAACTAATATACATAAACTATTTACACAATAAGAAATGGAAAAACTGAAAATTGGTTTTTGGGGAAACTAAATGACGCAGTATCTGTCTCAAATCTGGGCGGACACCTGAACCGCGCCGTAAGGGATGGGATAAAGGAGGGACTGAGAGAAGAAAGGAAGAGGTGCCGTCGTGGAGGTCTCCGGAATAATTTCGACCACCTGGGGGTCTTTAACGTGCTCTGACATCGCACAGCACACGGGTCCCTCAGCGTTTCGCCTCATCGATGGCGCCATTCGGTAAAATTGTGCTGCTTCGTCGGCAATGAATAATAATAATAATTGTTTTTTTGGGGAAAGGAAATGGCGCAGTATCTGCCTCATATATCGTTGGACACCTGAACCGCGCCGGAAGGGAAGGGATAAGGGAGGGAGTGAAAGAAGAAAGGAAGAAAGAGGTGCCGTAGTGCAGGGCTCCGGGATAGTTTCGACCACCTGGGGATCTTTAACGTGCACTGACATCACACAGCACACGGGCGCCTTAGCGTTTCGCCTCCATAAAAACGCAGCCGCCGCGGTCGGGTTCGAACCCGAGAACTCCGTATCAGTAGTCGAGCGTCCTACCACTGAGCAACGCGACATGTTATCGGTGGAAACCCGGACCGGTTTCGAGGAAAGGAAATGGCGCAGTAAATGTCTCACATATATATTGATGGACACCCGAACAGCTACGTAAGGAGTTTGACCTCTGGCTCACTTGAAGGTCAAAACCGCAAGCACCGCGAACTCATTACGAGGTAGCATAGTGAAGCTTTCGCTTCAAAATGAAAATTGCTTTTTGAGGAAATGAAAGGACGCACTAACTGTTTCACTTATCCCGGTGGACACGCGAACCACGCCGTAAGGGAAGAGATAAAGGAGGGAGTGAAAGAAGAAAGGAAGAAAAGTGCCGTAGTGGAGGGCTCCGGAATAATTTCGACCACCTGGGGATCTTTAACGTGCACTGACATCGCACAGCACAGGGGCACGTTAGCGTTTTGCCTCCATCGTAACGCTGCCGCCGCGGTCGGGTTCCAACCCGGGTACTCCGGATCAGTAGCCGAGCGCCCTAACCTCTAAGCCATCGCGGCGGGTCTTTTTTTTTATTAATCACGTTTCTCGATTTCTTGGGTCTGCTACCACCTCCCTTCGGCGTGAAATTTTTCAAGTGCGAGGAATTCAAGATGATGGTCCCCATAGTAAATCGATATAGCAACCAAATTTATGATTCAGTGGTGAGGTCGCTGATTTTGTGACGTCATACTTAACTAATTACGTGGTTATGTTTCATCGCTTTTAACTCAGTAATTAATGAGGTAATCATGAAACGGATTAGATATTTGGAATCCTCTATATGAGTAGAACAAGCTAAACATCAATATTAACTAACAAAGTTAATATTTAGTTATGATTATGGTTACATTTAATAGCTTATAATTAATTACCGATGATGTCATGATCTAACTAATAGCATATTCGCAACGGGCTCTATGAGTAGAACACGTTAGACACCCATATCGCCTAATTTGGTTAATATTTTAATTATAGTTAGGCTTAATATGGCAGCCGTGACGTTAGCACTCGGCAGCACACAATTTCATACCTCATGGCGACCGAGCAGGCGGGGACAAACTCAGACAGATCAGAAAAAAAGAGTCT
The DNA here is from genome assembly GCF_052857255.1 of Amblyomma americanum. NCBI lineage: Eukaryota > Metazoa > Arthropoda > Arachnida > Ixodida > Ixodidae > Amblyomma > Amblyomma americanum. The sequence goes on from NC_135503.1 coordinate 142,411,251, forward strand.
ATTGGCAACGTCACCGACATAGAAGAGTGGTCCGAAAAACTAAGGAACCACGCGGACAATGCATCCACCACCCTAAAAGACGAGGACGCACCGCCAAACGTAGAAAGTAAATTATTAAATATGTGGAACAGAGAAGGGGATCTGGAAAAGAGGCTCAAAGCCCAGCGATGAAACAGTAACGTCAGAACTAGCTAGACACAACAAAAAAGTAGAAACGTACGCAATGAAGCTAAATGAACAAAACTGGTGGTGCAATAGATGTGGCGATAAAAAGGCATGAGTCAAGTCTGTGTTACTCGAGGAATTGTTGAACTTGACAAGGGCCGAACCGAACTCTTGGTGACCAATTTTGGTTGTGAACCTCAGTGTTTGCCTGGCAGAACAGCTATTGCGTATTTCGAGGAACTCAGCGAATTCCCGGGACAGCACGCTTTGTCCGGAGCCCCGGCACCAGTGGAGGAACCGACCACTCCCATAAACGCTGACGTGAATCCAAACCTCCCAACTAACCAGAAACGCTGCTTGGAAAGCGTTATCCAGTCTTTCTGCGACTGCTTTGCCTCGACCTCCAAGGTTCGGCAGACACCGCTCACAATATATATCCAAGGCGTGGAACATCCTCAGACACCCACTAGATCCTGAAAAATCGAAAACGCAAGCAAACATAAATCATATGAAAGCTAGACATGACTTCGAAGGGACGGATAACCAGCCAATCGAAAAATTAAAGCTAACCTCTCTCTCTATCCTCTCTTCCTGTCCCCTCACCTCTCTCATTTCACTTCTCCATTCTGCCTGCTATCCTTTATTTCCGATGCCCCAGCTCAGGTGCTTCAGTATCGATGGCAGATGCCGGGGCTAGCAAAAATATTTTCCTTCCTTTTTACTATTACTTCATTAAAAAAACCCTTACTACTACCATACGTAGGCCAAGAAGCCGAAACACCACCAAATTACACGGGCAAATCTAGATGCCCCCATCGCGCAAAACCGAGGTTTGAGCAGAGATAATCGGCCCATAAACGAAATCTGCTCCGGACCAGATGTAGTCAACATAGTGTGCTGTGCGCGTGTTTTTATTGCTCCATCATGAACTAATCACGCGCGCAACCTGTACACGTTTCTTATTGTGTAAATAGTTTGTGTATATTACCTGTCTCCCTATCCCCTCGTCCTGTACTCTCTCCTCTTTCATTTCTCTATTCTGCCTGCTATCTATTTATTTATTTATCATCATACCCACAGCGCCATGGTCTGGCATTACAGTGCAGGGGGGGTTGAAAAAGAAAAAAGTACACAAGTACCACCGCGTGCAGGTGGTTCAAAAAACGATAACATTCAGATAGAAAGAACACGAAATTATTTTACAAAAAAATAAAGAAAAAACTGGCACAGCATGGAAGAAAATGAATCATTTAATGGTATAGAAACTACTTCCGCGGGCAGCTTGTTCCATTCCGAAATTGTCTTGGTTAAAAATGACCTTTTAAAAAGGTCAGACCGGCATCTGTATTCTTTGACTTTAAGTTAATGATCTATTCGTATAGACACATAATCAGGGTTGACTATATATTTGGTTCTGTCTATTCCAATTCTTGAATGAAATATATTATGAAAAATTTTAAACGCAGCACTTTCCTACGTTGTTGAAGTGTGTCCCAACCCAAAGGTTTTTAGCGCTCGTTACACTGAAATATCGGCCATAGTTATTAAAACAAAACGAACGACCATATTCTGAACTGTTTCTAGCTATTGAATGTCAAGCAAGGATTTCGGCTCCCAGACTGTGCAAGCGTATTTAGTATGCTTCTAACATTTGTATTATACACTAGTTCTTTTGTCTTTAAAGGAAAAAGTTTTGCGTTACGTCGTAGGAAGCCTAAAACTCGGCAGGCTTTGGCAGTAACAAAATCCACGTGACGGCGCCAAGACATTGCACTGGATAAGTATTTTCCACTTTATTTCCGCTGCCCCAGCTCAGGTGCTTCAGTATCGATGGCAGATGCCGAGGCTAGCAAAAATCCTTTCCTTCTTTTTATTATTACTTTAACAAAAAAAAACCACTCACTACTTACTCCGGGGCCCGATGGGATCCCAAACACGATCTTCAGAAACCTCGATGACGTATCAATATCGGCGTTAACAGAACACATGAACAGGGTATGGGATACCGGGAGCCTTCCCCAAGCGCGGAAAAAAGGCAAACGTAGTCCTCATAGCTAAACCAAGCAAACCACCCAAATTACAAAACCTAAGACCCATCTCGTTAACCTCGTGTGTGGGCAAACTTATGGAATACGTAGTACAGACCAGATTAACAAAACACATGGAAAAAGAGGACCTCTGGCCACAAGAAATGGTAGGCTTCAGACCGGGTCTCTGCACACAAGATGTTATGCTCCGACTTAAACACGACATCCTCGGTCTAAGCACCAAGGACACAAAGGCCATCCTAGGCCTATACCAAAGTCTTATAACGTAAAACATGACGCAATACTCGCTGCAGACTTCAAGAAATCGGAGTAGGTGAGAAAGTATACAGCTACATCAAAGACTTTCTATCGAACAGAGAGATAATCATGAATTTCCAGGACATTAAATCCCCCACAACCAAACTAGGGAGCAAGGGCACCTCTCAGGGCTCCGTCCTAATTCCGTTTCTATTCAACATAGCAAATTATTAAATCGAATTCAAGACCTGAAGCTCAGCATGTACTTACGCTGATGACAAATCTTTGGATCAATAAGGACAGCTATGCGGAGATAGTACAGAAGTTGCAAACTGCCGCAGACGTGGTGGTTAAATACGCGGCATATAGAGGTCTATCCTGCTCCCCGGAAGAATCGGAATTTTTCATCTACCATACGAGAAAAAAGAGAGACGTAGACATAAAAATTATGGTAGAAAACACTCTCGTCCCGACAGACAGACAGACAGACAGACAGACAGACAGACAGACAGACAGACAGACAGACAGACAGACAGACAGACAGACAGACAGACAGACAGACAGACAGACAGACAGACAGACAGACAGACAGACAGACAGACAGACCGAAAAACTTTATTCAGCAAGTGAGTTTTAGACCCAGCTGGGTCCCTGGGCCACTGCGCGGTCCCACACTGCATCAAGTAGGTCATGCCGGGACATGACGTCGGCAGCCCGAGTCACCGCAGCAAGCTGCGATGTCAGGTCTGCAGACATAAGCAGGACTTCCCAGTCCTCCCAGCTCGAGATGGCGTGCTGTCCCCGCGGGGGAGGGTCAGCAGGGCAGCCGAAAAGGATATGGGAGAGTGTGGCGTGGGGGTCACCACATAGGGAGCATGCAGGGGATGTGCCGCAATAGTGGGATAAAAGCTGAGGGGATGACAGAGAGCGGGTCTGGAGGCGTCTGAAGAGGATCTGTTGGGAGTGCGTAAGAGAGGGGTCGGGAGGAGGGTAAGTCCGACGGTCCAAACGGGGTATTTGCGTGAGTTCCGCAAAGGTGTGCGCCCGCTCCCTCGAGAATCCTGGATCGAGACTGTCCTGAGCCCGGCAAATCAGACCTCGGGCCAATTTATCGGCAGCCCCGTTTCCAGGGTTCCCAGAATGAGCCGGCACCCACTGAAGCTCTACCCTGCGCGGTAAATTTTGGGTAGGGGTGTTCAACAATTGCCAGGCAGGGGCGTGAATCCTGCCCCTGGCAAAGTTGTGCAGAGCCGTTTTGGAGTCGCTGAAGATGTATTGGGCGTCCGAATGTGCAAGGGCTAGTGCGATGGCGGTCTCCTCTGCCTCCTCAGGCGTAGAGCCCGAGGGAAGACGGTGAGTTAGGGGGTGAGGTAGGGTTGGATTGTAGTAGAAGAAATAAGAATCCTGGGAATGTTCATTCAAGCCAATGGATAAAACACAAGCTCCATTAGGAAATTAGAAAACTACGCGCTAAGGCGCTAAGGAAAAACGCCAAGGCGCTCGTGTGCTGTGCGATGTCAGTGCACGTCAAAGATCCCCAGGTGGTCGAAATTATGCCGAAGCCCTCCACTACGGCACCTCTTCTTCCTTCCTTCTTTCACTCCCTCCTTTATTCCTTCCCTAACGGCGCGGTTCAGGCGTCCAACGATATACGAGTCAGATACTGCGCCGTTTCCTTTCCTCCAAAACCAATTATTATTATTGCAACTATACGGCACAAGCCACGGGCACATTCAGAAGAGCCTCGCTCAGAGGTCACTGCCTGAAAGAGCGCAGCCTCCTAAAAATGACCCAAGCTTACATTATTAGTCGCATTTGGTACGCCACATCCTTTCTAAACATTAAGAAAACGGAGCGCGACAGAATCGACGTCATATTTAGGAAATGCGTGAAGCGAGCACTAGGACTCCCCATATCCACTTCAACGGAAAAGCTCGAAGGAATGGGAATCCACCGTAGATGGCAGAAACTAACTGAGGCGGTAAGAATCACGCAGCTATTAAGACTGAGCCAGACAAAAACGGGGAGAACCATCCTCGGGTGGATAGGCCTCCAACTAGACAGAGGCCGACACGAAAAAAAAAGACATTCGCCTAGACATGAGGAAGTATTTATTGATCCCACACTACCGACAAACACGCACCCGATGCACAGTAAAGAACACAGAGAACACAAAGCAAAAACCATCGTCAAAAATATAGAACACAAGACAGCCGAGGTGGTGGTGGTATAAACTTTATTCCATACAGGGGAGTTTAGGACGCACAGGTCCTTGGGCCCCCTCACGGCCCCGCTGCACTCAAACGTTCTTGTCCCGGAGGCTCATGACGCTGGCAGCCCGGCCTGTGGCGATGGCTTGCTTGGCCGGGTCCTCGGAGCGCAGTAGGGTCTACCAAGCCTCCGAAGTGGTGAGGTGCTCCAGGCCCCGCGGGGGAGGATCCGCCGGGCAGAGGAAAAGGATATGATCGAGAGTGGCTTTGGGGTGGTGGCAGAGGGTACCGGAGGGGTTTGTGTGGACTTGGTGATAGCGCGAGCGTATATAAGGGGAGGGTAAGGTGCGTGTTTGGAGCCGCCTCCAAAGTGTCTGATGATAATTGTCGAGAGAGGGATGGGGTGGGGGGTACAGCCGACGCTCGGCTTTGCAAGCCTGCGTCAGTTCACTGAAGGAATGCATGCGCTCCCGTGAGAACCCCAGATCGGAGGCCGCCGGTGCCCGGTTGAGAGAACCTCGGGCTAAAGCGTTGGCAGCCTCGTTTCCGGGAAGCAGCCTATTTCCACGCGTCACGCGGAAAACATTGAAGCGGCAGTATCGGCAATGGTAGGAGACAGTATACCCAAAATTACGGCCTCATCACACACCCGAGACATAATTACGAGCCCGCCGCGGTGGCTCAGTGGTTAGGGCGCTTGACTACTGATCCGGAGCTCCCGGGTTCGAACCCGACCGCGGCGGCTGCGTTTTTATGGAGGCAAAACGCTAAGGCGCCCGTGTGCTGAGCGATCTCAGTGCACGTTAAAGATCCCCAGGTGGTCAAAATTATTCCGCAGCCCTCCGCTAAGGCACCTCTTCCTTTCTTTCTTTCTTTCTTTCTTTCTTTCTTCACTCCCTCCTTTATCCCTTCCCTTACGGCGCGGTTCAGGTGTCCACCGATATATGAGACAGATACTGCGCCATTTCCTTTCCCCCAAAACCAGTTATTATTTTTAGACATAATTACCGTCGAAGAAGTAGCAGTCGCGCTCGCTTAATTGCGTCGGCACCAGAGCATACATAATAATTAGCGACAGCAAAATGGCCATCTTGAATTTTGCGAATAATAATTGGTTTTGGGGAAATGAAATGGCGCAGTATCTGTCTCATCTATCGTTGGACACCTGAACCGCGCCGTGAGGGAAAAGATAAAAGTGGGAGTGAAAAAGAAAGGAAGAAAGAGGTCCCATAGTGGAGGGCTCCGGAATAATTTCGACCGCCTGGAGATCTTTAACGAACCCTTAATTATTGTATATATTGCCTTAAGTATTGTATATATCTATTGCATATTTATAGAGTAAGGTGTATAACGATTACTGCAGTCTGATGCTTGAAATTAATAATGTTTTGAACACAACCATGCGTCTCCTCACTGGATTAAACTTAGTGATGCGAACAAAGCCTAGCTTCAGAAGGATCGACATCTGAGCTGTGTAGTCTTTTCTACGTTCTTGTCTTCTTGAGTGTACTAAACTTTTCCTTAAAGCCTAGATTTTGCAGAAAACAGAATGCAGATTAATCACAAAGTGAACATAAGTGGTGGTGTTTAGAACAACACGCGTTTCAAGTAAGTTTTGTTGTTTTCCTTGTAATAAAAACAATAATATTAATCCCGTTGATCGCACTTCGTTCTTTATAATTTGGTGGAATTAAAATGAAACATGGCATACTTCCTGTAGCATAGCAGGCGACATGGGGTCAGTATAGGGAAAGGGGCCTGCAAGCGCATTAGCCAAGGGCCGCCATTTTTCTTAATCAGGCCCTGTGAGCCACCGCGGCGGGTAATCTTAATTGGCCGTTGTGTGTCTCCGTTGTGATTGTGAGCTTAGAGGAAAGGAAAGGCGCAGAGTATCACATATCGGTGGGTACCTCAACCACGTCGTGAGGGAAGGGAGGAAATTTGTAGTGAGAGAAAAGACAGGAAGAAACTCCGTAATGGAGAGGGCAGAATTGCGTCTCCGTTGGCTTTGCATTCGTTGACGGCACCCAGAGTTGCCAAATCGTGGCAAATTTCCCGTGTCGTGGGAAAATCAAGCCACTAAGGGAATAAGGGAATTTTGTTTAATAACCCATTGAAAACGTTTCGCTAAAGACCAGTGTTCTAAATGTGATTTATCGGGAAAATGTGCAGAGATGGATGGAAATTGCTGTTATCATGGCGGCCTGACTAGCGTCGCGAGAAGAAATTTGGCGTGATGTTTCCATTTAATTTGCTGCCTAGCCTTGGATACAGAGCCCTGGCCTATTCAGGTTCATCCAGGCTTCGAGTGCTGCGTCCTTGGATTGCTTCCAGCTTTAGTGGCAGTGGCCCTTCCATTAATTGCTTCCAACCACTCCCAGCTCTTTAGTCACACAATACCCTATGTACGCATGTCGTTGTAAAGGAATTCCTGAAAATGTCTACGGTCGATACAGGAGAGGCTAGAAAGCAAATGGAAGCATCAACGCAAAAACTAATAAAAACGAATTGGTGATGGACGATGATGTGTTCAAGAACAATCCAGCCCTGATGTCTAATATTAGAGGGCTTTGTATTTATTTTATTTCACTCATTCTTGTATTTGGTACATTGGTTGTATTCACTCTAAAATTACAATATTTTGAAAAACTATATTTGTGGGAAAAAATTGCAAAATTTTTAGCCGACAACTGGGAAAAACCAACTGGCCAATGCGGCAACACTGACCACAGCACACAGACGCGTACATCACTGGCGCTCGGGCGGTACGGTTTCCATGACATGGTTGACACGCGCACAAAACATGACGCACAGAGGTCCTGTCGCCGCTGCCTTCCCGTCTTTAGACCGACGAGGTCGCAAAAGGTTGCACCCACGCTGCCACCCGCAGAGGCGAAACCGTCGTGTTATCGCCGGGCTCCGCGTTCGGATTAGTTAACGTCTTCATTAAGGTTTCTTTCGCCTGTCCTCCAAATTCAAATCCGCAACACCTGTGCGATGTCAGTGCGCGTTAAAAAAACCCCAGGTCGCAGAAATTACCGAAGCCCTCCTGTACGGCGTCTTCATAGGTTGATTTGCTTTAGAAAGTAAAACTCCATTAACTTAACCCAAACTCAAACCGAGCACGGTCATAGCATCACCTATCGTACCTCAGCTCCAGCTATTCGCGTTTACTTCCATCTGTGCCACATAGATAGCGCTGCGTTGTACACAGCGGGACTGATTTATTCAAGGCATTGGAGTTTAAGGACAGTGAAGGGAAGAATTATTTTATCGGGTAGAAGTAACCAAGCGAAATTTATCTGATTTGGGGCTAAAATCAAGACAAGACAAGACAAGACAATCAAGACAAGACAAAATTTCACAAGTCATGACTAGGTGGCTTGAACCACCGCCCGATTTAAAGGGTTCAGCCTTTTCCACAAATCCATCTATCCATCCATCCTCATGGGAGTTTGTTGAAATGCTTTATAGAGTAGAACGCGATTGTTATCGGGTCCCGTTTCGAAATTCTCATTCTCATAATTACTCATGCACGCATCAGTAAACAAAAACACTTCACGAAGCTTAAATCCTCAACGAATTATCTAGGTCCACTTTTATTAAGTTCGAACCAACGAGCTTTCGTAGCGTGGAAGACGAAGCCGTTCTGAACGGCTGTGTATTGAAATGCTTCTAGCTGGAAACAGCGCGTCTGCCATTGGCTGCAGGTCTTCGGACCACTGGAGTTACCAAGGACTAGTACAAAGTTGTCCGGCCTCGACTTCCTACCGGTGTTACCCTCAACACCGTCTCTCTGCATGCTAAGCTCAAGGGTCACCTATTTCAGGCTCCCGACTCCGACACGCACTCGCGCATGTTCTGGACTTAACCGAGATTCTGTGTATTGACCATTACCAAATGAGCCCCGTTTTGATGGATACCCGGGATAGCAGTTCAGAGTTCCTTGTCAAAGGTCTGAAGTGTATCGTATTTGACCGGGACACCAAAAACGTCATGGTTAAGCTGCTAAGGCTTCCGTGTTATATAGAGCACTGGAGGATTGTGAAAGCTTTGGAGCCTTTTGGAACTGTCAAACTATCAAGCGTGAGAAGTGGCGCTGCCCCGGAATGGAGCACATGGAAACAGCGAACCGTGAAATCTCGCTCACGCTCAAGGAGGGAGTGTCAGCAAGTAGAATTCCTCACAAGCTCAATGTTCTCGGAGTACATGCTTTAGTTGTGATCCCAGGAAGGCCTCCGCTGTGTCTTCGTTGTAACCGTGTGTGCCATGTACGGCGTCAGTGTCGTACGCCTCAGTGCACCCGACGATTTGGACACACAATACCGCCGCAGTGGCTCGGTGGTTATGGCGCCCGGCTGCTGACCCGAAAGGCGTGGGTTCGATCCCGGCCGCGGTGGTCGAATTTCGATGGAGGCGAAATTCTATAGAGGCTCGTGTACTGTGCGATGTCAGTGCACGCTAATAACCTCAGGATTTCCGGGAGTCCCCATCACCGTCGTCTTTGTGAGTCGGATGTGTAATCACTCAGCGTGGAGCACGAAAAGCAGTGAGACCGATTTTGTCGTCGCGAAGAGGCTGGTGGGCTTTTCGGCCGTTCATTGTTCGGGCTAGGGGTACGGAGGGGTGAAGGCAAGAAGTTGGCGCGACGGTGCGGGGTCAGTCTAATCTGTTCAGCACAAAATTCTAAGAAAGTTTAGTATGAGTCCACCCCTGCCGTCACGGAAGCAAAGTCTGTTTCCTTGCCTTTCCTGTCTAACCTCTACTGCGGTGCTACAGGAGGTTGACAGCGGTCCCCCCTCTCTCAAGGTCATCTTGAAGTCTAACGGCGATATTCCAGAAGTTACTCAGAAGGGGGAACCCGGCTGCACAAAGAATGCGAGAGTGTCGTCTCGGAACGAGAACTTTTGCTTGGAAAACAAGCCTTGCGGAAAGCTGACTTACAGATTTTTCCAGGTGGTCCATTAGTGCGCAGTAGTTGGTCGCATCGAGGGGACGTTGTGAAAAAGCACGTTCAGCAAACTCCTATCCTGTTCAAAAATTCAGTCGTCAAAATTAGCGGACGAGGAGGCTTTGCGCATGCGCAGGACGTTACTGGAAAAGTGGTCCATTCCAGTGGCTATATATAAAGAAGCGCTTGGGAAGGGCCTGGGGAGTCGACCTTTAGGGAGCTTGCCGGAAGCTCCATAAGCGATCAAAAAAAAGCGATCAAGGAAGGCCGGCCCCGTTTGTCAACCTCCGTGGACAGTTCCAGCCTTTTGGGGGCTTATTCGGTTATGTACCCCTCTATCTGCGCTTAAATTATTATTATAGTTGAGTATGACTGCTTAGTCATGCTCATTTTTAAATAGAAAATTCGTTAGAGATACAGGTTAAATGAAAGCACTGACAGCGCTGCAGGTCATCATTAACCAAAGCGGTTGACTAGTATGGAACCGAGAACCCATGGTGCTTGTTTTCTTTATTGCCATGGCTCCGTCTTATTTTCAGCCAAATATATTCTTTGTCAAAATAAAATTCGTATTTCAGCAACATTTTTTTGCAGTGCGTGCAATTAACTTAAATCGTGTTTATCCGCAACTGGAAATATTGAGCTCAGATATCCCGTTTAAAAAACCTTTGATAATACACATAAAATGCATCGTGTTTGAGCCATGTGGTGGGAGAATTGAAGCAATCTGAGCGATGTGGAGAAGACCTTCGCCCTCACCATTTATTTTGGTGTTTGGATATATTAAAATTTCACTTCAAGGCTTAGAAGTAAACCGTATAGTCAGATGACTATTAACCACAGTTGAACGGTACTACGAAACTGCGCTGACGGATGGGACGGAAGAGGAGACAGACACATGCACTGGTGTCTGTCTCCTCTTCCGTCCCATCCGTCAGCGCTGTTTCGTCGTACCGTTCAACATGAACCAGCCAGCCCGACTCAGCCCTCTCCTTGGACCACAGCCGTACACAGGCCCTACGTTGACGGATGTATATGAAACCTTATTTGCCATACAATAAATTTCCAGAATGAAACAAAAGCACAGTTCGCATTTAAAATGTGACTTGTTGAATTCCAGGGGGAAAATCTTAACTGCTCTATCTGTTTTCCATTTGATTACAGCTGGAATCCACTGGAAATAGTTCCATAAACCATTTGGGAACTTTCGCACACATCTATATATATATATAGTTTATTGAAATCTGAAAGGCAGGTATTGTGACTCAAAGCTGCGCATGGACTATAGGAGACGCCATCGCGAACGACTCCGTATTAATCTTGGCCAAATGGGTACAATGTGCGCAGACAACGCACAGCCCATGAGCGTCTTTGCATTTGCTCTCCATCGAGATGCAGCCACCACGGCCGGGACTCGATCCAATATCCTTGGGCTCAGCAGCCTAACGCCATAGCTAGCGAAACCATCGAGTAGGGACATGAAAATGTGAGGTTATCTCATACATCATAATCAGGTATCCTCAATGCACATGATACCATATGCCAGAGCGATAATTTTTTTTCAGTTAACATGCAGCACTGCATCGGTGCCCATTGTGCAGGCTCATCTGCGTATCAAATCCGGCCACTGCAATCAGCAGCTGTGACGCGCTGTGAGTAAGTGATGGTTCACAAAGCCAGCTCGCCGAAAACCGCGCCGTCCGCTGCAAAGCAAGAGACAGAGTGGGTTAGTACCGCTTCCTCCCTGCATTTTTTCGTGTCTGTAAAGACATTTCTATTCCTACTATCGTGATCGGAAACACAACGGTTAGCACTACCGTCACTGCTGCCTCACCAACAACGCTTCTACCGTCGCTGTGCGAAGTATTCATGATGCACGCCGAACAACCAAAACCTGCCCGAAGTTTCGTGGTGAACACACACAAAGGTAAACGTATTTCTCAGCACTGCATGCGCACGGATCATGATGGTGCACTGACACCCACGGAAGCGCCCAAGGCAACGGCTGCAGTGGTTCGCGCTTGTAAAGTGAACTAGAGCCGTTGCGCTGGTGGAAAAGTCGCGTTTTTCCATCCGCGGAAAAGATCATAAGCGGAAGTAGTGGAAGTGTGGTGCCTAGCATAAGCCAGTGAAGGAAATTGATTTGGCTTGAAGCGACTCTAACCGAAACTACAGGTCCTTTCGCATTCGTTTTATTGCGAAGCAATACTACTTTAGGTCGCACTTCAGCCCGTTCCGTGGCGAGGCGGTGGTAGGCACCATTGACCTTTGGCGTGACCTCGCTGCGTGACGTCACACCACGTGACCTAGAGTGACGTCACACCAGCTGTGTAAAAACGGGGCCCCATCTCACGCCGTCGCGAGGCGAGGTGGTCGCCACCAACGGCAGCCTAACTCCCGCTCCTCTCACCAGGGGCGCTACGGTCGGTGTGACGTCACACCAGCTGTGTAAAAACGGGGCCCCATCTCACGCCGTCGAGAGGCGAGGCGGTAGCCACCAACGGCGGCTTAACTCCCGCTCCTCTCACCAGGGGCGCTACGGTCAGAGTGACGTCACACCAGCTGTATAAAACAGCTCCGCTCCTCTCGCCAAGGCAGGGGTTCGTTCTGTTGTGGCAGTGGTACGCATTGCGCCGTCGCCGCTTCTCCTCGGCTTGCGCCGCCGCTGTTGCGTACTCCTCGTCTTCGAACGGGCCCTCTCGCCGTTCGCGCGGGAAGCTCCGCCTCCCGCGGTGCCCGTCCTCCTTTTGGGCGGGCACTCCCTTGCTCTGCGCCGGCTGCCCGCCTCCTCCGGGCTGCCTCGCTACTGCTGGGACCATGGCGGCCTCACGCCGCTCCTGGAGGACACTACCATCCACCGCCGCAGTGCCAGCCTGGGTGTTGAACCAGCTACGTTCCTTCGCCACCTAGAGGATAGCGTACAGTTCCTTCTTGCTCAGACCCAGCAGGGCCGCCGCCTTCTCGATGCCCCTACCAACATTAAGGCCCCCAGGCGCCGCAGCCCCTCCCCTGCTCCCAAGGTGACAGACTACTCCCCGGCCCTCACTCGCCTTCGTGCTAAAGCCAAGGAATTCCTCAAGGCCAAGGAAACCGCTGCCGCTGCAAATCTCCCTCCTCGCACTAAGAGGAAAGCTCAAGGGAAGAAGATTACCTCCCCTCCTGCTCCCCTGGACACATCGTCACAGGAGACTACCTCCTCGCCACTTCCTGAGCCTCAACAAGAGCCCCACCTTCCGACTGAGGAACCCACTGTCATCTCAGTCCCACCCCAATCTGAGGCCCCGGCTGCGGTGCTCTCCAACTCAGCCTCCCCCCAGCTTGACCATCCAGGCCTCCCAGGGGCGGACATCGTCCACTTTCCCCCCCTCCCACGAGAGGACACTGCACCTTCCTGTCCCCCCCCCCCTCCTACTTCGGACGGCAACCCCCAGCCCTCGGAATCTCCTATACAGGAATTGCAAGGGGACACCAACGTAATTGAGCATCCCAGCACCCTCCCAGCAGCAGATGCATTCACCCCGGATGTCCATCCCACGGCAGAAGAAGAGTGGACCACTCAAGTAACTCGTGGGCGCAGCCGTCGTCCTCGCCGCCCTCCCCTTCCCCCCGAGACAGTGGACGGACTTGTGGGGACTATCCTCTTCCGCCCCCAAAAGAAGGGCACCTCTTTCCGGCAGCTCTGCAAGTTCCGCATAGCTGCCGAACTCTCCTCCATCCCTGGAGTCTCTTCCGTGAGGGTAAACCCCGCACGCAATATCGTCGCTGTGGACGTCCTCCTCCTGGACACACGCAGCCTCGTCGGTGTACCCGTTCGCCCGCGACCTGCCGCGGACAAGGGCACCTCCATGGGATACGTCCATGGCATTCCTGCGGACGTTGGGGATTCAGACCTCCCTTCAGCCATCGAGGCATCCGTGCCTATTCTGGGTGTTCGTAGAGGCCCGCCCAACACACTCCAGATCCGCTTCGGGGCACCACTCCCGCCACCCCACGTTTCAATATTCAAGCTCCGCCTGCCTGTCCGTCCGGCCCTTCCTCGCCCCATCCAGGGTGGCCGATGCGGCCGCCTCGACCACGTCACGGCCGGTTGCACCCTGAAAGAACGCTGCCGCCGCTGTGGACGCCAACATGGCTCCTCTCCCTGTGACGCCCCTGCACCCCGCTGCTTTAACTGCGGAGGGGCCCATCCCGCAGACTACCCAGCATGCCCACGATGGCAGGAAGAGCGACGGGTGGCAGCGGCCGTCAACGCAGCAACAGAGCCTGTCTCCCGGAGAGCCATCAGAGCCAACCTCCGGACAGGGGAGATGTCCTATGCCCAGGCTCTCAAAACCCGGCCAACACCTGCTGCCCCTCCCCGGCCACCTCCACCCCCAGAACAGCCCACAGGCACACAAAGCGACCCCGCGCCTGGCCATCCTACGGGCAACACACCCCCAGCCCTCCTAGGAGGGCATCTCGAGCATCTGACGCGGACTTTGGCAGCTACCCTCCAAGCCATTACGCTGCTCCTCCCCGCGGCGTCCCAGTCGCCACCGAGTGTGGCTCATGGACAGCATCCACAGCCAGTCCATCATGGCTAGATCTCTACCAGTAACCCCCCGCCCAAGCTTTCTCCAGTGGAACTGCCGTTCCCTGCGACCACGCAGAGCGGAACTTATCAGCCGCCTTGAGGCTGACCCCTCACCCCCGGATGTCCTTGCTCTTCAAGAGGCTTACCTCCGTCCAGGGGAAATTCGCATTCCTGGCTACGTGGCATACAACAGCAGATCCTCCTGCCTCCTTACCACGTGCTCGGCCGACCCCTGTCTGGACCGTCTACACCCACCAGGAAGATCCAGAGCAGTACTCTTCGTCCGCTCTGACCTCCCTCAGGCAGAAATTAACGTGGACGATGCCACAGTGGCGCCTATGGAGTGTGTGTGCGTCAGAGTCCGTCTCAGGGGTGTCGACACTGCTGTAGCAAGTGTCTATGTCCGCCCTGTAACCCGATGGGACGCCTACTCCTTGCCACATCTTGTCAGCCTTATAGGCGGGGACTGCCTCCTCTGCGGAGACTTCAACGCTGCTCATCCGAGCTGGGGCTCCCGCAGAGCTGATCGCCGCGGCCGTGACCTTACCGCTGCCCTGCGTGGTACCTCCCTCCACATCCTCAACTCTGGTGTTCCCACTTTCGTCCGGAGGGGAGGTGTTCGCTCGTGCATCGATCTGAGCGTCGTGTCTCAACGGTGCGTCTATGAGTGGTGCCCATCCCCGGATACATGGGGATCTGACCACTACCCCATCGTCCTCAGCCCCAAGCCTGGAAGAAGGGCGGACGGACGCATCTGCAAAGTGACCCATTGGGACCGCTTCCGGGACCTTCTTGGCAGCCTACCGCTCCAGGGCGATCTCTTGGCACATGTGGCAAGGTGCGCGGCAGCAGCAACCATCACCTGCGAAGTGCCCCCTCTTCAGCCCGTCCCTGATCTCATGTTGCTCCACCTAAGGGCCCAACGACGGCAGATGGAGAGAAGGGCCCTCCGTACTGACAGAGCCGAAGACTGGACGGCGTACAACCGTCTTGACGCCACCTGCAGACGCGAGCACAACAGGCGCCGAAACGAATCCTGGGAAGGCATTTGTGCCTCCCTCGTTTCTGCCCGCACCCCAGCCAGGGCTTGGCGTCTCTTCCGCTCCCTCCTCGCCCCTCGGACCCAACTCCACCCCCACCTGGCCATTGCTGTCTCCTTGGGAATCACCTGCCAGGAGCTGGCGGAACGGCTGGCTGATGCCTTTTTCCCCTCCGGGGACTCCCGGCCACCAACCCAGGCTCCTGCCCTACCTGCCCCACCCCAAGGTCCTTCACCTCAGGAAGCTGGCATAATCTCCACCTGCACTGCGCCCTTCACCCTCCGGGAGCTCTCGGCAGTGCTGAACCGCTCCAGGCGTCGCACTGCACCCGGCATAGACGGCATCACCTACCAGATGCTACGTAACCTCGGCGAGGACCACCGGACCAGTCTGCTGTCCTCCTTCAACGAGGTGTGGCGGACAGGTATCCTCCCCGATGCGTGGAGAACTGCCCTGGTCGTTCCCGTCCTGAAGACAGGCAAGCCCCCATCTGCCATCAGCTCCTACCGGCCTGTCTCCCTCACCTCTGTTCGCGGAAAGGTCATGGAGGCCATGGCCCTGGAGTGCTTGTCTTGGGTGGGCAACGTCACCTGCCACTTCCCGGAACAGCAATCGGGTTTCCGTCACCATCGCTGTACCGCTGACTCCATCGCGGACCTGGTGTCAACCCTGGAGGACGCGAAGCACAGTCGCCATATAGTATGCCTGGCTCTACTGCACATACGAGGCGCCTTCGACAACATCCGCCACGAGGCCATACTGGAGGCTCTCAACATCATGAGAATCTCCAACAACCTCCTCCAGTATGTCCGGGGCTTCCTTGCTGACCGCCGAGGGTGCGTCCGTCTGGGCAATGCCACCAGCTCCCCGCGGCATATCTGCCGTGGCGTACCTCAGGGAAGCGTCCTCAGCCCCCTACTCTTCAACGCCGTCTTTGCCCTCCTGCCCAACTTCCTGCCCAAGGATCTCCGTCTACCCATCCACGTGGCCATCTACGCGGATGATATCGCCATCTGGTGCCGTGGGCCCCGCAGATCCAGGGTCCAAACCATCAGAAACGTGCAGCGGGCCATCGATGCTGTCGCCGTCTTCTTGGAACGTGCAGGCCTCACATCTCCCCCTCCAAAACACAGGCAATGCTTCTCAACACAAGGGTTGGCGCCCGCCCTGGCCGGACCTTCCTCCACGTTGGTGGCCGTGACCTAGCCTGGAGCCGCCAAGTGAAATACCTGGGCCTGCTCATCGACGTTCGGCTCACCTGGAACCCGGCAGTAAGCCACTTCCTGGCCCAGTCCTCCAGGATCCAGGGGGCTATACGTAGCCTCCTAGCCAAGGGAAATGGCATCACCCCCAGGCTGGGACTCCAGCTATACCAAGGCATGGCCGTCCTGCAGTTGACCTACGCACTACCGCTCATCCGGCTTACTGTGAGCCAATACCTGGCCATCGAGCGGAAACAGCGGGCGGCAATACGACTATGCCTTGGACTTCCCCGCTGCTCTCCCGTGGCCGCCACCCTGGCAGAAGCAGGTACATGGCCTCTGGAGCTGCTAACCGGGCGCACCTCTCCCCGCCACATCGAGCGCCTCCACAACGCGCCCGATGGCCGCCCCCTTGTGGACCGCCTTCTCACGAGGCCCAACTCCAAAATGGGTCAGATGGCCCAGTTCTTCGAAGACCTCGTGGGGGGACAGCCTGAGTCCTTCCCCCTCCCTCCTCGCCCGGACCTTGGACACCTCTACAAGGTCAACCTCTCTCTACCTGGCTCCCGGACGAGGCGGGACACTCCCGCTGTGGGCTTACGTCAGGAGGTCGCTGCGGTTCTTCATGCTGAACCCCCTGGCACCGTCACTATTTTCACGGATGGCTCCGTCCTCCCAGGACCATGCTCATCTGCGGCTGCAGCCTGCACAGCCCCATCGCTCCACTTGAGCAGACAGGCCAGGCTTCCTTTTGTGGCATAGTCCACAACCGCAGAACTTGCCGCCATACACTTGGCCGCTGACATCCTAAACCAACGCCCTGGGATCAAGGAGGCAGCCATCTACACCGACTCCAGGGCAGCCCTCCAGCTCCTCCTGAGGCCATTCAAGGGTCCTCCCATCGCCCGCAGGCTTGCTTGGCGGCTCGACGCACTGTGCTCCAGGGGAACCCGCATCCGTCTCACCTGGGTCCCGGCCCATATCGGTGTCCAGGGCAATGAAGAAGCGGACTCCCTTGCCAAATCTGCCCACTCTCCGGGTACTCCGCTCTCCAGGAACCTGTGCCCCTTGGATCTGGCAAGGAACACAGTGGACCGCCTCCTCCTCCTAGATCACCCTGATCCCAGGGTGGCAAACGGCCATCCCCCCCATCCACTCCCAACTCGAGGCATGGACTGCAAAGAGCGCAGCCTCCTACTGAGACTCAGGGTAGGCTGCGCCAAAACCGGCTCCCGCCTTTTCCGCATCGGCCTCTCTGACTCCCCGGGTTGCTCCTTCTGCACTTACCCGGAAGAGACTGCCCAACACCTCCTGTGTGTATGCCCTGCCCTTGTCTCCGCAAGGACTATCATGGAGGCTGGCTACCGCTCCCTGGGCCTCCCCTGCACATCAGCGGACCACCTTCTCTTCCCCGGCTGTCACAATCCTGCCAAAGCCCTCCGGCACCTCCTCAACTTCCTGGAGGCCTCCGGCCTCTCTGCCTCCGGCCTCTCTGGCCGCCTATAGGCCACAGGGGACTGCGTATGTCATTCGACATTATCATTGCGGCTGCGCGCCTACCCTTTCCTTTCAATCTTTTTTCCCCTCCCCTCCTCTTTCTACGACACGCCGGCAGTGGGCGTGGAGGCTAGTCCTCCAGTAGACAAGCCCGTTTCTCCCTCCTTTTCATCCTTCCCAACAATCACTGAAGAAGCCAAGGCAGTCATACAGCCAGATGTTACGATGGTGCCTACGAACAAGGCAGCTCGGCAGAATGCAAAGAGGAAGCATCAGCGAGCTACGGAGACGGAAGAAGAACGACTTACTAAGCGGCGTGCCCAGTATGCAGCTCGGCGACAACGTGCAACCTCCTCTGTGGAAACAGCAGAAGCAAATGAAGAAATTATGAGTTTGCCCGACAGTGAGTCTCCTTCTACTAGTTCAGAACGCTGGAACGCGACTAAACGGCAGAGCGTATTTATAGGTTTAAATAAAAGATGAAACAAAGTAACACGTGTGTGTCGTCATTCTTCACTACGACTTGGTAAAAACTCCGGCGTTGGGCATCGGGTGTCATTCCCAAGATGAAATTCAGCTAAAAACGCGCGTGGTAGTTGACGTTCTAGAGATAATCGCACAACTCCACTAATACTTGATGACAGACCAAGGGCCCACGATGCTCGATTACTACTACATCAATAAATACGCCTATCAGAAGTTGCTCGAACATTGACGCGCCAAGGGAATCGACGACTTTAAGTTTTTCGGCGACGACGCCGTAACGTGGGAACCCCTTCCAGTGGATTACCCGTGCCCGGACGGTTTGACGTGTAGCAACGGTCGATTCGTGTTCACGAAAAGTGGGTGTGAAGCCACGTCGTGCACACCGTTCGAGCCATACCGTCGTCTCGGCGGTCCGTCAAAGACGCCGCCCAACCCCATAAAGCGGTCTACTCGAACCATGTTCAACAAAAACAATAAAAACGCGTTTTGCTACCTGGACAAGGTCTCTATAGGCGACGCGTACGAGCGCGTACCGCGCTACAAGAACGACATTGTAAGACGCAAGATGGGTCTACCGCCGGACCCCGGGGAAACCAGCGACCCGCCGGACACGCAGATGAACAAGTGGGGCAAACTTAAGATGACCTACGAACGATGGGGGTGTTATGCAGACAACTTGGCCATCTACAACGTGGCCGAAACATACAAGCTACCGCTAATGCATCGTGAAGACGACGAGGAGACGTACAACAAACTGTATCGCATTTTGGACGGGGACAATAACCCCAACATTTATTACGGCGTAACGCTACCGTACTTTATCGAACGCTACTGCAAGCACCGAGTGGGCATATCTTACGACGCGGAGAAAATGGAGTGTTACCGCACCGTCGGCCATTCGTACTGGAAGATTTTGTAACGGGCACGCTGGTGAGGGAAATGTTTGTCGGCATACACGGATTCGACGGATGACTTCCTCTTAGATGATTCACTGTAAGCCGTAACACTAGCATAACCCAAGACTACAACCAGCCATACTACCAGCTGATCCGAGAATAACACACTATTGCTTCGCAATCACCAGGCTTAACCAAGCTAAGCCACGGCCGTTTTTTTTTACATGGCCTAACATCACTCCTTATACATGAAAAAGAGCTTTCTGTGTGTGCTAGATTAGTTTGTCAACAATTTGTGAGTGCTTTTATGACATAATTTTGACTGCTTAGTCACGCTCAAATGTCATTTGTTTCCCTCCATGTTTCGCGGAGTCCTGAGCAGTTCAACCAACTGAAAGCATAGAGTTAAAAGAATATTGAAACAAACGCTTGGCTTCGCGGGATAGCTATGTAAGCGGTTTAGTAATATGATTCAACAACCGGCATAATGGCCAACAAACTTTTGAGTTTTAGGGTTGTTCTTTTCATGCCTCCAAGATTGGCATATAAAATTTGTACGTTTCGAAGGCTGGCGCTGTGCCCAGGGTATTATACCGAAAATGCCGTTCCCTCCGGGACGCAGTCACGTGCGTCAGCTAAGTCAGCATTGTTGATCACCACCATTTCCAGAGGTGCATAAATAAAAATGCACGAAATAAGCAAATAAAAACTTGATTCAAATATAGAAGCATAAATTTTTTTTTAAGTCGTAAACACGGCGAGTAGTGAGCGCCTTCTCGTCACCATCTCGAGTCAGGCCAGACGCCAAACAGGGCCAGACGGATGCACGTTGTTAAGATCGGCACCAGCGGGTCTCATCATTAGCAACTTGACGACGACCGCTCCCAGGCCGCACTGAGTGCACCTGCACTAGGTGGACCCATGTGTCAGCGTGGTGGTGCCATTACCGCGCTCCGCCCGGTCGTGGCGTAGGACCAAAACGGGGAGCAAGATTCTGCGAAAATCCCCTTTCAGAAGACCAGACGCCTCCGCCGCCGGCCAGCGGCCGCGGCCGTCTTCATACCTTTCCTGCGCACGCTAATGGCACAACCAATTATGGCTTCCCGAGATCCGAACGAGCAAGAGCTCAAGCGTGGAAATCAACCCTTTCGGTGGTCTTCGGTGTAGCTCGTCCACAGCAGTCGTCGGCCTTCTAATGGCACAACCACTTTGGATTATCTCCCGATGGGGCGCTCCGGCTTAGCGCGTCGGCTTCTTCGAAGGAAGAATAGGGTTCGTCGACCGTGGGAGAATCCGCCTTTTTCATTTTCCTGTGCTGCCACCTCGCGTACAACGATGGAAGCTCACTGGTAGGGTACTGCGCGCCCAGCCCGGCCGGACTGAGTGCCGCTCCGGAGCACGTTGTGTTGGAATCTGTCGACGATGGCGTGTCCTGGGCAGCACCTGGTACCTGGAGGACTTCTAGGATTGACTGATGGCTGGGTGCGAAGTCCGAGGCAGGCTGCAGTGCCCACTGATGAGCAAATTCTTCAGTATCTCCGATCATCCGGCATGCGATGCGAACACCAGCTGAGCAAGGGCCGCCGCTTCAAAGATGAAGGCTACATTCGGAACATAATGTTCAATGAAATATCCCCGATCAGTAAGGTTGGCGTTTTCCGCTGTATATGCCTGCCATTCATGAAAGGTGGATACTACATCGTGCACGCCGTAGTACAGAAAACGACTGGGGACAACAGTTTTCACAAGCAATCGTTGTGTTGAAGCGCTGCAGAATAGCTACACGAGCTATAAAAGCACCAGCGTACTGGCAACAAAGCAGCTCTGCTAGCATTTCACTGTATTTTCCCAGAGCACACCGCTGCATAGGTTAAACAAGCATGCGAGTCCATAAAGACGAGCGCGAGAGGCGCACATTGATCCATTCCGGCGATACCACGCAGATGTCTTCATCATGGATATGATTCGAACATACGCATAACGCACCTTCTTCTTCTGCCTCTTAATACATGGCACATACCCACACGGGGGGATTGGCCAGGGTGTAGTGGCATAAACAAGGAAATTTCCGTAGGAGATTATGACAAAATTTTAGCACCATGCGTGAATGCTCTCGTAGCTACTTTTTCGTTGCCCGCTCCATCGCGCGTTGAAAGCGGCTCACAGCCCTTGCCTATTCGGCCTTCTTGCTTGAGAAAGCAAAAAGCATCGGAACGAAGTCTAAATGCCGCGGTGACATTCGAGGCCTTCCTGGCCATGAATAAAACCTTTTGTGATAGACTGCACACGCATTTAACCGCAGTACCTCGTCCGTACCTGTCACAAAGTGATTCCCGCACACTCTTGACGTGCTTGACGGTGCCCAAGGGCGGCCACGATCGTCGAGCCGGCGAACTGCTTTTATCCACGCTTTGCGTCGAAGGCTGTCCCGGGAAGCGCTCGGAAAGCGAAAAAATCCGAGTTTGCTTCCCTTTACATATTGGGCATTGCAGCCGTATGCAACACATTTCGTAGGTATCGCGAAATGCGTCGCGCTGAACGCCCGACGGCTGCAGCGACGCACCCTGCGTATACGAAGCCGGTGTGTTTACACTTCCACGGCCGGTCTCGAGTGGAGCGTGCGACCCTTCCAATATGTTTCGCGACACCGCCGCCAGGGGATGGGCGCATGCGCAGTCGCGTCGTGAAAAAGGCGGATTGTCGGTCCGGCCGACGTCACTTAGGGCCCTGTCACACTAGCCCGACACGCCGCCGACGCCGACCCGACAAAGACACCAAAGATCGGCCAACCCTGTCGGCCGATCTTGTTTGTGGCAGACCAAGCTGTTACACTAGGCCGACAACGACACCAACTCGTCCGACGACCAGATGTCTTCGTAGTGTGACATGCTTTGACGCCCGCGACGCCGACAAAACCGGTCTGCCGACCGTGTCGTCGCGAGATCGGTCGCTGAGCAAAAACATTCACGAGACACGAACACGATTTCGCTATGGTACTGTTTGTTTATGTTCATAACAAGCTCTGGGATAGATGAATGTCCAAAAAGGTATCATTACTGAGGATCGTTGGCCAATGCCAAGGTGCTGGTTGAAGTGATAACTACGATACAAGCAAATTTCATCCTATAGCCGCCTGCTGCTGCTGCTGCTGCTGCTGCTGCTGCTGCTGCTTCGTGCGGCTCGCCTGACGTCTGCTAGATCCGCTGCTGAAGCCGTCGCGGAAATCGAGCATAACTTTATTTTATTATCGGACAGGCTGATGTGACTAGAGGAGTTCCTTTATTACTGCGCTGGCTAGTTACAAAGCTCCCTGAGCTGCGGCATCGATGCGAAACCAGCTAGGCTTAGCGACGAGTACGGCAGCCGGGAAGCAGCGCAGTTCGTCGCCCTGGCGCTCCCGCAGGCGTCGTCGTTGCCGAAAGCGCGGCTGTTGCGCAGGCATGGTGTCGTTGCTCGAATATAGCATGCGGCCTTTCTGATAGCATAGCTGTTTCGTTTTTTTTTTTTGTCTTGTGCGAACGTGAAGTAAACCGAGCCTGCTCGCCGGCAGGCCAGCATGGATCCCGTCCGCCGCCGTTATAAAAATCAGCTTAAGATTGTTTTTGACGTAAGAAATAAACGCTGAGACTGAAAAATGTGACAAATGTATCATTTCTGAGGATCGTTGATCAACACCGAGTTGCTGGTAAAAGCAACAACTTTCATAAGAGCAAAATTTCTCGCCAGAATCGCCCAGCAAGCTGCCGCTGGCCCGCCGTTGTGGTCCGGCTCGCCTGTCACCCGCAGCGGTCCGCTAGCTCCGCAGCCGAAGGTGTCGCGGAAATTGACCATAATTTTAGTTCATGGTGCGATTATACTGTTAACAGCCAAGCGATATTAAGAGGTATAGCGCAGGCTACTTGCGAAGCGGCGTCCGCTGCGCCGGGCAGCAGCACAGTTCGTCGCCTGGCGGGACCGCGGGCGGTGCCGTTGCCGAAAGCTCGCTACTAGCGCAAGCATGCTTTGTCGCTGCTCGTGCGGTCTTTCTGATAATATGGCTATTTCGTCTTTTCTGGTGCGAACTTCAACACGCAGTAATCAGACCGCTGCGGGTGGCAAAGCGTACACTTTGAGCTCGAGTGCTTGAATCGAGCGGCGCAACGATGCTTGCTGCTCCGTGTGTCCCTGCTTGCAGTGGGGCTGCAATGCGCAAGCAGCGACCGGTGCATCGCGCCGGCCGAGTTTTCGCACATGGGTCGCCGGCTTTACTTCTGTCGCGAGTGCAACACTGCGGAGTGCTTCTTATCAGTGCCTCTGAAGGACAAAAATTGCTCAGTTCTCCATGGCGTCGTGGGTATGGCAGTAGCTTCGCATTCCAGACGTTCCAAGTTCGAATCCGCGTCAACGGGGATATCTTTTTTCTTTTTATTATTTTAGCCTTAAATAATCTCTCCCGTCCTGTTTACCCGCGAGCGACTGGATTTTTTTTTTCGAGCCATGCCTTCCTGACCCAGAAATAAGTGCCGCTCAGTGCTGGGCTGCCCTCAGCCTAGGTTCATAATCACGATTGTTAAAGTGTTTTACTATGGTGGGATTTATTTAAAAGAGTTAAAAATGAAGCGTCCCGGCCCATGAATTTCGCATAGCAGGAAATGACAAAAGAGTGAGAACGAGAAAGGGTCAAGTCGGCGGGAGGTCTCGCACGCTGTCTCGCTAGTGTGACATGGGAGTTGGCGGACCATCGGCCAACTGCCGTCTTGTGGGAGACATGGCGCCGACGCCGACAGTCGGCCGACTGTTTTAGTCGGCGCAGTGTGACATAGAGCCAGACATCACGACGACATGGTTTTGGCAGACCAAGTCGGCCGACTGTTGGCCTAGTGTGACAGTCCCGACCGCAACCGCCTCTCCCTCGTGCTCAACTCAGGCCAGGGGCGCGTGCATGCGTGTGGAGGTGTCAGTTGGTGCGTGCGAGTTTGTGCGCCAGAATGCAAGTTTTAGGCCACCCCCACCCTGGCGGAGACGTCCTCAACCTGAGGAACCTAGGGACGGAGAACAATATAAAACTGGACGGCGATGTGCAGTGAATCATGCTCCTTTTGGGATGTTCTTTTGCATACTGCATCTTCATCCTCCATTATGATCTTACCTTATGATCCTCTCTTCGGAGAGAAGTTCACTTTTGATCTCGTGTTCGGGACTGTGTTCGTGTTTTTGATTGTGTTCGTGTTCGTCAATGCATTGAATGCACGGTGCATTAAAGCGGTGTTTCCGTGTCACTTGTATTCGCTAGTGTATTAATTTCAGCCTTACACGTAATGTCTGGCTCCCAAAAAAATATAAACAGTGTCTTCATACCCGCTCCAAAACGTACATGCCTAAGAAGAGGAGAATCTCAAGATAAGATATCTTACAGTTCCTAGTACTTCATCCCGACTTCCATTTGTGCCAATGCATCCGTTTAACCACCCCTTTTGCTTGTACGCTTTTCCCGGTCGCTACCAGACGGCGCTTCTTTTGCAGAAATCAGTCCAGCCCGCCCCGACAGCCATCGATGTTCAACCAATCGGCGATGACTATACCCATCATTTAGAGCTGTCCATCCACAGACTGCTTCGAGGGTAAGCATTTTCAGTGTTTCCAACCAAAAGAAAAGTCGCCTATCTGCTATGTAATACCTTGTTATACATAATTGATTCGGGAAAATGTTGAGGAAACTTGATTTCGCACGTTTTGAAAGCCATTCACTGAAAATTAGAGAAGGAGCCCGATGTGAAAAGCAAAATGTGACGATACGTCTTTCATTTAATTTGTAGAAGCTCCAACACCGGGGCCTTCACGTCAAACCGCAGGAGGAACCAACTTTGATGAAACAAGCAATGTGCATTCGCTTGCCTTCACGAATTCAAGAAACAGATCGAGGGAGGACGAGTCAGCGCTCTACGACTGTCGGTCACTTCCAGCCGAAACCTACAGGTTCCCCAGAATCCGAGGCGGTAGGTCGTGTCAACGTGATTGGTTTTTGCGATTTCCTTGGCTTTTTTATGAAAGAAAGAGCGACGTAGTCTTGTGTCACGAGTGCTGTCGACATTTCGATAAAAGAGGGGACAGTGCTGGAAGTATGGAACCAGCTTTTGTTAAGGTTGGTTTTAACAATTGGAAGGTATCGAGAAGTTCCAGTCACATGAAAAGAGGAGATTTCACTTGGCCTCCGTGAGCCGAAACCTGTCATGCCAGGCAGGCATTCCTGTTTTTGCATCTCCTTTCGCAGCAATACAACAGACAGCGGGAGGAGGCCAGGGCAGCACTTCGTTCCATAGTTAGCTCTATGCGCTACCTCTGCTGCACAGGTCAAACTCTTCTAGGACGAGGTAAATGTGGTGGAAATTTGCTCGATTTGCTCGACGAGAGGTCGGAGCATGTCCCGGTCCTTAAGACGTGGATGACTAAGAGAAATAAATGGGTGAGTGGTGACATGCAGAATGAGCTTATAGAGTTATGGCCCATAGCGTGCAACGAGAAATTATAGACGACGTGAAGTCAAGTCCATTTTTTGGTATCATTGCTGATGGAACAACCGGTGTAAATGGTGACGAGCAGTTCACCTTTTTCGTGCGGTGGATGCAGAGCGAGAATCTCGAAGTTCAGGACGAGTATCTCGGCCTGTATAACGCGCCTGAGAGTAGATATGAGACCCTATTCTCGGCCATCAAGGACATGATTTTGCGCCTCGGCTTAGACTTTCACCGTGTACGAGGTCACGGCTTTGATGGGGCGGCGTTTTTCGGGTGTGCAAAAAAGACTTAGTGATTGTGAGCCTCGGTCATTGTATGTCCATTGCAGTAATCACTGTTTAGATCTGGTACTGCAAGAGGCTAGCAGGAGTTGTGACATAATTGGAAACGTTCTTACCACTGTTAAAGACATTTCCAACGCAGTCCACGACTCCAAGAAGCGCAAAAGTGTTCATGCTAACATAGTACTTCCTACAGGACGCGAGTCAGCTGTGGATAGCGGATCCAGGCCAAATAACTTACTGCTGCTTTGCCCGACGCGATGGATCGTTAGAGCCAAGTCGATGCAAAGGTTCGTTGAGAATTACGCCAGAGTTCAAAATACACTCAAGGAGCTCTTGCAGACAACAGGTTCAGTGACCGAAAGCAGCGAGGCTATTTTTAGAGGTTACGATTGGCTTTTGCAGAAATTTGAAACATTGTTAAGTATCCACATTCCCATAGCCTTCTTTGGGCCTTGTGAAGAATTAGCAAAGGCTCTCCAGAGCTCAACATACTGCGCCGCAGGTGCAAAAAAGGCAGCAGAGACTCTCTGCGAGGCGATCTCCCAGTTGCGCTCTGAAACTACGTTTGAGAAGCTGTGGCAGCACACGGGCACAACAGCAGCGCGTCTAGGCCTGAAAAAACCTCGTATGTCAAGGCCGACAAAACCTCCTGCGAGGTATGAGACGACTGATAGACCTGTCCAGCCAGTTGCACTTGACGTTAAGGCCGCGCTGCGCAAGGAGTATTTCGCTACTGCCGACATAATCATAAGTGAAACAAAACAGCGTTTTGAGCACCCGGGCATGGAACAGCTCGTAAAACTAGAAGACATCTTAACCAGCGCCGCTGGAGGTAGTCGGTATACAACATATTAACTAGAGGCGGCTTTGGGAGGGCATGCAGTTGATTTTTACTTGTGCAGACTCTCGGCGCAGTTTATGCTATTATCAACTCTTCTAAACAGTGCTGATTCTACCACAACTCTGGCCATTTTGGAGATCCTACAAAGGGAATCGCAAAACATTTGCGGGTTGATGGATCAGGTCGTGAGGTATGTTCAGCATCTGTTTTCCATACCAGCGTCTGTCGCTTCTAGGGAACGCTCTTTTAGTGCTCTGCGCAGACTCAAAACGTATTTGCGCATCCGAACGACTCAAAAGAGGTTATCGCATCTTTTGATTTAGCATATGCACAAAGAAAGAACGGCGCTGCTAAGTTTAGACGACGTCATCAGGGAGTTTGTGAGCAGAACAGCGGAGCGAGCAGCAACCTCTGGTCCCGCCTAAGCACCTAGAAAGAGCAGCACTGTCCGAAATGTCTGCTGCTTGCGTGCATTATTTTTAACTGTATACATGTACTGTAGCGCGTTCGCTTGTATTGTAGTATTTAAACTGTTTTATGTTTTGGTTTTGTTCATTTGCGAATGCCTCATTATGTAAATATGTGAAATGTCAATAAATATGTGGGCACTGAAAATTCATTTTGCAAATTTTATCTTGTTAATGCTTGTATAATACGCATCATCTAGCGATCAAAGAAACACTGCTTAAGAAAAACAATTTTTTTTCACGCAGTTAATTATTCTCTCTCGAGCCAAAATTGAATTGCAATGTCTGAAAAACTGAGGTACATAAACAAAAAAAAAACAAGTAAAAAACTTGTTCGAACAACCTCCCCCCCCCCCCCCCCCCACCCCCAGTGAAAATATACTTCCGGCGTCCCTGAAAACAGGTGTTTACGTTTTGCATAACTGCTACATCATATATCCTGGGACATTAATTGCAGTTTCACCGCAAAGGAGAAAGCGGTTGAAGTTTTACCGCCTCGACCGCTGGCTCGTTTGCGGTGAGGTGACACTGTAAACGCAGCTTGGGTATTGCGGTAACATTTGTCTCGTAATAAGTTTGACAGCGGTCTTTACCGGATCCAGCCGCGCATGATGTAAACCCGTAGTCATACACGCCGAGATTGAGGAACCGAAAACAACCAACGCAACTGTGGGTTTTCGCCGTGGGCAACGTTTTTATATACCCTTATCTAAAACCCTTAGCCGCGGGGTGGTGATGGCGCCATCTATTGTCTGCACAGGAAAGTGTCACAACGCGAAAGGCGCCGAGGAGATTGTTGCAATGTGGGCAGGTCCTTTGATTGCGCCACCCCACCATGGCGGCAACCCGGCGCTGACGGCTTTCAGTCCGGCGGTCTCGGTGCAGATGACTACGGGTTTTGTATCATGCGCGGCTGAGACAGGTAAGTACCCTTGTCAAACTTATTACGAGGCAAAAGTTACCGCTACCAAGCTCTGTGAGCAGTTTCACCGCAAATCAGCGAGTGGTTGAGGCGGGAAAATTTCAATAAGTCTTCACATGATAAAGATGCACAATAGTGCATGTTTTGCCCGTTAGGCTTTTTTGTCGACTCTCTTATTTTTTCAAACTCTGAATTTGTACATTATTGCCTTGTAACGTCATGCTCCTCCGTATCGCTGCCGCTCACGTCAAACTATCGTTACCGAAAGAGATTACAGTAGACGGACAGCGCAGAAGAAATGACATGCGGAGACGCCATCTCGACCGTTCTTCTTGGCCCGTCGTTTGCACTAGCTGTTTTTGTAATGTCCTCCTAACTCTGATGAATGCTGTTGATGCCGCTCTCAAAATGACTGAAATCCCGACAACTGTTGAATGCTTGAGGGCACTTGCACCGCTTCGGTTGAATTTTGCCCATGGCGCCTATAACAATCACCTTCGGAGCTGTTTTTCTCAGTGACAAAGGAGTTTACTTTGGCTGAGAGCCACAGGCAGCCAGTCACGCTCATAAGCCATGCCGCTGTGTGCGGCCAGCTCTAAATTATGCGATCAATCGTATCAAATTGAATGCTACTACCTACAGTCACCGTGGTCACCCGCGCCACAAGGGTATACGGAGGACATTGCAGCGGACGGAGATGCCAAATTATATATGCGTCGCGGACAGGTCCCTCCAATTTATGAGAAGGAACAACACTTGAGCATTGAGTTCATGATTACTCCACATTTATGTGTGGAAAGCACGTTTGTTTCTGTTTCCTAAATAGTTGTCTTATCGCATATAGTATCCAAAAGTTTAATCTTCAGTTTAACTCGGTAGTAGGAAAATAACCAGAACATTCGCATATTTGTGCGAACTGTTGTTCTGTTGCATATAATGAAGAAACAAAGCTCACAAGAGCTACCAGTCGATAGCCTTCTCTCTACCTCGGTCTTTTGCCCCGTTCACTTTGGTAGGGTGCCTCGATGCACGCTAAACTTCGTCGGCAGTCAGCCCAGAAAGGGAGGCAGGCGATATAAAAGAGAAAAAAAACGTTCGGGTTTCAACGTAGTTAAACCAAGCAGGACGTGCGAAAGCACTTCTGCCTCACAGGCGATGCTGCCTCGGCATCGGCAGCAGCGACGAAGCAGCTGCGCAAGACCTTCGCCGCTGGCGCTCCGTCAAAGGTTGAGGCTTCGTACATACGTCGTGTTTTCCAGCCTTGCTAGTGAAGTAGCGCTTTCGCACTCGTGATGTCAACAGAACTGAGCTCGGAGGCGGCCGTCAAATGCGCCGGACTGTCATGGAAAGAACAGAACCACCGCCGCTCCAGGTTGCGCTCAGTTCAAAGATGACGTTTTGTCACCGTTACTGAATCCCTTTTCGGCCCCAGAGTCGACCGCGCCTTATCTTTAGTGATAAGGCGCGGAGAGCAGCGACATAATCTCGAGCGTCGTAGAAACTGTTGCAGGCGGTTACAGTCTTTCCAGAGAAATCAAGCAGCATCTCGAGCAAGCGCAGTTGTCTCTCGCTGCAAGCAATTACAGATAAGAGCGGGCGGGCGGCGAGGAACAGTTCAAGGACGCGGAAAAACAATCATTACAAACTTCGCGGCAGTACCATAGGAACAGCACGTATACGGCACATGCATCTAACAGCACGCGCATGCCGTGCGTAGCATCCTCTTTAACACGCTTCGAATACAGTGTATTAACCTGGGAACGTCAACCTAGGATAAAAAAAGGGACAGGACGGTACACTTCATAGGGCAGAGCGCGACTGTTCAAAATGCGTGGCACTTGTTCAGCAACATATCAACAGGGTACGGTGGCTGCCGATTTCCTTTTTTATAACCTCACTACTGAACGGGTCAACTGTTTGCCACACACAGCCGTTTGAAACGCAAGGCCACGAGGGCACCACCACCAGGGGCATTGTCCGCACTCCGGAAGGTCTGAAAGAGGAAAACAAACGGCCGTGTGGAGCACGTTCATCGAACTCTCCTTTGACAAGCAGAGTCCGTCAGGAACAGTCTTCTCGCGCTAACAAGGAGACGAGACGATCAGCGCGCGGTGCCTCGACTGCGGCTCGTCCCGGGAAAAGTGTTGCACGTGTCCGCTGATAAACAACTGAGTGTGTCATGCTCGCCGCTCGCTTCTCGGCCCGCGCGTTGCTCCGGCGATGCAGGGCCGCGGACGCGCGCAAAGCGACCATGGCCACCGAGAGCAGGGTGCCCGCAGAGTACCGCAAGCTGGTGTGCGTCAAGACGACGCCCAAGTTCCGCGAGGCGGTCTCCATCGTGACGGCGCCGACGCCGAAGCCGGGGCCGGGCGAGGTGCTGGTGCGGACCTGCTACGCCGGCGTCAACGCTTCGGACGTGAATGCGACTGCGGGACGGTACGAAGCGTTTAAGGAGCACCCCTTTGACCTCGGCTTCGAGGCGGTCGGCGAGGTTGTCGCAGTCGGCCCCGACGTTGAAGCGCTCCAGGTAACTTGGGCCAACAAATATCCAGAGGCGGTCGTAGTTATACGAGGTGAATGTTTGTTAATGGGAAGCTGCTGGTTTCTATAATTGTGTGTAATGAAATAGTTTATTTCCATTTTTTTTACAAAGGTGGGTGACGGCCACAAAAAGCTGCTGCCAAGGCAGCTTGACGAGGCGACCGCACCTGTTTGGTCAGCAGGACGTCTTGCATATATGCACTCATTTCACATTTAGAATGCACCATGTGCATACATCTCACAAAGCAATCAAAAGGCGTTCACAGAAAGATGCGTACAACTTGCGCACAACGTTGTACGTGTGTACAATTTTTATACAAGAATAAAACGCGTTTACAGCCAGTTGAAAAATAAACAGACACTTGTATGTAAGCAGGCACGCAGTGAAACATTTCGCGAAGGAAAGAGCACTTGTTCAGAACAAAAAGCCAATAAGTCAATAATCAAAAAATGAATACACGCATGAAAGAATATATAATCAAAGAAAAAGAGCTTGTAACTTTTTCTGCGACAGTTTTTTTCCTTCCATCTGTACAATTCCCTTCGAATTTATTGAACACTGTCGGTGGAGTGTGGCAAGTGGATTGCAAATCATATATTTGTGGGCTGTCGGTAGGAGCCATCTGGAAACCAGCAGGGAACCTTCTGGTTTGCTCCTGGTTTAAATGGTTTCGTGCTCGGATGTGCTGGGGCCAGAAATAAGCCTTTTGGTTTCCCGTTGATGTATACATGATCTCACTAGAGCGCCAACCGCTTTTGAGCTGGAATTTGCTGGTGCTCACTGGAAACTTCTGGTTCTCAACTGGGATATCTCCCGGTTCCAGGTGAAAACTTATTGCTGTTCATTTGAGAGCTTTTTCCGCCGCTTGTGTGGCAATGGTGTTGAATTACCAGAGATTTTCATCTAAATATCTCTGGTGAGAGAGGTGACCCGACCTCTTTCTGCCAATCATTAACTTAATTCCCGTCTGCCACAGTAAGAAGGCAGTGATAATGTCACAAGGTCACGGGACCTCTCAATCTGGTGGGCCGGCTGCCACCTGACACGGTGAGCCGGGTGTGATGACGGCACAAGGTCGCCTGACCTATCTCGACCAGCCAGGCAATTTTGTGACACGCAGCCATTTTTGCGGAATGTGGAGTCTAATGCTGTCGCATTCAAATCACGTGGGCAATCGTAAAGCTTCTTTACTATACAGGCGAGCTAGCAGGTAAATGGACATTATCATGAACGAGCAGTGTCGTTGTTAAACGGCGCTGAGCCGACATTTAGCTGCATTTTTCTTGTGTCATGAGGGGGCCACACCTTCCGATCGGTTTTGTTTGTTTATGAGCAGTTAGCTGGTTTATTTTCGTGTTGTAATTTTTTATCAGACAGTATATTTTTGGTAAAATCAGGCGGTAGCTAAGCAGCAGAATATGTAAAACGGCATTCTTTGACTAAGCGTGACCGTGTTCGCATATTCATCGTTTCATCCTTTCGGATTGTCCGTATGCGTAGTCAGCAAGATTGTGCTAGTTTACAGTTCACAGAATGCTGCGCCTGTGCGAAAATGGTGCCTCAAGAAGGTACCGAGGCAGCTGTGTAGGCAGTATATGGCCGTCATAAAAAGCAAAACGACTCGACGACTCGTAACCGCCACCGAATTACTATTTATTGTAACAGAAAACATTTTAAAACGTACCGAACTTATATTGATGCTCACCGTAAGGAATATTCCGTTACTCACTGGGAACAGGAGTGCTACTTTAGCTCGCTGAGGGAGATCGTCGTCTTCCCTTAGCAAAAAGCTCCCTTTAACGAAACGTCCTTTAACTTTGCAGTGTGACACCTCGCGCAACTCGCGTTATATAAAGGAACATTGACTTAAAGGACTCCAGCTTCCCCGTGTGACAAGGGTATTAGTCGGCAAATCTGAAGCGGTAAGGTTTGCACGCCTACAAAGTTGATTGGAAGAGTGCATGCGCTGATATTTATGAAATATGAATCTTGGAGCCAGTAGCTTAATTCCATCTGATGTTTGACTATTAGTTGTGGTGTGTCGGTTCCTTACTATCTTCGCATATTCAGCAATTGACCTTACACAGTGTCTTATATGCCAGACTTTCGGTGTTGTGCTGTATAGTTTTTGCCTGAGGCCCCGAAGATTATTTGCCCTGCCGCACACTTTATTGATGTGCGTGTTCCACCTCGAATTTAGAGCAAATATTAATGCTAAATATTTATGTTCCCATACTCTATAATTCGTGTCCGCCAACGCTGTATGTATACTTCATGGTCGCCTTCTTAATTTCGATCATACGAACTGATTTTACTAGGTAAAGTCCCATTTGCCATTCACTGCGCCAATTTAGATTTTTTTTGTAAATTAGCTTTAAGCTCAAGGTAACTAGTCCCACAAACATTAAATCCTATCATATATGATGCAGTCATATGCGAATATTTTTAGTCGCACCGTGACACAGTAGGCTAAGAATGAAAAAAATTAGAAATAAAATGATCTCCAATGCACTGCCCTGAGGTACTCCTGACAAAGCCCACTTGGAATTCGATTTAATTTCATTTATTTGACACATTGTTCACGAGAATAAAGGAACGATGCAAACCACTTTGTAATAGTTTCATTTCTAAATATTTCATTTAGACTTTAATAGGAGTTTAAGACAGGACACTTTATCAAACGCTTGTGTTAAGTGTAAAAATTTTAGGTCAGTCTGTTCGGAGCCATTTTTTGCAGAAGGGTTGAAATGCGGGCCAGTTGGTTCATAGTAACTTGAAAAAAACCAGTCACAAAAGACAAGGGACAATAGAAGGAGTGTTCACGCCACAACCATTCGTTGTGGCGTGTACACTCCTTCTCTTGTCCCTTGTCTTTTGTGACTGTTTTTTTAAGCCATTTATTGTTTGTGAAAGATCGCGAACAGGTTGAACAAGCTGTGTTATTGTCGACAACACCTCACAAAAACCATGTTGCGCTGGTGATAACAAATCGTAAGTTTAAAAATACCTTGAAATATGTTTACTGACTATATGTGTTTTAGCAGTTTGCAGCAGGTGCTTGTAAGAGAAATGGGGCTGTAGTTACCTACGTCTGATGTGCTTCCACTTTTGCGAGCTGGAATAATTTCGGCTGGTTGCAGGCTGTAGGAAATGTGCCCTGGGTGAGCGATGATTAAAAGATTGTGGAGAGGTAATTAGCAACACACTGGCGTACTTCTACAAAAACTCATTTGGGATGCTATCGGGACTTGGGGATTTCTTAGTGTGAATGCACAGAAGAAGGCTCAAGACTCCTTTCTTGTTGATCACGTAAGGTGTGACGCTCAAGGGTGATCAGAGCAGTCTGGAAAATGTAAATCTGAAAACGGAGGTGAAAAAAGAATTCTTTCTTTTTGTAGGTTTTACGTAGCGCCCGAATTTACCAGGTGTTTTATAAATAAAATTTTTCACTGTTAAATCATAGAATCTCTTCATTAATTTCCTAATGAGGCGATTTAATTCTTCCCTCGTGTAAAGAAGAGCATATGTGTTCTCTTTAATTTTTTGTGTGTACTTAACGTTAAGAAATGTTATTCGTAACTTTTCAGAAAGGTTAAAAAACGAAGGACTTTATACCAATGGTTTTCCAAGGAAACTCATCGTCCAGAGTCAGAATTAATAGACAATTAGTTTAATAAGAAATTCATCAAATAGAAAGTGTTTTATGCTATTTTATTTGATGCACTTATTATTAGACTAATTCCTTATTAATTGTCAGTAAACTAACAGGCTGTTCATGATTTTTGGTGTTTGAATTTGCGAAACTGAAATTCTCTCATGCTGGGAGGTAGCATTTGCAGGTCTATCACTTTTACATGTGCATCCATTTGAAGCACGCATACACTATCTTCCTTTGGGAACACTGCGACGTCGCAAGGACATGCTCTACACCTGCCGTATACATATAGGCAGCCTTCAATGGGCTTTCATAGCCCCTCTGAGCAGCGCCACCATGTGTACTGGTGGCCAGTTGTTGGTGAGAAAAAACTGATTTATGGGACTCAGGCTATGAGGGACGCCGTAGTGAAGTGCTTCAGTTAATTTCAACCACTGCGGGTTCATCAACGTGCACTGACATAGCACAGTACACGGGCCTCTAGCAATTCGCCTCCGTCGAAATGCGGCCGCCGCGGCCGGGATCGAACCCGCGTCTTTCCGGTCAGCAGCCGAGCCGTAATCACTGAGCCTCCGCAGCGGCCCAAGGTGAGTAAAACTGTGTAAATAGATATGACTATATATACTCGTTAGCACTCATTAACACTGAGCAGGTTTTTTTACATTATTTTAAATGAAGACGGCTACAATTGCAGATGCATAAAGAAGTTAATTAGTGCTGTTCTTGTTTCAAGTAGTTCATGTTGCTTCTTCATAGCCTGATATGCCTCTATCCCACTAATAATGGCGCCACTGCGATGGATCAGTGGTTATGACACTAGGCTGGTGACCCAGAAGAGGCAGGTTTGATCCCGCCCGCAGCGGTGGCATTTCGCCGCAGTCGAAATGCTAGAGGCACGCGTACTGCGCGATGTCAATGAAGTTAAAGATTACCTGGAGGCCTCCACTACAGCGTCCCTCTTAGTGTGAGTCACGTTGCTTCGTTAAACCCATAAAAACAAACTAAAACCACACTAATAGACCTATATAGCAAATACAACAATGTATTTGTTAGAATTTCCGTTAGACATGAAAATGTCTCACTGCTACCAGGGTATAATACCAGTTCCAGCAGCTACGAGGAATGGGCCAATAAATCATTTGAACTGGGATCATTAAGGATCCCATATGGATATTTACACCTCCGAAGCTGGCAATGAAAAAGAGTCCAGTTGTCAGGTGCAACTTGTCTACAGGGACCACAACACAATTTCTCTGTGATAAAAAAGTAGTTCCCTGTTAAAGCTTTCGTAGCGAGAGCTACACTGGGCTACCAATCGAGAATTTCGCGGTGCATGGGAGAGGGCAGTGGTGCGCAAGCGCCGTTACCATGGCAACCGGAGAGGAGTAAGGCGCGGCGTGCGCTTCGCCGTCGCCGCGCCCGCGCGCCCGCTCCACCGTCGGAGCCTAGCTGAGGTCACGACGATGAGCAGTTGTGCGCATGCGCCGATACCGTGGTAACCAGAGAGACCCCACAGCTGCGCCGCGTTCTTTGTCGCTGCCTCGTCGCACGCCGCTCTATCGCCCGAACCGCGCGTCGTATGCGCAGCATTGCATATAAAAGGCAGAGATGTATTTGGCGGCTGGTTCACAACGTTTTATATGTATGCACAGAAGGAGAGTCCAGCCGCTGCCAAATGGCGGTATAGACAAGAGAAGATTCACTGTTCCGATCCTGAGGTTGTCGCTTGGCAGTTGGCTACTCAACGAAGAGATAATGAGCGTCAGAAGGCGAAGAGATCAGCGGAGATGCCCGAACAGAGAGAAGAACGCCTTGCCAAACGGAGATGCCAGACTACCGAGTGTAATAGACGGCGCATAGCCGTCGAGATGGAGCCTGTGGAAGGCGTCAGTCAACGGGAACCAACAGAAGAGGAACTGAAGGCCCGTCGGGTGACTGATAACACAATTCGAGTTTCCGAAAAAAAAGCACATCCAGGGAAACGTACCTCTCGCTACGTATATCCTGGCATAGCCGAGCTAAGCCACTGCCATTTTTTGTTGCTTAATTAAACAAAAAGCTAACCACCAGATGAAATTACGAGGTCAAGAATTTCAATGCCTCTGGGTTGTCAACCATCAAAAATTTGCTGCGGCTTAACTACTGCTGAATCTGGTTAGAGAGCGAAAGCTGTGGTGTATCGGGCAAGTAGATGCGGCTTTGCGTCTAAAACGCTGAGTGCGTTCCGCACTCTGGATAGGCAGCGCGGCCGCACTGCCACACTGGCAGGTGGCAGTTAAGTTAATGGTTGATCGCGAGAGGTTGGGCGCCTAATGAACGCTGCCGCCTATTGCTGCAGCCCCGCGTGTCTGCCACAACGTTGTCAGCGAAAATGCATGCAGTCCACATCTCTCTCTCTCACCACCGCCACGTATCTCAAAGCGCGACTGAGGCGTGCACTGACCCGGACAGCCATTTATACGCCCTTCATTTCCTCCATGTCATCGGAGTCTAGTACGTTTTCAACGTCAACGCCAATGAGCACTATGAACGCCGATGGCCTATACAAACAGAGGCGAGTGCTCGGTTTCGCCGACGGCGGCGGCGACGACGGCTGAGTGACGTCATAGCTCTCGCGTTGTTTCTCCTCGGTTCAAGGTCAAACTCGCGCACATGGCGAAGAAGCTACGCAGGAGAGTTGTAAAGCTTTCGCTTTAAAAGTCTGATTTCGCTTGCTGTTGTGGTTGGTCAGCGGAGTAACACGAGGTGCCTCGTCGTGGTATGGCCCATTGTTACAGACTGCTGTTTGATTAAGTGATATCCGACTATAGTTCTATCGCAGCTGCTACCTTCAGATGGCAGGGCTCTTAATCAGGGTGGTTATTGTAAGACAAACGTAAATTATCATTACATGTTTTCTTCGACTCGTGGCGATCGCAGGTGGGCAACTTCGTGGCAACGACTGACTTCCCCCGGTTCGGTGCGTTCGCCGAGTACCGGTGCATGCGGGCGGAGCACGCGTACCGTGTGCCACAGGCCATACCCGAGGTGGTTCCCCTTCTGGTGAGCGGCTTGACAGCTGCCATCGGGCTGGACAAGCAGGGCCGCATCCGCTCCGGGGAAGTGGTGCTGGTGACGGCGGCCGCAGGCGGCCTGGGCCACCTGGCAGTGCAGTACGCGCGGGCCGCTGGCTGCCGAGTGGTGGCCACCTGCTCGTCGGACCAGAAGGAGGCCTACCTGCGCAGCCTGGGCTGCGAGGTGGTCATCAACTACCGCACTCACGACCTGGTCGCCGAGCTGAGCAAGGCGTGCCCCGACGGCCTCGACGTCGTCTGGGAGACAGTTGGCGGGAAGGTCTTCAATGTGCTCTTCAAGAAGCTGCGCCCGCGTGGGCGCCTTGTGGTGGTGGGCGCCATCCAGGGCTACCAGGGAGACAAGGTCTTCCCCGAGGTGGACCTGACCAACCTGCCCTACCGGCTGCTCGCGCGCTCGAGCACATTGGCGGGCTTCTTGTTACCCCAATACGCCGATTTGTACCCCGAGTATATTTCCAAGCTGTACATGATGATGCAAGATGGCAGGCTAGTGCCCAGGGTCGACCTTGGGCAGAACACCGAAGGCGGAGAGCTTAAGGGTGTTGAAGGGTGCATCCGCGGTGTGGAGTACTTACACACGGGTAGAAGCATTGGCAAGGTAGTTGTCAAGTTTGTCTGACTTCCCACAAACGTCCACTAGCTCTTAATCCTGTCTGATGGATGCAGAGCGATGGTAAAGAGCTGAAACTGGCCTAAAATGGCTGAGCTTAGGGCACTCCGCGGAATTTTCAAGGCCTGCCTTTGGTTGCTCTGTTCAATAACTTTGCTGGAGGAAGAACTGCCTTTTGTGCTTGTTGCAGCTGACCTCAGTGCGGAGCCACATTTCACCATTGTCATGGAACATTCCTGAAATGGTATACAGCTCATGCAGTGGTATAATAAGAAGACCGGAACGCTGATTATTGTAATTTGTTGCTTGAGGTCTTAAGTAGCCCTGCATTGTATGTTCAAAGTTTTAACACTAGGACTAGCTGGCAACTTGATAACTGCCAGTTCCACCACAAGTAAGTGGAGATTCTCGTGTCGCACCCTAGCAGTTCTACCTATCTTGGGCAAAAGATTTCCCACAAGCTTGATATTTCCTTCTGGTCCACGTCTGTGTTGTTACGTTTCACCATTGAAAGAAGCCACTTTGAACAGCAAGAGGCTATGTTGGAGACTCTCTCGGGATCTGATGGCACCAATGTCGTACAGGTTATGTCGTAGCTGAAAAGTGTAGTATTAGCTGCTTGGCCATCAAGGCTGCGTGCTACGTTGACTGAGTGCTTTCAAAGAAGCATCGCCTGTGGCAATGTGATCTGGGCTGCCACTGTGGTGGTGGTTGTGATGCATGTGACGCTGCCATTTCTATTCCCCCCCCCCCCAGAAAACTGTGACAAATCTAGTTGTTTTTTATGCACTGAGCACCCACTTAAATTCTTCCTCAGAACTTACTGGACACTGCTTTGGGCAGCAGAAGAAAAGGGATCGCTACCGGTTGCACAAGCCAAGTATTTGCTTTGAAGGGTTGTATTGTTTGCCAGTTTGTGAATATTCTAAAAGAGTGCTTTCGCATGATGCACACAAAGCGCAGCAAGGAGCACTATGCGATGTGTACGCGTTCCCTGTCTCGGCTTAACTGTGTTTGTTGCGCCTTTTGAGCAGCGTAAAGGTTTGGACAAGTTGGTGCGACATGCTCTGGGAGGGCTGCCGCGGCAGGGAAAGACGTGGACGAAAGAAAACACAAACGCTTGAGTGTGTGTTTTCTTTTACCTGTAGAGTCGTGTAGAGTGTGAGCCTATCAAATCAAATAAGTCCATGATATGCGGTTGAACAATTCCATGGTCCCGAGTGAATGCCGACTGAGCACGAATTCATAACGTTCATAAACGCGAGTTTCCTGTCGTCGTAAAACTGAATACGTTTTTGGTCGCAATGATGAAGTAGAGCGGTATGTATTTTTTTGGTTCTTGCACTCTATACAGAACATTACTAAACGGAGAGAAAAGTTTAGTCGCCGTGCTTGGTTTCGTTCGATATTAGTTGTGGCTTGCTGCACCCCGGTTTTTCTGGTTCTTCCTTAGCTGTTTTTTAATTGGCTGCAGAACATATGCAGTGGCCTCAGATCTTTACGTCCCGCAAATGAAAGCTACAGACATGTTGGCCTCTCAACCAGGCCTGGCTACAAGAAAGCTGCAGTTAACAGCTCATCGCATCACCATGTTTTTAAATACTTTTTTGTCATTTTAGGCTGATAGCTTCGGCCGTTAGGCGTAAAAAGGATTCAGCTCTCCGATGTGTGAGCTTATAGGAGTCCGGAGTAGGGTGAGCCTAGGTGAATCATGAGTTTGAACGTGCGACTGAGCCCGAATGAGTGAACCCTATGAGTCGTGAGCTTAAATGAGTGAGTGAGTCTCGATGAGTCGTGAGTCTGAGTGGGACATGCATCGCTGTGAGTGCTTGACCCCGGATGAATGGCGAGTCTGAGTGAGTCCAAGTGAGTTGAGCCTGTTCTTGAGTTGAAGTGAACCGGGGCATCTGTGAGTGCGTGTTTGAGTGAACCCGCAGGTTGACCAAACTTTGAGCACTCGTGATTTTGTCGAGGTATACGTCGAGTGTGTTCGATATTCCGCGTTCCTTGGAAGCGCGGCCAACAGGTTCCTGAATCTGGCCTAAGCGTCCATGATGCAACTGTAGAGCGCGAATGGAGGGGCCCGTTACAGCCGTCGGGTGAACAGCAGGCCTTCGCTATGTCATTCAGTCCACGTGGCAGCGGTGGAAACAGGCGTGTGTGTTTCGGAGCAGCCCTTAGAGAAGAAAAAAAATCAATTTAGAGCAGGTTCTATCCACTTCGTAGCAAGAATAATAAGCCTAAAAGACGTATTATATCTCCTTCACGTATCTCAAGTAAAGATACATCTAAGCAGGAAGGAGCAGTTGAAAATAAAATTCAGTATGACGCACAAGATCCAGGGGGGCTATAGAAAATAAGCATATGCCATTTGATGGCCGTCAGAGCGAATGGCACACGACATATGAAAGGTGCAAAACAAAAATCAAACAATAGTGCAACAAAGACCTAGCAGCGGGACTGCTGAAAACGGCTCTTT
Source organism: Amblyomma americanum (assembly GCF_052857255.1). Taxonomy (NCBI): domain Eukaryota; kingdom Metazoa; phylum Arthropoda; class Arachnida; order Ixodida; family Ixodidae; genus Amblyomma; species Amblyomma americanum. The sequence goes on from NC_135503.1 coordinate 142,451,924, forward strand.
TCTTCCAGAGCAGAAGCATAGCAAAAGAACAACACACAATAAGCACAAAAACTGACTCGGCCAAACGAAAGGTTGCAGTGATCAGGACAGCTTTAAAAATCAGATGTTTTTTTAGTAAATGAACTACCACACAGTTTGGCACAACACAGTACGTAAAAAACTACTACAATAAAACATTGTCATGGTTAATAAACTTGTTTTAAAAATGTCAAAATCCGCGCTAATCTGCACAAACCCAAAACAATGCGCAACAGCAAGTCCAAAGAAAAAATATATAACCACCTTTTAACTCAGACAGAGTTATTGTTAGAAAGCAAAAATATACATCTTGACCTGCAACACAAATATATGAGTGCGAACTTCACTAAGGAAGGCATGCATTTGTAAAAACTCAGTGATCAGTGCAGAGACTGCATTGGAGAAATGCGAAAGCATTAGCTTTTGCCGTGATGTTGGTGGCTCCTAGTCGACGCCTTTCTACACCTGCTTACCCACTCCATTAAGATCCGATCGCCACTCTTCTATCTCCGATGCTACCACTCGATGATGTGCGCCATAGCTGTACTCTGGTTTTAGGCGTAACGTCAACAAACGTATGGGTGACGTCACATGAGCGCACTAATTAGCCCTATTTATTGCTTTCATTAACGCCGATAATTAGTACCCTAAATTACAACAACTCATTGGTGTCATTAGTTATGACTGTTGATCGTTGTAATTAATTACGACAATTATTTAGGACCATTAATTTATGGCTAATGTCAATGACCGATGACTTATTCACTTTATGTACTTCACCACAGCACTCTACAGGTCATGACTGATGACGTCGCATCCGGCGACACATTTTGGAGACACGTTTTGGGGACACAACATATAGTCTAGTAATGCTTTCGAGTTAATAACGAAATGAGCCCCTTGTAGCGACGCACACGAAACAACCGATAGGATTGCGTCTGGTTTCAGCCAACGGCCGCCGCTGCCAGCTGAGGGGAAGGGGATGGTCGGCGGACCGCTCTTCCTCGCGCGTTCCTTAGATCCCTAGGATTACCCACCCATCGCAAGTAGCGCTGCATGGCGGACGGACTAACGGGAGCGCGGCTTTGCACTCGTCGGTGTGGTATACTACGACGGACAAGAAGGACACGGGACGAGCTCTGTTTTTTTAATAGCAACACGTGGTGCTTAGAAGGAAAAAACACAAAGTACATCACATGTTGCACTAAAAGCATTAATACAGCAGAGAGAGATGGACGCGGCGCTCAAAGACCACCAAGAAAAGCTATCTTTTATCAACGAGACTGACACAAGGTTTGCTGACGCAATTTTGTTCCTTTGCGATATGCAAGGCCTCCATCAATTCCCGCGTGGTTAGATCACGGTGTTTTTAAACTACCTTCGTAGGTAGGTAGGTAGGCCTCAAACAAATCTGGCACATACCCACCGCAGGGGAGTGGCCAAGACACAGGCGGTTAATTGCTGGATACAGGAACGTTTTTACAGGAAAAGGAGTAGTAATAACATGTGGGTTGATAGATTGGAAGACGCAAGAAAAGGGGTTCTGTTAACATGGAGATCGAAGACGGGACAATGGCTTAATGTGCATAATAGTATACAATGTAATGTAAGGTATACTACTGAAACATTGTATTCTATTGAACCATTGAAACATTGTAATATTTCAACGTCGTACTGACTGAGAGCGGGAAAAAGATGTGTAGCTTTGCTTTCAGCACTTGTCTCAGCGCAAGGGTCTGAAGTGATTTGGAGAGCTGATTTTAGCGTGTCTTTAAAGCAACTATAATTTATTAACGTGCGCTGCTATCGCTCAGAAAAAGTTAATTTACAGGCAAGCTTGAAACTAACCGGTAGATGATCACTGTTGCTGCACAGTCAACAGGCACCCAAGACATAAAAGAGACTCCTGGGGAGGAAAAAGTTATATCTAAGGCAGAGCTGCATTGACTCCGAACAAACGTAGGTAATCCGGAATTGTTGCAGATCAAGTTGTTGTCAGAAGCCCAATCAAATAGTATAGAACCAAAGCTGTCTGTTTTGAACCCCCACGTTACATGGTGTGAATTGAAGTCCCCAAGTAATAGAACCTGAGATCGGCTACTAGAAATGAGTGAGTCAAGGGGCCGAGTGTCATGCGCTCCAGACAGGAAATATGCATTAGCTACCGTAAAGGGCTGTTGACCTGGGACATTGAGGTCAACGACAAAGATTTCACATTCATTGTCCGCATATTGGAAAGAAATGCGTGCCCTGTGACAAAACCTTGTAGAGATGAGCACAAAGAACCCTCCCCCTCGTGATGACCGGTCAAGCCAGAACGGATGGTAATCCTTGAGATGATAATTGAAATTTGTAGTTAGCCGTATTTTCTGTAATGCAATTAAATCTGGTAGAAGCTGATTGCATAGGCAATTTAAATCTGTTGAAGCTGAGAATATAGATCGGCAATTCCACTGGAGTACACTCAAGAACCCTTACTTGGCGGGAGTGCCGCCGCCGCGACTGCCTTTTCTAGAATCCTGGTCTTAGGATTTTGACTAGCGTTACTTTTCTTTGTCTTCGACAGGGGCCAAGACGTACCAGTAATATTCAGAGGAGACCCACTTCGTTTCTGGGCACGGAGATCAGACTCCATATCCACACAGCCCATAGAAGGTGCGTCCATAACGCTGTTCGGAGGAGAGGCCTGAGAGGTCTTTTGTTGTTCATATTGTCTTTGGCCCTGTGGAGCGCAGTTGATTGCCACAGTAGTAGGAGCAGCTTCTGAACCCAAAGAAGGCAAGAGCGGAGCGGTGAGCACTTGCAGCAGATTGGTCACCTGGGTAGCTATGACCTGCGAAATGCACGTGGACACGGTTTTCATAATGCGATCCATTGCATTTGCCACAGCTTTCTCAGCTGCCGCTGTGATAGCCTGGGACCAACTGGCATCCATTATGGGTGGGCATTTGGCGGCCACACTAGAGTAGCCTGAGGCTCTCTCCTTGACTGCGGCAAAGCTTCTCTCCTAGTGCATCTGCGCTTGTCTATAAGCTCGAGCACCTGAACTTCTTGTACTCGTGCAGGACAGTCAGGCGAATTAGTAGGGTGAGCACCACTAACTACACAAAGAACATTTCTCTTGCTGTTCGGGACATTCCTCTCAGCCATGACCTTCCCCACAAGCACAGTAGCGTAAGGCTGATTTGCAGGCTTTGCCGCTATGGCCAAATCGCCAACAGCTTTGACACTGAAGAGGCCGAGAGTTAAAAGCATCTACTCGAAATACCAATGGCCACACCTTTATCTCTGACGGGCAGAATATTCCTGCAAATGTGGCAATGACGGACTTCGTAGGAATTTTTACTCCGTCAACCAGCCTGCTGCATCAATAGACAGCAATCACTCCTGCAGGCGAGAGGTTCTCAAGCATCTCCACAGGGCTCAATCGAGAGTGGACCCCTCGGACCAAGCCCTTGGAACATGCTAGATGAGGCGGAATGAATGCGCTCACCGGGTGGTTGGCGAAGGACGTACACTTCAGCAGGTCTTCTATGCGGCCTTTATCCGGTGACCTGCACAAAATATCACCCCTTCCGAAGTGCCGGACATCAGTAATGCGCATGAAGTGTTTCGATGTGGATCTAAAAGCCGCCTGTACTGCCTCTGGGTTGTTCAGTCGGATCGCGCCTCCATCAGAAGGGACTAGAGCGACCGGAATGCTGGAAACTCCACTGCGGAAAAAGAGATCAATTGGGAGCTGGCATTGAGGAAGAGATGCCGACCAAGGGGAAAAAGAATAAGTAGACATGAAGCCTTCGTCCCGTGCCCAGTCACCCTAGGACAGGAGCAAGCAGCCACAGACAAAAAGGAGAAATTGAGCAAGCTAGCACAACACCGCCAGGTACTTAGCCGCTACCCCGCAGGGACCATGAAGCTCTTTGTGCGACACCTTTGTGCGACACCAGGTAGCTGTGCATTTTTCTTCTTCTTTTTCATTACTTCACAATTTTTACAATGGGTCACCAGATATGAAAGGCGCTCCCAATTCTCTAGATTGTTTGTGTTCCTGGAGAATCTTATTTAGGCAACGTTCCGTCTGTCCGATTTATTGGGCTCCGCAGGAGAGAAGAACCAGCTACACCACTCTTCAGCGACAAGCGACGAACTTGTTTCTAAGTGCGGTCCCACACCATTTTTCTTTTCACCAATGATTCCCTCTTCCCTTGAATTGACGCACATGGCTGTTTCAGATTAATAGGAGCTGATGTAGCCACGCTTATTTTGCATCTATTTGCTACGTTTTTTAGACCATAGTTAACGCGATGCAAGTAAACAAGAACCGCAACATTTTTCTTTTTTCTTTCGGTCGGTTATCTTGAGTTTGCTGAATGTCCTGCTGTTTACCCACTTTCAGAACAACGTATACTCAACAAGGATCAGCACAGCTCTATAGTATCATCCGGGCTTAGTGGGTATTTCTTCATTGTGAAGAAAGCCCTCGTATTGCGCGCAGTCTATCTCCTCAGAATAAGCCCGATATTTTGTCATGACATTTACGATGATGCCGTGGTGTGCCCACAGTCATAGCTAGCCCAAACGTTTCGCAACTGTCGCCGCCTCCAAGTAAACATGTGTGCGTGACGTGATTTAAGGATGCACGCTCCGGTCTCAGCGACGGATGATTTCTGCCTTGAAGTCTCGGTGTTATCACGTACAGAAACTCCTTGCGTCGTTCTGTGCGAATGAGGAAGTATTGGAAATTAATATCATGCAAGATCATCATTACAACTAAACAATTATGCTTTCAACTGAAAAAATGCCAGGAGCATGACATCTAATTATTGTCGTATTGTGAAAATCCCTAGTTGTTTATCGGATGTTCTAGTATGCAATTTCGCATTTCGCTTTCATTCCGTGCGAAATGAAAAAAATAGTAATAAATGCCTCTGTGTGCTGTGCTAAGTAATCGCACGTTAAGAACCTCGATTACCATGCCTTCTTGAATCCTTCATGCTCGGCTATGGGCAATTATCATCGTCGTCAAGTTGCCCGCGAGGCGAGGCCACCTCAACTGCCGCTCTCTCCGCTTTGCGTGCAGGCCAGGGACAACCAATTGCTAGCTATACTATACACTTTTTGCCCGCGCTGCGCGAAAACAGGCTAGGAGAAAGGTTTCCATGAAAAAGTTCTTATCATCGCTGCAGAACAAGTCGTTTCGCCGCTTCAAAAAGGGTCTCAGGTGCGTGCTCCTACAAGATCGCCAGAACTTTACAATTATGTTGTTACGCCGAAAAGATAACAGGAACACAGTGAACGGCGGTCAAGTCAGTCGACATGTGCATAATTCAGGGCTTGGAAGGTACACAACTGTTTATTCAAACCAGCACGCAAGGCTTCTGTCCAAGAGTTCCATTGGCGAAATGGCCTGGAGTGCAGCCTGGCTCCGCTGCAGCCTTTAGTCACTGGACTCCTCAAGCGGAAGAAGGGTTTGTTCCTGCTCCAAGCTGCTGTGATCTGGGGGGCCGCGGTGGAGGCGCTTGTGGATTGCAGCACTGCTGGAGCTGGCGAACTCAGCGCCGCACTTCTTGCACAGCCGCTCGCCCAGGTGCGTCCCCACGTGAGCGGCCATGGTCCTACGGGACCTGCAGCGCCGGTGGCAGATGGGACAAGGCAACTTGCGGTTCTGGGGGTCGACAGAGAAAATGTGCTTGTATATATGGTGCGCCATCAGCTTGCTGGGGTCCCTGAAATGGATCTGGCACTGGTGGCAGTGGTAGACTGTAGCCTTGCCCGCTGGTCGGAGCAGCCGGAGTCGCATTCGCTGCTCCGAGATTCGTAGACGCTGCGCGAGGGACAAAATTAGGCGCTTCGTGCGTTTAAAGAATGTCTTCTGTCCTGGGCATTTCCGCGAAGCTAACGCAGCTTGCATAAAAAAAAACGTTTCATGCTCACATCGATTTTCATACGTGTGTAATGTTGATATGAGAGCATGAGTGCAGCCACTTTCCCAAGGCAAAAGAGCAAGCCTTAACTGAGGATATGGCTACAGAAAGTACAAACATGTACAGCTCTCGGCACGCTTAAAGCAGACGTACGATTCGGTTGAGGCTGCAGAGAGTTACTGCCGGAAAAACCTTGACTGAAGAAGCCAGCACACATTGCATGCTTTTACTTCATTATGATAGCTGTTGAGCTTGTTTTAATCAGGACATAAGAAACTGAACGGGTATTGTGCACAGTCGGATCTCGCCAAGGCATTGATTGCGTCGGGACGAAAGCGTGTTGGACAACCAAGGATTGCCCAAGCTTCTTTAATGGGTTTCTTTCTGTGAAACTCATTGTTACCCGAGGAATGACAGCGGGCTCTCTGGATGATTACGTGGCAAACCAAGAAAAGGAATTGCGGCTATTGAACAAACCGCTTTCTCGAAAATGAAAGCCGCGCTAGCCGGTGTTCAAGCAACTGCTGTCATCGGCATGTCCACTGCATGCGATCCCTCTGCGGCTGTGAATAGGCAAGCTTGCACTGAAGCACCACCTCCACAACCTAAACACACCCGACCCCGCTAAAAAACCTGCCCTGCAAGAATTGACAATTGCGCTTGAAAGGTAATGGGGCATTACCGTTTCGTACGGAAGGTCCGAATCCATGCTTTCGATCTCCGCCCGTCGGCGCTCGTCAAATCCGCCCATCGACGAATGGGCGACCATCAGCAACGACGAGAGGGTTTGATGGGTCATACTGCCCGACGCTGCACTCGTTGTGGGGCGACAGAAAAGACCTAGCACCAAAGGCAGCGGTGGGGGCCTAGCTTCAAGCTCGCAGTGCGGTCAGGCCGTGCACGTAACCATCGTGGCGCGAGGCGACAGCGTGGCAGTTAAGAAGAAGCGGCACGCAGAGAAAGAGGAAGCAAGCAGTAGATTTAAGAGTCAAAATGAAAATTATTGTGCTGGGTGCTTCCTATAGAGGAGAGTGTCGTCTGAGATCATTATAAGCACAAGTGGAGATCTTTCGTGAGAGGACATCATGCCAGGCCGATAGTCCCAGTGATTTTGTGGCAGCAAGAGCAAATGTGATGGCACGGGAAACTCACAACCGGCTTGGGCGATTTCTCGGAGATCGGTAAAGAAACGACCCACGTCCATAAGGGCTTTGTAATAAAAGACAAAACCAGATGAAAATTGCAATGTTTACCGTATTAAAATGGTTCCAAGCACACGAAGTGCCGGAGATCGGGCACAGGTGAAAGAAAAAGATGAAAAGCAGGTTTAGACGAGAGAACCTTTAAACAGCTTCAAAACCTTAAGGGTGGTTTGTAATGTCTACAACTCACACCTTTACGCCCTGCTAATTTCGACCTCAACCTGGGGATCCTTAACGTGCAGTGACATCACAGGTTAGCGATCGCCAGGTGGTCGAATTTAATCCGGAGGCCTCCACTACAGCCCCTCTTTCTCTCTTCTTTCACTCTCACCTCCCTCCCTTCCCTTACGTAGCGGTTCAGGCGTCCAGCGACGTACGTGAGAAAATTACTGCTCCATTTCCTTTCATAAAAAAAAACAAATAACAAGGAGAAAAGTTTCATGAGTCACTGCTTGCGTAGACGGAAAGTAAGAAAGACAAAGGAGACACGAAAATCCGGGAACAATTATACTTGTAGTTTCCTTCATTGTTGAGTTCGTTGTGGCTTCGAACCAAACAAACTCGGCATAACTTGTGGTAGAAACGCAACGGGCATAGCAACTTGATGACGTAGCTCTGGCTGTTAATATGCCTTTCGAAATTTCCGGTCTTTATTTTTTTGGAAATTCAGTGGACCTTTTTCTGTGTTTATTTCAAAAGTTCGTCTTTTTCTTAGGAGTGGGGAAGCGGGAAAGGAAATGGCACAGGAATTCTTGCATATATTGGCGGACGCCACGGCGCCCAAAGGGAATGGAGGAAGGTGGGAGTGAAAGAGGGAAGAGAGAAAGAGGTGCTGTAGTGAAGGGCTCCGGAATAATTTCGACTACCTGGAGATCGTTAACATGCACTGGCGTCGCATAGCACATGGGTGCCTTTTGCGTTTGGAAAACTGGTTTTTGAGGAAAAGAAATGGCGCAGTAACTGTCTCACATATCTGAGTGTACACCCGAACCACGCCGTAAGGGAAGGAATAAAGGATGCAGTGAAAGAAGAAAAGAACAAAGGGGTGCCGTAGTGGAGGAAATAATAATAATAATAATTGGTTTTTTGGGGAAAGGAAATGGCGCAGTATCTGTCTCCTATATCTTTGGACACCTGAACCGCGCCGTAAGGGAAGGGATAAAGGAGGGAGTGAAAGAAAATGAAATGATTGGTTTGGTCTTGTGTTTTGGGGAAGGAAATGGTGCAGTATCTGTCTCATATATCGTTGGACACCTGAACCGCGCCGTAAGGGAAGGGAAAAAGGAGGGAGTGAAAGAAGAAAGGAAGAAAGAGGTGCCATAGTGGAGGGCTCCGGAATAATTTCGGCCACATGGGGATCTTTAACGTGCAGTGACATCGCACAGCACAGGGGCGCCTTAACGTTTAGCCTCCATAAAAACGCAGCCGCCGCGGTCGGGTTCCAACCCGGGAACTCCGGATCAGTAGTGCCCTAACCACTGGGCCACCGCGGCGGGCAAGATCATTTGCTCAATTCCCTCAGTGAACCATTACTGCCTCGCTCAGCAGCTGTGTATAATCCTGCTCCATAATATGCACCTTTTTAAATCTGAGAGGTTGCACGTTCCTTCTTATTTTATTTCTTCATTGAAGTATATGTCACTGTTGGTTCATACACAACACAGGTGTCGTGGTCCATTTACACCTAGTGAGCTCGATGTTAGGAGGCTACAAGGAGACGAATCACTCTCACCAATGACGGACAAGTGACTTTATTTGCACCAAGACCTAGTGATTTGCACACTAGCACGATCACATACAGGGTACACATAGAAGACGCTGCCCTACAGACTAGATGTGGGAGGTCCTTTAGCGACCTCTACAACAGCTACCTAGTTCGCCTTCGTTTTCTGCTGTTTTTGCTTTTTCAATGAAACTCATCCTTGTACACACTGTACGATAAACCGGGAGGTCACCGAGAAAAGTCATTGCTGGATAAGCACAGAAACTTCCTCGCGTCGACAGGCATCATAGCTGGCGATGCAACAGCAGCAAAAGATCATGGCGGGGTGATTGAGGGGAAACGCAAAAGGCGCCCGTGTGCTGTGCGATAGTGCTCATTGCACGTTAAAGGTCCACAGAAAGGGGTGTTTGAGCTCGGCTTTAAAATGCTTGCAGTATGTAGAGTACAGGCCACCGAGTGTTCCTGCCGCATACGAGACCTCAGAAGAGAGCGGGAAATTTACAATACATTTTAAAAAATTCCCGTTTTCGCACCTCGCGGCGACGCGCGGTGCCGGACTTTCGCACGAAAACCTGGCAGACGACGTCACGTCTTGCACATGACGTCAACAGCCGGGGGTTATCATTGGTTCACAGCGCCAAATTCATTCAGACATCACGCGCTACCGCGGCCGCGGTCCCTGCACCCGCTGTCATTTTGGCGTGCGAGAGGAGAGGGAAAGGCGCGAAGACGCGGAAGTTCAAATTTTGTCTGCATATAACTCAACCACAAAACGCATTAAAATAATTCTTGGTGGAGGATAATTATGAACCATCGTCTGTTCACATCAGAGACATATAACACCTTTATTGATACCCCCTTTCTGGGACCCTTTAAAGATCTCCAGGTGGTCGAAATTAATAATAATAATAATAATAATAATAATAATAATAATAATAATAATAATAATAATAATAATAATAATAATAATAATAATAGTAATAATAATAATAATAATTGATTTCGGGGGAAAGAAAATGGCGCAGCATCTGTCTCGTATATCGTTGGGCACCAGAACCGCGCCGCAAGGGAAGCGCTAAAGGAGGGAGTGAAAGAAGAAAGGAAGAAAGAGGTGCCGCAGTGGAGGGCTCTGGAATAATTTCGACCACCCGGGGATCTTTAACGTGCACTGACATCGCACAGCACACGGGCGCCTTAGCGTATTGCCTCCATAAAAACGCAGCCGCCGCGATCGGGTTCGAACCAGGAACTTCGAACCAGTAGCCGAGCGCTCTAACCACTGAGCCACCACGGCGGGTGTCAAAATTCATGACAATTGGCTTCTGAGGAAGGAAAAGGCGCAGTAACTGTCTCACATATCTCGGTGGACACCCGGGCTGCAACATAAGGGAATGGGTAGAGGAGGGAGTGAAAGAAGGAAGAAAGAACGATGTCGAAATTATTCAGGAGCCCTCCACTACAGCACCTCTTTCTTCCTTTCTTATTTCACTTTCTCTTTTATCTCTTCCCTTCGGCGCGGTTCGGGTGGCCACCGAGGTATGTGAGACAGTCACTGCGCCATTGCCTTTCCTCGAAACAAATTTTCATGACAGGCGAAATTTGATACTTCTCCACTGTTCCATAATCGCACGGCACGAATGTTTCTTCCCCTTGCTGGCAGCATAACGAACGCATAGCTCTTGTTGACCTCAAAATCGACTGTTAAGGGCGTTTTATAATTGTCTCCTTTTTTAGCTCTGTCTTCTCCTCGCCTATGTGGCATTTCGTCTCGCTCTCTACCGCTCGCGAATTACGTCCGACCGTTCACGTGTTCATCACCTTCGCCGCCGTGCTCTCGTGTCGTGCTCGTGCCTCCACTCGTAGGGTTACTCGATGCCGCTTGTCCGTCCTACCATTCTCGCTGACCGCTGCCACGTTGCCTGTTCTACCTTCATCGGCGTCGCACCAGTGCCGGGTCTCGAACGTTGCAAGAAGACCGGTGACACTGACCCGCACTTCATCGCCTCGCTCCTGCCTGTCAGGCATGCTTCCCTCGCAGAGACTGAGGCCAGGCACAGGCAGGCTGCTGACAACTTCGACTCTGACTGGTCCCTTGTAGAGGTAAGCTCCTACTATCTTCTCACAGCCGCAGGCAGTTATACTCGACGCGTAGGCGCCTCCTGGTCTCCCTGCGTGTATCAGCTCCGGGCGACGATGTTCGAAAGCAGTCGTGCCATTTCCACTTGAAACGCCGATAGTGTGTAGTCGCTCCGCACGAGGAACAGGTGCTAGTTGTCTGAACAACGAGTAGAACAGCTTTCATTGTTCAGACATAGCAGCTGAACAAAGCGCAGACACATTGGCGTGAACGCTACATTTTCATGCATTTTCAGCCTGATTAGCATATCATGCGTGCATCGCATTAACAGAGAAGGAGGAAAACTCTTTTTCACTCATGTGCACTGCAGAAACGATGAAGCCGTGCGCCGGCACAGCTCGCAGCCTCGGCTGGTCGTCCACGACGTTTTTCTCAGGGTCCATACGCGCTTCCCGCTGTCGTAGTTTGAACTCAGATGCGAAGCCACACGGCCAAGCGGCCTTTATCCACAAAACTGAAAAGTGGTGGTTGAGAATAAGCGCACATCCCCTCACAACAGGACGTCCTAGCCGACCACGCTTCGCTGTGCTCGAGCAGCGTCCACTACCGGCGTTGATTGGTCGTCATGCCGCTGCTAACGGTGGCGTATAAGCCGTTGCTGTTACATATGCAGCTGACTCATTTCTTAATTTACGCATCGTAATTCTTCGGCTTTTACCAGTTAATATAGATGTAATCCGTGATTCATCAAGGGCGACCGCTCTTCGCACTTGGCTCGGTTCCAAAGGGCTGTTACAGTGACGGCTGTCAGCCTAGTAGTCGGAATATGCAGCACTTGATCGTGGGACCATGTGACATGAGAAAAAGAAATGGTACGCATATAGATGTCGGCATAACCAAACATCGCCGGTGAGCGGTTTGAGTGGCCACGATAAGAGTTCGAACATATATGGCGTACTGACCCACCAACCCCGTTCCTTCCCCGTGCAGCAACTGAACATGACCAAGCAGAGCAGGCGGTTCCAGTGCGTGCTGCCGCCTGGGGAGTGGACCATCCACGAGTGCTGGGGTTTGCAGAGTCAACTTCCAACTTCTCACCAGGCTCGCAACCCACGAAGCGTACTCGCAACGACGCCCATCGCCGCTACGCCCCGCTATGTCGCATGTGCCAGCAACCGTGCAAGAGCCAGACCATCATGGCCTTACACCTTGGCACTCACATCGGGGAGCGGCTGTAAACGGAGTGCGATCCAGAGGTCGCCAGCCTAGGCTCTGCCACCGCGATCGAGCAGTTCCACGGGAACGCCGGTCACTTCATGAGCGGCATACGCTGAAGCTGTTCGCGCACAAGAGCGACCGGGACGAACACCTGCGCCTGGAGCACTCCCGACAACGACAATTAAGGCGCCTTCGCTCTCCCATGGAGACTACGCGTGCGCACCCATAGTTTCTGTACCACGCCAAAATTCGCCTCAAAGTGATGGTTCGGAGCGAAAGGCGCGATCGTAATAAAAATGTTGGCACCTGTGGATGTTGAAGCCTCAGTCCTTTAGAGCGGTAGCTGTTAGTGCGATGTCTTGGCGAAACGCGGCTTCTGACCCCAAGCCTTGAAGCCCCTGCACTATCAACCCACCGCGACAGCTCAGTGGATAGAGCGTACGGCTATTGAGCCGGATTACCCGCTCATGATATCTGGTACCTACCTGATTTAATATCTGCTGCGGGTCCTTGGACCCAAGATATCAAAATTATTTTTGGAATATGGCGGTGTGCTTGGCTTGAAGCACTCCGGCACGGGTCGGCCCGGTATTGCACTTGCCTCCGGGATCGGCCCGGGCCATATTGGTGCGCGCCTTTTCTATCGTGCTCTCCTATCATTTAACTCTCCAACTTTCAGCACGCGGCAGCGAGCGTGCCTCGGTTTGAGCCAGTAGGCAGGCCCGTGCACTTTAATTTTCTTCCTATCAGCAGTAGCAGTAGCAGTAGCAATGCCTGCGTGTTCGAAGATTTCCACTGCGGCCGCATTTCAGTGGAGGCGAACGCAAAAGGTGCTCATGTACTGCGTAATGTGAGTGAAAATGAAATTTGGTTTTTGGGGAAACCCGCCGCGGTGGCTGAGTGATTAGGGCGCTCGACTACTGATAATATAATAATTGGTTTTGGGGGGAAAGGAAATGGCGCAGTATCTGTCTCATATATCGTTGGACACCTGAACCGCGCCGTAAGAGAAGGGTAAAGGAGGGAGTGAAAGAAGGAAGAGAGAGGTGCCGTAGTGGAGGGCTCCGGAATAATTTCGACCACCTGGGGATCTTTAACGTGCACTGACATCGCACAGCACACGGGCGCCTTAGCGTTTTTCCTCCATAAAAACGCAGCCGCCGCGGTCGGGTTCCAACCCGGGAGCTCCGGATCAGTAGTCGAGCGCCCTAACCACTGAGCCACCGCGGCGGGGCAGGAAGAGAAAGCGCAGTTTGTTTAATCACATACATTACATTGAAGGGTAACAACGTGAATGCTTCTTTGTTCAGAAGCGATAACACCAGTACACTTGGGACGTGAAGGTGAAGGGCACTGGGGAAAGCAGGCATGACCACTATGACCTGAATAGCCTTTGGATCGTTTTAAAGTAACAGTGATATCAGCAAATGAGCTGTACTCTTTGCTGCATTTGGTTCACATTCTTCAGACCTTTCCGCGAGAGTGGTGCTGACTCGTGAGGCATTCCGTTTCACATCAGCCTCACATGCGACGGGTTACTCGTGTACTGGCTGCATAATCCCAGTGGTTTCACCTGCCTTTGTAAATGTTAGGTCATGTGCATGAAGTTCCTGTGATGCAATTTGCATGCTTAACTGGTGTTGTGAATTGTCCTCTGCGAGGAAAAGGAAGCAAGACAATAACAATACAAATTACGAGTTTCTTGAAAAGAGGATGAGGCATGATATGCTGGTGAAAGAAAAAGACCATATGATCGAATCGCGACGTTTGGCTTTTGAGGAGAGCCGCTCCAGCGCGGTGGCTCAGTGGTTAGGGCGCTCGACTACTGATCCGGAGTTCCCGGGTTCGAACCCGACCGCGGCGGCTGCGTTTTTATGGAGGAAAAACGCTAAGGCGCCCGTGTGCTGTGCGATGTCAGTGCACGTTAAAGATCCCCAGGTGGTCGAAATTATTCCTGAGCCCTCCACTACGGCACCTCTTCTTCCTTTCCTCTTTCACTCCCTCCTTTATCCCTTCCCTTACGGCGCAGTTCAGGTGTCCAACGATATATGAGACAGATACTGCACCATTTTCCTTTCCCCAAAAACCAATTATTATTATTATTATTTTGGGGAAAGGAAATGGCGCCGTACCCGTCTCGCATATCGGCCGACACCAGAACCGCGCTATAAGGGAAGTGATAAAGGACGGAGTGAAAGAAGAAAGGAAGAAAGGGGTGCGTAGTATAGAGAGGGTTAGGGAATAATTTCGACCACCTGGGGATTTTTAACGTGCACGGACATCGCACAGCACACGGGCGTCATTGTGTTTCGCCTCGACCGAAGCGTTGCATATATATATATATATATATATATATATATATATATATATATATATATATATATATATATATATATATATATATATATATATATATATATTGCCGCGAATATTTGCAGTGTGTTCGTTTTTCAAATCTGCCGCCACATCACTTTATCGCTTTGTTTGCTACGCAAGACGCGACTAGATTTATCTCGATTGATCGCAGCCAGGCAGAGCTGATTCTACGTTGTTCCGGAATGTTCTAGTAACTTTGCGTTCTTTATCTCGAAAGTTCGCTATCAGCTTTAAATTGAGAACGGCCGACAGCGGCGGGCATTCTGTTCGACGACCGCCGAGCACGCTTGTCGCTTCGCCGCCGCCGAGTGATTCAGTCCATTTTGGGTGCAAGTCAGCCCAATAAACAGTTCTTTCAGAAGACCCTTTCGTCCGTCTTCATCGCTGCTTTAACTGCCGTCACCACAACGTGACATCCGGTGGAGGTGCGGGGTAGCCTTCCATGTTCCGGACGCCCCCTTCAAGTCGTGAAGCCAGCCCTGAGCGCTTCGCACACGAGGACGAGCCAGCAGCTCAGCGAGCCAGCCGACGTCTCCAGGGAGAGGAGCCTGAGTTCGCGAAACTGCCGGACCGCACAAGACAGCGAAAAGACGCGGCTACGAGCACCGCAACCTCGCCGAAGATGTCGACACCGATCATACTGCAGCAGCCGCGGGTGCCGCCAACTTTCAATGAATCCCTAGGCGAAGACCCTGAAGAATGGTTGGATCAATTTGAGCGCGTGGCGTCATTCAACAAGTGGGATGATGCGGCAAAAATTGGAAACGTGCTCTTATCATTGGATGGCTCCGCACGCACGTGGTACGAAAACTACGAGTCGTCCCTTACTACATGGGAGCTATTGAAGAGAGAACTATTTAAGGTATTCACCAGTGTCGTGAGGAAAGAAAGAGCCGAACGACTCCTCGAGTCCAGGATCCAGCTTCCGAATGAGCCCGTCCGCGGTTACGTCGAGGAGATGAAGCGCCTATTTCGCCGCACCGACCTCGGGATGACCAAGGAAAAGAAAGATCAGTTTTTAATGCGCGGCGTAAGAGAACAACTCTTTGCAAGCCTCCTCCGCCAGCCGCCAAAAACAGTCGAGGAATTCATGCAAGAAGCCTGCACGATTGAGAAGACCCTCGACGTCCGAGCTCGGCAGTACAATCGTCCTTCCTCTGCCTGTGCAATCCGTTCGGACACGTCGGCCACTACCAGCGACAGCTTGAGGGAAGTTATCCGCGAAATCGTCCAAGAGGAGCTACGCCGATTACTGCCATCCTCCCCACAGCCACAAGCAGCGACCCTCATGGACGTAGTACGGGAAGAAGTGCAATAGGCACTTGGCACCCCGACGGCCACAGAACCCCTGGCCATGACCTACGCCGCTGCAGTAAGGACTGCCCAGCCCCAACGACAACCCCCACGTCCTCCCCGAGATGAGCCACTTGATGAGCCACTTGTTCCACAAGGCCGCCTCCCAGCCCCCGCCCACCCAGCCTATGACCGACGCTCAAGCCCCAGGAAATGCGACGCCTGGAGGACTTCCGAAGACCGGCCGTTGTGCTTACATTGCGGTGAGGCCGGCCATATTCTTCGTCACTGCCCGTACCGACGTATCGGTCTTCGACGATTTGCCGTTAACGCCCCACGACCACGCTTCGGGCAACGTCCGCAGGAAATCGACGAGTACCTGCGTCGAGAAGAGTACACGCCGAACCGCGTTTCGCGCTTACCATCGCCGTCAACCTCGCGCTTTGCGTCGCCACGCCGCAGCTACGCAGCCGCGGTACGAGGAAGGTCTCAGCCCCCGTAGGGGAAACTGAAGGCAGCAACCTCTGGAGGTGAGGTTGCTCAAGAGCGAAACGCCGAAGATCCTCCACCGACCACGCCCCATGAAGACGCTGCACCCGCGACGCCGCATGAAGAACCGGCACTCGCTGCACCGACGCCGCACACAATGAGAACCCCGACCACGACGCAGGCTGCCTTGAAAACGACGCCGCCAACCAGAAGAGCTTCGACCACACGCCCCACCCGCGACTCGCATACGCGACGAAGCCGTGACCCGACGCCAAGAGCGACGTGAAATGCAAGAGCCAGCACCTCTGGTTTAGAAGTGACTATCGACGGCCGGAAATTTACAGATCTAGTCGACACAGCAGCCGATTACTCGGTGATGAATGGAACATTCGCTGCGCAGCTGAGAAAATTCACAACGGCTTGGGACGGCCCACAAATTCGCACCGCAGGGGGCCACCTCATTACGCCATCAGGACGATGCACAGCGCGAGTGACTGTCAAAGGACATACCTATCCTGCGACCTTTGTTGTGCTACCGCAATGCTCCCGCGAAGTGATCTTGGGTATGGATTTCCTTAATGAGCATCAGGCGATCATCGACCTGCGATCCAAGCTGATCACGCTTTCGACGGACGAGGCCATCGCTTCGATGAAAACTCGGGAAAATCACGTTGCCCCGAGTGTCCTGGAGGAAGAAGTGAGCGTCCCACCCCGATCACGCGTTATCCTGACCGTAGGCGCCACGAAAGCCATTAACGCTGAAGCCATCATCGAGGGCAACATGCAGTTGGTCCTAGACCGAGGAATCAGCATCGCAAGAGGCATCGCACGTTTGCGCAATGGCCAGGCCGAAGTACTGCTGACTAACTTCAGCGAAGAATACCGGCACATTAACAGAGGAACGCCGATTGCTTTCTTCGACGAGATATCTGACGTACGAGACTCCTTCGCCCTCTCCGACTCCTCCGCAGAGGATTCGCCTGACCAAGAGAACTCGCCCACTTTCGACATCAACCCAGCCCTGCACCGGAACAGGCAAGACCAGATCCGCAATCTGCTTCAAAGCTACAGTGAGTGCTTTTCGACATCGCCGAAGGTGCGACAAACGCCAATTGCCAAGCATCGCATTATAACGGATCAACACGTCCGACCTCTCCGTCAAAGCCCCTACCGTGTGTCACCGCAAGAACGACAGGCCATCTGGGACCAAGTCGAAGAAATGCTTCGCGACGACGTCATCCAGCCTTCAAACAGCCCATGGGCGGCACCGCTCATTCTAGTGAGAAAGAAGGACGGCTAACTTCGATTCTACGTGGATTACCGCCGCTTGAACAACATAACAAAGAAGGACGTCTACCCCCCCCCCCGCATCGACGACACACTGGACCGCCTCTGCAACGCCAAATATTTCTCATCGATGGACCTCAAGAGCGGCTACTGGCAAATTGAGGTCGACGAAAGAGATCGCGAGAAGACAGCATTCATAACTCCGGATGGGCTGTTTGAGTTCAAGGTGATGCCATTTGGTCTCTGTTCCGCACCAGCGACGTTTCAGCGAGTAATGGATACAGTGCTGGCAGGCCTGAAGTGGCAAATTTGTCTGGTATATTTAGATGACGTCGTTGTCTTCGCCTCGAACATTGAAGAGCACCTCAAAATACTTCGAACAGTACTAGACGCAATCAAGTCATCTGGCCTAACATTGAAAGCAGAGAAATGCCACTTTGCTTACGAAGAGCTGCTGTTTCTAGGCCACATCGTTAGCAAGGAGGGAGTACGCCCAGACCCGCAGAAAACAGCTGCTATTGAACAGTTTCCACTGCCGGCCGATAAGAAAGCAGTGCGCAGATTTCTCGGACTGTGCGCATACTACCGACGATTTGTGAAAAACTTTTCGCGCATCGCCGAGCCCCTGACCCAACTGACGAAGGCAGACGTGCCGTTTAAATGGGAAGCGCCGCAAGCAGAAGCCTTCAAGGAACTTCAGCGTCGATTACAGTCCCCACCGATCCTTGCGCATTTTGATGAAAACGCCGATACTGAAGTTCATACCGACGCAAGCAGCGTGGGACTAGGCGCCGTCCTCGGTCAAAAAAGCGACAGGCTGGAGAAAGTCATCGCATACGCTAGCCGTTCCCTTTCCAAGGCCGAGGCTAACTATTCGACAACTGAGAAGGAGTGCCTTGCCATCATCTGGGCTATGACAAAATTCCGCCCCTACCTCTACGGACGGCCGTTCAAGGTGGTCAGCGACCACCACGCGCTCTGCTGGCTTGACAATTTGAAGGACCCCTCTGGCCGACTCGCTCGATGGAGTCTGCGTCTCCAGGAGTTTGACGTCACCATCGTTTACAAGTCCGGACGCAAGCCCGGCTGTCTGCCGATGTCGCAGATTATGTGAAAACCTGCCGAGATTGTCAGCGACGAAAGACCCCTCCCACACGACCAGCAGGATTTCTGAACACCAATGAACCCCCCTCAAGGCCCTTTCAGCAGATTGACATGGACTTGCTTGGCCCTTTTCCAACGTCAACATCTGGAAATAAGTGGATCATCATAGCGACCGACTACTACCTGACCCGCTACACCGAGGCGAAAGCCCTACCGAACGGAACAGCAGTAGAAGTCGCCAAACTTTTCGTGGAGTGCGTTCTTCGACACGGCGCCCCCGATGTGCTCACCATGGACAGAGGAACAGCATTCACGGCGGAACTAACGCAAGGCATCCTGCGCTACAGCTAAACCAGTCACCTGAGGACTACTGCATACCATCCCCAGACCAACGGACTGACCGAGCGCCTGAACAAAACCATCGCCGATATGCTCGCTATGTATGCCGATGCCGAACACGAAACCTGGGATGTCATCCTGCCTTACGTCGTCTTCGCCTACAACACCGCAGTTCAGGACACCACCCAGATGACGCCTTTTAGGCTCGTCCATGGCAGGGAGGCCACACCACGCTAGACGCCATGCTGCCCAACGTTACAGAAGATGACGTCGACGTTGTCGCCTACCTTCAACGCACAGAAGAAGCCCGAAGGCTCGCCCGATTACGGATCAAAGATCAGCCGCGGTCCGACGCCAGACGCTACAACCTAAGAAGACGCAATGCGGAATACAAGCCAGGAGACCAAGTCTGGGTGTGGACGCCCATTCGCCGCCGTGGATTGAGTGAAAAGCTTTTGCGCCGCTATTTCGTCCCGTACAATGTTCTTCGTCGGCTGGGTGAACTGGATTGTGAAGTCATCCCTGACGCAATGACTGCATCCCAGCGACGCCGCGTACGACCAGAAGTTGTCCATGTAGTTCGTCTGAAGCCGTATTATGCGCGCTAAAGGCAGCTGCATTTCCATGCTCTATTTTCGCAAGATCCGTTTTTTTTCCTTACTAGTCGCATTATTTGCTTTAATGCATCGGGTCGATGCTTCTTGGAGAGGGGAGTAATGCCGCGAATATTTGCAGTGTTCGTTTTTCAAATCTGCCGCCACATCACTTTATCGCTTTGTTTGCTACGCAAGACGCGACTAGATTTATCTCGATTGATCGCTGCCAGGCAGAGCTGATTCTACGTTTTCCGGAATGTTCTAGTAACTTCGCGCTCTTTATCTCGAAAGTTCGCTATCAGCTTTAAATTGAGCACGGCCGACAGCGGCCGGCATTCTGTTCGACGACAGCGGAGCACGCTTGTCGCTTCGCCGCCGCCGAGTGATTCAGTCCATTTTGGGTGTAAGTCAGCCCAAGAAACAGTTCTTTTAGAAGACTCTTTCGGCCGTCTTCATCGCTGCTTCGACTGCCGTCACCACTACGTGACTATATATATATATATATATATATACTGCCTACTGGCTTGAGCCAGTAGGCAGGCCCGTGCACTTCCCTCTCTGCCTATCGCCGCAGCCGGCAGCGGCGGCGGCAGCAGCAGCAGGAGCATTTTTGTAGTCGTTATGGAGAGTGCGAAAGAGACGACACAATGACAGAACGAAGCGAGGAAGAGACAACGCGCTCAAGAGAAAAGTGCAGAAGAGACCGGTCTGAGTTCTGAGAGCGTCGGCATGAGACGCTGCGTAGATGACGTGCCGAGGAAACGAAGCTTTCGCAATTCGACTACGGTTAACCAGAGGTATACCACAGCCAATTTTTTATTTGTTTTATCCTAATGCCAAGAAGCCATTGTTACCCCTCCCCTCCCGCTACTTTTTTTGCGCCCGCTCACTACTAATATCATGGCGCCAGACCTATCTTCTGTGCGTCAGTGAGCAAAGAAGCCGCGGCTGCGTGACGCGAACGAAAGACGGCTTTTTTTCCCCAGTAATAGTCCCCTTTCATATCGCTTTTAAAGAAACCACAACTGGGGAAAAAGGCTCGTTTAATTTCAGTCACGCAGCCACGTCAGTAAAAATCATCACCCATGTTTTTGGGCTACTGTATCCTGTATGATACATTTTTTTCCTCTTTCGATGACAGCAGCAGCAGCAGCAGCAGCAGCAGCAGCAGCAGCAGCAGCAGCAGCAGCAGCAGCAGCAGCAGCAGCAGCAGCAGCAGCAGCAGCAGCAGCAGCAGCAGCAGCAGCAGCAGCAGCAGCAGCAGCAGCAGCAGCAGCAGCAGCAGCAGCAGCAGCAGCAGCAGCAGCAGCAGCAGCAGCAGCAGCAGCAGCAGCAGCAGCAGCAGCAGCAGCAGCAGCAGCAGCAGCAGCAGCAGCAGCAGCAGCAGCAGCAGCAGCAGCAGCAGCAGCAGCAGCAGCAGCAGCAGCAGCAGCAGCAGCAGCAGCAGCAGCAGCAGCAGCAGCAGCAGCAGCAGCAGCAGCAGCAGCAGCAGCAGCAGCAGCAGCAGCAGCAGCAGCAGCAGCAGCAGCAGCAGCAGCAGCAGCAGCAGCAGCAGCAGCAGCAGCAGCAGCAGCAGCAGCAGCAGCAGCAGCAGCAGCAGCAGCAGCAGCAGCAGCAGCAGCAGCAGCAGCAGCAGCAGCAGCAGCAGCAGCAGCAGCAGCAGCAGCAGCAGCAGCAGCAGCAGCAGCAGCAGCAGCAGCAGCAGCAGCAGCAGCAGCAGCAGCAGCAGCAGCAGCAGCAGCAGCAGCAGCAGCAGCAGCAGCAGCAGCAGCAGCAGCAGCAGCAGCAGCAGCAGCAGCAGCAGCAGCAGCAGCAGCAGCAGCAGCAGCAGCAGCAGCAGCAGCAGCAGCAGCAGCAGCAGCAGCAGCAGCAGCAGCAGCAGCAGCAGCAGCAGCAGCAGCAGCAGCAGCAGCAGCAGCAGCAGCAGCAGCAGCAGCAGCAGCAGCAGCAGCAGCAGCAGCAGCAGCAGCAGCAGCAGCAGCAGCAGCAGCAGCAGCAGCAGCAGCAGCAGCAGCAGCAGCAGCAGCAGCAGCAGCAGCAGCAGCAGCAGCAGCAGCAGCAGCAGCAGCAGCAGCAGCAGCAGCAGCAGCAGCAGCAGCAGCAGCAGCAGCAGCAGCAGCAGCAGCAGCAGCAGCAGCAGCAGCAGCAGCAGCAGCAGCAGCAGCAGCAGCAGCAGCAGCAGCAGCAGCAGCAGCAGCAGCAGCAGCAGCAGCAGCAGCAGCAGCAGCAGCAGCAGCAGCAGCAGCAGCAGCAGCAGCAGCAGCAGCAGCAGCAGCAGCAGCAGCAGCAGCAGCAGCAGCAGCAGCAGCAGCAGCAGCAGCAGCAGCAGCAGCAGCAGCAGCAGCAGCAGCAGCAGCAGCAGCAGCAGCAGCAGCAGCAGCAGCAGCAGCAGCAGCAGCAGCAGCAGCAGCAGCAGCAGCAGCAGCAGCAGCAGCAGCAGCAGCAGCAGCAGCAGCAGCAGCAGCAGCAGCAGCAGCAGCAGCAGCAGCAGCAGCAGCAGCAGCAGCAGCAGCAGCAGCAGCAGCAGCAGCAGCAGCAGCAGCAGCAGCAGCAGCAGCAGCAGCAGCAGCAGCAGCAGCAGCAGCAGCAGCAGCAGCAGCAGCAGCAGCAGCAGCAGCAGCAGCAGCAGCAGCAGCAGCAGCAGCAGCAGCAGCAGCAGCAGCAGCAGCAGCAGCAGCAGCAGCAGCAGCAGCAGCAGCAGCAGCAGCAGCAGCAGCAGCAGCAGCAGCAGCAGCAGCAGCAGCAGCAGCAGCAGCAGCAGCAGCAGCAGCAGCAGCAGCAGCAGCAGCAGCAGCAGCAGCAGCAGCAGCAGCAGCAGCAGCAGCAGCAGCAGCAGCAGCAGCAGCAGCAGCAGCAGCAGCAGCAGCAGCAGCAGCAGCAGCAGCAGCAGCAGCAGCAGCAGCAGCAGCAGCAGCAGCAGCAGCAGCAGCAGCAGCAGCAGCAGCAGCAGCAGCAGCAGCAGCAGCAGCAGCAGCAGCAGCAGCAGCAGCAGCAGCAGCAGCAGCAGCAGCAGCAGCAGCAGCAGCAGCAGCAGCAGCAGCAGCAGCAGCAGCAGCAGCAGCAGCAGCAGCAGCAGCAGCAGCAGCAGCAGCAGCAGCAGCAGCAGCAGCAGCAGCAGCAGCAGCAGCAGCAGCAGCAGCAGCAGCAGCAGCAGCAGCAGCAGCAGCAGCAGCAGCAGCAGCAGCAGCAGCAGCAGCAGCAGCAGCAGCAGCAGCAGCAGCAGCAGCAGCAGCAGCAGCAGCAGCAGCAGCAGCAGCAGCAGCAGCAGCAGCAGCAGCAGCAGCAGCAGCAGCAGCAGCAGCAGCAGCAGCAGCAGCAGCAGCAGCAGCAGCAGCAGCAGCAGCAGCAGCAGCAGCAGCAGCAGCAGCAGCAGCAGCAGCAGCAGCAGCAGCAGCAGCAGCAGCAGCAGCAGCAGCAGCAGCAGCAGCAGCAGCAGCAGCAGCAGCAGCAGCAGCAGCAGCAGCAGCAGCAGCAGCAGCAGCAGCAGCAGCAGCAGCAGCAGCAGCAGCAGCAGCAGCAGCAGCAGCAGCAGCAGCAGCAGCAGCAGCAGCAGCAGCAGCAGCAGCAGCAGCAGCAGCAGCAGCAGCAGCAGCAGCAGCAGCAGCAGCAGCAGCAGCAGCAGCAGCAGCAGCAGCAGCAGCAGCAGCAGCAGCAGCAGCAGCAGCAGCAGCAGCAGCAGCAGCAGCAGCAGCAGCAGCAGCAGCAGCAGCAGCAGCAGCAGCAGCAGCAGCAGCAGCAGCAGCAGCAGCAGCAGCAGCAGCAGCAGCAGCAGCAGCAGCAGCAGCAGCAGCAGCAGCAGCAGCAGCAGCAGCAGCAGCAGCAGCAGCAGCAGCAGCAGCAGCAGCAGCAGCAGCAGCAGCAGCAGCAGCAGCAGCAGCAGCAGCAGCAGCAGCAGCAGCAGCAGCAGCAGCAGCAGCAGCAGCAGCAGCAGCAGCAGCAGCAGCAGCAGCAGCAGCAGCAGCAGCAGCAGCAGCAGCAGCAGCAGCAGCAGCAGCAGCAGCAGCAGCAGCAGCAGCAGCAGCAGCAGCAGCAGCAGCAGCAGCAGCAGCAGCAGCAGCAGCAGCAGCAGCAGCAGCAGCAGCAGCAGCAGCAGCAGCAGCAGCAGCAGCAGCAGCAGCAGCAGCAGCAGCAGCAGCAGCAGCAGCAGCAGCAGCAGCAGCAGCAGCAGCAGCAGCAGCAGCAGCAGCAGCAGCAGCAGCAGCAGCAGCAGCAGCAGCAGCAGCAGCAGCAGCAGCAGCAGCAGCAGCAGCAGCAGCAGCAGCAGCAGCAGCAGCAGCAGCAGCAGCAGCAGCAGCAGCAGCAGCAGCAGCAGCAGCAGCAGCAGCAGCAGCAGCAGCAGCAGCAGCAGCAGCAGCAGCAGCAGCAGCAGCAGCAGCAGCAGCAGCAGCAGCAGCAGCAGCAGCAGCAGCAGCAGCAGCAGCAGCAGCAGCAGCAGCAGCAGCAGCAGCAGCAGCAGCAGCAGCAGCAGCAGCAGCAGCAGCAGCAGCAGCAGCAGCAGCAGCAGCAGCAGCAGCAGCAGCAGCAGCAGCAGCAGCAGCAGCAGCAGCAGCAGCAGCAGCAGCAGCAGCAGCAGCAGCAGCAGCAGCAGCAGCAGCAGCAGCAGCAGCAGCAGCAGCAGCAGCAGCAGCAGCAGCAGCAGCAGCAGCAGCAGCAGCAGCAGCAGCAGCAGCAGCAGCAGCAGCAGCAGCAGCAGCAGCAGCAGCAGCAGCAGCAGCAGCAGCAGCAGCAGCAGCAGCAGCAGCAGCAGCAGCAGCAGCAGCAGCAGCAGCAGCAGCAGCAGCAGCAGCAGCAGCAGCAGCAGCAGCAGCAGCAGCAGCAGCAGCAGCAGCAGCAGCAGCAGCAGCAGCAGCAGCAGCAGCAGCAGCAGCAGCAGCAGCAGCAGCAGCAGCAGCAGCAGCAGCAGCAGCAGCAGCAGCAGCAGCAGCAGCAGCAGCAGCAGCAGCAGCAGCAGCAGCAGCAGCAGCAGCAGCAGCAGCAGCAGCAGCAGCAGCAGCAGCAGCAGCAGCAGCAGCAGCAGCAGCAGCAGCAGCAGCAGCAGCAGCAGCAGCAGCAGCAGCAGCAGCAGCAGCAGCAGCAGCAGCAGCAGCAGCAGCAGCAGCAGCAGCAGCAGCAGCAGCAGCAGCAGCAGCAGCAGCAGCAGCAGCAGCAGCAGCAGCAGCAGCAGCAGCAGCAGCAGCAGCAGCAGCAGCAGCAGCAGCAGCAGCAGCAGCAGCAGCAGCAGCAGCAGCAGCAGCAGCAGCAGCAGCAGCAGCAGCAGCAGCAGCAGCAGCAGCAGCAGCAGCAGCAGCAGCAGCAGCAGCAGCAGCAGCAGCAGCAGCAGCAGCAGCAGCAGCAGCAGCAGCAGCAGCAGCAGCAGCAGCAGCAGCAGCAGCAGCAGCAGCAGCAGCAGCAGCAGCAGCAGCAGCAGCAGCAGCAGCAGCAGCAGCAGCAGCAGCAGCAGCAGCAGCAGCAGCAGCAGCAGCAGCAGCAGCAGCAGCAGCAGCAGCAGCAGCAGCAGCAGCAGCAGCAGCAGCAGCAGCAGCAGCAGCAGCAGCAGCAGCAGCAGCAGCAGCAGCAGCAGCAGCAGCAGCAGCAGCAGCAGCAGCAGCAGCAGCAGCAGCAGCAGCAGCAGCAGCAGCAGCAGCAGCAGCAGCAGCAGCAGCAGCAGCAGCAGCAGCAGCAGCAGCAGCAGCAGCAGCAGCAGCAGCAGCAGCAGCAGCAGCAGCAGCAGCAGCAGCAGCAGCAGCAGCAGCAGCAGCAGCAGCAGCAGCAGCAGCAGCAGCAGCAGCAGCAGCAGCAGCAGCAGCAGCAGCAGCAGCAGCAGCAGCAGCAGCAGCAGCAGCAGCAGCAGCAGCAGCAGCAGCAGCAGCAGCAGCAGCAGCAGCAGCAGCAGCAGCAGCAGCAGCAGCAGCAGCAGCAGCAGCAGCAGCAGCAGCAGCAGCAGCAGCAGCAGCAGCAGCAGCAGCAGCAGCAGCAGCAGCAGCAGCAGCAGCAGCAGCAGCAGCAGCAGCAGCAGCAGCAGCAGCAGCAGCAGCAGCAGCAGCAGCAGCAGCAGCAGCAGCAGCAGCAGCAGCAGCAGCAGCAGCAGCAGCAGCAGCAGCAGCAGCAGCAGCAGCAGCAGCAGCAGCAGCAGCAGCAGCAGCAGCAGCAGCAGCAGCAGCAGCAGCAGCAGCAGCAGCAGCAGCAGCAGCAGCAGCAGCAGCAGCAGCAGCAGCAGCAGCAGCAGCAGCAGCAGCAGCAGCAGCAGCAGCAGCAGCAGCAGCAGCAGCAGCAGCAGCAGCAGCAGCAGCAGCAGCAGCAGCAGCAGCAGCAGCAGCAGCAGCAGCAGCAGCAGCAGCAGCAGCAGCAGCAGCAGCAGCAGCAGCAGCAGCAGCAGCAGCAGCAGCAGCAGCAGCAGCAGCAGCAGCAGCAGCAGCAGCAGCAGCAGCAGCAGCAGCAGCAGCAGCAGCAGCAGCAGCAGCAGCAGCAGCAGCAGCAGCAGCAGCAGCAGCAGCAGCAGCAGCAGCAGCAGCAGCAGCAGCAGCAGCAGCAGCAGCAGCAGCAGCAGCAGCAGCAGCAGCAGCAGCAGCAGCAGCAGCAGCAGCAGCAGCAGCAGCAGCAGCAGCAGCAGCAGCAGCAGCAGCAGCAGCAGCAGCAGCAGCAGCAGCAGCAGCAGCAGCAGCAGCAGCAGCAGCAGCAGCAGCAGCAGCAGCAGCAGCAGCAGCAGCAGCAGCAGCAGCAGCAGCAGCAGCAGCAGCAGCAGCAGCAGCAGCAGCAGCAGCAGCAGCAGCAGCAGCAGCAGCAGCAGCAGCAGCAGCAGCAGCAGCAGCAGCAGCAGCAGCAGCAGCAGCAGCAGCAGCAGCAGCAGCAGCAGCAGCAGCAGCAGCAGCAGCAGCAGCAGCAGCAGCAGCAGCAGCAGCAGCAGCAGCAGCAGCAGCAGCAGCAGCAGCAGCAGCAGCAGCAGCAGCAGCAGCAGCAGCAGCAGCAGCAGCAGCAGCAGCAGCAGCAGCAGCAGCAGCAGCAGCAGCAGCAGCAGCAGCAGCAGCAGCAGCAGCAGCAGCAGCAGCAGCAGCAGCAGCAGCAGCAGCAGCAGCAGCAGCAGCAGCAGCAGCAGCAGCAGCAGCAGCAGCAGCAGCAGCAGCAGCAGCAGCAGCAGCAGCAGCAGCAGCAGCAGCAGCAGCAGCAGCAGCAGCAGCAGCAGCAGCAGCAGCAGCAGCAGCAGCAGCAGCAGCAGCAGCAGCAGCAGCAGCAGCAGCAGCAGCAGCAGCAGCAGCAGCAGCAGCAGCAGCAGCAGCAGCAGCAGCAGCAGCAGCAGCAGCAGCAGCAGCAGCAGCAGCAGCAGCAGCAGCAGCAGCAGCAGCAGCAGCAGCAGCAGCAGCAGCAGCAGCAGCAGCAGCAGCAGCAGCAGCAGCAGCAGCAGCAGCAGCAGCAGCAGCAGCAGCAGCAGCAGCAGCAGCAGCAGCAGCAGCAGCAGCAGCAGCAGCAGCAGCAGCAGCAGCAGCAGCAGCAGCAGCAGCAGCAGCAGCAGCAGCAGCAGCAGCAGCAGCAGCAGCAGCAGCAGCAGCAGCAGCAGCAGCAGCAGCAGCAGCAGCAGCAGCAGCAGCAGCAGCAGCAGCAGCAGCAGCAGCAGCAGCAGCAGCAGCAGCAGCAGCAGCAGCAGCAGCAGCAGCAGCAGCAGCAGCAGCAGCAGCAGCAGCAGCAGCAGCAGCAGCAGCAGCAGCAGCAGCAGCAGCAGCAGCAGCAGCAGCAGCAGCAGCAGCAGCAGCAGCAGCAGCAGCAGCAGCAGCAGCAGCAGCAGCAGCAGCAGCAGCAGCAGCAGCAGCAGCAGCAGCAGCAGCAGCAGCAGCAGCAGCAGCAGCAGCAGCAGCAGCAGCAGCAGCAGCAGCAGCAGCAGCAGCAGCAGCAGCAGCAGCAGCAGCAGCAGCAGCAGCAAAGCGTCTCTTAGTAACTGGAGCAGAGTGTTCTGCAGAAGTGAGTAAGGGATTCGATCCCGACCGTGGTGGCTGCGTTTAATAATAATAATAATAATAATAATAATAATAATAATAATAATAATAATAATAATAATAATAATAATAATAATAATAATTGGTTTTAGGGGAAAGGAAATGGCGCAGTATCTGTCTCATATATCGTTGGACACCTGAACCGCGCCGTAAGGGAAGGGATAAAAGAGGGAGTGAAAGAAGGAAGGAAGAAGAGGTGCCGTAGTGGAGGGCTCCGGAATAATTTCGACCACCTGGGGATCTTTAACGTGCACTGACATCGCACAGCACACGGGCGCCTTAAAACGCTAAGGCGCCCGTTCTAAGGCGCCCTTGTGCTGTGCGATGTCAGTGCACGTTAAAGATCCCCAGGTGGTCGAAATTATTCCGGAGCCCTCCACTACGGCACCTCTTCTTCCTTTCTTCTTTCACTCCCTCCTTTATCCCTTCCCTTACGGCGCGGTTCAGGTGTCCAACGATATATGAGACAGATACTGCGCCATTTCCTTTCCCCCAAATCCAATTATTATTATTACTATTATTATTATTATTATTATTATTATTATTATTATTATTATTATTATTATTATTATTATTATTATTATTAAACGCAGCCACCACGGTCGGGATTCGATGGAGGCGAAACGCAAAGGCGTCCGTGTGCTGTGCGATATCGGTGCACGTTAAGGATCCCCAGGTGGTCGAAATGATTCCGGAGTCCTCCACTACGGGACCTCTTTCTCTCTTTCCTCTTTTACTCCAACCTTCCTCCCTTCACTTTCCGTGCTGCTCGGGTGTCCATCGAGGCTTGCGAGACAATTACTCGCCATTCCCTTTCCTCAAAAACCAATAAATTTTTTCTTGCGTTGCTCCGGCTTCTCGTTCTTATTGCATCCTCGATCGCCTCGCACCGTGTGCGCCCCGAAACCAGCGCGGTTGTCTGCTCACCGCAGCGGTGGCGCCCCGGCGATGGTCAACATCGAGGGCAAGACGCACCCCGCGGTGGCGTGCATGCAGCGCCGCCTTCAGGGTGCCTCGATGCGCGCGTACCCCTCCGCCGTTCCGAGCGCCGCTCCGAGCAATCGGAGGATATATTGATCAGCAATCGGCACAGTCAATTGAGTGTGCCGATTGCTCATGGTTATATATTGGGGATGCAAAGGACTTGAGGAGACGCCTTAGAAAGCACCAGAACGACGTCGGAAACCAAAAAGTAACAACTAGCGCCATCGCCAAGCATGTGCAAGAAACCGGCCACGAGATTAACTGGGAAAAACGCTAAGGCGCCCGTGTGCTGTGCGATGTCAGTGCACGTTAAAGATCCCCAGGTGGTCGAAATTATTCCGGAGCCCTCCACTACGGCACCTCTCTCTTCCTTTCTTCTTTCACTCCCTCCTTTACCCTTCCCTTACGGCGCGGTTCAGGTGTCCAACGATATATGAGACAGATACTGCGCCATTTCCTTTCCCCCAAAAACCAATTATTATTAATTATTTAGCGTAGATAGCATGTAGAGGTTCGTCGTTCCTGTTTAGTGTCTTAGACGATGTCTGTATGATAAGAGACTCAAGATTCTGCCGTGCTGATGTGTTCTTTTTTCTAGTCAATATCTTTACTAAATAATTAAAAACGCTTCTTGGTGCTACAAATGAACGGATCCGTGCGCCGATGGCTTCATAGTGAACAAGGGAGCCGTAGTGCTCCCGAAACGTCTTTCCATCTTTATAAATTTGGCCAGTGACCAGTACTCCTCATCACCATGATTCCTGACCAGCCGGTATGCCGTCTCGAACCCTCGACTAGTTCATCAATTGCGGCAATCATCCATATTCTCTGCTCCATCGCATGAGACTGCGCGCAGACACGAGCAGCAGAGAAAGGGCAAAGCGGCTTCTCCGCAGCACGCGTCACGCAATGCTTGCTGGGATTGCACCCTTGCGAACCGTCGAATTTCCAGGTGCGAGCGGTGGTGGTGGTAGTGGTTTTATTAAAAATAATAGTAAAAAGGAAGGAAAAGATTTTTGCTAGCCCCGGCATCTGCAATCGATATTGAAGCACCTGAGCTGGGGCAGCGGAAATAAAGTATAGCAGGCAGAATGGAGAAATGAAATGAAAGCGGTGAGGGGACAGGAAGAAGGTGCGAGTCGGGGAAACGAAAAACTGACCCGGCAAGGCGCGCACCGGTGAAGTTGATCGAGGCAAGGTGCGCACCTAGACGCCGCGGTGCGCACCGGTACGCGTGATCCAGGATGCTATTAGTTTACCTTGGCAGGGACAATGGGATTGAAAATAAGTAGTTATGAGGGGCTGATTTTGTGAGGTCTCTTTATGGATCAGTCGCATTTGATGATTTTGTAGCGGGAGCTACGCTAGGCTACCAGTCGAGCATTTCGCGGTACATGGGAGAGGCCAGTTGTGCGCATGCGCCGTTACCATGGCGACCGGAGAGGAGGTGCACCGCGCGCTTCGTCGCCGCGGCCTCGCGCCCGCTCCACCGTTGAAGCTGAATGTGACGTCACGCGGATGAGCAGTTTTGCGCATGCGCTGATACTATTGTAACCAGAGAGACCCCACAGCTGCGCCGCTTTCGTCCCCGCCGCCTCGCCGCACGCCGCTCTATCATCCGATCCCCGCGTCGCATGCGCTGCTTTGCGTATAAAAGGCGGAGATGTAGTGGGCGTCTGTATCACAACGTTTGACATGCATGCAGAGAAGATTCCAGCCGATGCTAAACGGCGGTATAGACAAGATAACTCTTCCGATCCTGAAGTTGTCGCCTGGAAGTTTGCTTGAACCAAATAAGAATGCTGGAGTCTGTGTGTACGTGAAAGAAGGTATCACCGCTGTCAAACGTCTCCCTTAGATCGCGGTGGTGAAGCCTGCTATGTTCGGGTTCTGGAAAGCGGCATTAGCATCTAAGGAGTCATCGTGGCACCGGGAACATTTGTCAAGCAGACGATTGATGTCGTTGGGTTGCCACGTGTATACCAACCTACGGCACGGTTTCACAGTTGTGTGTGACTTTGGGTGATTTGAACAGGAAACAGGACACTCTTAGTCAGTGTATGAAAGAAAAGTTTGACTTTCATGCAGCTTCGGATCCACACTTCCGAACTACACAATGGGGAACTACTATAGACCTTGTATACCAAGAGACTCTACCAAATCTAAATACTGTATATACAAAATTGAGACCGCTGCACGGTACTTCACATATCATCGGGCAGTCTTCGTCTCTGTCAAGCAAAATGAATCAAAAGGTGTGTATACCCAATGTCTCTCATTACTAAACATACAGTGACCACAACAAGCTCAGCCAGGGAAACGTACTTCCCGCTAAGTATATCCTGGCATAGCGGAGCTAAGCCACTTCCAATTTTTTTCTTCGTGTTTTGAAATGAAAAATAGGCGGTTAAGTTAAATTTGTCCTCGAATAAAGCAACTTAGTCACTACGAATTAGGAAGACGTCGTCGCATCGCATAGTCAGTCTACATGTAGTCAACACCATTCAAAAGGAAACGCAAACTGAATTATTTTTTACGGCACAAGCGACTAAGGGAAGGAGTTCAGAAAATATGGCCATTTTGTTTCAAACGTGTCCTCAGCTTTTCACTTCAGAGCAGTGAGGCGACAGAATATTTGGACGAGAAATATGACATTATTACGCAGAATTTTCCACATACAGTGCAGCAACAAGACAAAGGCACTTCAGAGAACGTTAAAAAAGTGGATGTTGACGACGCCAAATTATTATATTTGGCAGGTCATGCATGATCCGCGCTGCTTGTATACAAGAGAAACGTGGTGCCTTGTGAACAGTCTTTGCGTTCAAAACAACAAAAACAGCATAATTCTACGGAATCCGGTGACCCTAACATACTCCATATTATCACTATCAAGGAATACAAATAACTGCTGTTCTTTTCAAGTGCAGCCGTTGACTGGGAAACAAAGCAGTCAGTCATAACTTTTCGATTATCACGTAGTCGGTGCATAAAATACGCTCAAAACTGAAAAAACACTACTGCCACGAGTGAAACAAGCATGTATTGTCTATTTCCAGATCAGTAGAGTTATTACAGTCGCCACGCGATCGCACTGAAACCGTACCAGACGCATTATTATTATTATTATTATTATTATTATTATTATTATTATTATTATTATTATTATTATTATTATTATTATTATTATTATTATTATTATTATTATAGCGCACTGCACGCAACTGACACGTGGGACCCAACATGCTGCTGCGAGGGATATAGGATAGGATAGGATAAACTTTATTGCTCTAGTTTCTATGCACTTCAGAGTTAAGAGGTCGCTTCATCTTGCGATATCTTTCTCGCCCACTTCAGCGGGTGCAGCCCCTGTTCCAGGGCCCCATTGGATCTGGCGGCTTTTAAAGAATGTTGTACCAGCCTTCGTTGGAAGGCTGGATAGAGGCTGGAAAGCGCTACCTCCCACGGCTCCCGACATGGTTCTTTCTGATTATGGAAACTATAATTGTCCCTCCACTCCCACGTTCTGTGATACTCTGTGGGTATGCCTCTGCATTTGGGGCATGTGTCCCTGTACTGCTCTGAATACATCTTATTTAATATGAAAAGATTAGCTAGAGTTTCTGTTTGGAGCCTCCTCTATATGACCGCTTGTTCCTGATTCAGGCTAGAGTGCGGTTCCGGATATCTTTTCCGTACCCCCCTGTAGTAGTTGGTGATTTCTGAGAAGGAGGGCATTACGTTTTCTGAGGACCCCTCCGGGCTGAGTGGATGAGAGGCTCGGTTCTTGTAAGCTGGGGCGGTCTCATCGGCCCTGAGGTTGCCTTATACATGTCCGGGTACCCAGAAAATAACACGTCTCGCCTGGGCTTTTTTTGGAGCCACTAGTGCTAGGACCTGTCTTGCACATTCACCTATCCTTCCTTTCATATAGTTCCTGCACGCCTCTTTCGAGTCCGTAGGATGGTTAAAGATTTTCCGATACGGTTTCCTTCGGCGATCGCTAGAGCAACTGCGAGTTCCTCGCCCTCATCAACGTACCGT
The DNA here is from genome assembly GCF_052857255.1 of Amblyomma americanum. Classification (NCBI taxonomy): domain Eukaryota; kingdom Metazoa; phylum Arthropoda; class Arachnida; order Ixodida; family Ixodidae; genus Amblyomma; species Amblyomma americanum. Next base: position 142,484,562 of record NC_135503.1, read on the forward strand.
TTTTAAGAGATGCGCTAGCAAATTCTGTGCCCTCGCAGTTGAGCGCTACCGCTGCTATTCTCCCGTCTCTTCCTTTATATCTGGACGCGTCCGCATATACTGTATTTTCTTTGACCGCCAGTTTCTCTTTTATGCATTTTGCTCTCGCCTTTTTGCTAGCCTGGTGTAGGTTTGGGTCCATGTTTTCGGGGAGCGAGCAGACTGATAGTGGCTCTCATGTTGTTGGAGATGTCTGCTTCCTTTTCTAGCATTCTTTCTAAGTTGTATCCCAACTTTGCTAGGATTCTTCTGCCGCTTCTTGTTTGCACCAGCCTTTCCTTTTGCGTCTCTAGCTGTGCCTCTTCCAGCTCTTCGAATGTAATGCGAATGGCGAGTGCTAGTAACTTCTGCGAGGGGGAAAGGGCGGCGCGGGGTAGTACTAAGGGTGTCCCCACCTTGAAAGAGGAGGCGAGCGGGCATCCTCCATGGCACCCTATTTCTAAGACAAAAGCAACGCAATCTACCTCGGAGATTTTGCAATACTATTGCGATTTACAGCCACCTTCACTATATCCCGTGTAGTTCCTCGTTATATCAGTTAATAAATTTCATAAACGTGCGCATCACAACACGACGAATCGTTTGACACCATCTGGAACACCGTGCGACAAACGGTTCGGACGTAATGGTCGTCTGAAGGTCCTCAGCATGCACGATTTGAGGGCGGAAAGGTCGTCGGTGCGAATCCCACATACATTTTGGGATTCATCTGAATTAGTAATAGTTTTATCTCCAGGAACATGTGAATTCCTTTGACACCACCTCGAACCTTCTGCGTCAAACGGATGGCTCCAAAACTTTTTCCAAATGCTGGTCCTGGTGGGATTCGCACTTCGACAGCCACTGTTCTGGCACATATACTATAACGGATCTAAAGTACAGGTACCAATTAAGGCGCTACGCGCCCACTGTTGTGTGCGATATAGTGTGGTCGCGTGGTAAATGTTTTAATAATAATAATAACAATAATAATAATAATAATAATAATAATAATAATAATAATAATAATAATAATAATAATAATAGGTTCTTGGGGAAAGGAAATGGCGCAGTATCGGTCTCATATATCGTTGGACACCTGAACCGCGCCGTAAGGAAAGGGAAAGAGGAGAGAGCGAAAGAAGAAAGGAAGAAAGAGGTGCTGTAGTGGCCGGCTCCGGAATATTTTCGACCACCTGGGGATCTTTAACGTGCACTGACATCGCACAGCACACGGGCGGCTCGTGCGGATCAGTAGCTGAGCTCACTAACCACTGAGCCACCGCGGCTGGTTTAACTGTTTTGGTGGTGGTGGTAGTGGTTTTTTTTATTAAAATAATAGTAAAAAGGAAGGAAAAGATTTTTGCTAGCCCCGGAATCTGCCATCGATACTGAGGCACCTGAGCTGAGACAGCGGAAATAAAAGATAGCAGGCAGAGTGGAGAAATGAAATGAAAGAGGTGAGGGGACAGCAAGAGAGGATAGGGGGAGAAGTAATATGTACAAACTATTTACACAATAAGAAATGTCTTCAGGTTGTGCGCGTGATTAGTTCATTTTAGAGGAATTAAATCACACATGCGCACAGCAGTGTGTTGGCTACAACTGGAGTGGGGCGTCCAGTAATTAATCGTTCAAGGTAGAACTCGCGGAGCGTTCGGTCACTGCGTGTAACTACCTGACGGAGAACAGACGGGGCGTTTTGGTCAATTTGATTTTCATTGCAGACAGACGTGTCCTTACAAACAAGTATGAGCTAACGCTCTATAATAATAATAATAATAATAATAATAATAATAATAATAATAATAATAATAATAATAATAATAATAATAATAATAATAATAATAATAATAATAATAATAATAATAATAATAATAATAATAATAATAATAATAATATAATAATAATAATAATATTAATAATAATATTAATAATAATAATAATAATAATAATAATAATTGGCTTTTTGGGGAAAATAAATGGCACAGTATCTGTCTCATATATCGTCTAGCACCTGAACCGTGCCGTAAGGATAGGTCTAAAGCAAGAAGTGAAATAAGAAATGAAGAAAGAGGTGCCGTAGTGGAGGGCTCCGTACATTTGTCGTCTGTTCGAATCCATGTTGCAAGCTAGCCTCGAACCTTACTGGATCGTGTAAGCTATATGCGACGAGAAATAGTATGACGCCACCTGGGATGCTGCACGACACACAGTTGAGTCAAAATTTTGGTAGGAATGTTGTCGGATTGTCTGAAGTGGTGGTGGTTGCCTTGCTGTGTGCGTCATACGGCCGCGTCATGACGTCATCCTACTCTTCTTGCCGTCGCTGGGATTTTCTGTACCATCTGTCAGTGCCCACACGAACACACACGGCTCCGGCTATTCTCGTAATGGGACTAATAATGGAATGTTGGTTGCTGAAAAGAACGGAAAAGTACTCTCTGATGAGTGTACAAGCATTCCCGCTACGGGTGGCATAAAGGAACGTGACAGCAAAAATAAAGCCTAGCCACTCTGCGCTCCGGCTGTCTCCTTGGGTCGCGTCTGCGCATAATTTTTGAGCAATGTCGAAAACAAAGTTCACTGACGAATTGCAGTTCGAGATTTATTGCGTGCATATCACCTCCAGCTTGTGTGGTGCTTGTATTGAAAACAATCACAGCTACTATTCTTTGAGCCACGTGAGGAGCAAGACTCAAAAATTGCTTAGCGCATTTGCCGCTATTTCCACCGCCGACTTCAGTTATTTTGAGGGCTAAGATATTTGTAATAAATTTTCCTTTGGAAACCTGTCTTCTTGCTTCCCCAGTGCCGTCGCTACCACGCGCTGGTATTCCCGAAGCGACAAGAAGCCGCAGAAATCTAATTGATAATAACTCATTGGTTATAGCAGCCTCTTCGAGGAGCATAAAGGCTCGCAGTGCGAAACTATTTGGATGCTCCCTGAGAATGCAATATCCGAGGCAACGTGAGAAGATACGGCGCTCACGAAGCGCTGGAATATACGGACTGCACGTTCGTCTTCCCGCTTAAATCATACACGAGAAATCAAGAGAGCTCTGCTACGACAAGCACGAGAAATTTACAAACATCACTTTGGCACCTCACTGAACTGCTCTCCGCAGAATCAACCCTAAACGTGTTAATTTGCGTCGATCTATCACCCTATTTCAATATTTCATGCGATTTCCCAGCATCAATTTACCAAAATCAGGAATGAAAAATAATATGGGTACGGAATTACGTTGTGTGTTGGCAACGCAGTAGAATTCGAATCTGTTCATGCCTTCACCGGAAGTGACAAGTGAGGCGTGTGTGACCCAGGTTGATCTTCCCGAGCAATGCGGAGAAGGAACAGCTCCAGCAAGCCTCCTTTCGGCATTTATAGTTAAGAGGCTGTCTATTTCTCACGCAGGCCTGCTCTTGTCCGCGCCATTTTCTTCCGAGTAATTTGCCGCCGTGGTGGCTCAGTGGATATGGCGCTCGGCTGCTGGCCCGAAAGACGCTGGTTCGATACCAGCCGCGGCGGTCGGATTTCGATGGAGGAAATTCTATAGGCCCGTGCGATGTGAGTGCACGTTAAAGAACCCCAGGTGGTCGAAATTTCCGGAGCCTTTCACTAAGGCGTCCCTCATAGCCTGAGTCGCTTTGGGACGTAAACTTGAATAAACGAAACCAAACGGTCTAATGAGTCCTTCCTCAGCGTCACCGGTCACGGAGGCTTCAGACAGGCGGACTGGTTTGGTGACGTCACTTCTCTCTAGCATTTCTTCAGTCTGATGACATCACTGTTGACGTCACTGCCCACCAGCCAATGAGCGAATTTCAGGATAAAGCGGGCCTCATTTTTCCTCCGATAGGGCTTTTAATGCTATCGCGTTAAATATAGCTGCTTATGTTCGGATCGGCGCGGCCGGCTTCAGGGACAACTTTGTAAGGCCAGCTGACTTTGGTTAAACAAGCAAAAAACTAGCATTGCAGCTACCATCATCGTCATCAGCCTGCGGGGCAAAGGCTTCTGCCATGTCTCTCCAATTAACCCTGCCATTTGCCAGCTCCGCGCACCGTGTGCCTGCATACTTCTTAATCTCATCCGCCCACCTAACTTCCTGCCGCCCCTGCTACGCTTGCCAGATATACCAAGACCAAAAAAAAAAACGGGAGGAAAACTGCAGATGTAGCTGGTTGTTGTTGTTGCCTCAGTGACATGGCACATACCCACGGTGGCCGAGGATTGACCAGGGTTCAGTGAGGAGAGCCAAGGGAAGAGGGTAAACTGGTGCTAAGCAAATGGTTGTGCTTTCGGTAATAAGTCAGAAATTAAATAAAGAACGAAAAAAAAATGGGAGACGAGAGCAGGGAATTGAATATACATTAAAATTACCGAAAGATGTTTAAATGCGGGTCCCTCGAAACACACGAATAATGGCATTTTCTTCCTCTGCGCGTAGTCGATGCGGCTCGTCGAGAGTGCGACAGAAGCAGCCCACCGCAGCGCCGCGCAAAGAGGATGGAGAAGAAGAGCCCCTCGCAGTGGACCGAGCCGCGGGAGCTCCTCGCCGCTCAGCAGCGTCCCGGGCCCCCGCCGCCGAAGCCCGAGCAGTACCTGGGCATCGACGCGTCTACGCTCTACTCGCTCTCACTACAGAGCGACGCTACCGACCGGGGCTCTCAGTGGGCGCCATTCGTGTACGCATGCGGCCTGCTCGTGCTGATTTTCGGCTTCCTGCTCATCTACTACCTATCCAGGTGCGCCGCCTCTGTGCAGTCGTTGCGCGCTCGCTTCCCAGCGGCTAGGATCTCGGTGAATATCAGAGGTCGCGATGTTCGCGCTACTACTGGCACGCAGTCTGCATTTAGGCGCTATGCGGACAAGCCTGCCAGCTCCGAATGGTGCTAAATGTATGTGCACAGGCCTAGTAGTTCCTACGATCTTTAATGCGTTAGCACTAGATCTTTGGCTTGGCCACTTTGTCGTTGACTGTGAGGTCCGTCTGTGTGCCCACCGAGTTGAGGGCAGCCTGCCCTTGCACGTGGTGTGGGCCACAAAGGTCACGTTACCTTTCGACATCATCGCAACCTGTCCTCCGGATTGTGAGCAAACTACCCACTGTATCAGGTGGCAGTTAAGTTAATGATTGGTCGCGAGGTTGCTTGGGCACGGCAACCTGGTAAAGCTGCAGCTTGGAGTTGATGTTGGCTCGTGACGGGAAAAAATTACTGCGCTGAAGAAACAAAGCAGCCGCGCATATCCTGTGCCCTTTTAGCGCAGTAACGTTCCTTCTGTCAAGTACAACGATGGTATAAATGAGGACTCGCCGCGGTTATAACTATCAAGTCGGCAATCAACAATTCTGCATATATGGGCATTAGCAACAAAGTAATGAGCAGAAACAAAAAAGTTAACTCATTCAAGCGATCCACCGAGTATTGCTCAAGAACTTTATTGTTGATTGGGACGCGGGCTGATATGACCTAACGTTCCTCCTACAGAACATCAGCAGGAGCACGAAAAGCATGAACACAGCGCACAGAACTGAGCACACTAGTGCAGGACGACAGCGTGCTGCTGAGGCGTGCGGGCTGGCGCTGCAATGGGGAAAAAATGCCGGACGATTTAGCGTGATTAGGTCAGTGACAATCAGGTACGCTAGCACTTCGATTTTCATTTCCGTTTCGCTGTTTCGGTATCACTGAAGGGGGCATTTAAGCTCCGCTTTAAGGGTATGATGCGATAGCGATAATGGATTAATACTCTTTTATGCGGATTTGGTCTTCCTCTACTTTAAATTCATAGATTCCTGGGAGTCCCTATACCACTCCTAGCCACGGAGCAAGACTATTTAGGAGGTGAAACTCCCGTCAGCGCGAGCGAGCGCAGGCGATCAGATAAAGTCACAATTGTACGGGGCGGTATGCAGTGGCGGCGCCATGCGGCGCCTCGTAGAAGCCGCAGCGAAAAAAAAAAATGCATCGCCCTGGCAGGCGGCTCCGGCGGCGCGCGCTCAAAGCAGACGACAAGCAGACGACACGGATGTTCGCTTCAGCGGGCATACCGTGACGTATTTCTGCGCCCTTAAGTCAAACAGCAACAGTTCTTGTCGGTGTCTGTTCGAGGGCCGTAATACTAACAGCGCTGCTACGCGCAGTGCGGCCTCCATCGGAATTTACTAGACTAAGATGGGACGCAGGTGTTTTGTTCGAAATTGCAAAAGCGGTTACAAGTGTTGCAGGGAGAAAGTGAGCAAGGTGAGGAGTTGTTGCCGCTTTTTTCCTTCTCTGCTCACGTGTAGTCATAAACGTTACGCCGTACGACGCCCGCGTTCCCCTCCAGCAGATGGAACTTAGCGTGGTCACATACTCAACGAACGTGAAGGCATCTTTGCCTTCAACGAATGCCAGCAGCGCTGATATCCATCCAATCAAGGTCATCGCGCGGGTGTGAAACAAAAGCCCTGCGTACAATAAGAAGCTACAGATCATCTTATAGCGGTCATGGAAAAGAACCCGTTTTATTTTTTACGGTGCTCAAAGGGTTGAGGCGTAGCCCCAGTTGCTCTTCGGGCTACCAGCGGTAAAGAAGCGCGCCTGAGTGCCCTCAATAGAAGTCAGGCGCGCGCGGCCTAACGAGAGCAACACGCTCGACCGGTTGCCTTGGCAACCGAAAAAGCGGTAATTTCCTTCCATGCCCCCAGGTGCCGCCAGTGTGATAGTGGCTTCGCGGGCTTGTGACCTTTTCTGGTCACCGCAGACAGCGGAGACTCCTAAATAGTCTTCCTCCGTGATCCTGGCGTAATGGCAGGTGCTGCCACCGGTGACGCTTGTTAGACCCAGGTTGCTCTTCCCGAGTAGCCTATCGCAACCAGTCATTGATTTAAGTGCCACCTGCCACGGTGGGCAGTTGGCTCACAGTCCTGTGGGCTGATTGTGATCATGTCACAAGGGACGCACCTCTTCACGCGTAGCGAGTGACGGCGATCGCCAATTCCGCTTGCACAGACCCTTCAATACCAACGCATTAAAAGCCGTCTCTTGTGTTAACGCATTTTTATCAATCTTGTTCTTATACAGATTGTTTTGATTTTCTTGTGCATATGCTCATGTGCTGCTGTCAATGGTGTACTCGTCCACAATGATGCAGCCAAGAACTTTCACTGCAAGTTTCGCTGGTGTCCCATTGGCATATTTGGAGTGACGTGCAGCACTCACTAAACTAATGAAAACTTTGCGGAATCCGTGCGTAGAAGACTTTCCTATTCCCCAGGAAACGAACGATATGCAGAGCTTTGTGGGTATTTGCTCCTACCTTCGCTGTTTCGTTAAACATTGCTGTCCTAGACCGTCCACTAAAAGCACTCCTCAGGAAAGATGAGACAATGCCAACGTAAACGGGACCGATGCAGTTCTTGGCCAAGGACAGAAGGCCCATGAACACATGAACACGCCGTTCCTCATGCCGGCCACCACTTCCCTGCCACCAAGTTACATTTGAACTATAAGCAAGTATATAGGCCATTTTGGTAAGGTTGCCCTTACCTACGTGGCCGGCATTTCACAGCAGTGGCATATCGCAATGCCTTTTGTTTACTTTCTTAACCAAAAGACGTTATGGGCCGACGGGCCTGCAAGAATATTCGTTCAGTGTACACGTGCGAGTCCAGGTGTCTGCACCACGACGCGGACTATTCTTCTTACACTGAGCAGACGCCTGAATCAAATGACGCCGACGCTGAACTTAGCCTCTTGGTATTTTCCGAGTCTCTCAACATTGGCGACGTACATAGCCGTGACTTCCAATTACGGCCGCTGACTGAAGGCCTCGGCTCTGCAATTCCTACGACTGCTTGTTCTCCGCGATGGCGCTTTGCATCGCCGCAGTGTCCAATATGAAAGGCTTGAGTTCCAACTCGCTGTTCCAAAACAGCTCTGTTCGCGTGTACTTCAGTGATTCTATGGGCTGCAGGTCACATTGAAGCTTAGCGCATGTACGCCCGTACATTTGTTTCCGCCGTCTCTTTCTCTTTTGTTTCCCGGTTTGTGCCGCACCGTATTAACGCGATAGCGTTAAAGGCCCCATTGTCCAAAAAATCCGATGTCGGTGTTGTCGGCATCGGCGCTGTGAACGACAGATCACGAGCACCACTCTGGCAGGTGGTCCCCAGAGAGCAGCCTAGGAGGCGGGTGGGCCACGTAGGTCACGTGAGCTTGCAGCGTCATCATCACAACCTACCCACCGGATAGTGAACAAACTGCCAACCGTGGCAAGTGGCAGTTAAATTAATGATTGGTCTCGCGGTAGTGGCGGTGAAAAGCATTTATTTACCTATATATACAGAGAGGTGCTCGGGGGGAGGCCTCCAGTGGGTCTCGCCCCTTACAATACAAAGGCGGAGTTCCTCATTCCGGGACCCCGTTGGTCCTGACCGCTGCGCTAGTCCGCCGAACCAGGGCCTGTTGGGCCGATAGTTCCTTGCAGCCGAGCAGAGCCCCCTCCCAGTCCTCTCGGGTAGAGGAAGGGGTGATGGGGGGCAGAGAAGGATTTGCCTGCATGCTCAAATCAGGTGAAAGGTGTCTGCCACCTCCCCACAGAATGAGCAGCGGCCGTCAAAAGAAGAGTCAAAGTGCTTGAGAACCGCCGGGCACAGCAGGGTGTTTGTAAAGAGCCTAAGGAGAGTTCGTTCGCCAGCTTTACCCAGTCCCTTCATAGGAACCGGGTAGCGCCGGTGTTCGACACGATAGTGCTCAGTAATATCTTTAAAAGAAAGAAGAGGGCTGTGATCTGGGTTAAGGTCCTTCCTAGGAACGCCTGGTTCCCGGCTAGTGAGTGTGCGGGCTGCCTCATGGGCGGCTTCTTTACCTGGCATGCCTTGGTGGCAGAAGACCCATATGATCGAGCGATGAGTTGGATCGCAGTCGCGAGTACTCTGGTGAAGAATTTGATGAGCAAGTGGAGTGATCCAACCGAACTCAAAGTTACGACAGGCTCCGCGAGAATCTGTGTGGAGGAAATTAGAGTCGGGATGGGAGGCTGCGAGAGCTACCACTACCTCCTCCGCATGAGTTGAGCTGGGTGCTCGGAACGAGAGACCGGCCGCCTGTTTTCCCTCGTGTATGACTGCAGACGTGCACCATTCCCCCCTGGGTGGTAGGGGCCTCCAATGTCGACGTTTGGCTTGTGCAAGGGGGCGATGTAAATGTCGAGTGTGAATGACAGTGTTCAGTATGCAGTGGTCGCCACCGAGGGTGTCCTCAGTGTTGATCCACTCTGCGTGTCGGATGTGTTTCGTGAGGGTAAGGTCGGGGCAGGTGTCCCGAGTGACGGAATTCCCTACACGTGTCGGGTGTTCAGGGCCGGTTAAAAGAGTGATGCCCAGCGTAGATATAAGTTCCGCCAACTTACGACCACGCGGCTTATACTTGCGAAAGCGCCACGTGAGACAGGGGGCGTTAAAATCGCTCACTATCATGAGGGGGTCGCGACCCGCGATCCCTAGCGCCGCGCTAAAGATTATGGGGTCACTCTGCGTCCAGCCGGCCGGGAAGGCGAGCTTCCGTGCAAGCTACACGCAGGCGTTATTTAAGCACGCAACACGTTTCCCCAACCCGTGGCGCAGAGTCGCAGCCACGGCAGGTCCGGACGAAATAGGCAACGGCAGGGCACGCTAGGAAATAGTTTATTATCCTAACGCGAGGTAAAGCACACTGCGGAAGAATGTTCTATCCGTAAAATAGATGTTCAGTAGCTCACCAAGTCGTTGACGTCGACCGGCGTTGGTGTTCGGGGGCCGGCGGGCAGCGGAAGAGGTCCGTGGGGCAGTTAGGTCAGGTCCGGCGGCGAGAGACCTTCCCGCCGCGCGATCACCCCTTTTATCCCCTCGGTCATTGCCTCCCTCGCAGCAAATCGTTACCGTCAAGCTTAGGCGTGCTACCCTCTCCGCAGAAGGCGGCGCGCTGCCGTGACGTCACGTCAGTGCTGGGGCGGAAATGAGCAGAGTCGCGGGGGTGCCTTCTCTCCACATTCCTGGTGGCCAGCGCGCCCGTGTAAGTCACGGTCGCCGCTGGCGCGGGGGACGAGGAGGGGATACCAGTGTATCCCACATCCTCCCCTCCTTAAGAAGCCTCCCGAACACAGAAACAGGCACAAAAAGCTTTACTAAATTTCAGTGGACCATAGGTCCAGGTCCATCTCTAGCCCCCCCGCTGGCGTGGCCCCTGCTTCCATGTCGGGCGCCGGCAGTTCCGCAACCGCCAGCGCAGGGGCCGGCCGCTTGGGGTCCGGGTCCCGGGCCTCGTCACTCGGGGCAGGAGGCGCCGCTGCCGAAGACGGAGGAGCCACCGCGGCCGAGGGCCCCGAGCCAAGGCTCGGCTCCGGCGGGCCGCCAGCGTGGCGGGCGGCTACCTGCAGAAGCCACTCAGCGAACTCGGCCTCGCGGCCCGCTCGCGCCAGCATCTGACGGGCCGCGGCGCTGGGAGTGGCCGCCGCTGGATGTCGATCGTCTCGGGTCGTGGCCCCGCGCGTCCTCTGGTCGTGCAGGTCCCCCGCCTTGTGGGCTTTCTCGTGCAGCATCACGGCCCCACACGGGCACAGCAGGGTTCCTGGGGACAGGGGTAGGGGCACGCCCTCGGCCCGCTGGTCCGCGTCGGCGACGGTGCGCCCCCGGAATAGGTTAAACAGCCTGGCCGGGGGCGTGAGCCTCTTCGCCCTCTCCTGCCGCTTCCACGGCCGCCACGAGACGTAGCCGACCGGCGCGTCCGTTCCGGCCTGGTACGTCCACGTGGCCACGTCCCTGGGCGGCTGGCGCGGGGCCTGCGCTGCTGGCGGCTCCGGGCCTCGGGCTGGCGGGGTGGACAGCAGGCGCTGGCAGAGTGGCGAGCGAGCCGGCGAGTGACCCAAGGTGGCGGGGGGAAGCCTGGCGGCGGCACGGCGACTGCCCGAAGAGGGGGCCCAAGTGCCTCGGGCCAGCACGCCCGGGGCCCGGTGGGGTGGCCGCCGGGTGACGGCGATGCGGCGAGGGGTGCTTTGGGCTTCGTCCGGACGTCGGGGGTGACCGCCGGCGCTTGGGTTGTGCCTGCTTCTCCATCTGCGTCGGGGAAAAGGTCGACCCAGACGTAACCAACTACCAAAGCGCGTGCTACGTAGCTGTTCGACCCTCACGAGAGTCATGAGGGTTAGCGCAAGTCAGTCTTGCGTGCAACTGATCGGCATGAGCGGCCCGTACGTTCATGCATCTAACGAGACTGCCTGCCGGCTCGCGCCCTCGCTCTAGGCTGCGCAGGCAGATTCTGTTTCTGCCTAGGGCGCAAGTTATAGCGGGACGCGGGGTTCGCCGGCTGATCGCAGATCTCGTTATCCGACTGCGGCGCGGGTCGGGCTGTGTCCTCTACCCACTCATCTCGCTGCACGTAACGTTTCAGGTCGCATACGTGCACCGGTCCGCCTGTCGGTTTCGACCGCAAGTCCTCGAGCCTGTAAACGAGCGAGGAAAGTTTCTCTCGCACGCGGAACGGCCCGATCCATTTCGGCGCCAACGAGGCCGCAAACTGTTTGCTAGCGTCGCTGAGAACGTGCTGGCGTCGAAGCACCAGATCGCCCACTTCGTAGTGAACATCCCGGTGCGAGCGGTCGTACTGTGCTTTCTGCTGCGCCCTAGCGGTGCTCAGGTTGCGGCGAGCCTTGCGTAAGGCCTCCGTCATCTTAGCGCGCAGCTGCGTCGCGTACTCAGCTCGTGCTGACGAAGCGACGGGCGTCTTCCTGCTGTCCGATAGAATCCGGTCCATCGGATTTAGCAGCTCTCTACCCAGATTGAGAGAACACGGCGCATACCCAGTCGAGCGGTTAACGGTCGAACGCAAAGCAAACGCGATCTCCGGCAGATAGGAGTCCCAATCTTTGTGCCTCTCAGAGTACGCGACAAGCAAGTGCTTAACGTTGCGATTGACTCGTTCCGTGGGGTTCGACTGAGCATGATAGGTGGTCGTTTTCTTGTGCTTAATGCCGAGTGCAGCGCACGAATCAACGAACACCTTCGCAGTGAAGTAGGACGCGTTGTCCGTTATCAGCTGCTCTGGGAAACCGAACCTGGTGAATACGTCCATCAGCTTCTCCATGATCACTCGTGCCGTCAGCTTTCTAAGGGGGAAAAGTTCAACCCACTTGCTGAAGTGATCCGTGGCCACCAGCAAGAACTTGTTCCTACTCGGTGTCGTAGGATACGGTCCCATGATGTCGCACGCCGCGATTTGCCAGGGAGTCTGGCTGTTAATCGGGTGCATGAGGCCGGGTGGTCGTCCGCCTCGGGGCTTCACACTTTGGCACACGTGGCACGAGCGGGCGTAGCGTATTACGTCCCTTTTCATGCCAAGCCAGGTAGCAAAGCGACACAACTTAGTGTAAGTCTTGGGGCCGCTTGCATGCCCAGCGATGCACGAGTCGTGAAAGTAGCGTAACAGTGCTGCTCTCAATACTCGCGGTATCACCACCTTGAACGCCTCGTTTGTGTCGTTCTCGGAGGTGATATACCTCAGCAGGACGCCGTCGGAATGCAGCAGATACGAATCCATCGCGCTCACAGCACTACCAGCTGTTTCCCAGCGCTCCGCACCGACAGCAAAACCAGCTGTCTCCTTGTGCGCGGCGGCCCTGCCGCCCGGCTCCCGGAGCCCGTCGAACACCTTTCGACAAAACGGATCCTTCTGCTGAGCTTCGAGCAGCTCCTTTCTGCTGAACACGACCCCCACGGAACTCGCGTAGTCCACGTGGTTCACGCCCTCGCCCTGGATCAACGGTTGGTCCGCGTTCCTTACATGGGCTACGGCTCGGGTCAGTCCCTCGCTCTCCCCGGCTGTCGGGCGGTCGGTCGCGTGACCTTCCTCGCACTGGACAGGCGCTCGCGAGAGTGCGTCAGCCACAGCGTTGTTTTTCCCTTTGCGGTAGCGCACGGTGAAGTCGTACCGCTGCAGCAACAGGGACCAACGCGCTAGGCGGCCGCTCGGCTCGCTGAGTCGTCTCAGCCAGGTGAGCGCCATGTGATCCGTCTCGATCACAAATGTCACCCCATCGACGTAGTAGTCGAACTTACGCAGAGCAAAAACTATCTCGAGACATTCCTTCTCTGTCACCGAGTAGTTTCTCTCTGCCGGCGTCAACGAACGGCTCGCGAAAGCTACCGGACGGAGAAAGCCTTCATGCTCCTGAAGCAACACTGCTCCTAAGCCCAGGTCGCTTGCGTCGGTTTGAATCACAAACTCCCTGTTTAGGTCGGGTAGCTGCAACTCAGCCGTGTCAGCGAGCACTTTGGTGAGGTTGCGCAGTGCATCCTCTTGCTCGTGACCCCAACTCCAGCGCTCGCCTTTCTTCAAAAGCTTTGTCAAAGGCGCCTGTAGCGCTGCGCACTCTGGGATGAACTGGCGATAAAAGTTCGCCATTCCCAGGAAGCGCCTGAGTCCGGCTATATCTGTGGGCGACGGAAACTTAAGCAAAGCCTCAAGCTTATCGTCGCACGGCAGAATGCGGCCTCTGTCGATCGTGAACCCCAACAGTGTTATTCGGGTCGCGGCGATCTGTGCCTTCTTCGGGTTCAAAGTGATTCCCGCGGACCTCAGCCTCTCTAGGACGTCCCTCAAGTGGCGCAGGTGTTCCTCGAACGTTTTCGAGTACACCACGATGTCGTCTAGGTACGCGAGCGCATGTTGCCACTTCGCATCTCCCAGAACACGGTCCATTAGGCGCTGATAAGTAGCGGGTGCTCCTACCAAACCAAAAGACATTCTCTTGAACTGGAAAAGGCCTCTGTGACAAGTGAAAGCAGTTTTCTCCTTGTCCCGCTCATTCATTTCAACCTGAAAGTATCCGCGGCTAGCATCGAGCGTTGTGAAGTACTTCGCCCCACCTAGGTTGGACACTAGGGAAGAAATGGTGGGTAGAGGGTAGGCGTCTTTCCTCGTAACCTCATTCAGCTTGCGGTAGTCCACGCAAAGTCGATATGTATCGTCTTTCTTTGGAACCAAGACTACCGGGAAGCCCCAAGGGCTGTTAGACCTCTCAACAACGCCAGTGTCGATAAGTTCGTCTAAGGCGCTGTCCAGTGCTTTTCTCTTGGCCAAGCTAATTGGTCTAGGATTGCACTTCCAAGGCAGTGCGTCACCCGTGTCTATTCGGTGCCTGACTAGGGTAGTGAGGCCCGGGCGGTCAGTGAATGTCGCGTTGTACTCGTAGAGGAGCGATGACAAACGTGCCTTCTCCCTCTCCGTCACGCTGTTCACTTCCGACAACAAGGGGTGCGCTGACCTTCCCTGCGCGGCAGAGCAGCTTTCTACCGCGGCAACCTTCTCTCTGCCCTCTCCCTCAGCGGCGATGGTCCGCTCGCCTCCTGGATCTCGGGCTGGCGCGGTGGATTTGTCACGGTCTCCCCCCGCTCGCGCCGCGTTCGGAGTCTGAATGGTGTGCGACGCCGCGGGCGCTTTCGCGAAAGGCTTCAAGGCGCCGGACGTGCGCTCCCTGTAGCCTCCGTTGCTGATGTCTATCACAATACTTGTCTTGGCTAGGAAGTCTCGTCCAAGAATTACACGAACTGATAAACAGGGAAGATGAACGAGGCGTTGTCGCCGCACGCGTCTTTCCCAGCGAACCACTATCCTAGCTGCACCGCTTGATTGCGCTGTGCCGCTCGCGAGGCGAAAAGTGGTATCGCACTCTCTCAGCCGGATTTTGTTCTCGCGGAGATGGTTTAACACCTCGTCACCGAACAAAGAAGCGCTTGCTCCTGTATCTAGTAACGCGGTGAATTTCTTTCGAGCTATTGTTAGCTCAATGAACGGCGCTGACAGGTCAACAGAATTTCCTACGCGACATGCCAAAGGCGCTAGCAAACCGGGGTTTTCTGTGCACGCCGCGCGGAATCGAAGGTCGATCACCGGCGGCTTTGGCCGTTTCCCGACCGTGTTTGGTCACGGGCGGGAGGGCGGCCACACTCGCGGGCGAAGTGTCCCGGCTGGTCGCACCGGTAGCAACGGTTGCCCGGGCCCCGACGGGCTAGGCGCTGGTCGCCCCGTTCCGGTCGGTCATCTCGAACTCGCGGCGCGGATGGTGGGGGCCGCGTGTCGGCCTCGCGATCTCGCCTCGGTTCATTCCGCTCTGCGGCAGCGTGTGCTGTTCGCAACGCGTAGCTGAATGGGTCCAAAGCGCGGTCGGTCAACTCCCAACCCCTTGGGACACGCTCGTCAGCAAACTGTGCTGCCGCTTCAGTTCTAGATGGACTGCGCGCTGAGCTGCCATTCCACGCGCAGCGCGGCTCAAGTGACAGCGATGCGGGTGGGGGCGGCCGATACGCTCGCGCAGAGAGGATGTCTCCCTGAATGCGCTTCGCCTCAGCTGCCAGCTCATCCAAATCTCTGAACCTGACTCCTCTCAGGTAAGCCGTGAAAGTCGGGTGCGCTTGTCTCGTGACACGCTCAACTTTCTCCGTGTTCGTGGCGCGAGGGTCAGCGAGGCGATAAAGTTCGTCCATCGCTCGGACGTACTCTAACAGAGACTCGTCGGGGTGCTGGGTTCGGAGCTCCAGCTCTCTCCTCAAACGCCACTCATAGTTTGCGGGAAGGAATTCGTCGCGGAAGCTTGCGCAAAACTCCTCCATTGTCCTCGCTCGGTTGCCGGCTAGTCGGTACCAGCGGGCCGCTTGCTCCGTCAAAGAAACAGGCACAACACGCGCGAGCATTTCGGCGTCTGCGATTCCTGTCACTTGCTGATAATGCAGCAGACGGTCGAGGTACTCATTTGCTCCCGCAATGTCGTGGTACCCCGTGTAGGTAGGCAAGTCTATCCTAACACGTGGTGACTGGGCCGGGGCTTGCAAATTGTTTTGCAAAATACCCGCTAGACTCTGCATAACCTGCATTGCGTTCTGCAAGAGCACCTCGGATGATTGCGTACTAACACCCCCGGAGTTGGGCGCAGCCGCTGATGGCGTCGAATGATGAGGCCTAGGTGCCTCATTGTTCGCGCCGCGGAGCGGCGAGGCGCCCGATGTGGAGCCCCCCATGCCAGGCCTAAGTCCTACCAACGCGTCAGGGGATGTTACTCGGCTATTCCGCGTGGAACGCCCAAGATTCACAAATTCAAACCCTTCCAACGGCGCGTCAAGTAGGGAGCCCTGGTTATGTGCCGCTGGCTCTGACAGCATAAACAAAGACTGCAAGTCACTCCTGTCGGCTGCCATCCTTTGTTAGGGCGACGGTAGTCGTTCGCTCCAACAAAGGTCACTGCTCGATTGCCTAGTTCGCCCCACGTTCGGGCGCCAAGATATGGGGTCACTCTGCGTCCAGCCGGCCGGGAAGGCGAGCTTCCGTGCAAGCTACACGCAGGCGTTATTTAAGCACGCAACACGTTTCCCCAACCCGTGGCGCAGAGTCGCAGCCACGGCAGGTCCGGACGAAATAGGCAACGGCAGGGCACGCTAGGAAATAGTTTATTATCCTAACGCGAGGTAAAGCACACTGCGGAAGAATGTTCTATCCGTAAAATAGATGTTCAGTAGCTCACCAAGTCGTTGACGTCGACCGGCGTTGGTGTTCGGGGGCCGGCGGGCAGCGGAAGGGGTCCGTGGGGCAGTTAGGTCAGGTCCGGCGGCGAGAGACCTTCCCGCCGCGCGATCACCCCTTTTATCCCCTCGGTCATTGCCTCCCTCGCAGCAAATCGTTACCGTCAAGCTTAGGCGTGCTACCCTCTCCGCAGAAGGCGGCGCGCTGCCGTGACGTCACGTCAGTGCTGGGGCGGAAATGAGCAGAGTCGCGGGGGTGCCTTCTCTCCACATTCCTGGTGGCCAGCGCGCCCGTGTAAGTCACGGTCGCCGCTGGCGCGGGGGACGAGGAGGGGATACCAGTGTATCCCACAAGATGTTAGAAAAACTGATGTTTTTGAGTTTCGAGGGGCAGTAGATATTAAGGATGTGTGCGGGGCTATCTGTTTGCCGTAGCGGGAGAACAGAGACCATTACGTACGATTATTCTAGATTTTGGTCGAGTTTAACCTCCTGCTCTGTGTAGGCGTTATAGACTAGGAGACAGGTGAACGGGTCTCGTTGAAAAGCACTATAGTCTCGCGGGAAGAGCACCCTGGGCACCCGCTCGGAGCACCTGCCATCACAGGGCAGTACGTGGCGCATCGCTTCACCGCTGACCACTGTGCCAGGAGGAGTATGAGGACTCCCGGGGGTTTATGACTGCAAAGTAGAGAATGACTTTCTGCATATGTTGGAATTAACCCAATTGGCTATCGTGTCATACCCTTAATACGGAGCTTAAGTGTCTCCTTGAATTTTTTCATTCAGTGACTCAATAGCATTCAAGCTATTAACATCCACCCCTATTTTTATTGCGTTAGTCTCGACATGGTAGGTAGTTTCCTGGCATTCTGTCCATGCGATAAATGGATTGTCATTGCCAATTATCTGGTGCTCAATAACGCGTCTGTTAGCCACAAGTTGCGCCACCAAATTTGCAGATTTTCTTCAAGATATTTTTATTCGTCATTGTGCTACACGACGATTACTCTTCGAAGGAGGCCACTAAAAATTTGCGTCAGAAGTTTATGGTATCCTCCGATGGTGTTCCACCGCAAGCTGACCGCATTCTAAAACCTTACTAAACGTCGCATCCCAACACTGACGCAGCATGTGTTCCTTAAGCGGACCGGCGTTGAGGGACTAACATGTGTTGCGTTCCTTAACAGTTCTTCCCGCCTCGACACCACTGGCCCGAGCACACAGAACACATGAGGTACCATCGGGCAAGCTGGCCTGCACCGCCAAGTAGCCCGCGTCCGCCTCTTCGTGACACAAAACTATCAGGAGTTGGTTTACGACCACTAACACCAGTCGAACAACTTCTCTCTGTGCTCGCTTTTCCTGCTGTGGTGTAAATCTCGCCGCTCGGACTCTAAAAACCTTCCGTAGCCCCAGCCCCCCCTCCCCTCCCTACATTGGCCACCATCACGGGTTCTGTAGGGTGGCCGACATGGACAATGAAACTACCCCACTCGGTTCTCCGACGTTGTGCACGTTCATGTTGAACTATTCAACTGAAGCCTTACCGCGCAGCAGATCTGCTTTATTCTTTGCCCCATGGAGTACCCGGGTTCGAACCAGACCACGGTGCCGCGTTTCGATGGAGGCGAAACGCTAAGGCACCTGTATGCTGTACGATGTCAGTGCACGTTAAAGATCCCCAGATGGTCGAAATTATTCCGGAGCCCTCCACTACGGTACCCCTTTCTTTCTTCTTTCACTCCCTCCTTTATCCCTTCCCTTACAGCGCGATATGTGAGACAGAAACTGCGCCATTTCATTTCCCCAAAAACCAATTTCCAATTTCCTTCTAGTCTCATGACGGTGGTTTTTCCGCGGGGGGGGGGGGGGGGGGGGGTATAGTCTCTCGATGACACATCCGGAAAAAGAAGCAGTTCTGCTTTGTGCCGCTTGGTACCACGTGACAATCGCTGCCCCGTCCGCGCTGGAGATATAATAATTATAACTGGTTTTTTTGGGGGAAAGGAAATGGCGCAGTATCTGTCTCATATATCGTTGGACACCTGAACCGCGCCGTAAGGCAAGGGTAAAGGAGGGAGTGAAAGAAGAAAGGAAGAGAGAGGTGCCGTAGTGGAGGGCTCCGGAATAATTTCGACCACCTGGGGATCTTTAACGTGCACTGACATCACACAGCACACGGGCGCCTTAGCGTTTTTCCTCCATAAAAACGCAGCCGCCGCGGTCGGGTTCTAACCCGGGAACTCCGGATCAGTAGTCGAGCGCCCTAACCACTGAGCCACCGCGCTGGAGAAGTTTCGCAATTTGATGGACGTCGTTTTGCGCTCCTTACAGGCGGGTGATTTTTGAACGGCGCAAAAAGTCGACCAAATTTGTTGAGCCACGCCGGCGAGGGTAATCGCGTTTTCGAAATTCTAACAAGTGTTATGGCTATTATTAACCGCCGGCTGCACACCTCTAATTGCCATCAGGAGCCTATCGGTAATAGTTAAAAGCTAACTCTAGAATTTAGTAAATCACTTTACTTGCGAACATGATTCGCCTGTTTTTGATGTCCACCAGCACAGGTATTACTATTCCGCAAAAACTTCTCTTTAGCTCAACAACCCTAATAAAAAAAAGCTTTCTAGAAACACCGGGTATAATGATGACGCACCAATCGTGAATAAAGTTAGAATGTCTACAATTGATCTGTAAATCCATAAATCCAGGGAGAGCTAGTGCAAACTTTGTCAGTTCTTTTAAATATCTGCCCCTTTCAAACCTTTCTTAATCTCATTCTTCTCGCTATGCTGCCGAGCTGTATACCCACCTAAAGTCTGACAGCGCGCCCTTCCTCATAACTTCAACGCAGACGGGCACTTTTTGGTTCAGCCATTACCATAAATTCAAGACAAACGCTTCGAGCTCCATTCGCTTCCACCACGTGGCGCATGGCTTTGAACACTAATAAAGAGCGCGTTGTCATCATATCATCCGTGACGTAAGAAAGAAAGAATGACCAAGTGGCTGTGGAACAAGACGTGATAGGCCGCTAAGTTTAACGGTACTGACTGGGCGCCGTCCCGAATTTCTGGGGATGAGAGCGAGAACGCTCGGGCCCCGTGTGAATATGTTAGCAGCCCTAACAGGCGGTGCGCACCATACATGCACGTCTGGTACGTTCGTTTATAGGATACATGTAGAGGTTGCATGGGTATGTTTGCAGACGAGACCGTAGCCTCGGCGCTGGTGCGCAGCTCTTTTGCGGTGGATGTGTGCTGAAGCCGAAACATGCAGATCACATTTCGGACTGAAACTCACGTAAACTACAGTACTGTTACCTCCGAGTTCCGCACTGTTGCGGGAGGCGTATCAGTTACTGGTACAATCTAACAGTCTTCTGTGAGGCTGGACTTATGGCCCAACGGATAACGTGCCCGACTACGGCTCCCGAGGTTCGAAGTTAGAACGACGGTTGGTTTGGTTATCTTGTACTGCTGCACGCAGAGGCTGCTCGCGTGATCGCGGACCAACCGAAGCGACGCTGTAGCGGGGGACGTACTAGTAAGAGCTCACGCTGTAACACTGCGCGCGCAGGGCCAGCGAGCGGACGTCCGCGCTGCGGGGCTCCGGGGGGCGCAAAATGACCTATGCAGCCGAGACCACTGACACACTGGGTTCATCGGAGCCAACGGGCCAGCCGCCAACCGCCGCCAGCCCTGGCGGCGTCGACAACAGCACCGACACTACGACGCACGGCCGCCAGCGGCTTCCAGACCAGCGGCCGCGCGCTCCCTCTGGCGGACAGGGCAACGCGACCTGCGGTGCCAGTTGGTAGCCAACGAGGGAACTGCACTGCAATGTCCGGCCAGAAAGGAGCGAGCGGCTACCTCGCCGACTTCACGATAACTGCCGCCGCCATTCTTGTTTGCGTTCAGCCTGGACAGACTGAATTATATTCGCTTCACTTTTTATCCGCGAAGGCCGTAATAATAACAACAGCAATTAGTTATGCCCAAAGGAAAGGAGCAGCAATTATCTCACTCGACGCCTGAACCGCCCCGTGACGGAGGGAGTGGAGGAGGCAGTGAAAGAAGGAAGAGGCGCCGCTGTGGAGGACTCCGGATTAATTTGGGCCGCCAGGGTCTCTTCAATGTGCACTCATATCGCACAGCACACAGCTGTTTTTGCATTTCGCCTCCATAGAAATGCAGCAAACGCGTCCGCGCGAATCCCGTAGGCCTGTCTCATAAACGGGTTAACAATTAACGTGTTCCAGACAGGCTTATGTAAGAGCTTTACTGGAAGCTAGAACAGCTTGACCGCACAAAAAGTGGAAACTACGGCACCTCTCTCTTCCTTTCTCCTTTCACTCCCTCCTTTACCCTTCCCTTACGGCGCGGTTCAGGTGTCCAACGATATATGAGACAGATACTGCGCCATTTCCTTTCCCCCCAAAACCAATTATTATTATTACGAGCACGAGGCGATGATTTCGAGACCTCTGAGGCTTGTCCGCTAACACGTGACAACATCACACTTGTGGAACCCGCAGCCTCGCGCTCGTGGCTACCGCTCTCTACTCTGCTCACTCATTGGGACAGTTTCACCCCGGGGCTCTTGCTTCCCTACAGCGACAGTGGTTCAACATACGAGGCACAGCGCTTGAAAGGCTAAAGGACCGGCGCGGACACAATAATATTAAAACCATCGTTGTGTGCGATTTTCTTAGTGTGTACCGTGCTATATCGCAGCCCCTATTTGTAGAGCTAAAATTAATGAAATAGGCTCGCAAAAGTTTTTCGCTGATTGCATGTTGATTGATTGATCGATTGATTGAAAAATCTTTATTCCCCCATGAAAGATGCTAGGAAACTTCAGTGGACCGCCTAGTCCGGAAACCTAGCGACGTGTGCTGCAATGTCGGCCCTTTGAGCCAGCCTGCGTTGCCAGCCAGGGTATTGAGGACGGCAATCTGGGAACTTGACAGCATACTTGGTCGGAGCGAGACAAGCAGCACGGAACAAAGGAGGATACTTTCACCCCAAGCGCTGGTTCGCAGCTGAATGTTTAGCACGGAAAGGAAAATAAAAACAAAGCGCTGAAAATCCGTTGCCGAAAGCAGAGAGGAAAACACATTTGAAGTGACACCTTGTTCGAGTTCCTTTTCATGCAGGATGAAGTGTGGCTGACAAATGCACCCAACTTGGCCATGTGCATAGCTTCATCAGCTTCGTGTCTCGCTGATCTTTGTGCTTGTTCAGCGCGATCTGTGCTTAAATGGTGGGATGTAGGCGCGCATGGCAGTATGGGGCCAAATGAGAATATGGAACCCCGAGTATTTTCATAAGTCTTAAGAAGGACATATTGTTTACTGGTCAAATGACGGTAAATTTCTTTGTTTTTTTATAGGCCCAAGAGAATTGGCAAAGCCTAATTTATATTCACGTGATTTAGAAGTGAAGAAAGAAATGACTACAACTTAATGTAGCTGCTTGGCCCGGTGCTGAGATTTTAAGGGCAACATCTCTCACGGCGCACATGTCTAACAACAAGCATATGCGAAACGGATCAGGCTACAGAAATGCTAAAAACCAGAAGTAATATGCATCACTAACATATTGGGCATACATGCACAGTAAGAATAACTTCGATGAACTTATATATGCTCGATATCTAAGACCCTCCTTCTGAAGCCAGTGGCTCTTGCATGTTAAGTGATCTTATTCATTCATTTATGCATCTTTGATGACACAAGCAAGAAGATAAAATGAACGCACCACGTTGCAGATATATTCTATTAGAAAGAACACGAGTCCACTTTACCATCTTTGTTGCGAACATTATGCAAACATAATGAGATATGATTAAGGTAAATGTCTGCAATATCACCAGAACCGGATCTTCACCGGATAACGTGTCAGGAAATCTCTAAACAAGGAATGCATATAAAAAGTTAGTGTCCGTAATATAACCCGAACGGGATATCCATTGAATAACATGTCGGGACGTCTAAAGCAAGGACTTGGCACGTACATCTCTCGCAAGTACTCGTAGTGTTTTAATCGGATACAACCTAAGTCTGCACTGAATCTCCGCCCAAATTCAGGACCGCAGCACAGAATTCCTCCGCGGCAAAAAAAGCAGCCCGTTGTTAAAACTTATTCGTAACTAATCAAGAAGCTATTCACAAGAAAAAAATAAGCTGTAGAGTTGTAATACGTGGCTTCTTTAATAAAGTCAAACAATAAAAACATGATCTCGTTTACTGCTGTCATTGGCTGGGTCAGTAATAGAAGAAACCACCTACCGTGGCTCACTGATACTAACTCCTATTTTCTGAAGTTGGATCCTACCATTCGCACTTTTCAGCGCCTATACGTGGCGCGACGGCATCGTCGTCGCGGAGAAAGGAGCGGTGATGGAGGTGTCACGCAAACGCGTGCATGTGAATGAGCGGGCATCTCGCGGCCCTGTTGTGCCTATCGAAGCGATTCTGTCGCTCGCTTAAGAAACTCATAGGTGTGTCGTATAGGGGATGAGGCACCTTTAATGCTGGCCACGTGACCCACTAACCGCTTGAAACCATACGACGCAAAGGAAAGCAGAGGTCGCAGTAAAAATTTCGATGCGTCTCTTGGCGGTTCTACAGTTGCATTAATTTGCGCTGCAAGTTTTTAACATGTACGGCTAAGTAATTTGGCTTCCATGTACCGTAACGTCCGGTACACAGTCTGTGTACTGCATACCGGACGTTTAAATTTAAAAAAAAATTTCGCTTTGCGCATTATCTATAAGTGCAGACAGTACAGTATATTTCAATATCGCCAATATGGCGTTCTATTAACGAGGTTGATACTTCCTCTGCGCGTGCACAGATATTTTTATGCTCTGGTCGCACACGTTGCTCCCGCGGACTATATGTATCGGGCGCGGACGATCTACTGAACAAAAATTATTCAGAAAAAAAGTTGAGCCTTGTTGACTCTACATCGGATGCGCACAGAACATCGTAAACTACAGTAATTAGCCACGTTCGGCACTAATCTACTGTTTCTCCTTGACCTATCTACAAAACTTGCGAACCGGATAACGAGGTTAAAATACAGAACGTTTCGTAAAACATTACTGTGCACAGGGGTCCGCTACATTTAGATGTTTCATGAGCACCACGTTCGAAACATCTTCAACTCTTCACATCCAAACCCCACTTTTAGAACACATATCAACCTTACTAGCCGACTTGTGCTTTGATGTTTTTTGCATTTTTGACAGTATGTCGTGAGTACGCACGGTAATCTGTAGCGATGACATGGTGCCGGCCTTCAGTCGTGGTCGCACAAAGTTAAGATCCTTAATTGAACAAATACTAAACCTTGTGACAACACTTCGGACCGAGGAATGCAGTAAGAAGTCACTCTATGGCGACTAACTCACCGAGATAACGCCAAATGAGACCTTCTTCCCAGAAGTGCTCACTCTATACGAATGTCATTTTTTTCCCGATCCATAGCTCCAGTCTCCAAAGTACTTTCCGTATTTTTGCACTTAAGGGAGCTATGCAGTTTTATTTCCGCTCACACTGCACAATTTATGCCCTGGGGACACTACACATACGATTGATTTCCACTTTTCGCATCGGCACATCCATGCACGATGGCGCTTGCACTGCGAACGCTTCATGATAACCGGTCGACCACTTCGGAAAAAAAAACCGGGTAGGGTGCCACGGTTGCTGAAAAGTGCTAATAGGATATTTGGCTCGGATTTGGATATCCTTGGGACCTGGTGTTGTCGCTGGGCAGTTAAGACTCCTGTACTGTGCCAGCCACAAATCACGGATGTAGCGTCGAAATTTCCTGCGAAAATTTTACGTATACTTCTGTTCACCACTATTAGTTATGGGGCACCCTCCATTACTGGCTGTGTCAGCATGGGTATGGTATCCATTTGGAGTTGAGTGTTCGAGGTGCATGTGTTGTCTGTGCTGTATTGTAGTGCTCCATTATCGCGCTCCTTTCCCCTTGCAGATTATCAAGCTGCGTGCTTTCACGATTGGCGGGTGTCGCTCTGCAGGGGTGCCTTGCCGTTTTAGTGAATGATGCATATATGCGAAACGTTAGGAGGTTACTTCAACCCCTACTCCAGGTAATTTGTTTTGCGCCAGAATAATATTTCTCGAATTTGGCCGCACTCGAAGTTCAAGAAAATTTTGCTCGCACGTAAAGCAGGAGTGGAAGAACACCCCTGTGCTCTGCTCTTCCAAACACGTTCACGAGCTTTTGGGCGCTGGTGTTGGGTTGACGTGGCTCAGCTACCCAGGCTGCGGGGCAGTGGCTAAGTACCTGGCGGTGTTGCGTTAGCTTGCTAAATTTCTCCTTCTTTTTGTCTGTGCCTGTTTGCTCCTGTTCAGGGGTGGTTGGGTGCGGAACGAGAGCTTAATGTCTACTTCTTCTCCTGGCCAGGGGTTTTCCCCTTGGTCGGCATCTCTTCCTAAAGACCAGCTCCCAATTAATCTCTTTTTCCGCAGCGGTGTTTCAAGCATTCCAGTCGCATTAGTGCCTTCCGATGGAGGCGCTATCCGACTGAACAACCCGGAGGCAGTGCAGGCGGCCCTTCAGTCCACATCGAAGCACTTTATGCCCATTACCGATGTCCGGCAGTTCGGCAGGGGTGGTATTTTGTGCCGGTCGCCGGATAAAGACTGTATTGAAGATCTTCTAAAGTGTACGACCTTCGCCAGCCATTCGGTGAGCGCATTCATTCCGCCTCATCTAGCATGTTCCAAGGGCTTGGTCCGAGTGGTCGACTCTCGATTGAGCCCTGCGGAAACGCTTGAGAACCTCTCGCCTGCGGGAGTTATTGCTGTCCATCGATGCAGCAGGATGGTTGACGGAGTAAAAATTCCTACGGAGTCCGTCATTGCCACATTTGCAGGAATATTTTGTCCGTCAGAGATTAAGGTGTGTCCATTGGTTTTTCGAGTAGATGCCTTTAACTCTCGGCCCCTTCAGTGTCAAAACTGCTTGCGATTTGGCCACTGCGGCAAAGCCTGCAAATCGGCCTTACGCTGCTGTGCCTGTGGGGAACGTCATTGCAGAGAGGAATGCCCTGAACAGCAAGAGCAATTTTGTTTGTGTAGCGGTGCTCACCCTGCTGATTCGCCTGACTGTCCTGCACGAGCACAAGAAGTTCAGGTGCTCGATCTTATAGACAAGCGCAGATGCACGCGGAGAGAGGCTTTTGCCGCAGTCAAGGAGAGAGCCTCAGCCTACTCTAATGTGGCCGCCAAATACCCACCCATAATGGAATCTAGTTGGTCACAGGCTATTAAAGCGGCAGTTGAGAAAGCTGTCGCAAATGCAATGGATCGCATTATGGAAACCGTGTCCACGTGCATTTCGCAGGTCATAGCTGCTCAGATGACCAATCTTCTGCAGACGTCCACCG
Organism: Amblyomma americanum; assembly: GCF_052857255.1. Classification (NCBI taxonomy): domain Eukaryota; kingdom Metazoa; phylum Arthropoda; class Arachnida; order Ixodida; family Ixodidae; genus Amblyomma; species Amblyomma americanum. The sequence continues at coordinate 142,510,553 of NC_135503.1, forward strand.
CTCCACTCTTGTCTTCTTTGGCTTCGGAAGCTACCCCTCCTTCTGTAGTAATCGATTCCGCTCCACAGGGCCAAAAACAATGTGAGCAACAAAAGACCTCTCAGGCCTCTCCTTCGAACAGCGTTATGGACGCATCCTCTATGGGCTGCATGGATATGAAGTCTGATCTCCGCGCCCAGAAACGAAGTGGGGCTCCTAGGAATATTGCTGGTCCATCTTGCCCCAGTCAAAGACAAAGAAAAGTAACGCAAGTCAAAACGCTAAGACCAGGATTCTAGAAAAGGCAGTCGCGGCTGCGGCACTTCCGCCAAGATAGGGTTCTTAAGTGTACTCCAGTGGAATTGTCGATCTATATTCTCAGCTTCAATAGATTTAAATTGCCTATGCAATCAGCTTCTACCAGATTTAGTTGCTTTACAGGAAACATGGCTAACTTCAAATTTCAATTATCATCTCAAGGATTACCATCCGTTCCGGCTTGACCGGTCATCACGAGGGGGAGGGTTGTTAGTGCTCATATCTACAAAGTTTTGCCACAGGGCATGCATTTCTTTTCAATATGCGGACAATGAATGTGAAATCCTTGCGGTTGACCTCAGTGTCCCAGGTCAACAGCCCTTTACGGTAGCTAATGCATATTTCCCGTCTGATGTGCGTGACACTCGGCCCCTTGACTCACTCAAGTCTAGTAGCCGATCTCAGGTTCTATTACTTGGCGCCTTCAATTCGCACCATGTGACTTGGGGGTTTAAAACGGACAGCTTTGGTTCTAGACTATTTGATTGGGCTTGATCTGCAACAATTCCGGATTGCCTACGTTTGTTCGCAGTCAATGCCGCTCTGCCTTGGATTTAACTTTTTCCTCCCCAGGAGTCTCTGTTATGTCTTGGGCGCCTGTTGACTGTGCAACAAACAGTGATCATCTACCGATTAGTTTCAAGTTTGCGTGTAAATTAACACTTCCTGAGCGACATCAGCGCACGTTAATTAATTACAGTTCCTTTAAAGACACGCTAAAATCAGCCCTCCAAATAACTTCAGACTCTTGCGTTCCGACAAGTGCCGAAAGCAAGGCTGCACATCTATGTTCAATACTTGAACATGCAAGGCAAAAGTCTGAATTTTTGGTTAAGAGAACCAAGGGTGCAATAGCGAACAATTGGTGGAATGCTGAGTACACGCGTGCATATAGACGACGGAAAGCAGCTTGGAAAAAACTTCACATCAATCAATGCCCAAAAAATTGGCTGGATTATAAGTATGTTGCAGCAACATTTAAGCGCACTGTCGCCCGTGCAAAGGAGGAGTATAATACAAATCATTATGATTTCCTTTCCCAATCAGGAAGTAAACGAGCTTTGTTTAATTTCATGAGGCGCAACAAGGTGATTCCTCCGGCTGCCAACATTGAATCCCTCGTTCAGTCCCCTGCTGACATCGCAAAGGCCTTAGAGGATATTGCGGGTGGCCTAGAGCTTCGCTTTACATCTCCTTTACCTTCTCCTACTATATTCATATGCACCTCAAGTGATTTCACTGAGGTCTCTATGCCTGAGCTGTCGCAAATTGTTCTGCGCTTATCCCCAGCGGCTCATGGCCCCGATAAGGTCACTTCATCTATGATCAAAATTTTGTTCAATGAATCTCCTGCAGACCTGTTGGCTCTAATTAACCATTCTGTTCAAGGTCCTTGGATACCGCATGAGTGGCGTCTTGCTGAAATAGTTCCATTGCTTAAAAAGCAAGGGGAGGGCTTAACTTTAGACAATATACGCCCTATTTCGTTAACATCGAACCTAGTGAAATTGGTGGAAAGGGTCCTTCTCAGCCGTGTCATGTCATTCATTTCAGAAAATGCTGTATTGAATCCATGTAAAATTGGTTTCAGGCCGGGTTGTTCAATTTGGTGTGCTCATACTGGCCTTGAAAGTCGTATTAAATTAGCTCGCAATAGAAAAAGTTTGCTGCGCTTGTCACCTTGGATGTCAGTAAAGCATACGACAGCGTGGAGCACTCGACTCTATTACTAAGATTACAGGAACTCAACTTCCCAAGCTATTTTGTAGCCTAGATTTCTGTTTTTTTTTTGGAAAATAGAGAATTTTACTGCTGCCAAAATGGTGTTTCCTCAACGAGATTTCCACAGACAAGAGGTGTTCCGCAAGGATCAGTTCTCTCACCTGTTCTTTTTAACATTTTTCTAAACTGAATTCCATGCATTCAAAATGTGAAAACGTATGTGTACGCCGACGATATTGCATTTTTTGCATCAGCAGGTGACATTCACACTCTTTATCGAACCCTGCAAAATTACCTCAATGTTCTTGACAACTGGCTAGGAAGAGTTCATCTGTCCCTTAATGTGAAGAAATGCGCATTGTTAGTATTTCCAGTTTCTGTTCCTGTAAATATCTGCCTGGTCTATAGAAATAACATAATACCTCAAGTTCAGACGGTGAAGTATCTCGGTGTAATATACGACTCTACTCTCTCCTGGCGGCCACACATTGAGCAAGTTTCTGCAAAAGGAGTTCGGGCCATTGGCATCCTGCGCAGGCTTTGTAGTGCTAGGTCAGGCATGAGAAGGCATACGCTTCTGATGATTTATAAAATGTACGTCCGCCCAATTTTGGAGTTCGGGTGTGTTTTATTCTCAGGAGCTCCTGCCTATAAACTTCGCCCTCTTGTGCTTTTGGAGCATGAGGCGTTGCGCCTTTGTCTGGGGCTTCCAAAATATGTCGCCAATGCTGTTCTGCCCCTTGAGGCGCGAATGCCTTTGTTATCAGCTAGGTTTCGCCTTTTAACAGTTCAAACATTTTTAAAATTGTGTGACTCACCTCTTCACGCTTCCAATATAATATTTCTCAGTCAACCTTCCGCCTTTTTTAGTGCTGCCTGGTCTCAATTTTATACCCCGCAGATATGTTACGTGCAGTCTCTCCTTGATCGCATAAATATTTATTTCACAGATGTCCGCCAAATATATAACAACTCCTCATCTGTCCAGATTGAATTCGATGACATTTTCCCATCGAATGCAAAGCTGCAGCCCTTCCCGCTTCTTCAGGGTCTATTGCAGGACCCCCTAAGGTCCTTTCCCTCTCATGTTCTTATTGCTACCGATGCCTCGCAGGATCGCGAAAAGGCAGGTGTGGGAATTTTTTCACCTTCACTAGATTGGTCTTTTTCTCTCCGTCTTCCTGACTTCACTCCAATTTTTCTGGCTGAATTATTAGCAGTAATCTTAGCCTTACGAAAATTAGAATCTACCGTTTCCTAGGTCGTGGGTATGACAGACTCTCTGTCCATTTGCTCTTCCTTATCCTCACCCACTGACTCTCGGCCATTACGCCTCTTTAAGTTCCTGATTCCGCTCCATCTAAATTCGGTAAGGTTGCTTTGGGTACCAGGTCACATGGGCTTTCACTTAAATGAGGTTGCAGATTCCTTAGCAAGAGCCTCTCTCTGCGGCCCAATTGTTGCTGTCCTACCATCGTGTGCATATACAGGTGCGATGAGGTTTCGCAGCTACACAATATTTCAGGAATTTGCTGTCTCGGCTCTTACATCATCTCCCGAATATCAGCATCTTCTGCATCCTTGTAGTACCAAAGACTGGCGCTCACGCAAACTAGAGGTGTCTTTCACGCGCTTGCGTTGCCGGGTTCCCCTTCTAAATTTCTACCTTCACAATCTGGCCTGGCGGCTTCCCCACTGTGCCCTTTTTGTGCCGAACCTGAGACAATAGATCACTTCCTGCTGTTCTGCCGCCGCTTTTCTCATTTGAGGAAGCGTCTTTTGCAAATTTCATTTCATCAACTGGGCTTGCCTGTGTCTTCCGCGGTTGTTCTTTCCATTGGCGCTTCTTTGCTTGGACGAAGCGACAGGAGTGTGCGCTCTGCTGTGCAAAATTTTCTTCAAGAAACGCAGCGACTCCCATTCTAATTTCTTTTTCCCGCTCTCAGTCAGTACGACATTGCAACATTACAGGCATTGTGTACTATTATGCACATTAAGCAATTGTCCCGTCTTCAATCTCCAAGTTAACTGGACCCCTTTCCTTCCCTCTTCCAATCTATCAGACTACATATTATTGCCACTGCTTTTCCCGTCAAAACTTTCCTGTATCCAGTAATTAGCCGCCTATGTCTTGGCCACTCCCCCGTAGTGGGAGTGGTATGTGCCAGCAACGTCTGAGGCTTTCCTTCCTCCCTTCCTTTTGGGCGCTGCAAAAGCAGAAACCACTGGCAGAAACATGGAACCGCATTGCGTCATTCCAAACACTTGCGTTCCCAAGAGTAGGCAGTCTGCAGCAGCATTCAAAAACACTGCAGTTGTTTTTCCTGGAAGGGAAAGAAGGAAGAATGGAAAGGAGGCAGGTTGGCTACTGTAGGAAGGGGCCGGGATGAAGGGAACTAGAAATGGCTGTGGTTCAACTCTGGTTAAACCTGGCGTGAGGCGATAGCTACAGCTGGCCGAGTGGAACTCGTTCAGTCGAACTATAAATTAAGTATTTCGCCGCTCCGCCGAAACCAAGAGCTTAGCGAGCCACTACTAAAGCAATAACCGCCCGCAGGGGGGCGTCTGCAGCTTGCAGGCGTTGGTGAGTAGCGACACCACGGGTTCCCGAGCATCCGCAGAGACATCCCCGCAAGGGGATGATGGTGAACAGTGCATCACCCCGGACCCGAGCACCCGCGCATCGCCGTGCGTGGCATCGCCGTGTCCGGGGAAAGGGGGATCCTGGTGGTTGAGCCAACGCAGAGCGTTTGGACCTTTAAGGCCCCTCGGCGGAGGCAACACACCACTTTGGCCGCAGCTTCCTGTAAACGGCACTTCCGGCCTGACCCGACCGGGGGAAATCGGCAGTCGCCTTTTCCTATTCTCCTCTCCATCTTTTACTTTCCTATCGTCTTTCTCACAACTCTCTTGTCTACTCTCTTCCCGTTTTTTCTTACATATTTCATAGGCGGCAAGGGTTAACTTTGTGTGGCGTAACTACCCTCAGTTGCCCATATTTGGTTATAGCAGTGGTGTACAGCTGATGTGGGCAGGACTTACAAGTTCCTGTCCCGTCCCCTTGTTGGGCTCCATGGTGGGTGGCTGGCACCATGGCCGAAGAGCACACTTTATTATGGTTACCTCTCTCCTTTCAAATGATCGCCCTCTGAAAAGAGCGCGGATCGATGTCACCTCTCAGTTTTTCAGCAAAAAGAAAAATACCTTCCCAAAGTACCACATCTTTCATAGCGAGAAAAAAAAAGCCAGCCCGACTTATATCCCCGTTTCTAGTATCCAAAGTTCTCACAGATTCTCTGGGCCCTAAGTATAAAGTGACAAAACTAGCTAGTGGTGACCTTTTGCTCGAACTGATCGATATCATTCAGATTTCAAAGCTGGCAAGCATCGAAATTTTTGGTGATATCCCTGTCTCCGTAACTCCACATAGATCTCTGAACACAGTGCGCGATGTCATTTCTGACGATGAGTTCTTGGAACTAACCGAAGAAGAAATGCTCGAAGGATTGTCAGATCAAAATGTGACTAATGTACACAGAATCAAAATCCGTAAGGAAGACAAGGAAATTCCGACAAAGCACCTGGTTCTGACCTTCGCCTTCTCCACCTTGCCTGTGTCAATCGAGGTAGGATATGCAAAAATCCCGGTCAGTCTATATATACCTAACCCTCGGCGCTGCTTCAAATGCCAAAGGTTTCGCCACGGCTCCCAAAGCTGCCGCGGCCGCGATACCTGCGGCAAATGTGCCTCCAATGATCATCAATAAAACGACTGCGATGCTGCGCCGCGCTGCGCAAACTGCGCTTGCGACCACGCCGCTTATTCATGGTCGTGCCCTGCATGAAAAAAGAAAAGGAAATAATTACCATAACGACCAAACAAAATATTACATTTAAAGAGGCAAGACAGCGTTACGCAACGACTCAGGACACATTCTCTTTTACTGCACGTACAAACTTCGCCGATGTGGTGCGTGGGCGCGGCACACCGCAGCGGCCTTCGGCACCTGCCCAGCTCACGCCTAGTGAGGCTGAGGCAGGGCCATCCGCGCCCCTGGCAGATGCAGCGAAAGCTGCTATGCCACCCCCGAAAAAGGGCCCGCCGGCCACCAAGTCGTCAGCCCGCAAGGCTTCCCCCGTTCGGGAGCAGCCCACAACCTCCCTGCCCGCGGGCTCCCCGCGGAACTCCAACGCCTCCAGTGAGGCGATGGACACAAGTCAGAGCTCACCTCCGCCGCTGCGGAGGCGGAACTCTCTTGATCGAAAAAAGAAAAAAAAAACCTTAATAACAGGCCCTCAGCAAGGAGGGACCTAAGGTCTCAATACAATCCCACCAAAATCAACATGGCGTTCCTTATCCACTGGAACATCCGGGGAATTCTAAATAACTATAGTGGCGCAACAGATATCCTGAATTCTCTATCTCCTGTAGCACCGTGTCTGCAGGAGACCAACTTAGGACCTTCTCATAAAAATATTTTTAAAAAGTATAGTCTTTCGCCGTGACCGTGAGCAAGCAAATAGGCTCTCTGGAGGTGTTGCTGTTGTAGCTCAGAGCGGCGTTGCAACCCATGAAATAAAGCTCCAGACGAATTATGAAGCCGTTGCAGTCATCGTCCTAAGCTTTAAAACAATTACCGTATGCTCTATATATCTTCCACCATATCTCACTGTTACACTAGAAGGTCTAGAAGAGCTTTTTAGGCAGCTACCAGAGCCATATCTGGTAGTCGGGGATTTTAACGCGCACTCCTCGTTTTCGGGGAGTGAAGAGACACTAGAGGTCGGATTTTAGAATATTTTATTCTGTGCAACAACGTCAGCTTGCTCAATACAGGCAAACCAACATATTGCTCTTCATCCTCAGGTGAGGTGAGTTGCATAGACTTCTCTTTTAGCTCTCCACCCGTTTTTACCGATTTTAAGTGGGATATTCTTGATAACCCATACAGAAGTGATCACTTTCCAGTGGTAATTAACTGTGCATCACCACCACCAATATTCCCAACAAAACCACGCCGTTGGAAGCTGCACTTAGCGGACTGGCCACTATTTCAAGAAAAGGCCTGCCTGGAAAATTTTTTTCCTGATAATCTTATCGTTTACGAATTAAATGAAAATTTTACAACAGGTATCATTGCGGCTGCACATCTAGCCATTCCTCAATCGTCAGGAGTTGTACGGCAAAATAATAAGCTCTGATACACACAGGAGAGCAGACAAGCAAAAAAGAAACAAAACAAAGCCTGGGGAACTTTCCGAAGGTACCCCACACACGACAACCTCATAAATTTTAAAAAGGCGAGAGCAAAAGCACGGTACATACGTTGTAATGCTGAGAAAACTTCATGGAAAATTATGTGTCGTCCATAAATAGTTCAGATACATCGAAACAAATGTGGGAGCAAGTCTGCAAACTTAATGGCAGCTTTATGCCTTTCACAATTCCTTTCCTAACAGCTCCAGATACACAAACAAGCATTAGTGAGCAGGCCGACAAACTAGGGGAACACTTCGCCACAGTTTCTAGCTCCTCACACTACACCCAATCATTTTTAAAGCACAAGAACACAACTCAAAAACAACGACTGCCGACAAGTGGCAGTGCAAATGAACGTTACAATAAATTAATTACACTACAAGAAATCCGTACAGTACTTTCGGCCGGCAAAGAGACAGCACCAGGCCCCGACGAAATCCATAATAAAATGCTTGCTCACCTCTCCGAAGAGTCTGTATAAGCTCTTCTAAAATTCTTCAATAAAATATGGCAGTCCGGAAAAATGCCAGAGGCGTGGAAAATCGCCATGTTTGGGCCATTCCTGAAATCTGGAAAACCGCCAACTTCGGCTGGTAGTTACAGGCCAATAGCGCTTACGAGTTGTCTTGCTAAATGTTTTGAAAGTGTGCTAAATATTAGGTTAATGTTCATCCTTGAATCGCGAAAGCTCCTTGATATCCATCAATGTGGTTTTAAAAAAGCATGCTGTACAAATGACCATCTCGTCCGACTTGAAAACACAATCCGTGAAGCATTCATACACAAACAGCACTGTCTAGCAGTATTTTTTTTTACTTGGAAGAAGCTTATGATACCACCTGGAGGTATGGGATTCTTCGTGACCTCGCGGATCTAGGTTTCCGTGGCAGGATGCTGAACTGTCTAAAAGACTTTCTTTCTGACGCTTTCGAAAAAAATCATCCAAGAAAACGGCGTACCGCAGGGGTGTATTCTAAGTACCACGCTCTTCATTGTAAAAATGAACTCAATATCGCGAATAATTCCAAAGACCACCATGTATTCCGTATATGTAGACGACCTTCAAATTTCATGCACATCTTCCAGCTTATCAACATGCGAAAGACAGATACAGCTTACACTGAACAAACTAGCGACTTAGGCAGACCAAAATGGATTTAAGTTCTTTCCACAAAAAAACAGTAGCCTTCCTTTTCTCCCTGAAAAGAGGCATACAGATTGATCCCACCCTGCACTTGAATGAAAGTTTTTTACAAGTAAAACAAGAGCATAAATTCCTAGGCATAACTTTTGACCGAAAGCTCACATTCTTACCCCACATAAACACCCTAAAAAAGAAAGCTTCTCGATCTCTAAATATACTGAAGGTACTCTCACGGAAGCACTGGGAATCCGACAGGTTATGCCTTTTAGGCTCTTACAGATCTAGCGCTCCGTACTACGGTCTACTTTGGACTATCGGTGCATTGTTTATGGGTCTGCAAGACCATCATACCTCAAAAAACTGGATGCCGTACACAACCTGGGTCTTCGTATATCAACTGGTGCATACAGAACATCCCCCATAAATAGTCTATATGTAGAAACAAATGAACCATCTCTTACAAACAGAAGAGCAATACTTACCTGTGCATATGTACTAAAAATAAGATCCTTACCAAAACACCTTTGTTGCCCCATAGTTACCAAGTGCACATCTAGAAGAATGTTCAATAATAAACCACAATCGATCAAACCTTTGTTACTACGCTTTGAAGATGCATGTCATAAACTCGGAATACTAGATGCTCTACCAAAAATTGCCCCGAAGCACGATCCATTGCCACCATGGTACTGTCTTCCCGCTGCTTGCGACTTCACGCTAACACAGTTTCGTAAAAGGCAAACACCACGTGAGCACCTACTACAAGAATACTTGGCGTTGAAAGAGAAATATTCAAGCTACATGGAGTTTTACACAGATGGCTCTAAAAGAGCGATGCACGTTGGAAGTGCCGTAGTACAAGGGAAATAGAAAAAAAATAGTAAGATTGTCAAGTTATGTATCAATCTTTACTGCTGAATGTTACGCAGTGTGTATGACAGTGGACAAAATAGTACATGAGAACATCGAAAAGAGTATCATATGCACAGATTCCCCCAGCCTACTCACAGCGCTGCAGTCAAGAAATGCAGTTGAAACCTTAGTAGGCCACATCAGAGCACAGAAAAAGTCACAACATAAGGACATATGATAAAGTTCTGCTGGGTTCCGAGCCACGTCGTCATAGAGGGTAATGAGAGAGCAGACTCAGCAGCAGTAAAAGCTCCAAATGGTGAAATGAAAAATGTGAACATACCCTTTAAAGACTGCATGAATTTGTTACATAACAAATTAAAGAACAAATGGCAGAAAGAGTGGGATAATGAACTGAACAACAAACTACACTTCATAAAGCCCAACTTGGGGGAATGGAAGTCATGCAGACACCACGAACGTTTCACTAGAGAGTTTTAGCTGAGCGGGTTTGTGCGCCCGCTCCGCTCAGCGAGCTAGCGGGGGCGCTACAGCGCATGCGCGAAACGCTCCGGCGGGAGCGCACGAGCGGAAGGGCTCCTCGGCCCCGCTCCCGCGCGAGCCAAGCGGAGACCGGAGCGACGCGGCGAGCGGGCCTCGCGCAAAGCCTTCTGGGCTCGCGCTAGCTCTACCAAACGTACACACATTCAACATGGCGGCCGCCAGCGCGAGTGTTTCAGACTCATGTGTAGCCCCTTCCGCAGAACGCACGGACCCCGTGTCGATGCGAAAACCTCGAAGGAGGTTTAGAATCAGCGAGGATCTGGGCCTTTTGCGGGAGGTGGTGTCACTAAATCCTTTCCAAAACCCGCTTATGTGGCACGGGGTTCAGAAGAACGTAGCGGCCACCGTGCAACGCAAAGTGACTCTCCGCGCCGTGCAGGACGGAGCCGACCTGCTCATTGGATATTTCAGGCAGCAAGACCGAGAAAACCTGAGAAAGTAAGTGGTTTTGTTTTAATCTTGATGTGTTTTGAGGTATTTTTTGTTGCGTGGGAGTATTCTGTGCGTTACTTGTCTAGGTTTCTCGCAGCCGACTTTGTCGTTTCGGTGCACGAAGCGGCTACGGTGCCCGTGTATTTTGGCTTTTCCTTTAATCTGTTTTTCCTTCTCTGTTTACTTTTATTCGCATGCGGCAGTGGTAGTGATCCTGTTGATTGTAGTGGACAGGTTCGTGCGCATTGCTCTTCTTACTGCACTTACTACTACTTCTACTATCTGACCTGCGTGAACACATAACCAAGCTGGCGCTTCTCGTATTTCCTTCTCAGATCCGGCACTGAAGAAGACTACAATGAGTTGGAGCAGCTTCTCCAGGAAGTGTCCGATATGGCGCCCGAATTTGCGCATACGCCGAAAATTGTGCCAAGGAAGGGCAACGCGTCGGTACCTGTCAAGCGCAAAGCACTCTCAGCAACGATATCGGTCGCTTCTGAGATGCGGTTGGCCCAGGGAGTCAGGGACTTTGGTTTGTCTGTTGCGGAGCCCAACCAGAACGACGACAGTCAGACGAATGGCAAGCGTAGTTTTACTCTCGCATATTTCTACGCGAATCCTCGAGTGCAAGGTTCTGCATGTTGTGATGTTGATTGGCATACAATAGGTGTTTGCAGGACTGCAATGATTATCAAGTGCATACAAACACGCGACGAATTTCGATGTGGTCTAAATGTGCTGGCTAAAGGTGTATGTGTACATAATGTACCACATTTACAAACTGTGAAATACTTTAATTCCTTACTATCCTAGTTTATTATCTAATCATCTCTGTTATTTGACGCATACATTTACTTTCGTCACTGTGCTTTTTTGCAGAGTGTAGGTTAGCAGCCTCAGAGCTGCTCATGACCTTGTGCGAGTCTGAGCAGCGGCCACCACCCTCCCCAGAGAGCTTGTTGTCCTCACAAAGTGGTAAGCAGGACAACACAGGTGGTGAAAATAGAGCTGCTGTCTTTATGGACACCAGTGTTGCGTCTGGAACGCGCAATACACAAGAAGTCAACACACACACACACAAAAGCAGTACACAAAAGTTGAGGCACAGTTACAAGTACTACCATTTGTGCATTAATTGGTGTGAAGTGAACGCCGAAATAGACTACAAGTGAGATGTGAGCACACAAGATTGACACATTAAATCACCGAAAAAAAGTCAGCACTTCATTACTCGAATATATAACATTCGCTGAAGAAAAACGAAAGTTGTCGTCTGAAATAAACACTGAAAAAAAGTCAGAATATTTGTCACATAAAAATTGATGTCCAAACTTTATGCATAAGCATCCACACAGCACTTTGACAAAGGTTGTACACACCCCGTCAGAAGTATTTCGGCCAAGGAGTGGTGTACACATGTATGTATGCAGCCTTTTTTGGTTTTTGGTGTGTTTACAGTTACCAGTTGTACATGAATCCTTTAGTTGGAGAAGGTGAGTACATTACAAGTCACAGAGGACTTTTGAGCTCTAAATTATGGTGTGTGACCTCATGCTGGTGTGTTTTCAAACAACATTACTAAGATTTTCCTTTTGTTATCCCGGCAGGTGTCTGTGGGCTACAAGCAATGGGCTTGAAGCTCCTGGCCCGCCGTGAAAACTACGAATATGAGCTGAGGAGAGAAGAACTTGCGCTAGCAAGACAGCGGCTAGCCCTCGACGAGAGGAAAGTGGCTCTTGAAGAAGAGAGGCACCGTCTTGACGTACACCGCCGGACAGAGGAACACAGTCGCCTGCGTGCCCGCCTGGACCGGCTTGAGCAACTTTTGCATGAAAAGAGTACCTCAGGGGCTTGAATAATAAATAGGAAGAATGAGTGGGTGGTCATGCCCATTTTTCGTGCAGCTATCAAGAGCACCTGCAATATGTGCAGGCCATCATTCACAGTAAATCTTGATGGAATATTCATTTAATGCTTGCAAGTGGCAGTGATGTGGTTGTGGTTTGTGGGGTTTAACACTTCAAAGCAACTGAAGCTATGATGAACGCCATGGTAAAGAGCTGCGAAAAATTTCGACCACCTGGGGTTCTTTAACTTGTACTGACATCGCACAGTACACAGGCCTCTAGCTTGTAGTCACGTATAACTACACTGGTTAAAACAATGTGACCTCTTCACTCCTGTTTTTACAACTACAGTTAGAGACGACTTAAGAACGAAGCGGCTTTTCCCCTTAAAAGACACGCTTCAAGCAATGGCTTCGGCCGATTCTCATGAGTCTGCTAGCACGGAAATACACAGAGTGGGAGATGAAAGGGAATAGTCCCCTTCTAGCATTGTGATGTTAGCAGGTTCATGACAATCGGCCCACGCCATTGGCTAGAAGGCGGTCCTTTGTCAGGGAAAAGCCACTTCGTCCTTGAGTTGTAGCCGACTATAGCTCGAGGGGCCCAGTGCAGCAGCGGGAGCCTTGTAAACAAAAGTATAACAGACAAATACAACCCAATTTATATGCTGAAGTGTGGCATTAGCGAGGGGCTAGGTGCCCTTGAAGTGATGGGGGGTCGACGCCGAAGTACTGTGACACCTGGGGCACTGTACAAACTTGTGCGGCAGTTGGCGAGGAGGGCACTACATTTGAAGATCCTTGGCACATTTTGGCGGTAGATCTTTTGTTTCTTTTTGAAGTCACAAGAGGCAGAGTCCAACAATCTTCCCCAATCCCCACTCAACTGCCTGTCTCACGGTGCTCATGGCTTTATTGAAAGCTATCTGTTGTGGTGTTATATGGGCACCGCCTTGAGGCTTCATCAGGAGGGGCCTGAGTGGGTACGCCGGGTCTCCATATATGCAATAGCTTTGACCTTTGACCAGGCTCGTCAACTTTGTGTACACATCGGTCTTCCCGAAGTTACCTCTAATGGTATAAAAAAAACCATACCTCAAGATTAGCTCAGAAAAACCGATCTCCAAGCTGCGGGCTTAGGAGCAGCTTGTTACACACTGTATGCCTGTATGCGCATCGCCGACGTTTTCACACTCACCGGCGTCATGTTTGCTGCCTGGATACGATCCGTCTAACTAGCAGATGATCGCATTCGGGCACATGATTGCCTGGTATTTGAGAGCATGGACGCGTTTGTGCCTTCTGAAATAGATCTTTTGATCTTTCGACGCCCGGCAAATTGGCCGCGCCGTACCGTCGATAAATTGCCAACAATTTCTCAGTGGGGCTCCTTTGGCGTGAATGGTCTGAGAACAGTAGGGTGATTGTGTAAGCAAGTATCATTTGGGCAATTTCGCTGCGTTTTGCTCCTTACCTGCGAGAACCTCTCCAATGTGTCAGTGTTCAGCCAAGAATGGTTGTTGACATCATCCAGGAGATAGGAGAGCTTCTCTTCGAGGTGCTGAAGAATGGTGTTTGTCACAGACGATAAAGTCGAACTGTGCCGCCAGAAAACGCCTTCGAGGTCGCGGAGGCGGTTCGGATACTCAAGCCGACGTAAGGTGATGCAAAGGGCCTCATCCCCGGGCACTGTAACCCTTTGAGGAGTGGTCAGCGCATCGGGAATTAGCAATGCCCTCTGCAGCCTGCGTATATCGCCTTTTTCAAATCTAAACGCAGTCCGAAAGACCCCACTGTCCATCGTATCGATGTTGATGAGCCCGTGCACGGAAAGCGGGTCACGGCGATTTTGTCTGAACACTTCTAGACATAACAAGTCCTCTATTTCGGACCACTTCAACTGTGAGAGTAGGAACGGGCCTTGCAGAATGCTTTTCGGCATCGCGAACCGGTGGTGTCGGATAACCTACTAACGAAACTCGGGGAAGATTCGAACGCGATGCTCGCAGGCGCACCCAACGATCACACACACTCACGACAACGCGCTCCGAGGAATTGCTTGCGTGGTCTTCACTTGGCTCTCGCAATGGAAAACTTCTCTAATTATCGTAATAAGAAAACATTGCTGCTAAAACCAAACCACCGCGGTTGCCAAAAACATGCAGTAAACGTAATCAACTATTATTATTTCATTCCCTCATAAATTAGGCAGTCTTGCTTATGACCATTTCCTGGTAGGTCCAATTACGATCACTAGGAGGCGCAACAGGACTTCTCGCTTGAGCAGACGGGGAACACGCGACGCTAAAATACTATTCTTGCGCGACGCTCCGCTGGGGCTCCGCTGAGAACTGCGAGCGGAGGGGACAGTAAACCCGCTCTGCTAAAACTCTCTACTGAAGTTATCTTATGTCACCTTCGCATAGGACACACACACGACACACAACTACTTACTTACACAAGAAACCAAACCCATTTGTGAAAGATGCGGCGACGAGCTCACACTAAACTTATCTTATTTACATGTTCAAACATAGGAAAGCGATGAAAGAAGTATTTTAGTTAATTTTATATTCAGTGCATTCCATTTCACCCAGCACTAATCCTGAGTGATAATGCAATTGTTGACATTTCTTCAGTTTTTAACTTTTTACGAGAGGTTGGTTGTCTTAATGAACTGTGAATGCCTCACTTTTATGTGAAACACCTCAGCCGCTTTCTCATTCCTGAGAAGAATGCTGAGGTGTGTATTTCATTGGTTGGGGGCCTCGACATCCTTACTCTCCAAAGGATGGCCGCTGAGGTTACCTGACCTTTTTTAAAGCTTTTGCCATTGGCCATTACAAAAAATTCTGCCTTTTACCTTCACTAGATGGTGTGAAATAACATTTTAGGTTCTTCACACCAACGCTTCATTTCTGTCATGTAAAATCCAGCACAAGACAATTTTCTATACCTTGCGTTTGGCGCATGATGGCCTTAGCCGCCTATGTGTCATAAAACCCAACACAACACAACACACTAATGCAATAGCGCCGGCAACTCAGCCTACTTCTCAAAACCAAAAACAGCAGGTACCTAGCTCCCAGCCAGCCTTAGGCGAGGTCTACCAAAATATTATCCAAGAACTCCGATCTTTCATGGAGGAGGTTCGAGTCTTTCCACTTTACGTGAACGCCCAATTCCAAGAAATTCGAGAGCAGATTGCAAACAACAGACGATACACGGAAACAGCAATTTCTGCACTTCGGAAGGAACATGCGGATAAAAGACATAAGTCCAAATTCGCTCGTACAATGCAAGTGGGCGAGCCCTCCGAAACGGATGCAACATACTAGCCAAACCTAGAGTAAAGATCTGGCAGTGGAACTGCCGGGGCTACAGGAGAAAGCAGGCGGCTCTTAATCTCCTTCTATCTCAGAAATCTGACCCACCGGCAGCTATCTTAATTCAAGAACCCCACCTAATACCTATCAAACTCCAAGGCTATGTGACTTATCAGCACGACCAGTTAAATGCCACGTTAGTGGACAAATTATACACTGCCATACTGTACGATCCTTTCGAGCCGAATATTGCGCACTGCTATATTACTGTTCTCCTCTCCAAAGAGGAGCGACAAGCACGCATGAATTGAATGTCTACAGCCCTCCTGAAAGACAGGCACGCCATATTGCGTCCCCTCAAAGAAATTTTTGAGCTTAGCGTGCCATGCCCGCTGCGTGATTGGGGGCGACTTCAACGCACCGCACCCTTCATGGGGCTACCCGGCGGCGACGCCAAAAGGCAAAAAACTGGAAGAAGTAGTGACGCAAGAAGGGTTATCAATCCTCACCAATCCTACTTACCCTACGAGGCCAGGAAACAGTGTTAGTAGAGATACGTTCACCAAGGGCATAAACAGCGCCATATGGAAGATTACCAAACAGCACCTGGGAAGCGATCACTTCATCCTCGCTCTGGAGATAAACACAAACGCGTGCAAGCGCGAAATAGGCATCGCAAGAATTACAAACTGGGACAGGTGGAGAAAGGCCCAAGCATCTACTGCAAACCTTATTACAGGCCCAGAGGAATGGGTGAATGTTGAAGTGCAAACTTTGAAAGCCTTTACGAAAGAGGTCTGCGCGACAGAAGATCCACACCTTCTATATTTATGGGAAGCAAGACGCTCATTGACAAAGAGACGGCGAAGACAACGGCTTAACCGCAAGTTAAAGAAAAAAAAATAGAGGAGATAAACAAAAGGGCAGAATCCTACGCCATATCCTTGGCCAGACAGAACTGGAATACGCTCTGCGATGGTAGTCAGGGGAAGCTAGGTGTGTCAAAGACTTGGAAGCTCCGGCGTGTCCTAATCAACCCCAGCAGCAGCAAGTCGGCCAATAAAGAGAGGCTCACGAAGATTGTACCCATCACCCCGGATACGGACACAGAGTTGATGGAAAAGATGAAAACCAGGTATCTGTGCACGGCCCAAGTCGTGGAGCAACCGGAGTATTCTGGGCTGCCGAATCCCAAGCTGGATATCCCGCTCACGAAAGAAGAAATGAAAGCAGAAATCGCGGCCATGAGAAAAAGTGTAGCTCCAGGTCCAGATCAAATAACAGCGAAGCTCTTAGTTAACCTGAGCGATGGCACCATCACCTCGCTGGTGGAATGCTTCAACGAGCAGCATTGGGTTACAGGAACTTTACCAATATCCTGGAAGACGGCCGAGGTTCTGTTCATTCCGAAGCCGAACAGACCCCTTAAACTGGATAATCTGGGACCGATATCGCTGACCTCGTGTTTGGGGAAGCTCAAAGAGAGGATCATCAACACGCGACTGAGTATATACTTAGAAGAGAACAGCCTTCTACCTAACACTCAATTCGGCTTTCGCCCTCACCTATCGACGCAGTGCGCCCTCTTGTACCTGTACAAAGACCTCCTTGAGACACCTCCCAAGTAACAGACAAGGGCCATCCTGGCACTTGGTTTTAAAGGAACATTTGATAACGTTCTGCATAAAAATATTCTGCAAAGCCTCGCCGACGCCAACTGCGGCGCAAGAACCTACAACTATATCAAAAACTTCTTATCAGCCAGGCAAGCCACTATAAACTTTGGTCGAATAAAATCAGATCCCATCATTCTAGGCCCCAGAGGAACTCCGCAAAGGGTGCTACTGTCACCCTTATTGTTCAATTTGGCTATGAAAGATATACCAGGCCTTCTCTCCGAAATCCCGAGCATCAAATACACATCGTATGCAGATGATATCACTGTCTGGCGCAACTCGGGGAGTGACGCCGAGATCGAGGAGCGTCTTCAAGGAGCAGCGGACACAGTGGACCGGTACGACAGGGAGAGAGGCCTCGAGTGTGCGCCGGAAAAGTCCGAGTTGCGCATCCTGAAGAACCCGAGGACACCCCTGGCGCAGAACATCACGGTGTATATATACAACCACTCAGTGAAGAAACCCACGGAGATCAAGATCCTAGGGCAGTATATCCCGAAGAAGCTTACAACATCCAGCGAACAAATCCTCCGTATGATACATAGTTTCAGAAATAAGCACCATGAAATCAGGGAAAGGAGCACCATCCGCGAGCACCATCCGCTTAAGGGGATGGTGCTCACGAAAGCTTGGTGATCACGAAAGCTTTGATCACGAAAGCTTGCACTAATTAGTGCAAGCTTTCGTGATCTCTCGGATAATGTACGGAGCGGCATTCCTTAACCTCTCCAGGTTGGAAATTGAAAAGTTGGGGACACTGATCAGGAAAACCTACAAGACGGCACTGGGGCTACCAAACTACATGACAACGGCAAAGCTCATGGCTCTGGCAGTATGTGGGAAAGAGATGTGGGAAGCACAATGACTTTCACAACTCAATAGGCTCGCACTCACAAAACCAGGCAGAGATCTGCTCGAAAAGGTCCATATTAATCTGCCCTATACGATAGACCAAAATGAAGAGGTACCATGCGATGTGAGGAGACGTGTCAACGTGTACCCCATTCCGCGGAACATGCATCCCACATATAACATCGAAAGGAGAAAAGCAAGAGGGGAAGCCCTGCAGAAGAAATGGGACAAGCAACCTAACACCTTTTACCTGGACGCCGCTGGACCAAAGAATGGAGTGATGACTATTGTGGTCTCAACGCCTTCAAGATCGATGTTGAACAGCGCCTCGATTAAAACATCCAACCCCACTCACGCAGAGGAAGCAGCTATTGCGTTAGCTATAGCATCTAACCCCGACGCCGTTGTGCTCACGGATACCCAGAACGCCTGCCGCAAGTTCAATAACAGATTGATTCACACGTCCGAGTTGTTATTGCTAATTAAGCATCCACCCAGCCAAGCCCCAGTCATCTGGTTTCCGGGCCACCTGGAACTACCAGGAGGAAACGAAGCCGCTGATGAGCATGCCCGAACTCTTCTACACCGGGCGTCTCCCCCTTAAGACCATGAAGTGTGCTGCGACCTAACTGATTTAGCAGTGTATGCTGACAATCTTGCGCCATACAGAACCGCCAGGAAGGAGTACCCAACGCGGCATAAATCCCCCAATAAGTTATAAGAGAACACCATTAGGAGACTACAAGCCAATACATACCAAACGCGAGCTAAGTTACTCCAGTGATAGCTTACTCTATACTCTCCGCAGTGGAGAGGTAGCTAACCTCTACCACATGGTGTGGGCTTGCCAATTTAATCCCATAGTAGACCCCATTCCAAACTCCTCAGAGGAGCAGTGGGAGGGTATTCTGCTCAGGGATCATCCTGACCGTCATCACTGGCTAGTGGGGAGGGCCAGCGCAGCATCAATAACTAGTAAACTACCGGAATAGGTGGCCCACCTACGTGTTCTAAGAATATTCAGTAAATAAAATGTTTTCAATCAATCAATCAATCAATCAATCAATCAATCGATCAATCAATCAATCAATCAATCAATCAATCAGTCAATTCGCCGTTCCGTTTCGCTGGGCGTATTTTCTTCATCTTCGTCCCTGGACGTGGATCCACTATCCCCTCTCCACTCCCTTCCCTACTTGGTTTCACCGGCGCGCCGCGCCGCCGGCAGCTGCTCTGCCTCACGTGACCAGCCGCGTGACTAGCCACGGTGGCCACGGCGCCGCCACGCTCAAGGCTCCAAATGCCAGCGTAATGTAACTATCGCTACACAAGGGAATGAAAACAGAGAGAGAGAGAGCAAACCTTTCATAAGTAAACAAAGAGGGTGAGTCGGCGCAGTTGGTGAATGCTGACATCTTGGTCCGCGTCCCTAGTCCGGGATGCCGCAAGATCCCGCCGCCTCGCGAGCTCGGCGTGCGAGGGCAGCTTGCGCCGTCGCACTCGAACACTTGAGGAGGAATGTCTCCCAAGCCTCTCTAGTTGGGGTGGGGTGGGGAGGGAAGTGGGGACTGTGTTGTTCGTACGGTGAAACGTGTCCATGTTCTCCTCTGATCCCTAACAGCAAAGGACGGCCGCAGTAAGTATGAAGTCCGACACTCAAGCCTGTGTCTCATAAATATTTGACGCAAAACAATTTTATATACATGAATCCGGCGCAAAATAGCCCTAGATGCTTATGCGCCACTAAACCCAACACAGCAATCAAATATTTCAGCAACCCTTTGACGGCGTCGTTAAAGATTCATCGCGTCGCTTCCGTCAGCATGGCTTCATGGCACAACACGGAGACCCACCCACTGTGTCCGAGAGAAGGACGCCCCAGTCAATCCTAAGAAGAGTCGGGAATCACCTACTACTCCCTCTGAGGGAAGGCGGGGTCCCTGTGAAAGTAATTTTTGGCTCGAGGCTGTGGGGATCCACGTTTGCCCCCTCGCTCGCCGAGGCATCTTTCTCTCTTGTGGCATACCCCGGCTTTCCCCTACCGGCCCCCTCAGAGCGGCAGCAAAGAAGCGTGGAAGAGGCGCCCGCGTCTCCGCGTCATCACTTGGTCAGCCCTCCTTCCCCTCCCCTCGAGTCATCGGCGGCCGCGCGGGCCGTGCACACAGCGGACAACGGAGAGTACATGAGTGGACATGTGTGTGAACAGTGCAGTGAACGTGTAGACTTGAGCCATATGCTGTGTGGCTGTGCATCGAGTGACGCCTACACCAAGAACAAGGAACATTGGGACAAAGTGCTAGAGTGCTTCACTTCACGACTAGCTTCGGGCTGTCCAGGAGGCCCGCGCGGCGGCGGAGAGCTTCGGGCTCTCTGTGCCGACGTGGTAGCTGCCCTCTACACCTGGCGCCTAGTCGAGTGTCCTTCAGGACCCCTACTATGGGATATAAAGTTTTACCACCACCACCACCACCAGTGTGGAGAGCCACGGCCGGTCTCGAGGAGAGCGCACGCTTTTCTCGTTACGGCCTTCGCAATGGGGTCTGTTTTCGGCTGCCGCCGCACCTCGGTGGAGTCGCCACTGCCGCACAGCTCCTAAGCGCTCCGCCGCTGCGCCGCCGTTCACACCGAAGAAAAACGCGCACTCGCTCTCAGTTCGTCCCGCGTCAGTGGTAACCGTCCAGCCTTTGTATTTTGCCCCTTACGCTTTACGCAAAGACCGCGTAGTCAGCCCTTTTGCCATGGGAGAAATCTGAAACGACGGATTAAAGTTTGCGCGCTCTCTCCTTGAGCCCGACTGTGTATGGTTGAGCGTATGCTTCGAGCACAGACGTTAACACGTTCTACCCTTATATTTGGCTAAAAAGCAAGGCTTTCAGCTTCTATAGTTTGTCTTCCGGCAGGTTATTTATGAATGTGTAGAATGATATGCGGCATGTAATACTTAGATGGCAAGTTTCAAAGAGTAAAGGATTCAAGAGAGCAAATATACCTACTGAAATTTCAAGCGCAGCTGCTTTAAGTTTGCACAACAGCGGCATAAGCAATAATTCATGGTGCTTCCAAGGAAAACGCGTCATGTCAGTCTCGAAAAGAACGATTATAGACGGAACCC
Organism: Amblyomma americanum; assembly: GCF_052857255.1. NCBI lineage: Eukaryota > Metazoa > Arthropoda > Arachnida > Ixodida > Ixodidae > Amblyomma > Amblyomma americanum. The sequence continues at coordinate 142,531,636 of NC_135503.1, forward strand.
AACCCTGGCTGCAGGGGCAGAGCCCGTTGCAAGCACGTGACATCCAAGATTTGCTCTTGGAAAGGCATTTTGAAGTTGAGCGGCGTCTCACGACTGCCCGTCCCACCCCATGACTACGGGAAAATTCAGTCACTTGTTTACAGTAACAGCAAGCGTGAACTAGCTGCCAGCAAAGAAAAATTAGGAACTGCGCTCTGTCTTAATAAAATTGGCCTTTACGAGCGAGCAGACTTATCTGAGAGGTGATGACTACCAGCTTTGCATTATTCTCCTGCATTTCTGTAGCCTCGTCATCGCTTTCAATAAACCTCCCGAGAGCATGCACTTTCCTCACGTCATTCAGGAAACAAAGTACCACCACAAAAAGAAGTTTTCCACAACTTAACCGAGCTCCACTAAACCTCACAGCAATGCGCGTTATACCAGCTGGCTTAGCTTACAATGTAAGGAACTAAAAATGAACATTTGCAATGCTTACATATTGGTAAAAGTCCCTGAATTTAAGCGAATAGAGGGCATTGGGCATTCAAGTGCATAATCTGATGTCTTTTACCATTATATATAAACCAAATATTTTAGGCAGTTTCAGGACACGCCGAAAGTTAAAGATACGTAGAAAATAAAAAATGGCGCCCTTTATGGTTGCTGTAGTCACTCATTGGGCATATATACTTTCTGAAATTGCAATACTCAGTACGTGTGAATATCTGTGGCAGCATACGCAGCTTATATCGGTAGCTTCAGTTACGTTCTGGCAACTTTAGTCGGGCCAGAATGACGACAAGGAAGCTTGCGCCTAAGTCGAAAATTGTTTATTGGGTGAACTCGTGTCCTCAAGCCGAAAGCATGCAGTTCGGCGGCGCAGCGATAAAACAAGTGCTCGGTCAACGAAGGTCTCAATGACGGTCGCTCTCGGCGTTGCAAAATTATTTAAAGGTGACCAGGAACTTGAAGGAAGGAAGGAAGGAAAGAAGGAAGGAAAGAAGGAAGGAAGGAAGCGGGAGGGAGGAGGGAGGGAGGGACGGAGGAAAGGAGGGAAGGAAGGAATAAAGAAAGAAAGGAAGGAAGGAAGGAAGGTAGGAAGGAAGGAAGGAAGGAAGGAAGGAAGGAAGGAAGGAAGGAAGGAAGGAAGGAAGGAAGGAAGGAAGGAAGGGCGTCAGGCAAGGAGACACGATCTCGCCAATGCTATTCACCGCCTGTTTACAGGAGGTATTCCGAGCCATGAATTGGGAGCAGTTGGAAATAAGAGTAAATGAAGAATACCTAAATAATCTGCGATTCGCTGATGACATTGCCTTGCTGAGCCACTCAGGAGGTGAACTGCAAAACATGATCAATGAGTTAGACAGGAAGAGCAGAACGCTGGGCCTTACAGTTAACATGCAGAAAACTAAGGTAATGTTCAACAGTACGTCTAGCAAGGGAACAGGACTTCACAATTGGCAGTAAGAGCCTGGAAGTTGTAAAGGAATACGTCTACTTAGGGTAGGTAGTGAGAGCTGACCCGGATCGTGAGAGGGAGATAACTAGAAGAATAAGACAGGGGTGGAGCGCATATGGCAAGTTCTCGGAGATCATGAGTGACAGTTTACCAATTTCCCTGAAGAGAAAAGTGTACAAAAGCTTTATCTTACCGGTACTCACCTACGGGGAAGAAACGTGGAGGCTAACGAAAAGAGTTCAGCTTAAGTTAAGGGCAACGCAGCGAGCCATGGAAAGCAAACGATAGGTGTAACGTTAAGAGACCGTAAGCGGGCAGAGTGGGTGAGGGAACAAACACGGGTTAATGACATCCTAGTCGAAATCAAGAGAAAGAAATGGGCTTGGGCAGGGCATGTAATGCGAAGGCAAGATAACCGCTGGTCCTTAAGGGTAACGGATTGGATTCCAAGAGAAAGTAAGCGTAGCAGGGGGCGGCAGAAGGTTAGGTGGGCGGATGAGATTAAGAAGTTTGCAGGCAAAGGGTGGACGCAGCTGGCAAAGGATAGGGTTAATTTGAGAGACGTGGGAGAGTAAGTGCAGTAAGTACGTGCAGTAAGTGCAGTAAGGCTGATGATGATGATGAGGAGGAACTTGAAACATTAGACGCTTCATGCGCTTACGACAATTTGGAACATGAATAGAGACTTGCACGCGGCTACATTCATTACAGAAAAATGTGGTGGCCTCTTATTTTGCAACAAAAGCGGAAAGGCCGCGGGCCATTGGCTTCGAGCAAAGAACAATTCATTCCAATGCTTCTTGACACTTGATCGCACATTAGTAATTAGCATCCTTTTTAGATATCGATACAGGCCACTTGTTTAAGGAAGTTGTGAAGTATATGAGGATGAAAATAAGTTCATTCAGGACTTGCGAAAAGAGATATCGGCGTAAATAAGTACTATATACACCTCCCAGCAATCTTGCATTTTATTGGAGAGTTCAACGACCCAAGTGTCGTCTCAAACCGGCACCTACGGCGCTATCGGAATTACGGCTCAAGCGTCGTAGAGAATTTTTTCCGCGATATTGTTTATTTTTATGGGACGACCACGAAACTTTCGTTTCCTGAGTTTTCATTATCTCCTCCTTAGCATTAACTTGTCATTTAATCACGGACCATGATATATACGAGGGGAAATGATCAGAGTATTTCCTTCTGGATTTAAAACCACAAATACTCGACATGGTTCTGAGGAATGGGAGAGTGATTCCTCATTTTAAATGTTTTCATCGAGCAAAGTTTGTGACGAAGAATCTGTGCACATGTGAACTTTGCTGCAGATACGCAGCTTAAGCATCTGCATTTTGTATTCTTTGATTTCGGTGCTGCGCTCACCATGAACCAGCGGGCTACAGCGCGAAACCAGGCAAAATCCACTCGCCGCCGCAGATGCAGGCGGGGAGTGAGCGGTGGGGTCGCCGCTCCTCTAGCGGCGGCGGGCGACGTAACTCCCGGAGAAAAACTCGCATTGCTTCCGCACCTTCTTGTGGCTATGTGGGGGGAATGTGCTCGATTTCTGCCACCCATATCGCGGGGGCACAGCTTGGAGCGGGGATTGGGAAAGGGGATGTGGGGAGGGGGATGTCCGCTTGCAACGCGCGCTGGTGGTCCGTGGTGTCCAGGAAGGCAGGTCCCAGCAGCAGCAGTAGCCACAACTGGGGAGGGTGAACGGCACGCACTGGGAGTGGCGCGTGCACGTCGGGGGCTTGCAGGAGGCAGGCAGTCCATTACCCCGGTCCGGCCGAAAGGCTGGGCGGAGGTGGGCGATGACTACAGCTCAGCCGGGTGGGCTGCAGGAGGCCACCATGTGGCAGCCGATAAGGACCGCCGAATGCGAAGGCCGTATGAAAGAGCGCGCGCCCCGCTCGAGACCGGCCGTGGGAGAGCGAGACGCCGGAAAAAGCGGACGGAGGGAGACGACACCTCCCCTGGTGAATTGAGCTGTATGTTACGTGCGACCGAGGGAGGCCGTCCGAATTTGGAAGATCCCAATAAACGGTTTTGCCTGTGGGCTGTTCCTCGTAGGTGGTGGTGTTCGTGGCCACAGCTGTGGTTCGAGCTATAGCGGACTGGCGTTGGCCCTGAGCGCAGGTTCCAAGCCGTGCTAGAAACCCCAAAGTGCCGATGCGCGGAGGGGACGATCGCTTCGTCAACGCCAACTAGCCGACATGCCTATTCAAGAGCTGTGCGCCGCTCTCTACCACGCTCTCCGACCAGTGCCTCTGCCTTTGTGCACAGTTATAAAAAAGCCTCGCTGGCTGTGAGCAAAGCTACGTCGGACGGACCCTGTATATTTTTTTTCCGGGGTACGTTGGAAAGACCCCCATTGCTGTTTAATGATGCACTAAGAGGATTCTGAGCTCGGCTTTTTACCGTGTGAACTCGAACTACACCACTCCATTGGTGGTGTAGTACCACCCACCGCAACGCTGCCGTCAAAGGAAAAAAAAGAAAAAGGGGAGAAAGCAGCATCCTTCTCCCTAAACACTGGTGACAGGCCGCCTTACCAGGTCCAGGCACAGGTAGCAGTAATGGATATTTTATTGGTAAAAAGCACAACAGACTGCACGCTTCGCGGCCATCCGCAAAGCAACAAGAAGCAATGTTGGGCTTCGAGCGCCGAAGGCGCAGGTGTCGCTCGTCGCAGTTCAAAACTAGCTAGAAGCGCGCCTAGACACTCCAAAGGTTGCATCTGCTAAAGGCACAGTGGCGTCTGATTGCACACCTCGCCCTGAGGAGCGAGGTGGTGCCGGCGAAAATGCGCATGGCGCGAATATTGCCGAGCGCAGGCTGCCGAGGTCGATTCTCGAGGCCGCCGAGGCAATAAGTAGACTGCTTTAGAGACTTGTAACGGGGGAGTCAGCTCCGGCAGCAAGGTGTCAGGCTCGCCGCTCGTCTTAAATCAAAAGCGTTGAGGCTCCCCTCTGCGGGAAAACAAATCGTCCTCCCGGCGGCATCGTTGTGCCGAGACACCTTTGTCACGCGTGTTTATCCGGAATGAAAATAACTGAAAAGAGGTTTCGTAATGGCATTTAAATATCGAGGCACGTCTCAAAGTCTTAACTCTGTAAAATAATTGGTTTTACACAAAGAAAAATTTACACAATCCATAAAAACGACCCTTGGGTCACCAGCCGGGCAGGCTACCGAGAAGGCCACGTCGGCTTTTTTTGTTTGTTTATCAGCTAGGCCTCATCGGCAAGTTGACTTGGCTGAGGTATGAAGGGGGAGGGTGTTGTGTGTCCGGTGTTGTCTTATGGCGTCTTCGGCTGGTCGCTTTGAGGCTCCAAATCAGAGCAACCCAGGAGCAAACCAATCTGCGGGCGGGTCGTGATCCGAGCCGGAGGTACGGCGCCCCAGCCGAACACAAGGGTGCATTTCGGAGCGGCCGGAAGCGCTCGACAGCAGCGCCAACATTTCGCGGTTTCGCCGCTCAGCAACAAACAACATGGCGTCCGTTTACGGCGGCGGGGATTCGAGTCCGTCTACGGCAGAACAGCTACTGTACGCAATGCTGGACGGTAAGTTTACAGCGACTGCAATGCATTCATTTTAAACTCAGCACCAGTTGCTTTGATGTAAACGTGCAAACACGAGTGCTGGCACCAAATTTCTTACGTGTAGCAACAACTCGCTGTGGTGTTGGCGCCTAAATGGTGGGCTATTTTCAAGAAAGATGTTCTGCGCAAGCGACATACGGAAGGTTAATTTGCATCTAAACCCAGTCGCATATGTTTGCGTTTGGATGAATCATTTTCGCTCTCTTCCTACTTTGCCGCTGTTCGCCTGCGCTTCCACTTGCGTGCTCCGTAGCACGTTATATGCAGGCGCATTTCGTCAAGCTCTCTGCTTTTCAGTTTTTGTTGACACTCCTCAATGACATGGCATATTAGGGCCTCCACAACGAACTGGTCGATGATAGATACAGTTGTCAGCGTTAAACATAAATTACGAAATAATACTTATCTAGCGGTTACAGTGACAAGAGCGCTGCGTGGGAAAGCTAATGACCCCGCTTGTATTTCCTCGCCAGCATCTAATTTTCGTTTGTTTTCGCTTTATTTTTCTTAACTGCTCACCCAGTTTCTTTACGCGCATGAAAATATATTTGGAAATAAAAAAAATCGTGCTATTGCCTTAAAAAGTGGCCACTTTGTGTCGTTCACATCGCTAAAAAAATGTATCAGATTTGTTTTCTTCAGCTGTATTGATATCAACTTATAGGCATATTTATAGGTCGGGACCAATTAATGCTGCTCTTCCTCACACACTGATGTTGGTAAACATAGAACACGGTGTGGGTGAGGGTCGTCGCATTGAGCGATCATATGATGACTCTCCTGCCTTCTTTATGTTCTCTCAGGTAGCCAGCCAAGCACATCTGATGAGCCTCAGTACTCAAGCCCAGAGCATGGACAGCCAAGTAGCATGGATGCTCCACCAAATGGTATGCTGAAGCGTCTGCATGGTCTAGCCTGTTTCCACGGACTTCATTTGCTAATATGGAGATTGTGGAATATTTCAAATGCAAGCACTAGTGCGCCCTTCCCCACGTTTACTTCTTCGTCTATTTGTGTTATCTATCGTATTAGGCATCTACTTCCACTACAGGTTAGAAGAATATTATACTTTGCCCTTGTTCATTCCCATCTTGTATACTGCAACCTGGTGTGGGGAACTTGCAACAAGACTGATTCGTATAAATTTCTTTCTCTTCAGAAAAGAGCTCTATGCTCATTATGTTCAAGCCCAGTTGTCGAAAATAATCTTTTCGAAACGTTTCATGTTCGCACTTTCTTTCATTCCTACAATTTGAGTTTGGCTGTTCACATTTTTTATAAAGTAAAGCATAATTTCAGGTCTTTCCAAAATGCTTATAATTCAAGAAATGTTACGTATGGTTTACGTGTGGTCGCCTTATCCACTGAAAGACCTAGAACAAACTATGGAAAACAAACTATAGATAACCTTGTAACATTGTGTAATGCTTATCAGTCTCTAATAAAAATCGCCGTAGAAAGTCATAGTGTATCTGGTTTTAAGAAAAAACTGAAGATTCTTTTTCCTCTATAAATTCAGCTAACTTTGTATATTTTGTCTTTTGCATTACTTCCTTTACTGCCGAGTGTGCGTATAATGTTTTCTGCCAATTGCTGTTTATTATCTTTGCATCGTTTTTTCAGTGTTTGCTATTTCTATCGTATAACTTTTGTTGCTTGTTTTGAAAGTGTTTTTTTTTTCATGCGGCCACTGTTCGATGCATTATTCGGGGTGTAGGCCTCGTCAGGAGGTTTTCCTCGTCTTCCTCCTTTTGCCTTACCTCGAGGGCATATTGTATTATATGGCCAAATAAAAATACTACTACTACTATCTATTTAATATTTTCCATGGCCATTTTATAGCAGTTGGGCATTGTGCGCTTAAAAAGTTGTGCATTGCAGGGAGTAATGTGAAGCTGCTGTGCATAAAATCGATTTTATTGTACTGCAGTAGCATTAAGCATGTACTGCAGTAGCTGGCATTAAGTAGCTGTTCAATTTCTGCGTCACTGTTTTGCCGAGGCCCGCAAGTACACCCAAATGTATTAGTATTCTCTTTGTTTTCCACACAGCGCCCTGGACCTCTGGGGAAACGAAGTACCTCCTTGACAAATATGCGCTGTATACGCCGAAAGTGGGTCCACTGATGAGGTTCCGGACAAAGCGCGCCATGTACGAGCAGATTGCTCGTGAGATAGAGGAGGTCCTTGGAACCAAGCGCACTGCAATACAGTGTGAAACTCGATTTAAAACCGTAGCTAAAAGAAAGAAGAGCGAAGAGAAGGTCAACAAAACGTCGGGACAAGCTCCCTGTCGGCCAACTTTTGAAGAGGAATTTTCCGCTATAAGGGCCATTGATGATAGCTTGGAGCCCGAGGTGCTACGAGGCATTGGAAATGTCCATTACAAAAACACAGCAACACATGTGCGAAGTTCATCCCATAGTAGTCAGGGCTCTGCAGAGCTTGATACTGCATCTGAGGGTTTGTTAGCCGAGGATCTGTGTCAAAGTAATTTGGAGGAACCAGATACAGTCAGGCCGTGCAAAAAGCGCAAAGCAGATAGAAGCATGCGGCCAAGTACTTCACGAGCAAAGCACATGGACTTATTTTTTGAGAAAATGAGAGAAATTGTCCAAGAAAATGAAGCCAAAAAAGAAGAAAGAGAGAAGAAGAGAGAAGAACGTCATAAGGAATTGCTTAGGGCACATGCAGAGCACATGGAAACGCTGAAGAAAATTTTGCATCACGAAGACTGAGAAGACATCGTCACATCTTGGCAATGTTTACACTACTAGTCTACTATTACAATAGTCAGCATATTTATCAATATTTTATTTATTGCTGTTAAGCTGCAGCTGTGTTACTTTATCATTTTCTTGTTTACACAGAGTTGTGGAGCAGTTCACAGCTGTTTTTAACTTTTCCATCCACAACCATATGTTACGGATTCCTACTTTATTTTTTACAGCTTGTTTTGTTTGTGTTTGGAGCACAATGGAATATTGTCATTTCACCTCTTTGCAATAAAGTACTGTGAAGCAGAAAGTGAGTTGAATAATACACTGCAACTGCATTGCTAAGAATGAAACAGCCAGGTGCAATTTTATTGACTGCAATTTCTAAGCTCACAGTGTGAAGTCAAATGTAAGGAGCAGAATATAACAGCTTGCACAAAATAAGATAACATTTAACTCAAAAATAAAAGTGATAAAGTAATGCCTTAATGAATGTAAAGAGAAAGCCACAGCTCTGTACACGGTTGCAAACAAGGGGAGCATTGCCTAGTTTGCATCATGCTGCACCCTCATTCTAGCACGTCTTAGGAAGAGGTCGGCTAGCTTCTCTCGTTTCAGCTCCCCCAGATGACGTAGCACACTTTCACGTGTCGTCTGACCCGCTCTACATTGCTCAGGGTCCACTTCATTTTGCCATGAGTGCTGGGCAAAGTGTAGTGCTCTTTCTACCACCTCCTCCTCTGTTAACAGATCATCTGTAGAGTCTCCAGCATCAATGCAAACATTGTGAAGGACACAGCATGCTATTATAAGCTGTGTTATCTTGTCAATCGTGGTTAGCTCAATGTATCTGAGTTGCCGAAACCTCTGTTTTAGCAGCCCAAACGCATTTTCTATTTTCACTCTCGTGGCTGTGTGGCGGTTATTGTAAGCAATTTTTGCTGCAGTAAGGTTGCCATAGTCTCTATATGGGGTGAGCAAATGCTCCCTGACAGGGTAAGCCGCATCACCGAGCAGATGATATTTGTTTACTTCACAAATTTTTGGAAGATCACTACTGATAGAGGATAGCCTTAGCACTCTAGCATCGTGAATTTTTCCAGACGTGCCAGTAAACACATCTTCAAATCTTGCATTTGCATCACATATGCCTTGCATAGTGAGAGACACCTGGTCGTGCCGGTTTCCATATGTGGACCGCACTTTGTTCTTTGGGCAGCGCATGGGTATGTAGGTGCCGTCTACACATCCTATCACATTGGGGAAGCCAGCAACCTGGAAAAGGTGAGAAAATCAAGAAGATAAAAACGATACCTTGTGCTATTACGCATGCAAATATTTTTCATCCATAATGTAATTGCGGTACCTTCAAATGAAGCGTTGAAGGCGTTTGCATATCAGTGCTGCTCTAGAAAGTGATTTTTGCGCAAGATAGGTCGTTGACTACACTAGATACTTTGAGCTACCTCAACCTTCACCAGGCTGTCGTCTACTGCCTGCGCTTGCATAGTGCTACTCAATAGAACAGTAAGTGTACATACTTTTTCAAAATCCTTAGCGATGGCATCCTTGTCGGTTCCGAAGTTGATGACTTCTGGTGCTATATGACAGAGAAACTGAAGAACTCTGTCTATCACTGCCATCTGTGTTGATTCTGCCATGTTAAAGAGTACTGCAACCTCTCGCATGGATGCTTTGTTACTTGCATACCTGAAAAACAAGAGTAAAGCCATTATTATACCGCATTCTTGAGTATGTTGATGCATTGCAAGTGCTACATAGAATTAAGATTGCTTTGATGCGATTACAATTATAAAGCAATGTTACTCATGCATGTTGCACGTTTTATGAATTGTCAATGTAAAAGTAACCCCTTTAGGTCGATGTGTGGGCTATTTAACTGGGTTGGATTCAGGAAAGCAGTGCGCTAGCGACGAAAAATTCTAAACACTGCAGTACCAACTAGTCAGCTGTAGATTGACCACTTTTAAACATAGCCAACCGAGCAAATAACACAGTCCAAGAAATTAGCTACAGACAAAGAATGCTTTAAAGATGTTTTCAGGCGGCAATTCAGCTCGAACCCTGCAAGAATGCCTAGTTGTAAATTCAAATCGCGTGGAGCAAGAACACTGTTTCACTACTTATCATGCTGGGGAAATTTCAGAAAACTTACCAAAGAAACGAAAGAAGATGCTCCTCTGCCGTCTTGGCGGGTGAGCCACCGTGATTTCTGCTTGAAGGATAGAAATTGGAGCCCTCGAACTTGGAGACAAGCTCGTAGCAAGCCTTGCGCGGAAGGCGAAAATTCCTGCGGAACTGTTGAACATGTAAATTAGAGCTAGCAATATTGACCGCACCTTGGCGCTTACCTCTGATTCAGAATATTGTCGCACCGTCGTGTCCACGTAACTTGTCACTTTGGGTATTTTAGCCGGCACAGTGAACAACTCTGTGAACATCGCTGTATACACCTGAGTGTCATCTTCGTCGGAACTGCTGTCGGTGCTGTCATTTGCAGCTAACAAAAGAACTGATGGCTTCGCTAACGCCACTAGGCGCTTCCGCTTCGACATGATGCTGCGAAACTGCGTGCACTCAGCAGAGCTAAAACAACCAAAAAGTTTAGCACAGCGGTACCCGGTATACAACTTCGGTGCAGAGGCAACTCGATCTGTTCGTGCGTTGGCGCCAAATTTTTCAGCAGGTTACGGAACTGGCTTGGCCTGGCTTGGCGCGGATCCCAACACCGGAAAACGTGGCTATCACGTGATGCGATCTCCAGCCGAGCTTTCGTTGCTCCGTCGGGAAAGTGAGAGCAACTCGGAGCCCTCTGGCACAGAGCGCTCCAAGTCAGAGGCGCTCGAAAAGAACCAGCCGAATACATGCCAATTGCTCTTTTTCGACCAGCCGAATACAACCACCCGTTTCGTAGCGCTCTAGAGCGCTCAAAAACGACCAGCCGAAGACACCATTAATTGGAAGTTTGGTTTATGGCGGTTTAACGTCAAAAAGCGACTCAAAATATATGAAGACGCCGTGGTGAAGGGCGACGGAAATTTCGACCTCTTGGGGCTCTTTAACGGGCACTGACATCGCACAGTACACGAGCCTATAGAATTTCGCCTCCATCGAAAATAGACCTGCACGGCCGGGATCGAACATGCGTCTTTCGGGTCAGCAGCCGGGCACCACAACCGCTCAGCCACCGCGGCGGCTAATTTGAAGTTTAATAATGTGGCAATTAGTGGAGTGAGCTAGAGACGTGCCAATTAGTGGCATACTATTTAGAGTAACAAAATGTGCGTAAACTTCAGCGACGAAGTGCTCAAAGAGAAGAATATGGAAACTGTGCTATGATAACTGTTATAAATGTGGGAATGTGAACAAAGAGCACTGACTTCGTGTGAAGAGGAGCCGCTGAAGGAAGTCATTAACGCTGTCGGATCATAGCCTTAAAGGCGGAGCTTAAGTACCCCCCTAATATTTTTCTTTATTGAGTGCAGTGAGTGTCCAGTGTCCGGCCATGTTTCGGTTTTATTTCTTTTGTTAGTGTTGCCTTGCCTTTGTAATGGCCAGAGCTAGGTAGAAGAATAATGGGCAATAGTTCGCTGGGACAGAATTTTGCGCGAAGACCAAAGAATGCGCACACCCCGAGAGGTTGCTGTTTCTTTTACCCAGCGCATTTTCGTTTTATGTATGTATGAAAACCTAACAAGTAATTTAGGAGCAATGGCATTACTTTTAGGAAGTAATTGTAACGTGATGTCATTACTTCTCGCGAACAGTAATTGGTAATGTAATTTAATTGCATTCGCGTGTTTTCTAGAAAACAAATTAGCAATGTAATTTAACTCCTCTTCAAACGTAGTTTTGCCGTGTATGAACAAAGGCAACTACACGAGCCGGCGGTTAACACTATCTGTCCAAAGTGATTGGAAATTTTTTTATTTACGTATGCACCCATGCCAAAGTTACCCGATATAGTGACATTCACAAGTAGACATGACGCTAAGAACGTAAGGCGAGCAAATTAAAGAGGTACCATAAGCATCTTTGAGTACTAAGCGGAATTGCTCGTGGGCGATGTAAAACGAGATATTATACCTATTGACAGAACAATGAAACAGCAATAATCTGAGACAGAGCAAGAAAGAGATCTTAGCGCCAGTTTGGCCTAAAAACCAGAACAAGACGATCATTGCTAACAGAAACAAATGAGCACGACCACTGCCGGAGAAACTCCTCCTCCCCCAAGGAAAAAGGGTTCCTCCGACAAGGAACTTATCAGCTCCCTTCGAAGACGGCCAAGTATTCGCCACACAGCGCGGTGTCGAAAGCCACGAGCGACCGCGGCACATCGACTGCGCGCCATAAACTAAAAAGATCTCCAACCATTAACAGGCAAGCAAAACGGCCGCTGGGGAAGCGGCCGCGGGAGACAAAGCTTGAAATGCCCTGTCCACGGAACCCCGCATGAACCGCGCGCCAAAAGACACGCGCTACCACGCAGGTTACTGTAGCGTAGCGATTAGATTCCGGGAGCGGGCAATTCAGACAGGTAGTGGAGCGCAACATACCCCACTGCTCTAGCCGACCACAAGTAGGCACCACTGCCCAACCAAGTTTCCAAAGTCGCGTAGATGGTCTGAAAGAGGTGTCGAGGCTATGGGCGCCCATCGAAAGTGACGCATCGGTAAGCGGCGAGCCGCCGGCCCCACAGGCAACAACAGCGAGCCCATAATGTCCACCACACGGTCTGCAACGATGTCGAAATCAGGTGCTACTGCTCTTACATGCCTGAAAAAGGCCACTGACATCGCATAGAAAGGGTACGCTGCTCAGACTGAGGCCCATGATTAACAGGGGCCGCGGGATCCAAAAAGTACAAAGAAGGGCACAAAAAGTAGCGCGCCAGGGTTCGCGCCGGAGACGTGTCCCCCAGCAGGATACGCAAAATGCCCTTTAAAGCTAACAGCGAGGACGTGATGGACAAAGTTGGAAAGGCAAAACCGCCTCTCTCCTGTGGTTGTCCAAGAACAGCACGAGCCAGAACCTCGGTTCCGGCTGACCGAAAAAAATTAAAAAGCTGTTGTCTGCACCCGCCTTATGACACAGAGGGGTGATTTAATAATGTGGCAAAGGTACCAGAAGCCACACAGCATGACAGATTGAACCTGGTAGCGCATCTCACGAAGAAGCAGGTCAAATGTCTGCGCCCTCTGTAAACGTGCCGTAAACCCCTCTACGACAGACCCCATATTCCAGCACAGTCGTAGGTCAAACCCAAAATGCGCATCTGCGCACACCACTGCAAAGGTATGGCATATGTAATACGCGTCGTAGGAGACACCACAAAAAAGTAATGGCTCTGAGTAATGAATAGCAGCCCCAGACAAGCAGGTGGCGGTGGTGGTAAAACTTTAATGGATGCACTGGGGCGGGTTTTAGAGGAGAGTGGAGGGTTTCACCCCTCCCTGGCCTTGGTGGTAGTCCTCATTCCGGGACATCATTGTCGGTAGCCGCTGCCCGCGCTCTTTGAACCGGAGCCATCTGGGACTCCAGGTCCAAGCAGCCGGACAAGGTCGCCTCCCAACCCTCTCTCGCTGGCTGATTTACTCTTTTTATTCATGGATTTTTCTGGAAGGCTCATATCATATTATATATACGTCTGCCCACATCTCACAAATTATACCCGACAAAGTGGGGTCTATGAGTTTTAGAATAGCAGGGCTTAGGAACGACCCCTATTCCAGCCTTCTGAGGTGTCGTTCCTCAGTTCTATCTAGGCCCTTGGCGGGCTCAGGGAGCGTCTGCCTGCTGAGGCGCAGATATGTTGTAATGTTCACATATGCGGTAAGCAGATTCGGTACAGGAGTCCCGACAGTCTGGGAATTCAGTGGAACTCCGGGGGAGAGACGCTCGGGCGGCTGTGTTAGCAGCCTCGTTCCCTTCTATTCCCTGGTATCCGGGCACCCATACCAATTGTTTTGTTCTCTGCATTGAGCTGTGTTGCGCGTTTGCTAAAATTCTGCTTGAAAGCGGCGCTGTTCTTCCTCTTATATAATTTGACAGGCGTGTTGAGAATCAGAAATTATGCGCGTGGCGTCGGAGTGAGTGGCTTCCAGCGCTATCGCCACTTGCTCGGCTAAGGCAACTTTACTAGTTTTCACCGAGACTCTATCCACCTGCTTTCCCTCGTGTATGACCCCGACGGTGCAGATGCGTAGGGCCTGCCGCGGCAACATAATACGGGCCATGTTTGCTGTCATAATACTTCTCTATCGCTCTAGCTCTGGCTTCTCTCCTACCTTGATTGTGCTCGGGATGCATGTTTTTTGGTATTGGTTTAACTAGTAGTTTATCTCTCCAGTCCTTGGCAATGTCCCGTTTGTCTTCTGTTGTTGGTGGCAGCGCTATGTGCAGATCCTCGAGGACTCTTCTATCAACTTTTGTCGTTGATAAGCGCATTATTTGACTTGTTTTGTGAGCTTCGAGTAATTCTTCCAGCGTGTTATGCATTCCTGGGTGGAGAAGGCGATCAGTGGACGTCTTCGAGGGGAGTCCAAGCGCCTTCATGATGGCCGCTCTTACTATTACGTCTAATTTCTTGAGGCTGCGCCGCAGTTTGAGGTAGGGCACGCGTAATCAGGAAAACGTTTAAAGCTTCCAGCAGGCTGCGTTCATCAGGTAAGTAGAGTGTGATGTCATCTGCATAAGCGGTGGCGCGTACTGCCTCACTGCCTGGCAAAGCCAGACCTCTAAAAAGGGAGCGGCGATTGACTGACAAAAAGAAAGGGCTTTAATGCTAAGAAAAACAAAAGGGGGGAGAGCGGACAACCTTGACGGACGCCGTGGCCCACATCAAATTCAATACTTTCCCGGCTATCGAGGAACAGAGTGCTTGAAATATCCCTGTACATCTCTTGAATGAGAAGCACGAAAGTATGTGGGAAACCAAAAGCATCCAGTGTACCACAAAATACTCATGCTCTAAAAAGTCGAACGCCTTCTCTTGATCGAGGCTAACAAGAAGACCTTAATTGTGCTCGCCGCCGTATAATATACACTAGGATATATCGCGTTACTCAAGATAGACTATGTATTTCAGGACCCGGGATGGAGCAAACCTGGTGGCAGGAAGTGAGGGACGGTAGGAGAGCCCATAGACGGCAAACGAGTAATTTTTCTATTTTTTGTAATCTGAATTTAGTAGAGTGATAGGGCGCCAATCTGCCGGACATGTCGACAAAGGAGACTTTTTAGGAATAAGGACAATGCGGCCTCTTTTAAATGATCCAGGAAAGACATGATGAGTGAAGCAGATTTTAATAGCTTTAGCTCTTACTCATCATGTTTCGAGATTTCGTGGAGTCTGCTATCAGACATAGATCACAGCGCCATCCTTGGCAGCAACTAGAAAAGAGAGCGTTTTGTATTGGGACTTATAGCACCATGCAGAAACAACCACCTGCCGCGGGCCAGGGATGACGTCACGGTCGAATATGGTGGAAAGAGGTGAAACTATGTGAGTATGGGACGAAATGGCGGCATACTTTCGGTTTCTGGAACCCACGATGTCCCTTTATGGGACTACTACATATATTTGTTCCGCTATATATTATCTGACAACATTTGGCACCCATCCGGGGAAAGTTGTGTACAGAATTTGGTAGGCAAATAAAACCCAATGGGTAGAGGTGTAATAATAAAACCACAATTAAATAATAAGTAAGAATTGTATACATGCAATTACTAATTGAAGCGTTACCATATCGCACTTCAAGCCGAATTCCAGGCCCACCTTGACCCCCCAAACGAAGCAATTTCCAGGTAAACGAGCGCATTAAACACGGAGACGAAGGGAAGAAGACGACAACATAACACAAGCGCTTAATCAACTCACACTCGAGCGAAAGGAAGCGTATTACATCGCAAAATCAAACTATACGTGCGTTAGCACCCCTTCAGTCACCCTTGAAAGAGCTTTTCTTGATGACACTTGATTCTGTCTCCTGTATTTCTTCTTTCGTGGCGATGTTCACTGCATTGGTTTAGATCTCTTATTGATGCGCGTGTAATCCGTTCCTGAATAAGTTTCCTGGTGCGGCATCATTGAACCTTTGTCTCTTGCTTCTTTGTATTTTCGCCTTCTTGTGTACATATTGCTGTTCTTCCCAATAAACGTTCAGTTGCGAGTAAGCACTTATGTCACGTTGTCGTCGTCTTCTCTTCGTCTTCGTCGTTTTTGCGCTCGTTAACCATGAATACTTACCTATTAGCCCAACTTATTACCTGAAAGCAAATTCCGTTTGCCACGTATCTTGAGCGGATGTAACTCGATAACGCTCCGCTAACGCTCGTTACTTCAACGTCTTCCAGCCGGTGGCGGCCTTTTTTAACACATCCGAGAAAGTGGGGCCTAAAATATTTCAGAATTGCAAACAGAACTCCACAGGCCGTCTGGCCCAGGCGCTGAGCCTCGTTTCATATAGTCTAACGCCTCCTTGATATCACGTGCTGTTAGCAGAGCCATAAGGCCATCATGAAGTTCAACGGAAACCTGCGGCAAGCCTGCAAAAAATGTGTGCGCGGAAACGCGATCAACCAGAAGCAGTGACCGAGCAATATCCCGTAAATGGTCGAAAAACGCACTGAAATTCCTGCCAACTGGCTGGGCCACAGCCCTGGCGGAAGATGTAAAAGCAGGGGCACCTTGAGGGCACAACAGCTCCTGGCACGCAAACCGAAGCCCCCCAGGATGAGCAGTTGGACTGCGTCGACAACGCCATGCAGCCGCTGTCAAAGATGAGCACGTAAAAGACGCTGGAGATGCTCCGAAAGCTCCTCTTTCCCTGCGCACTTAAGCGACGAAGGCGACGGTGGGCGCTGAACAATACGTAGCTTCCCCGTCACCACGCGCACCTCATCTGAGACGCGAGCCCTAAGGGCTTGACCAGAATCAGCGAAATGGTAACGCCACTGCTCCTTCAGATGGTCGCAGTCAGCAGGCACGGCCCCAACAACCGAAAAACGCAAAGCCCGCGTTAGCCCTTCTTTCGTGCTGGCGTCGTGAAAGACGCGCACATCCAAACGCCATGGTCTGTGAGCAGTCACTGCAGGCACCGGAACCCCGAGTGATAGAAGAAAGGGGCGATGGTCTCATATGTATACTGGCGAGGATGGCAGCGTCATTACGTTAGCAGCACACACTGTCCTCGAAAGACCCGTCGGTACATACGCCCTGTCTAACCTGCTCGACGATAATCCGCGACGCCAAGTCCACACAAAGATGCCGCCATACAGGAGCTCATAAACGTCTGTGAGCATAAACTGGTTGACTATACGGCGCAACTCGCGCGCATTCCAGCCTGGCCTACCCCTACCTGGGCCCTGCACATCAGCGACCGTATTGAGCATGCAGTTGAAATCTCCCATCATCACAACGTCACGTCCTCCAAGAAAATACACATCTAGATTTTTAAGGATTAAGTTTACCAAATTAGAATGCGCAGGTGCATAGATGCAAAGAATTGTCAGGCAAAGTGCGTTAACCGTGCAGTCGAACGCCAGCACGCGTCCAAGCGCATCGTAGGTAACATGATGGACTCGCAGGAGTCAGCGGTTCAAAACAACAACGCCAAAGCCGATAGAACGCGTGCTGGCATACGAAAAGCAAGCATCGACGCCAAACCTACGCTTAAATTTCAACCCATCACTGAGGCGAAAAAAAATTGGTTTCTTGCAGGCAGAGGATATCGCAGCCCGATGAACGTGCGAAATCGACCACCTCGGCCTGCTTCATAACATTGCGGAACCCCTGCACGGTAAGTGATAATGTTAAGAGTCGTAATTTCGGAAATTAAAAATAAAACGAGTAATAGTGGTGTTTAGGTAATACAAAGCGCGCCGCGAACGGCGCCTAACCACCTCACTTTTTTCGTAGGGCCGGACCAGAGGAGGCATGAGGCCTCCTTGGTCGACCAGCAGAAATGTCCGAGTCCATAGTCGACGCATGAGGAAGCTTTAAGCGATCATCTCAACATCCGAAGACAGGGTACCAGAAGTGCTGGCGCTAATCCTCGATTTAGAAGAGGACGGCGACTGCACAGCTTCAGTGTCAGGAGATGGCCTTAGCTCCTACCCAGGCGAAACATCTGTGCCGGCACTAAACCTCGACGGCGAAGGAGACGCCGACGGCGGCCTCGGCTTCTGCCCAGGCGCGATGACAGACTCGTCAATGACGACAATGACTGAAGAAGATGAGGACGACAAGCTGCTCTCGCCACCATCGGCCTCAGATATGTTGGCGTCCTTGCTCAAAACCGCAACGCTGGCTGCAGGCTGCCGCGGGGGTTCGAGAGCGGCTTGTACTCAGCATCAGAGACTTGCAGGGGCACAGTGGACTCGGGCTCTGTAGCGGCAAGTACACGTGGATAGACTGAGGCTGACAGAGCAGGCAACTTTACTGTCGGCTTGTTTGGTGCATCACTGTACGCATCAGCCGCAGGCACCGGTTCTTCCACACTGCAGTGACTCAGATGCAGAGCAGCCACCCATAACAGCGTCGGTGTAGGAAGCGCCGGACTGCCTGTACGCCCGGCGGAGGTGCAGGTCGGGCCGCAACCTCTGAGTACGAGAGCTTAATCGCGCATGGTGCCACGGTAGCGTGTGGATCACCACAACGTCGACACGCCAGCACACAACCTTGGCCTTGGTGCCCAAAGACCCCCTCAGCAGGTGCAGAACGGAGCTGTGCACTGTGCCCTTAAGTGTGGAGTCGACACACAACGCCGACAAACCCGCTGCATGCCTTTGTGATCGCATGTCACGCGGTGGCCAGCGACATTGATGTAGTTAGGCACGGGCGACTCCGACTTCCTTTCAATTCTGACGTACCGCGTCCCGGTGGTGACAGTGGGACGCGAACCCATGATGCCGCGACTTCTGTGCAGCACCTTGCCATAAAGGGAGAGAGCCTTGGCAAGGGCATCACTTGGCACGCGGGCGGAGAGAAAAAGAACAGTCACCTAGGCCACCTGAGGGCTCACGGGAACAATGGCGACACGTTACTTGCCTATGATGTGGCAGGAAGCATCAACGATTGTAGCCATGGCGGCTTCACTCTTCACAGTTACTTGGTAGTTGCGTGCACCGAAGTGCTGTACGCAGTAAACTTCTTCCAATCCAACTACGGAGGCAGTCGCAATGACGACATCCTTTGAACTAGCCCCCCGAGGGACGACGACGTCAAAGGCAAGAGCCTCTGTTGGTGGCTGGTTCACCATATTGAGGCGCCCGTTAGCCGAAGGACACCCCGACAAAGGAGCACGACCGGAGGTCGAGCACCGGCCACCGACGCAAACCAGCGGCCGGAACACACACCGAAGCAAAGTCCAGGACAAGCCAACAATGTACTACGTGCGTCCTCGCCGACGTCTGAAGCCAAAAGGCCGAGAAGGGGCAGCCGAAAGTACAGACCCTGAGATCACAACGCCAAGAATGCCTACAGCGTTCTCGATGTAGGACAACACTAGAGTTAAAGAATCGACCGAATTTCTTACAGAGGCTATTGCATGAGTGTTATCTCGTGAAATGCGTCAGCTTAGCTTTCTATGAAGGCAAACTGAGAAAAAAATGGCGCTTTTTTCCGACAAAGAGCGCAGATATTCTTTCCAAGTGATAATTGCGCCAACCAATCGCCCAAAAACAAATGCTTGGGGATATGGAAAATTGAAAATTGGATTTTGAGGGAAGGAAATGGCGCAGTATGTTGCTTTTAGCGGATATTTATTAATAAAAATAACAATAGTACGAAAATATGCACGAAGTAAAGCAAGGAAAAGAGGTGCCAACCAAGAGCACTCCACAGAAGATCTGGGCTGACGATAGGCTTCAAAGCTACGATACCGGGATGACGAGAACCGCCAGCTATTGTCCGTGACAATGTATAACTCGCATGTTGTTTCATCTTGCCTAAATATGATGTTGAATAAGTGGCCCTAAAATTGGGTGGGAGATGCATATCTGCGGAAGTTTAATCAAGAAGTACTGCCGTGACGGCGTATACCTGTCGAGCGTCAGGTAGGCTTCATGCCGCGCCGATTTCCGGCCCCTGCTGTCGAAGCAAGAGGCGGGGTGACCGTTCTTACCTGGAGGCGTGTGCGTTTCTTAGCTTGGATCCATTGTGCTGTTGGTGAAAACTCGAAAAAGTATCACAAGAGCGCAAAGCCCCGAAACAGCTCTTGGCAGCACTTTTGCTCCCGACAGTACGTTCGGCAATTTACACGAAGAAGGGAGAATGTGGTTGGAACGTGATTTGTGGTAAAGGAATGTGCAATGCCGTCTGGTCCAGTGCAGTGTGTGCGTGTTTGTGTCAGTCGAGACACAAGACATAAGTGCAAAATGCCGTAGCGGCGGCCTTGTGGTCTCAGGGTCCGCTTCGTGTGTGGGAGGTACGGGATTCTCTCCCCAATACTACCGGGTATACAGCGGTCTTTGAAGCGCTACGCTACCTCGTAATGATTTCGCGGTGTTTGCGGTTGTGACCTTCAAGTCAGCCAGAAGTCAAACCCTTGCGGAGCAGTTCGGGTGTCCACCGATATATGTGAGACAGTTATAGGCCATTTTCTTTCTTCAAAACCAATCAGATTTTCTCATAACCAAAGGAAAGGCGCCTAACAGCCCCTGGGACGGTGGAGACCTCAGTCGCGCTTTAAGCTACTTGGCTGGTGGTAGCGACAGATGTGCACTGCATGCGTTGGCATTCACAACGTTGTAGCAGAAACGCGGCACTAAAGCTATAGACTGTCAGCGTACTTTGTGTTAATTGGCGATAGCGCTGACAATGCTGCAGACACCGGTGGTATTGAGGGAAGGAAGGCGCATAACTGGCTTTTTGGGTCAGAGGACGCCTCAGTCGTGCTTTCGAGGTACGTGGGAGCGCTGAGAGAGATATGGGCTGCGTGCATTAGCGCTGACAACGTTGTGGCAGACAGGCGCCACTGCAGCAATAGGCCGCAGCGTTCATTGGATGAACAACCTCTCACGATCAACCATTATTATTATTATTATTATTATTATTATTATTATTATTATTATTATTAACCGCCACCTGCCAGAGTGGGCGCGTTGCATATATCAAGTCTGCGGAACGCCGTCAATGTTAGAGGCCAAGCCGCGTCTACTTACCGGATACACCACAATTTCCGCTCTCTAACTAGGTTCAGCAGTAGTTGAACCCCAGCTAAACATTTTCAACAGGTGTAAGGCTTCCCTTGCCTTGTGGCGGGCATCTTCAGCGTAAAATGCTTCTGGAAAATTGATATTTGAGCTAACCTCATCCTGACCAGCGCGTTACCTATTTCATGCAACCGCCAAGCTGCCTTTGCGCTAGTGAAACAAGATCGTCATCGTCACCGTTCCAGTGCCTATATAATATACTGAATCAAACACGATACTTGCCACAGCAGTGACAATCCCGCGCTGTATTAGCTGGCTTGATGTGGAAGACTGGTCTTCTTTACTTGCAGTACGCCGTCGCCTTCGTGGCAAACTGCTAGGATCACTTAAAAACAGTAGATACAGTAATTGAGTAAATCAGACTCTCTGGACTGGCAATGAAGCTCGACAAGTGCTGTTTCGCCTACGAGTAGCTGCCGTTCCTAGACCACGCTGTTGATAGAGACGTCGAGCACCCTAACCCGCAGAAGTCAGCCGAAATCCCCCAACTGCCGCGGCCCACCCAGAACAAAAGCTATCCGCAGAATTTAAGAACCGTGTGCCTAGTAGGTGTTCTTGAAAACTGCCTTTTCTTGATCATGAACTAATCACGCGCGCAACCTGTACACATTTGTTATTGTGTAAATAGTTTGTGTATATTACCTCTCCCCCTATCCTCTCTTCCTGTCCCCTCGCCTCTTTCATTTCATTTCTCCATTCTGCCTGCTATCCTTTATTTCCGCTGCCCCAGCTCAGGTGCTTCAGTATCGATTATTAATATTTTAATAAACCACTACTACTGTTATTATGGAAGCCGTGCATGCGGGGAGTGATCCAACCAGATTCGAAAAAAATCGGCGCATAGTCCGAGTTCCGCGAATCACACTCCTGAAGTGTGATCATCAATGAACATCTTTTGCGCTACAGATGTGATCGCGTTATACTGTTCAGATTGGTTTAAATCAGTCTAAGCAGGAAATACTGCAGTCTCTTTAGCATTATTGCCATCCTGTACTGTTGGAGCGCTGCAATCATTAAATCAGACAAATCGGACAAGGAGTTCGAGGCGCTTCCCTCCTGAACAAATGTTGAGGAGGGGGGGGGGGCGACCACCCCCATGGCCCACGAACTTCCTCCACGATTCGGGAGTCCGTGTTGGTCACCGTCGCCAGCTTTAGTGCGCTAGTACTTGTAGTGACCGTCCCCCACATTTAGCCGTTGTTGATTTGTCTGGCGCCGGTTTTGTATCAGGCTGGTCACCACCCCACCTAGTGGTGGGAAGGTGAGCAGCCTGCCCACCGGGTCAGGTGGCAGCTCCATTAATCGCGAGGGACTGCTCGCGAACAGAAACATCGCAACCCAACCCAAGCAACCCAAGTCCGCCCCATGGCAGCACCCGCCATAGAAGCGCAGTGGCGCATCGCTTGTCTGCTGCAACACTGTGCCAGGAGCGCTTGGAAGACTCCCAGGGATCTATGAAAGGAGAGAATGGCCAATTTTGTATACAGGGACATTAACCCATTGAAGCTATTGGAACAACATCCATAAGTGAACATTGGATCTGAACACCGGAACCGAAGTGAAAAGCGAACTGCTAGCGCATCTAATTCTCATATGACCTAACTACGCAAATCAACCATTTTGTTTGGCCATTCTCATGCGAATTGAGGGGCCGACGTTATCCGGTCGACGCCAGTGGAAGGAAATCCACTCGGGCGGTTGACAACCTCGGCGCCATGCGCTGCGCGTTTCTAGCGGAAGCAAAAAACATTCCCTTTGATCCAGAGTGTGACAGCACCCTGTTCTACTTTAGCAAGGACGAGAGTAAGTGTGACGCAGAAATGTCCTGAGCCACAATCGAAGAGGACTGTGCCAGTGGCAGCATCGTCCTGAAGAGTCATTATAGTTATTAAGGTGATGCAGCGAATCCTACCGTATACTACAATTCTTAAGCATCTTGCGCTTCTGCTTGGCCACATAAAGCGATTTATTAGGCAACAAGTCAACGCAGCGTGAGGCATTTGTGCTCAGTGTAATAAATGACGTAAGAATGAACCCCCTCAAGAGCTAGGCCTCAACAGACGTTCTCCATGCAGTTGCCCTAGATTCCGTGCGTAAGACCACCTGGCTCGGTAGCATGAAAATACGTGTCTTTATTGTACTCGGCAAAAGGCGTCAACAAATGTCATCCGTGGCAATGGCCTCGCAATAAAGATTGACAACTTAGACCAGCACTGGTGAAGCTCGCTAATTAAAGTGTCGTTGTGTTGTGAGTTTCCTTTCTTGGTGAATCAATTTCCGCCAGATCACTCTCCAAAGATTGAGCGAAAATCATTTTATTAAAGTGCAACAGATTAAGCGCTCAAAAGCGCAAAAGGTCATATGTTGCACACCAGTCTGCGCTGTACAGCTCTACGTAATGTACGCCAGGCATGTTCCTACATCACAGAGGTGCCGCTTCCGTCTGTTATAGCAGAGCTCACTGCCATTCGTGAAGGCTTGTCCACTTTAAAGGACCTCCTCTGTGTTCCACCACCGTACTGTCTTCTTGTATATACACACCCAGCACAAGCAGTACTACGACGCCTAGCCCGTTGCCTGGGCATTGTTGTCGATATGTGCACCATTGTGAAAATCATATCCATGCCTTGTCCGAGTTGCGCTCGACGCAATATGCACCATCTTAGGGAAGCGGACAGTGCGTCTCATCCACTGCAGGAGACATACCCGCTTCCTCTACTCAGATTAGCCGCAGGAGACGCCGTACTGCCTGAAAAGGAATTTCTCCGCCCCTCCAAGCGTGCTTTAATACCACCGCGTTGACCCAACCTTCTCGGCGATTTAACTCCCCGTCAGAAGGTAGCGTTGAAGAGAATCTGGGTGGATGTCGCGCTGATGCCTGCGGTGAGGGCCTCCTGCAGGCATCACAGACTCCGTTTCTGAACTGCCCCGCTCCCGCTACAGAAGCGACGTTAGCTCACTTCATGCTAACTTGCCACGGACTTCGGGCGGCACTTAAGTAATACCTAGGCATTCAGGGTTACCCCCACAGCCGACCAGCAGACACTCGGATCTAGACCCATGGGCCCCAATACCGGGCCTTGTTGGTATTCATTGCTGACATCGGCCAGCACATGTAAATATAACTCTCTTATGCCGAAAGGCATATTTGCGCAATAAAAAAAGAACGCTCAAAAGGTCCCAGGCATGAATCACTAGGGCGTGCTGATCATCCACTTTGGTCCGATGCTAGCTAGGTAGAACAGGTAGGAGGGGAAGGTAGTTTGATAGCCTGCTGGGCACTGAAAGAGACGGTGCTCAAGGTTGCCATAGCGTGAGGGACATTTCGGGTTCGAAGGGTCAGATCGCATGTGGTAAAGGTGCAGGTGAACTGGGATGAAAAGGGCATTGTTAAATAGGTTGGAGAGAATATGAGTCTGGGTGATGCTGTGTCGGTGGAGGGGTCTGGATAAAGCGAACTCCTGCCATCCGCACATTCCGAAACCTCTGGAGTGCCACAAATGCATAAAGTATGATCACGAGAGGGATGTTAAAGGCATGAGATCGCGTGTGCAGAGCTTCTTAGGGCCGGAACATGTGAGTCGAGGGCGGGATGCCGTGGGCGGTGCTCAAGAAATCCACGGCAGTGTTTGCATTCCTGCGATTCTTCATCTAAGGTCAGAAAGAGAGAGTCCCTTCGTTCATGACATCTGTGAGTGTGCTGCCAAAAATGGCTAAGACGTATTGCTCAGCCAATCTTCTGTGTCGCGTTGTTTGATACATGTCCAGCATTCTTGGACAATAATTTCCAATATTGGAATATATTAAAGGGCACTGTTATGGAAGTATTGAAGGTAATGGTCCATTCTGCCGATGTGTAACAAAATCTTTATAAAGCTTTTCCATCGTAGCATCGAGCTGCTAAGACAGTCATAAAAGACCGTATAGCAAACATGTTAGTACCAAAAAACTGAAACCGTGTCGACTGGAGGCCTGCAAACATATTGAGTCAAAGCGAAATCTTACAATACATCAAATTTAGCGTTCATGAGCGCTTTCCCGTTCAAAAAAAGAAACACTCCTCGTTCTGTACAATGCCTACAATAAGAGGTGTCACTTATTTCCTGTGACTAACATTTTGAACCTAGAGTAAAGCACAATTTCATTTCACTCTATAGTTTTCAACACAGCCACAAAGGCATTTTCTCGGCTGGTACTTGGACGCAAGATACAAGCGTGTGAAGACCACCGTCAAATGAGTGCTTCTCGTGACCAAACCGCTTAACTGCTCGTTAGAGCGTGGTGTTCCACTTCCCAGCAGGGAGTGGCATTGGCAGCCGGTGCCGGCGTCAATATTCTCCACACCGCAGGCACTCAACGCGGCGTCATTGGCTGATGTTGTGCGTGCCGCACCCGATTATGTGCGTTCAGACCACTTCGTCGCACAAATGCCATCCCGCATTGTTCGCACATGAAATTACCGGCGGTGCGATGGAAAAGCTGGTGCATCGCGGCACCGCCGCCACTGGCTAATTCCGCGCCGCACTTCGTGCAGAGGCGCTCGCCGAGGTGAGTGCCGAGGTGCGCGGCCATGGTCCTCTGTGACTTGCACCGTTGCTTGCAGATTGGACACGACATCTTCTTGCCCCGCTCGATGGTGCCTGGGGACTGATGTTTGTAGACATGGTGGGCTACCAGCCTGCTGGGGTCCCGGAACTGCAGCTGGCATTCACGGCAGCGGTGGACGGTAGCCTCGCCCATTGGCCGGATCATCCGCAGTCGCCTTCGCTGCTCCGAGACGTGACGGCGCTGGGAATAGAGAAAGGCTCCAGGTTTAAAAACACGTTTTGTAGTATCCACCCAAAATAACGGGCCCGGTTCACCAAACAACAACAAAATTCCAAGGAACGCCGATTTGCACAAGCAGATCCGTCACAAGTTTCCTAAGAACTTTAGGTCTTGTATGAACCGAGGGGACCAGCAGTGTGTCAGGCAAGTTGCGCTGTTTCTAGCATCCAAACCGTTCCAAAGGTTCCTTTTGGTAGCCTCCTGGTCAAATGTTCACCTCTGATGTTGAAGCATAATGAGACATTGGATAACACTTTGTCTTTTTTTACTTGACCCAAGAACGGGCAGTATTAGCCTTAACAATTTTGTTGTCGCAAGACATGATTCATGAGCGGGCTTCCAGTGCCTGTGATGTTGAGGCAAGCTTTGCATTGCAAATCTTATGGTGCCAAATTTTCTGTTTCTTACAGGCGCCACAAGAGCACATCTAAAAAACAGCCCGGCATGGCATTGGTTTCAATCCGCGTCGCACTCTTCTCACGGGCCGTCCGCTGCACCATAACAGCAGTGGTTCAACTGGTTTGTAGCAAGCCACCTGACTGAACTTATGGACCCATCTAAATTGGTCGCGCGCGTGTAATTAGTTTACGCCCAGGCTCTATGACTAAAAGGAGCAAAGAAAAAGCAACTATCGACCCCTGCCCTGGTTCACCTGCCCACCAGCTACACCATGGTAAGTAAGCCACCCGGTGGGCAGTGGCACAGTGGCTCAAGGCAGGTATCATGGAAAGTGTTACCATCGGTGCGACTTCTGTTGCTTGTGATGGGTTCCAACCCAAGTTGCTCTTCTCGAGCAGCCTTTCACAATTATATGGGCTGCTGCCTAACATGGTGGGCAGGTTGTCCGCCACCCGGTGGGCAGATTAGCAGAATGTCACAAAACCGGCTTTAGACAAACAAACAGAGATACAAAAATACAACGGCTAAATGCGGAGAATGGCCACTAAAAGTGCTAGCGCACTAAAACACATGCTTTGCGCTTTACTTTTCACTGTGGTCAGCGTACCAGCAGAGGTTATTACGACCTTGCAAATTTCACGGGCTATGAGCAGTGTGAGACATCGAACAAGCATCGGTTCAGATGCAGCCCAACTGGTCAGGAGAGTGGTTCAGCTGAACATGACACTATTTCGTTCTTAAAAATTTGTCTCGGCTCTACACG
This sequence comes from Amblyomma americanum, assembly GCF_052857255.1. NCBI lineage: Eukaryota > Metazoa > Arthropoda > Arachnida > Ixodida > Ixodidae > Amblyomma > Amblyomma americanum. Next base: position 142,558,629 of record NC_135503.1, read on the forward strand.
TGGAACGGCGACTCACTAACGGGCTCGGCAGTACGCGCCGCAGAGAGAAACCTTTGTGCAGTGGTTCCAGACAGCAAACTATGTGTTAAAAAGCGATCTCATCGTAGAGCGAGCCACCTTCATCAGGGTTCAAGATCCAGTCGTAGCCTTCTCTTCCCTCATCGATTATGCGGCGCTTCCTGTCCTGTCCTAAGGCTACAAACGGCGGCCAGCATTGGCCACCATCAATATGAAAACGACCTGCGAGAGCGGAAAGAGGCTGGGGGTTTACCGTTGCGGGAGACGCATCCGAGTCCATGCTGTCACTCGACGTGCACTGCTGCGCTGCCAGCTCAGCCAGTGACGGTACGCTGACCGTGAGGAGTGACACGACGTCCTCCCGGTCCATGATTCCCAGCGCTGGCCTCGTTATAGTGAGCAGAGGTGGCACTCAAGAGCTGTGCCCGTGGAGCCGTGACGGCTGTGGCTTCCAACGGTCAGGGTGTGTGCCCGTGAACGAACTATGCGGCATGAGACAGAACTATGACCGAGGAAGAAGAAGCACAATCGAAGAAGAGAGAAGAAATTTCAAGAAGCAGAATAAAGAGGTCCGTTTTACGCATTGTTAAGCACCGTCGTTCGTATGTGCTAATAATTTTAATAAAAATGTTCCTCGGAGGTCTCTGCGATTGTCTCAGGTGCCTGGGATCTCTGAAAGATCGGCACGTCTCTGTGAAGGGGGTGAGAAAGCTGAAGTGCGAGCGATGGCTTCGTAGTGGTGGTAAAAACAGCCAACCAGCCAAAAACATTTATCGCCACAAATGTGTTTGGGGCGCAAAGGCCCTTTGTCCCCCAAACGACGCCACTACACGCAAACGTTCATGTTCCTACGGTCCATGAGGCCGGCAGCCCGGTCCGTGGCGGTCTTCTATCGGACCGAGTACTTAGAGCATAGCGAAGTCTCCCAGTCCTTCCAGCGGGTGAGGTGCTCCAGACACCGCGGGAGAGTATCCGCCGGGCATTGGAATAGAACGTGGGAGAGTGTGGCGGTGGGGTGGTTGCAGAAGGTGCAAGAGGGGTTGGTGAGCGTTTGGTGATAGCGGGACCTAGTGTAAAGGGATGGGAGGGTTTGTGTCAGGAGGCGGCGCTATATGGTTTAGAGGTAATTATAATGAGTGACAAGCAGGGCAATGTCATTAGCAATATAAATAATATAGTTAACGTAGCAGAACAGTTCTGCACAAATCTGTACAGTAGCCAATGTAATCAGAGCGTTAATGAGAAAGACAGTAGTCCACAGCATTGCGTCATCCCGCCAGTGACGAAAGAGGAAGAAAGCATTAGGAGCAATGGAAAGGAGAAAAGCAGCTGGGGAGGATCAGGTAACAGCAGATCTGTTAAAGGATGGAGGGGACATCGTGCTAGAAAAACTAGCCACCCTGTATACGCAATGCCTTATGATCTCTACCGTACCAGAAACTTGGAAGAATGCAAACATTATCTTAATTCATAAGAAGGGAGACGCCAGGCACTTGAAAAATTACAGACTGATCAGCTTACTATCCGTTGCCTACAAAGTATTTACTAAGGTGATCGCTAATTGAGCCAGGGCAACCTTAGACTTCAATAAACCAAATGATCAAGGAGGCTTTCGTAAAGCGTATTCCACAATAGATAATATTCACACCATCAATCAGGTGATAGAGAAATGGGCAGAATATAACCAACCCCTATATATAGCTTTCATTGATGACGAGAAAGCGTTCGACTTAGTGGAAACCTCGGCAGTCATACAGGAATTGCGTAATCAGGGTGTAGAAGAGCCTTATGTCAAAATACTAGAAGATATATATAGCAAACGAACAGCTACCATAGTCCTCCATAAAGTCAGCAATCAAATTCCAATAAGGAAGGGCGTCAGACAAGGAGTCACAATGTCGCTAATGCTATTCACCGTCTGTTTACACGAGGTATTCCGAAGCATGATTTGGGAACAGTTGGGAATAAGAGTAAACGAAGAATACCAAAATAATCTGCGATTCGCTGATGACATTGCCTTGCTGAATCACTCAGGAGGTGAACTACAAATCATGATCAATGAGTTAGACGGTCAGAGCAGAACGCTGGGTCTAAAATTAACATGCAGAAAACCAAATTAATGTTCAACAGTCTAGCAAGGAAACAGCAGTTCACAATTGGCAGCGACAGCCTGGAACTTGTAAAGGAATACGTCTACTCAGGGCAGGTAGTGACAGCTGATCCGGATCACCAGAAGGAAACAAGTAGAAGGATAAGAATGGGGTGGAGCGCATATGGCAGGTTCTCTCAGATCATGAGTGGCAGTTTACCAATTTCCCTCAAGAGAAAAGTGTACAACAGCTCTATCTTACCGGTACTCACCTACGGGGCACCAACGTGGAGGCTAACGAAAAGAGTTCAGCTTAAGTTAAGAACAACGCAGCGAACCATGGAACGAAAAATGATAAGTGTAACTTAAGAGGCCAGAAGCGGGCACAGTGGGTGAGAGAAAAAACGCAGGTTAATGACGTCCTAGTCGAAATCAAGATGAAGAAATGGGCTTGGGCAGGGCATGTAATGCGAAGGCAAGATGACCGCTGGTCCTTAAGGGTAACGAAGTGGATTCCAAGAGAAAGTAAGCGTAGCAGGGGGCGGCAGAAGATTAGGTGGGCGGATGAGATTAAGAAGTTTGCAGGCAAAAGGTGGATGCAGCTGGCAAAGTACACGGTCATTTGAAGAGACTTGGGAGAGGCCTTTGTCCAGCAGTGTTCGTAGTGAGGCTGATCATGATGATGATGATGATGATGAGTAATGCGGTGGCGGGTAGAGCTGTCTTTCGGCTCGGTGAGCCTGAGCCGTAATGGAAAAATAGAGAACATGGACGAAAGGCACCTGCCGACCTTTAACCGCAGAGATATCTTCTTATTTTTCATGCTCCGCAATTAAGGAAGTACCCGCTTCAGTTAATTACCTGTGATCATGAACTTTACTGCCTCTTCGCGCCGTCCAGTTATGTTAGTGCGTACTTATTTTCGCACTGAGAAATAACTCGAGGCCTCTGGATCTGCTGATCGCATTGGTCAGCAACACAAGTTGGCTATTTAAATACTTACCAAGTGGTTTTTACATTTTCTTAAATTTAATCGCAGGCTATGTTTCGTATCGCTGAAAAAGAACTGTGAGAAAATAAAACAGAACCCTCATGCCTGGTGTGATTCCTGCACTTTCATGGTAGTGAATAAGGGCCACCTGCATTTCGCGAAATACACTCTCGAGATGTGTTGCTTATTTCTCCGGATTGTGTGTTGTGGCCTTTAAAACGCATTCCAAGAAACAGAGGAAGAACAATTTAGTTGCGTACCCTAGTGCCTAAAACAGTTGGTGGTCCGCGGTACAGATTGCGGATGCAACGCTCTGTTATATTTTCTGCTCTGCAGCCGAGACGAAGTGCATTGAAGCAGAAGTGAGCGACTGTGGCGGGTACTTTGGGGCGAAGACAAAGAAGATGGAGAATAAAGAAAGACGTTTGAAGGTAATGGGAGGCACAACAAGTGGTCCCACGAAGCCCTTGACGAGTGCCGAATGGGCGGTTGGCGGTTGCTGACACATGCTCAGACCATGTGGTGGTGTGCATGACATGTGCATGTTGAAAGCGTGTCGGTGGGTGACGGACATGTCAGTTTTTACCCGAGGGGATGGTGCCTGTCTGGACTGCCAATATTGGACATCTTCCTCTCTCAAGAGCATGCAGTGAAGAGGGACAGGGGTGTAGCCAGGGGGGGGGGGGGTGGCTTACAGGGCTTCAGCACCCCCCCCCCCCCAATTTTTCCGACCTGTTACGCAACGCTGACCAAAACAAACACCGGCACCGGCAGTCATTCTGGATTTTGCCACCTGCAGTGTCTTCTTTAGACTAGAATAGACATTTAGGCGCGAACGTTGCTAACTCGATCGGGTTGGATTTCGTGGCAACTTCCATGCACCTGCACCTGGCATCATGTAACGTAAGGGGCCCCATCCGAGCGCAAACTTTCAAGGGCCTATCGATGGCTGTCTGTTGCGACTAAAATTTCGGTGCAATTACTCACAATATATTACCGGTGACAGCTGCTGCTGTGCAGTACACTGGAACGAAGGACAGCGTCACTGAGATTTTTCCCTGGCTGTTGCATATGTACAAAAACGTAAAGGTTATTGAACGACTAACATTCATTAAAATATTTGTCCTCTACTTGCTAATTTCATGGCCTGTATGCTTTCCATCGGCATGTACTGCTTTGATGGTTCCGGACCGATATAGTTCTAGACATCATGTGATATTTGCATTACTTAATAAATACGCAAAAACATGGAAGCATTGGTATCAGTTATGTCTGCCACGAGTGAACGATGAGGGGATAGTTGGTATGATGATTATAAGAAATACAACGGACCAGGGGACAAGGCACAGAAGAGAAGCAAACAGGACGAGCTCGTCCTGTTTCTTTCTCTGCTGTGTCTTGTCCCCTGCTTAGGTTTATATTTTGTAATCATGTCTGCCACAATTTTCAAGACATACGAATACATTGTTTTATTTTAAAAAATACATATTTCTCTTGTCTAGACAGTGCGTAGCGTTATCTAATACACAATGGCATGTCGATGGAAATGCAGTTATTATTGTTGCGTTTGATCCTTTCACAAATTCTATGACGAGGCCGCGTTGCAACATGAGTCCCCTCCGAACAAAACTTCTGGCTACGCCACTGAAGAGGGGATGTCATCATAGTGCCCGCGTAGGAAAAATACACACTCAGAGCCTGCCCTCACACTGGGCCGAGCACCGTGTATCGCCGTGAGGGGTTCTTGCTGTAGCAGTAGCACAAAACGGGTGGCGCGAAAACTGTTCTCATCGTACCAGCCTAAGGCCGGGGTGGAAGAACCTGGCTTTGGGGGCGAGGGGAGGAATCTTGATCGTCACTCGTGCCAGGTTCACTTTGTCTGGGATGGTCGGAGACCTCGACTTATATTTCCTTTCGCGTGAAAGTACGCTTGGAGGTCGAGAGCCCCACGTCTAGTTAGTAGCGGGCGCTCGCCCTCTACGGAGCCCAGGAAAGGAGCTCGACTATGTCAGGATAACTTGGAAAAGCACAGACTGTCGTCATTTCCGCCGCAAGTCACATAACCTGTGCCCTATCGCAAATTCTCCATTCCGCATAGCCACCCCTACGCGCTACACTATGAACCGAAAGAAGTAGAACGGAAGTAAGCTGTCCTCTAGCGCACACCCTTTCATAAAAGGCAGTGCGCTAGGGGAAAGCTTATTTCCTTTTTCTGCAATAAAGGCGTATTCCTGTCTTAAGTGCACGTTCCAGGGGAGATCAGGGGACCCTCCTCTGGCCCGTTCCTCCGGCGGAGGGCCGCTGTAGTAGCAGATTCGTATTGATTTCTTTCCTCCTCCGCGTGGCAAAATCCCAATCGCCTTCGGGCCTCATCTCTTATATAACAATTGGGATTAAACCCATGATACAATAGCGGTGCGGGCGGGGATCCTTTCCTAGTGCGCTTGCACTTATAGTGGTCATTTCCTTCATTTGGCCTATTTGTGTGTGTTTCCTTGTTTGTTTGTTTATTTGTTTGTTTGGTTGTTTGTTTCTTTGTTAGAAGCCTGCTTTGCGGCAGGTTGCCCACGTGCCCACTGTGTTGCGGACAACCTGCCCAAGTATTAGTGCGAAAGCGCTCACACGCTCGCTCAACAACACCGACCAAGAATCTTGTCACCGTATGCGCGTACGATCTTGTGCCGCTGCTTAGAAACCAAACCCGAATTACTACCTAAGCTTACCCGACTTACTCGGGCAACTTCGGGCAGTCACTCGGGTAAGCTCGGAGTAGCGTCGCTCCAGCTGCGCGATAGGTTGCTCGGGTAGAGAAAAATGGTTCGCGCAACCCCTAGCTGTGGCTGTGATAAAAACAGCCACCTGGAAGTGCAGTGGCACATTTCTGAACCACTGCGCCACTGCGCGCGCTGGTAGTGGTGTGAGGACTTGCAGCCACCTATGAATACATAGACAATGATGAATTCTGCATATATGGGTATTGACCGACTAAATATATCACGCCATACCCTTAAGGTGGAGCGGAAATTCTCCTTCCAAATGAAGAACGAACACCTGCTTCAGCACGCCTACTCAGTTTAACTCTGTTGCGCCCTCACCAATTTTGAAGCGAAAGCTTCACTACGCTGGGTACAGCCGATTTCTCCGTGCGTTACCAGTTGACTATCAAATGAGCCAGAGGTCAAGTGTGGCTATAGGCCTTAACGCATGTGGTCCACCATATTGTCGCACCACTTGAGCTTTGACATAATGATTAGTCGGCAGAGGGCGGTAAAATAGGCCGCAGCGTTCATTGCGTGACCAATCTCTCGCGATGAACCATTAGTTTAGCTGCCACCTGCCAGAGCGGCAGGGTGGGCGCGCTGCCTCTCCGTTGTGCGGAACGCACTCAACGTTACAGACGCCAGGCTGGGTCTACTTGCCCGATAGACCACAGCTTTCGTTCTCTAACGAAGTTCAGGAGTAGTTAAACCGCAGCTAATTTTTAATTTTTCTTTGCTCTTGCACCTTCCATGGTTGATAACGCTGAAAAGCAGGACGTGTATTGGGCGTTGCTCATAATGTTTCCATCCTAGGCTTGGACCATTTGCAAGTGCACTCCATCCGCCTCTGTAGCGCAGTAGGCAGCGCGTCAGTCTCATAATCTAAAGGTCGTGAGTTCGATCCTCACCCGGGGCAAGGCTTTTTTTCTTTTCTTCCAATTCCGCAAATGTGCCCTGTGGCATAAGACAATTTATAAACATGTGCAGACTTGTGTCGGCTACAGATGTCAACAAGGCCCGGTGTTGTGGCCCATGTGTTCAGATTCTTGTGTCTGGTGGCCGGCTAGGGTGGCACTCTTTGCTGCCAAGGTGTCTATAGACTGCGTGCCGTCCCAAGTCCGGGGGCTGGAGCGGAGCAGAAGACGCAGGTGGGAAAAGGTGTCTGTGATGTCTAAGAGGCCCTGACCACAGAACTAGGGCAAGACAGACATAACACGGCGCTCTTCGCCAGACATGAATTATATGTCTTCAGAAAGGAAATGAGTTCACATAGGACAAAATTAGCACACTGACATGAACCTGTTCAATCACTTGCAATGTCTTTTAGCAGTTAACTGCTCACGTTCCCCCACTCCCATCCACTGCCCCATTGTGGGCTCGAGCCACACATGCATTTTTACGCTCATCGCAACCTGGCAGTGGCAGAGTGAGTCAAGGCTGGGGCATTAGGCATTCGTCACCAACCACCAGGATTGAACAATGCCTGTTCTCATGAGAGAGAACATTACGTGCTGTGTGCGTGCACCACTCTCGCACTCGTTCTGCATTCCAGTTGTGTCGCTCATCATCTATCTCGGTGGGACGCCGACCATTTCCGCGTATGGGGCACAAGCCTTCGCGAAAGGCTCTAAGTGCTCGTACCTAGACGGCCTCTTTGAATGTGGCATGGCTGCAGCTCCACCAGTTGATCACCAGCGACCTCTAGGTTTGCGATACGCCTGTCGCCCAGACCCGCAAGGACGTGGCATCATGGGTCGCAGTTCGCCCCTATAAGCGGCATGGCATTGTTACTTCGCTTCTCTTAGGGCATGGGACGATTTCGCCGTCGCCACTGCTCAGATTCCACTCATCTAGAACCGAGCTTACCCCGGCGCTGCACGAATCCGGGTTTTCCGGCTCGGAACAGTCCTGCCTGACCAGCTGTGTTGCTGGCTTCTCAGACGACGTTGTGAGTGCTTCGCATGCAGTGTTAGCGCCCATGCCGCTTTCGTCGTACTCTGGCTGGCATGCTGCTGTTTCAGTGGGCAACAAAAGATCGCAGTAGGCATCCCGGTGGGCCGAGCAGTCAATGCCGTTGCGCTCATCACTGTCATTAGCACCACTAATAATATGCTCGGCTGCCTCGCAACACTCGATCTCCACAGTCTGATTATTGGTTCATTGTTTCCCAGGCACATCCGTGGAGCTCACCTCCAGCTTGGGAATCAAGGGCTGCTTCTCTGTGTCAACAATCGTGGTTGACTGCGCAACGTACGGCTTCTCAACGCTATAGGGATCACTGCACTGTCTGCAGGAACCCGGTGCCCCCCCCCCCCCCCCTGACTGTCCTCAATGGGCACCGACTGAATGACGCTGCCGCTATCTTCTTTATTCGCCACCTCAACGAGCGTTTGATCAGAGTCCTTCGCGATGATAGGGCATGGCTGTGTCTGTGCCGGCTGCGGCAATGCACGCGCCGCTCTCCGTGAGCGTTCCTCCTCTGCAATCATTTTCCTTGTCTGCCGTAGCTTCTCTTCGCCTATCACTAGCTGACGCTTAAGGTCTCGAATAATAGCATCGCCTCTCTCCTTTCCTCTGGCTCACTCGGCCTCTGACATTTCTGCGCGCTGAGTGCCATGCTCATACTCATAGCCATGTCAACTTTGCCAACTGAATGTAGCCATTGTGCCTTATATTTTATTCTAACCTTACGGCTCAAGCACTCCCGAAGAAAGTTAGAATGTGGAAACTCACTCTGTTGTCGGGCTGTCGGTCATGGCACTTGCTGTACAGCAGCAGCAGGTTGCGCCCTTTGGCGCAGAAGTGTGGCCGGAGTCCAGCACTCGCAGCAGGCCTATCACGTCTTCCCGGCTTTCAAACTCGCCAGCCGCAGGTGCCGAAGAAGTCGCAACGCTTCGCTCCGTCGGTCTCGCTCGTCCCTTACTTATTTCACATGTGCCCTTTCGACGCTGTTTTGTGCAAACAAAACAAGATGTTTACAAGCCTATAGTTTTGGCTTCAAATAAACACCTGTTAAACTGCGGCGACCTAACGTCGTATAAATCAGCGTTTCATTCACCTATTTGCATAATTCGGCAACATTCGGCAGGGCGAAATTATGGAAAACATTGCAGCCATTTTTAGCAATGGCGGCACATTGTATACATGATGAAACGTCAATTTGACATCACTCCATAATGCATGCGTATCACCTGTTTCACGTGACATTGTTCCGGCCAATCAGATTTTAGGAAGCGCCACTCCCAGTATGCAGCTATTTTCTCGAAATTGAAAAATTGAGCGCATGTGTTTTCATACTTACAACTTGTAGGCTCTTTTGTGCTTCACAATCACAGATGTTTACCAGCCGGACGCCAAAAGTAGCTCTGCTAAATATATATTTACAGCGCATTGTCAATTTGACGTCAGCGCGAAAGGTACGTCTGCAACGGACGATGATTGACACACACCTTGACCTGCCTTGTCGCTTATTGACACTTATGAGAGGAAATCAGAGACGGAACATGGCGTTGACAGGCGAATGTGTATATCGAGAATCGGGCCCCATGTGTTTCAGGGAAGCTGATCACTAATTTTTAAAAATATAGTTTTTGAGGTAAACGGAAGTTTTTGCGAAACAGTAATACCATGGTTGCCAAATGTCAAAAAGAGGCGAAGCACGTTACCTTTTAAAGTGATTGACTAAATTCTAATAGATAACTTTTTAACTATTACCGATAGGTCCCTGATGGCAACTGGAGATTTTTAGCCGGCAGTTAGCAATAGCCATGCCAGTTTTTAGAATATCGAAAACGCGATTGCCCTCGCCGCTATAGCCCAAGTAATTTTGGCTACATCGTGCCAAAATACATGCGCTTTCGAAAGCATGCAGGCAACGCAACCCCTCCAGTGCACATAACTAGTCGAAACCACCAAGTTTTGTCGGGCAACAGCGAAGAAGATAATCGCATTTTTGAAATCCTAAAAACTGATATGATTAACAGCCTGCTAAAAATCTCTCATTGAAGACAGGTGCCTATCGGTAATACCTTGTATAAGGGCAAGGGCTAGTTGGTAATCCATGATTAAAAATACATAGAGCTCAACTTAAGAGAAAAACACAAAGACGAGAGCAGACACACGAGCACTCGTGTGTCTGCTCTCGTCTTTGTGTTTGTCTCTTTTAAGTTGCGCTCTATATATTTTTTTAAATCATGGTAACACCTAGAAAGGTGACTATTAAAATTTAATCTCTTTTAATAAAGAGAACATGAATTTTCTGCTTTTTGACGTATGCCAACACTGGTATTACTATGCAGCAAACAGCTTCTCTGCACATCAGAAACGAAATTTTTAAAAATTCCCTGTACTTTTTTTGATGCACCTGGTATATATACCTAGGCTTTGGAGGATACAGGTGGGTGCTGCTCTGACGCCTGCGGTCAGGGCCTCTTGGGCATCACAGACACCTTTTCCGACCTGCGTCTTCTGCTCTGCTCCGACCACAGAGGTGGCGGTAGACGACTTCTTGCTAACTTGTCCCGTACTTGGGGCGGCACGCAAGCTTCACCTTGGCAGCAAGGATTGTCACCCTAGCCGGCCACCAGACACAAGAATCTGCACACATGGGCCACAACACCGGAACTTGTTTACATGTATAGCCGACACAGCTCTGCACATGTTTGTAAACTGCCTTATGCCACAGGGCACATTTGCGGAATTAGAAAAAAAGAAAAGCCGCCTTGCCCCGGGTGAGGATCGAACCCACGACCTTCAGATTATGAGACTGACGCGCTGCCTACTGCGCTACCGAGGCGGATAGAGTACACCCGCAAATGGTCCAAGCCTAGGATGGAAAAATTGTGAGGAACGCCCAATACACGTCCTGCTTTTCAGCATTATCAACCATGGATGAGGTGCAGGAGCAAAGAAAAATTAAAAATTAGCTGCGGTTTAAATACTGCTGAACCACGTTAGAGAACGAAAGCTGTGGTCTATCGGGCAAGTAGGCGCAGCTTGGCGTCTGTAACGTTGAGTGCGTTCCGCACAACGGATAGGCAGCGCGCCCACCCTGCCGCTCTGGCAGGTGGCAGTTAAACTTATGGTTCATCGCGAGAGATTGGTCACGCAATGAACGCTGCGGCCTATTTTACTGCCCTCTGCCGACTAATCATTATGTCAAAGGTCAAGTGGTGCGACAACATGGTGGAGCACATGCGGTAAGGCCTATAGCCACACTTGACCTCTGGCTCATTTGATAGTCAACTGGTAACGCACGGAGAAATCGGCTGTACCCAGCGTAGTGAAGCTTTCGCTTCAAAATTGGTGAGGGCGCAACAGAGTTAAACTGAGTAGGCGTGCTGAAGCAGGTGTTCGTTCTTCATTTGGAAGGAGAATTTCCGCTCCACCTTAAGGGTATGGCGTGATATATTTAGTCCGTCAATACCCATATATGCAGAATTCATCATTTTCTATGTATTCATAGGTGGCTGCAAGTCCTCACACCACTACCAGTGCGCGCAGTGGCGCAGCGGTTCAGAAATGTGCCACTGCACTTCCAGGCGGCTGTTTTTATCACAGCCACAGCTAGGGGTTGCGCGACCCATTTTTCTCTACCCGAGCAACCTATCGCGCAGCTGGAGTGATGCTACTCCGAGCTTACCCGAGTGACTGCCCGAATTTGCCCAAGTAAGTCGGGTAAGCTGGGGTAGTAATTCGGGTTTGGTTTCTAAGCAGCGGCACAAGATCGTATGCACATACGGTGACAAGATTCTTGGTCGGCGTTGTTGAGTGAGCGTATGAGTGCTTTCGCACTAATACTTGGGCAGATTGTCCGCAACACGGTGGGCACGTGGGCAACCTGCCGCAAAGCAGGCTTCTAACAAACAAACAAACAGACAGACTATAGCGTGAGGTCCCGCTCCACTGATGCACCGCGGGTGAAAGGAGGAAAATGAGTGGGGATTGGGAGAAGAGAGATATATACAAGAGTGGATAGAGTAAAATAAGTGTATCTACCACCAGCGACCACAGACGAGGGAACGTGCCAGCCATCACGGGCCTTTATTTACTTTTTTTCCTTGGCTGTCCTTGAATTTCTCCTCTTCTGAGCTGTCTTGTTGCCTTTTCCTTGTCTTCGAACTTGTTTTCTACAGTTCAAAGTTCAAGATCCTGCTAGAAAATATGAACAAAATTTCAGTAAACAACTTAATATGAACACTGTGAAGTACTCGTGTGACTACAGTTCTTGAGATATTGTCAGTCATGTGATTAATGTTTGTGTGTGTTGGTCTTGACCCCCTAGAAGTGTGCGCCTAGAGCCTACCGGCTGTATAGTTTCCTTCGGAGGTCCAGTCCATGTTAATCATGTGAGTTTTCATTAATTTCTTTTGTCGAGAACAGTGTTCGCGCCACCCGTTTGGTGCTACTGCTACAGCGGGAACACTTCACGGCGGTGCACGGGGGACAGCTTTGTACTCGGCCAGTGTGAGGGGCAGGCTATGAGTATTTTTCCTACGCAGGCACCATGTTGACAGCCCTCTCCACTGCATGCCCTTGAGAGGGGAAGATGTCCAATATTGGCAGTCCAGACAGGCACCTTCCCTTCGGCTAAAAACTGACATGCCCGTCACCCCACCGACACGCTTTCAACACGGACAGGTCATGCACACCACCACATGGTCTGAGCATGTGCCAGCACCCGCCAACCGCCCATTCGGCACTCGTCAAGGGCTTCGTGGGACCACTTGTTGTGCCTCCCATTAAGTGGAAAAGTCTATTCTCTATATTCTTTGTCTTCGCTCCACAGTATTCACCACAGTCGCTCACTTCTGCTTCAATACGCTTCGTCTCGACTGCGGAACAGAAAGTATAGCAGAACGTTGCATCCGCAACCTGTATTCCGGGCCATACTCTGTTTTAGGTACTAGGGTACGCAACGAAATCGTTCGTCCTCCGTCTCTGAGCGCACTTTGAAGGCCGCAGCACAGAATCGAGAGAAATAAGAAAGACATTTCGAGAGTGCCTATTGCGGTATGAAGGTTCACGACTTGAAACGTGCAGGCATGCCATCGAATGTTTTGTTTTATTTTCTAGCAGTTTTTTAGCCGTTACCAAACATAGCCTGCGATTAAATTTAAGAAAATGCAAAAGCCTCATGGTAAGCATGTAAATAGCCAACTATTCTTGCTTACCTTGATGAGCAGCAGATCCAGAGGCCTCGACTTGTTTGTCAGCGCGAAAATAAGCATGCACTAACATAACCGGACGACGCGCAGAGGCAGTAAAGCTCATGATCACAGGTAATTAATTGAAGCGGATATCCCTAAATGCGGAGTATAAAAGATAAGAAAAAGATATATCTGCTGCTACAGGTCGACAGGCGTCTTTCTGCCTTGTTCTCTATTTTTTCATTACGACTCTGGCTCACCGAGTCGAAAGGCAGCTCTACCCGCCACCACACCACTCACTTGATAATTACCAACAAACCCTATGGCGCCGCCTCCAGACACGAACCCTCCCATCCCCTTATACTAGGTCCCGCTACCACCAAACGCTCACCAACCCCTCTTGCACCTTCTGCAACCACCCCACCGCCACACTCTCCCACGTTCTATTCCAATGCCCGGCGGATACTCTCCCGCGGTGTCTGGAGCACCTCACCCGCTGGAAGGACTGGGAGACTCCGCTATGCTCTAAGTACTCGGTCCGACAGAAGACCGCCACGGACCGGGCTGCCGGCCTCATGGACCGTAGGAACATGAACGTTTGCATGTAGTGGCGGCGTTTGGGGGACAAAGGGCCTGTGCGCCCCAAACACCTTTGTGGCGATAAAAGTTTTTGGCTGGGTGGCTGTTTTTACCACCACTACGAAGCCATCGCTCGAACTTCAGCTTTCCCACCCCCTTCACAGAGACGTGCCGATCGTTTCACAGAGATCCCAGACACCTGAGACAATCGCAGAGACATTCGAGGAACATTTTTATTAAAATTATTAGCACATGCGAACGACGGTGCTTAACAATGCGTAAAATGGACGTTCTTTTTCTGCTTCTTGAAATTTCTTGTCTCTTCTTCGATTGTGCTTCTTCCTCGGTCGTAGTTCTGTCTCATGCCGCATGGTTCGTTCACGTGCACACACCCTGACCGTTGGAAGCCACAGCCGTCACGGCTCCACGGGCACAGCTCTTGAGTGCCACCTCGGCTAGCTACAACAAGGCCAGGGCTGGGAATCATGGACCGGGAGGACGTCGTGTCACTCCTCACGGTCAGCGTACCGTCACTGGCTGAGCTGGCAGCGCAGCAGTGCACGTCGAGTGACAGCATGGACTCGGATGCGTCTCCCGCAACGGTAAACCCCCAGCCTCTTTCCGCTCTCGCAGGTCGTTTTCATATTGATGGTGGCCAATGCTGGCCGCCGTTTGTAGCCTTAGGACAGGACAGGAAGCGCCGCATAATCGATGAGGGAAGAGAAGGCTACGACTGGATCTTGAACCCTGATGAAGGTGGCTCGCTGTACGATGAGATCGCTTGTTAACACATAGTTTGCTGTCTGGAACCACTGCACAAAGGTTTCTCCCTCGGCGCGCACTGCCGAGCCCGTTAGTGAGTCTCCTTTCCACGTGCAAAGCAGATACAAATTCCAAAAACAGAAATAGTATCATGTTCAGCTGAACCACTCTCCTTACCAGTTCGGCTGCGTCTGAACCGATGCTTGTTCGATGGCTCAAATTGTTCGCATAGCCCGTGAAAATTTCAAGGTCGAAATAACCCCTCCCTGTGTGCTGACTACAGTGAAAAGTAAAGCGCAGAGCGTGTTTTTCTACTGCCTCGCCAACAAACGCTTCAAGTTGCTTTAGCCCCACCTCTGACTGTGTTTACGTTTTGCTGATTGTTGCTTGGTCTTTGCTCTTTTTAGCCGTGGAACCTAGCATAAACAGACTGCACACATGCGACCATGTTATATAGGTTAATAAGTTAATTGGCGGCAATTTCTACCCAGATTTCAGTCAGCTGGCTTGCTACAAAGCAATTGTGCCACTTCTGTTATGCTGAAGAGTAAACGCCGTGAGAAGAGTAGGATCGGGATGAAAACCAATAAAACGACGGGTTGTTTTTTGAGAGCAGATGTTACATAGCGCCTATGAGGAAAAAAAATATTTGGCACTCTAGGCCTGGCAGTGCCAAGCCTTCCTCGACATGAAATGCTCTGTTTCTGTTTCTGATTCTTAAGTGGTTATGTCGAAGGCTAGCGCTGCCCGTTCTTGCATAAAATAAAAAAACAACATGGTATCAGATGTCTCATTATGCTTCAACATCAAAGGTGTGCACATTTGGCCAGCAGGCTACGAAAAGGAGCCTTGGGAATGGTTTGG
Organism: Amblyomma americanum; assembly: GCF_052857255.1. Classification (NCBI taxonomy): domain Eukaryota; kingdom Metazoa; phylum Arthropoda; class Arachnida; order Ixodida; family Ixodidae; genus Amblyomma; species Amblyomma americanum. The sequence continues at coordinate 142,573,839 of NC_135503.1, forward strand.
ATACTAGAATCAGCGCAACTCGACAGATACACTGCTGGTCCCCTCGGTTCATACAAGACCTAAAGTTCTTACGAAACTTGTGACAGATCTGCTTGTGCAAATCGGCGTTCCTTGGAATTTTCTTGTTGTTTAGTGAACCGGAGCACGTTCTTTTGGTGGATACTACAGAACGTGTTTTTAAATCTGGTGCTTTTCTCCATTCCCAGCGCCGTCACGTCTCGGAGAAGCGAAGGCGACTGCGGGTGATCCGGCCTATGGGCGAGGCTACCGTCCACCGCTGCCGTGAATGTCAGCTGCAGTTCCGGGACCCCAGCCGGCTGGTAGCCCACCATGTCTACAAACATCAGTCCCCAGGCACCACCGAGCGGGGCAAGAAGATGCCGCGTCCAATCTGCAAGCAACGGTGCAAGTCACAGAGGACCATGGCCGCGCACCTCGGCACTCACCTCGGCGAGGGCCTTCTCGAAGTGCGGCGCGGAATTCGCCAGCGGCGGCGGTGCCGCATTGCACCAGCTCTTCCACCGCACCGCCGGTAATTTCATGTGCGAACAATGCGGGATGGCATTTGTGCGACGAAGTGGTCTGAACGCACATAATCGGGTGCGGCACGCACCTTAGCCAATGACGCCGCGGTGAGTGCCTGCGGTGTGGAGAATATTGACGCCGGCACCGGCTGCCAATGCCACTCCCAATTGGTAAGCGAAACACTACGCACTAACGAGCAGTTAAGCGTTTTAGAAGCCGCGAGAAGCCCTCATTTGACGGCGGTCTTCACACGCGTGTATCTTGCGAAAAGTATCAGCCGAGAAAATGCCTTTTTTGGCTGTGTTGAAAAACTAAAGAGTGAAATAAAATTGTGCTTTATTCTAGATTCGAAATGTTAGTCACGGGAATTAAGTGACAACCTCTTAGTGTAGGCATTGTACAGAACGAGGAGTGTTAGACGTCTTAATATTGTTCACCCGGCCTGTTCAAGTATTATAGCACGTCTGGAGTCTTAGGAATAGACCCAGCCTGGACTAGATGCCAGTTCGAGTTGAAGGTGTCGAGTAGAAATGCAGCTGTTCAGGTGGCTGAGGGTGGCTCCGCTGTGTCGCCTGATGTCATGTTTGACCTGTAGGTCTGAAGGGCTTTCCACGATCATAATAATAATTGCGAGCGCTAAGCGTGCAAAGAAACAGTGCACCTGACACCCGCCGTCCTTAACGGAGTGTACTTCCAGGGAAAGACGTTGAAGGAAAAAGTTCATAGCGAGTCCTTGCGAGGGTTGCACAGAAATGCAAATCATTTTCCTGGACTAGCATAGTGAACAGCACGTAAAGGATTGTTGCTATTCTGCAAAAACTAGAGCGTCACACATGCCGTGGTTAAAGGGACACTGAGGAGAAATTGAAGTTGGCTTGTATGAATAGAATACCAGCTCCTGATCCCAAAAACGCCGATCTTACTGAAAACAAAGCTTTTGCAAGGTTGAAAATAGGAAGAACCAAGATACAGGTATCGCCGCTACAGGTCAATCTCGCAAGTACAAGCGTGGTGACGCCATTGGACAAGAGACGCCACCTTGGAGGAATTTTCCGTCCAACAAGGATTTGCGAATCTCTGAGGCTGACAAAGGTAGGTTGCACGATTCAATATTGAAAGAAGTTTTGTTTTAAAACCGATAGTGCACTTTTATAACACAAGAAAGGCAGACAAAAGACAACCTGAAAGTTGGAAGCAAAGAAAACCGATGCTTGGCGGCGCCACAGGCAGCCAGGAGAGTTTCGATTTTTTATGGCGCTTCGCGTCTATGAGCTTTGCATGCCCCGTGGTTTTCATTTTGATGCGCCTCGACTTACAAGCGCCGAACAGCAGAGGAACTCCAAGTGCCGCTTCAAGTGCTAGTTAACCTTTGAAGAAGCCTGTTAAAGCTTGTCAGATGATCGCCACGGGCGATGAAAAACTATGATGGCACGATGGTCGGTGATCGTACAAGGCAGCACTTTTGTATTCGCACGCTCGTCCGGCGAAATATTCCGGTTGCGCCAGTCAACTTCAAACTACTTAACGGAAAACGTTTATTATGGACTGGAGACAAGGTACAAGAAAGTTCAGAAAAATTGCTGAGGGCCTAGCTCTGTTAGGCCAGGATATACCTAGCGAAAGCGCGGAGATTTCTGCATCAGAAGAGTGCATTCACTAGATGCGCCTTTATTGCGGTTGTAACTTGAGCCGTCGTGGCGGAGTGGTAGCGTCTCCGCCTCAAACGCCAAAGGCACTGGCTCGCCTCCGAACCTCGGCACAGGATTTTTTCTTTATTCAGTGGGCGGGGGGTTTCAGTGGCTCCCATGAATGCCGCCACCGAATACGTTGGTTAGCGGTTAAGCGCAGGCTCTGTTAAGGCGCGTTTATGCTCCGGCGTAACGCGCGCGCGCGCGCGCTGCACGGCAACGTCACATCGCTTGACCGCCGACGCGTTCGGCGGCTTCGGCGCACTCTGACCGCGCTGGCGGGGGACACTTGGAGCATGTCTCTATTTCGCGCCGAGTGCGCCAGTCGCCGCCGGCCCGGCCAGACTGATTCGGCTCCACGGCGAGGTGCGCGTTGTGACGTAATTCAATAGCTTCGGCAGTTGGGCGGAGCTGTTCTTTTCGAGCTCGACTAATTTATTCCATTCACAGTACATATCTGAAGGTACATGCAAGTGGGCGAGAGATCCCGATCCAGTGGACCCGTTGGATCTAGCGGAAGCCGTCGAAGCGTCGTGCGCGGGCTGTGGTTTCAAGCCGCCAACTTTAAACGCGACCGCCCTTGAGCACCGATCCGTTTTTTGTGGCAAAGAAATAAATAACTTGGCCCTTGCAACCGTGGGAGACCTCAACGCCGCCTGCTGCACTGTGCAACCGCAACGTTCAAGGAATCACAATCCGTTGGCCCCAAAGCCCCGCCCAGCCTCCGATAGGTGCAAGGCGCCGACCTTGTACTGGCTTCTCGCGACTCCCCGCACTGGGGTTATGATATTTAGTTTGCAACGGCTGCTCACTGAGGAAGGGGGGAAACGACCCGCCGGCGCCTAACCTAACCGTGCTCCCTCTAAAGCATCGCACGCTCTTTGGGGCTGATGTCGCAGAAATGCAGGCCGGAGTTTTTGCGAGAACTACGCCGTCGAGTTTGGGAACAGGATTCATGGTAACGCTGTCAAGACGCCGGTGCAAACGTTAACGAAGCGACGGTAGCGACCCCCGATAGATGCCTTCAACGTGCGGCGGCGGTAGCTTTCATTTCGGCAGCTGCTAGACCGCCCCGCCAGCTGTCAGAAATCACGGAGTCTCCGTTTACGTCACGTTTCACGTCACTCCGTCCTGTGACGTCATAAGAGTTCTCCGTGACGTCATAAGAGTTCTCGAGTTTGAATCGGAGCGCCGGAAAAACTTTTTCAACTTCGAATCCAAATTTCTTTGAAATAAATGCATCTTTCGCTTCCGGACAAGCGGCAACAAAGCCATGAAATGCCGAACTATCAGATTTTGCTAACAAAAAAATTTGATAGGGTTCTTCTCAGTGTCCCTTTAAAGGACAGAACCCTGCGATGAAATCTGGCTGCACATGCCAGTGGAATTGTAGTCGTTTGATGCCTCTCAAATGGCAATAAAGTTTGGCAGACGATAACGATAGTCGGTAATGCGAAGTTTGATCGCAGCTTTAAAGGAAAGGCATTTTAGTTTTGCCGCCCTTCGGGATCTACGAATGGCAGCCACTTTCCAGCTGTCGATTACTTCATTTTCGCCATGGCAGGTGACGTGTCGCTCTGCAATCTTCCACTTGTCACGTGACAGGGTGACCTATGAGCTGTCAGGCGGCGCGTTACACAGACTACGCCTACGAGTAGTGGCATCGCAAGTGGTGTGTCACGCTGTTCGCCACCTTAAGAGATCTTCCAATGGCGCCAACCTTCCAAGTGGCTTTTCACTCTGCTGCTTGGACAACCGTACGCCAACAACGCCAACGACTACAACGCAGAATCCAGGAACGGGCGCCTAAGAGCTGCGCAACCCACAATGGAAGCTTTGTAGGTAGCCAGAACTTACCGCACTATGTTGATAACAGAGAACAGTTTCCTTTTGTGTATTCAGAGTGTTTCAAGGCAGCCAACAGCGTGACACTGGGAATTGGATTAGCTTTACATAGTGACACTCGCAGGGATAATGAAGAGATAATGTTCACATATTGTGTGTAACCTTAGATGAGCGATCGAAGCAACGCAAACACTGCCCTGAATCTCTTGTGCACTGCCCACTGCATCCCGCCCTCGCTTCGCAAGATCCGGCCCTATGGAGCTCTGCACACTCTATTTCAATGCCGTAAACACCCCTCCCGTGACCAAACGTTATGCATTTGCAGCACTGCAGAGTTTTCAGAATGCGCGAATGGCAGGAGGCGCTTTCCCCAGACCCCCCATCAATACAGCTTCACCCATGCTCATATTCTCCCCAAGCTTTTTACCGACACCCCTTTCTCTCCAGCTCACCTGTACCTCTTTCGCATGCGGTCTGACCCCAAATGCCCCTCACGCTATGGCGACTTGGAGCACTAACTCCTCGAGGCCACAGTGTACCACCAAAGTCTCTTCTTTGCTCCCCCTCGTGTTGTACCTGGCGGACCAAGTAGACGACCAGTGCGCTGTTGGGACTCAGGTAGCGTGGTCGGGCTGGAGAAGGGCGAGGAAGATCGGAGACGTGATTACGAGGAAGACACTGTAAACTTTACACACCTATTTACATTATGTACACGTAAGGAGCAACTGAGAGTGTCCCTACGTTAAAGGGAACTGCTTAGGTGCCTTAGAAAGAGGGAGCATCTCGACCGCACTCGCTGCCGAGTTTGATCATGTTTTCCTTCCCTACATTTCCTGCTTCCGAGGCCTGAATTGGGAACAGTTGGGCATAAGAGTTAATGGAGAATACATAAATAATCTGCGATTCACTGATAATATTGCCTTGCCGAGTCACTCAGGAGATGGACTGCAAATCATGATAAAAAGTTAGACAGGCAGAGCAGAGAATGGGTCAGAAATTAACTTGCAGAAAACCAAAGTAATGTTCAACAGTCTAGCAAGGAGCCAGCAGTTCACAATTGGCAGCAAGGGCCTAGAAGTGGTAAAGATGTCTACTTAGGGCAAGTAGCGACAGCTGATCCGGATCATGATAGGGAAATAACTAGAAGGAAAAGAATAGGATAGAGCGCATATGGCAGGTTCTCTCAGATTATGAATGACAGTTTACCAATATCCCTCAAGAAAAAATTTGCGTACAGCAGCTGTATCTTACTGGTATTCGCCTACGGGGCAGAAACGCGGAAGCCAACGAAAAGGGTTCAGCTTAAGTTGCTATCACCTGCCTGCTCCAGCACTGTTAAACAAGCTAGTCAGCAAAAATGCCGTAAAACTTTTTCACTTGAACTGCCGTTCAATAAACAACAAAGTTGATGAAATAGAAGCCCTTTTTTCCGTTTTCAAACTTTCTTTTGATTTAATTATGTTTACGGAGACCTGGTATCAAGATGACGGAAACTATTTAGTTCTAAGTAGCTATACTTATTTTGTTCTCAATAGACCTGGGTGCCGAGGTGGCGGAGTGTCGTTACAGATATTGAACACACTAGCTGGAGTAGACAACAAACTATTCACAGTTTCTTCCCCAGATATTGAAATACTTTCAGCAGGAGGTGGAAATAACCTTTTCATCGTTCTATACCTTTCTCCTGATGGAAATTTGAGAGGCTGTCTAGACGTTCTCGAAAGCCTGTTTGAATATGTAACAGCGAACCAGTTAGTATTATATTTATCGGGTGATTTGAATATTGATACGCGATGTGATTCAGCACTACAACGAGAATTCATAAGCTTACAAGATGCCTATGGATTACTCAATCTTATCGAAGTACCTACACACATCACGTGCTCCACATCTTCCTCCATTGATATTGTAATCACGAACGAAGAAAAAAACGCTAAGGCGCCCGTGTGCTGTGCGATGTCAGTGCACGTTAAAGATCCCCAGGTGCTCGAAATTATTCCGGAGCCCTCCACTACGGCACCTCTTCTTCCTTTCTTCTTTCACTCCCTCCTTTATTCCTTCCCTTACGGCGCGGTTCAGGTGTCCAACGATATATGAGACAGATACTGCGCCCTTTCCTTTCCCCCAAAAACCAATTATTATTATTATTATTATTAACGAAGAAAAATGTGAAAAAAAGCTCGCACTGTATTGTCCGACTTAAGTGACCATCTCCCTGTTTTTACCTTCGTCCCAGCTGAACGCCCTCATCGTGTTCCCGCAGCACCCTCTCCATATTTTCAACGCATTGATATCGCCACACTAGACCGTTTTCTATAGATACCATATGAAACAAATTGGGACGACGTGATATCTTTAAAAGAAGTTAATGAGGAGTACATTGCATTTTTGTTTTAAAAAATGGCAGTGGCTTCCCTCGGCTATGCCAGGATATATGTAGCGAAATCAAATGTGAAACTGCCCTGTTGGGCTTGTTCACATATTCCACAACGTATGAAGCACAGGCATAAACGTCCAGCATGACCTGTAGGTCCATGTTTGATTTCACCACCGAGGCTATCCAAGGATTGAAGGGGTCGCGTCGCTCTCACGCCTATTCTCTAGGCTAACGGCGTGTTGTTCTTCGGTTTCTTGAGTCTGCCGCTGAAGTCTCTTGGTCGCATTCCATCGTTCATTACGGGTCGTCTTCAGTGAAGCAGGACTCAGGTCTCTCCTCCGGCTTCTGTCGCTGCTCCTAGCGGTCGAGGCACCGGATGTTAAACGTGCCTGTGTCGCAGCGGCATATTCACGGCGGCGTTTAGCCAGTCGTTCGGCGCGCTGTTCGTCTGTTTCCTGGGCGATTCGTTTCCTCCTCATCTCCTTCCGCTGTCGATTCCAGGCCTCCACCAGCTTATCATAACTGTCGCCGTCCATACTGTCGCCTCAAGTGTGGTTGCGGCGCACGCCAGCTCTCCTTTTCAATCCTGTGACCTCTTATCACGCATGCGACGCAGCTGTCGAAGCGAGCGGAGGTGAGCGCAATCGCGAGGAACGCGGTGTCACGTCCTACCAAACGGCGGCGAGCGGCGCGGTATGACGTCATGCCAGATGGCGCGGCGAGCGCGCGAAGCATAGGGTGCCTCGATGCCAGCACCGGGTGGAGACAACTTAAGCGACGCCGCCATATTGAATCACAACTGGTCTCTCCCATGTACCGCGAAATGTTCGACTGGTAGCCCAGTGTAGCTCTCGATGAGGCCGTTCAAGTTAAAGCAGTTTGAAACGCGCCGAGAGCATGAACGGCGCCGTTACAAACTCTAGCGCCGCTGATCCCGTGTGGTTCAATATGGCGGCGCCGCTGAAGTTGTCTCCACCCCGGCGGCGCTGGCATCGAGGCACCCTAGCGAAGCACAAGGTCTCTTCGATTTGGCTGCACTAGCTGCACGAGTTCAGAGAGTGCAGCACTGTCGTACACGTTTTGCCAGTGCAGCGCGCGCCCTCTGCACTTTCCTCTTCTTTTTGTACAAGTGCAGGTCTAGTTCTCAACGAGTTCACGACTGCGCTGCACTCACTTCGGAGCAAGTGCCAGCCAGTTCACGATGGCGGGTGTTTTTCGAAGTTCGCTGCAGACGACGGTCGAAATAGCTGTCGGCGACATTACGAAGACGGTGACGGCTGTCCGTAGCAGCGACGGCTCCTGCATTCCTGATGGGAATGGATACCTGTACGAGGGGGCAGGTGAGTGTTGTTCAATGGCTTACTGAAAAAACGTGGTAAGCACGTTTCACGTGGTGCGCGGTTTTGTTTGTCTGCTATGGCTTCAAGCAGTGAACAGCAAAATTTAAATTCTGGATTCTCTTTTACGTGTGCACGAATTGCGCGTACCTGCGCTCGTACTGACCGTCTGAGGAAGCATTTTGGTACTCGCAAGCAAAGTCGCACCACGCTAACGCCACAGACTGGTGCTGCCGAGGGAAATGCACCCTGTGCGATTTCTCGGTCACTTCGCTAAGTTTGCGCGTCTACAGCTCGTTCTCATTATCTTTTTTTTTTCTTTTCCAGACGGCGAACGCTACGTGCTTGTTTTCGAAGATGAGCACACACCTGCCAGCCAGCCACGTGCTTCCGACGAAAGCGGTATAGGTGCCTCTGCCTCAGCAGAAGCAGTTGCACCTATACCTGCTTCTGCGGAAGCAGATTTAGAGCTTTGGAGCGGCGCAAAAACGCGGTTTTTAATCGACAAATATGTTCAATTTAAGGACCTGGTTGGCCAGAAAGGGGGATTCAGGTATGTGTCCATCCCCGATTCTACGCAGCATGCTTGCAAACGCAAAAAAAAATGACAAAAATGCGAGAATTTGTACCGAGCGGTTGTTGTATTTGAATGTATTGGCAATCATTGTAATACAAACCAAAGTGCATTTCATATTTCATCCCAGCATGCTTTTGGAAATGCGACCCCTGTTTTTGCCGTTGAGTTTGATAGTTGCTGCAGTACGTGTTTCAGTTCTGGCTTGATTTCTTTAGGACAAAAAAAATGTTCTGGACAAGGTTGACGAACCTCCTCAACCATGAGTTTGGAGGCACTCTTTCGGCTGTCCAAGTGGAAAACAAGTGGAAGTCGTTGGAGCGCAGCTACAAGCGAGCAAGAACAAAAAATAACACATCGGGGCACCACCGTGTGCCATGCGAGTACGAGGAGTGAGTACCCAGTCCATTAAATGTCTAGCTGACTTGCTGAATAGTTCTAATAGACCTTGCGCCATGTAGGGAGCTGTCCAAGGTGCTGGAAAAAGAGCACCATATACAGCCACCAGCACTCCTCGAGACTGGAGCCTCTGCAGGAAACTCAGAGTAAGTATACTAATTACATTATATGCATGTCTTTTTAGGTAGGCTTACAACTGGAATGGCAGATTAAATCTGGTACATGAGAAGGAACACACATGACAAGACTAAGCACTGACTGCAAGCTGAAATAACATTTACATTGTAAGCAATGCTTATTATTTTCCTAAGCAAAAGAAGCATGTCATATGTGTCCATTCTTGTGCAGCTGGTTTCCTAGTGATGTACTTGGTGCAAACCACAGAAAGTGATGTAATGTTTGTATTCTTGTGTGCAAAGTGTGGCTGCAGAGGACATGAACTCCTCCAGAGACATGGAGGAGGTGCCGGCCAGCATGCCCCGCAGGAAGAGGCAGAGGACATCTTCAAACAGTGTCCTTGCCGAAACGCTGCTGAAGTTGGATGCAGCGAGAGCGAAGCGCCACGAAGAGCGCATGGCCAAGTTTGATATGCTGATTGAGGTCATGCGAACTAATAAGCAATAAACACTTGCACTTTGGTGTTTCGTGACCTGTGTGTGCTACGTATCCTAAATGAAAAGGAAACGTTCAAAATATGTTTCCACATTTATTCACTTTAACTTGAACAGCACTAGAATTCATGCAAGCACTACACAGACAGCATGGCAGTAGCATGACACAATCTTCATGAAAACAAGGCTGCCTTAGCATTGCTGCTTTGCAATGTATTCCCTCAGAGCCTCACTGTAGCCTAACAAATTAGGGTCAATATGTCCTGTTGGCTCTCGGTTTCCTGCATCGTCGTAAGGTGGCAAAGTCTCCAACTCTTCCAAAAAATCCCTTTCTTCGTTACAAAAATTGTGTAAAACGCAGGCAGCCATTACAAGGAAGCAGCACTGTACTACAGTTTTGGCGTCAACGAAGTACAACCTTCGAAAGCGCTGCTTCAACAGCCCAAAAGTGTTTTCAATGGTCACCCTTTGTTGGCTATGCCTTCCATTGAAGTTTCTTTTCCACGAAGGAAAACTGTTCTGGTTGTCTCTGAAGGGGGTCATGAGCCACGGCATTAGCGGGTAAGCGCAGTCCCCAAGAAGATACCCACCGTCGCACATTGCGGATGCGTTCTGAAAGAAAGAGCTTTCTCTCAGCACACGCGCATCGTGTGTTGATCCCGGAAAACCGACGAACACGTGCGTGAATCTGTTTTTATCGTCGCAGATCCCCTGCAGTATGATGGACGGAAACTTCTTCCGGTTGTAGTAAGAATGTGCAGATTGATCCGGCCTGAGGATCTCCACATGACATCCATCGATGCACCCTATAGTGTTCCGGGGCCCCCTGCCACCACTCTTCGCGAGGAATCCAGCTTTCACGCGGACAGTCTCCGCGCTGCCAGGCCAGCAGATTACTTCGTCCCTGATGGCGTGTAAAAACTTGACGACTCGGTTGACACAGACGTGCACCGACGACTCCGTCACGTCAAATTTATCGGCAATAGAGTACATTGAGCACTGGGAGCCTATGTAGACTAAAGCTATCAGGCATGTTTTTTCAGCCGAAATCTGCCGCCTTCCTTGTACAGCATCGGGGAAGAAGGCGGATGCCATGAAGCGAGCGCTCAGCTCATCGAAAGTCCTTCTAGACAGCCGGAAGAGTCTCTTGAACTCCACTTCGAAGTACGTGCCCACTACAGTTTCACAGTAGCCAGGGATACGATGGCGATCGTTTCTGACGACACCACATGCAACTAAAATGCACATCTCGTCGAATTCTTCGTCGCTGTCGGACTCTAACAGCTCCATAGCCGCTTGCAAGCAGGCAGCCATCTCGATCACGTTTATAGACACACGCACGAAAAGTCCGATGCACCACACAAGAAAAAGAAAAAAATCAGCACGAATCAATGGAGCACCTGGCACAAAGAATCCGCCTAGGGAGCCGGCGAAGCGACGCTGGCGACGCGCTGCAGACGACAAGGCCTGTGAACTTGCCTATTCGTTTTGACAGCGACACTGCGGCGCTAGTGTTGTGAACTGCTGGAACCGGTCTTGCGCGCTCGTTGCGCGGTGGCGGAACTACTGCGGAACTAGTGCAGCCAGTGCAGCCAAATCGAAGAGACCAACAGTAAACTTCCGCGGCGAGGCGCGCGTTGTGACGTCACGTGCCTCGATAGAGTGCCGCCACGACGAAATATTGAGTTTGCGGCCAATAAAGCTTTCGCTTTAAAATAAAAACTGTCTATGATAAATGTTTTCCGCAAGTCCGTCCGCCCAAACGCAATCCTAAGAAGCCGTGGGTTACACAAGAACTGCTGCGCAAAATAAAGACCAAAGAGAAAATGTTTGCGCAGTTCATGAAATCACGACAGCCTTCCAAGCTTGAGAAATATAACAAATACCGAAAACAGCTAAATCGAGAACTAAGAACTGCCAGGCTAAGGTATTTTAGTAATGCATTTTCCGAGGGATACAAAAGAAATGTTCAAGAACAGTGGGACCAATTGAACAAATTACTAAGCGGCACCTCAAAAACAACTATTACGACAAAAATGAAAGATGTTATACCAATAAGTGAGGAGCAACTGTGTAATGAATTTAATAATTTCTTTGTGGACGAAACCAAAACATTAGGCATATTTAGCGTTTGCGTTTTTTTGCATACGCAACCCGTAAGACGATTGCACACGCTAAATCCAAAGCGCTAACGAAACCTTTAGGTTAGCGTTTGCGGACCGTTCCGCAACAGGCACTCAATGGACAAACAACACCCAGGTGCAGCCACGTTTGGGTAAATACCTAGCGCCACTACACGTCAGAAAAAATCTCTGGGGCCAATTTGATCCAAACCAAGCCACGGCAAAGCGCGCGCTTTTTGCCGTCCGCTATTTTTTTGGCGGATGGTTCCTCCAGCTTACACGCCATGCCCTCAAGCATCCTGTGTGATCATCGTCTCCTCTCTGTGCTCGCATGGCTGGAGATCGACGACCTCATGTTGTCGCGTGCGGAGCGATGGCTCCCGAAGGGAGACATTTCATTAGACTACTTAGAGTATGAAATGCGGCGCCAACGGGAGTCGGAGCTGCTACGATACCGTTGCTGCCACGGACTGCTGGGCATAAATAACCTTGAGAACTCCTTATTCAAGCAGCAGTTTCGATTTGAAAAAGGCGACATCACCGAACTGCTATGTGCTCTGATGGTGCCGAACGCTGTTCCTAGTGCCCAAAACGTCAAGGTGCCCGGCCGCGAAGCACTCTGCCTCGCCCTTCGTCGGCTGGCGTACCCCAATGGGTGGTGCTACTTGGAGCTCATCTTCGCGAGGCACACTTCGGTTATGTCGAGCATAACATCGAAAATGCTCAACCACATCACGGACAACTTCGGGTACCTTTTGAAAGACATAAACAACCATGAATGGCTTTCCCCTCCCCCTCTCAGGGAATTCGCTAATGTAAGTCAGTTTTATCCTTTCAAAAATTATAAATATTGCAAAAGTGTCAATAGTCCCACATCGCAACACTCCATGAATGTGAGGTCCTACAGTTAGCACATCACATCATGAAATAGAAACCTTACACCATAGCAGTGCGAGGTCACTATGGTGCAGGGGTTGTGCATCAGTGCACTGGGGTGTTCTGTCTTTTTAATGAAGCATAAGATCAGTCAGTATGGATCGGCGCATGCAATCTACCTAAGCCCAGGAAATAATTTAAAATGCAATTTGATTTCATCATGTAGGTTTCGATACCATGGTGTCCTGTGCTAAAATTGCAAAAGCTCACATTTATGGTTTCTTACGGTCTGAAGCATTATGTATGCATACAGTTATTGTTTAACCCTTTTTGTTGCTACAGGCTGTCAAAAACAAAGGCGCACCACTGTCAAACTGCATCGCATTCATTGATGGCACTGCCCGTGCCATATGCCGTCCCAAAAGGAACCAGCAGGATTACTTTTCCGGGCATAAAAGAATGCACTGCGTAAAATACCAATCTTTGGTTTGGCTTTATTTATGGGGGTTTAACGTCCCAAAGCGACTCAGGCTATGAGAGACGCCGTAGTGAAGGGCTCCGGAAATTTCGGCCACCTGGGGTTCTTTAACGTGCACTGACATCGCACAGTACACGGGCCTCTAGAATTTCGCCTCCATCGAAATTCGACCACCGCGGCCAGGATCGAATCCGCAACCACTCTGCCACCGCGGCGGCTAAGTGAAATACCAATCTTTGATTTGCCCAAATGGTATCGTGTGCCAACTAGATGGGTCTTATCCAGGAAGACGGCATGATGCAGGTAAGGCACTGGGCTAGATTACGCAATTTTGGGTGTGTAATCTAGCTGCTGCAACGAGTGTCGCAGCCTTGAAACACATTACCTTGAGGACAAAAACATAGAAACTATCATCCTTCAAGTTGCACTTAGCGACAGAGGTGAACCATGTTCCAAAGCCGGACTATGAATTCAGGAAGACTAAAATCATCTTTCTACGACTGGTATGGCTGACGGAACTTGAATCATTGAATAAAGCCATGACTCGGTGAAAAAATGTCATTTCATGCTTTGCAGAAGCAGCTGAAAAGTGTTAGCTTCATTTGTAATACTGCTAAATTTCAATAATTAAACATCACTTATACCCACAACTGAATGTGCCAACTTTCTACTCTTCATAAGTATGCTTTTTATGTTTTGCTTTCTGAACACAGGAGACACTAGCAGGTTGTGAACTTTATCATTTAGCTGATTTTGTGCACCAGTTAGGCCCAGGTTCAATATTTATTTATTTATTTATTATTTCTCAAATGTCCCTAGGTAGGGGTTTTATATCTCAGGCACAGAGTGACAAAGTAAAGGTATGAAAGGTGGAACTCTCACCATGCATCATAGAGGCATGCGTTTCATTGCGATTGTCGATGTTATGTTTTCGTAGCATGCTCGCATGGCTTTGTCAGTGCTTCATCTTTTTAAAATTCGGATGCCTGTACCTACCCATCCCAGCATATACACACACGTGTGTGTGTGTTTGGAGGGGGAGGTATAGGCATCCGGATTAAAAAAAATGCAACGTGTACACACACATACATGCACGCACGCACACACACTATACATATTGTTACAGGTTTATTTACAGGGGTCAGTCGACCTGAGCTTGGCGCGTTAGCGCAAAATGGCGAGCTTCTTCCACCGCGTCTCTTCACCTCTTTATTTATTTACAATACCCTAAATCGCCGAAGCATTGCAGAGGGGAGTGGGGTGAACATTTGCAGCGAACATTTGTGACGAATCTTGGTTGAAGAGGAGCAAGTTGTGTATAGCATGTTTTAGGAGAAAACAGTATTAGTAACCAAACTGCAAAAACATTAGAGTAAACAGTAACGAACCATGAAAAGCCCGACATAATATTAGCAACCAACAACTAAAGATGAAAAAAATGTAGATAACAAAACATACAGCTCAAATTGGTTCTTTCTTTCATGAGTACGAAGGCATAAGGGAAGTCAGCCATGGAAAAAGAGGAAAAATTCAAAGCCGACTACATAAGCATATAATTTTTATGATGTTACAGGATTTTTGTGATGTTTATGATGTTTTGTCGTCTCTTCAGAGTCATGTGACAATATTCCGCCAAAGCTAGAGGGATATTGGGGGAGCAGCTTTTATTTGTATTCTTAGTTATTCTGGCCTCGCATGCCTAGTCTAGTGTTGAGAGCTAAGGTATTGCAAGTGTGTTATGCGCTTTGACTACGCGAATGTCTCCAGTTTTCAGTTTCTGTGCACGTGCCTTTATGTGCGTCTTTGTGTTGCAGGAATACTGGAGGCAAGTGGTGCCAGCTGCAAAATTTAAAAGCTTGCAAGCAAGGAGAACTTTGTGATCTATGAGACCCGGCGTATCCGCTGAAACCACTGTTGCTAAAGCAATACGGGGGGGGGGGGGGGATGCTTCCTGACACCCCCTCAGCAGACCTTCAACCATAAAATGAGCCAAGTTCGGCTAGCTGTTGAATGGAGATTTCGGAAGGTTGCCGCAGAATTCGCGTTCTTAGATTTCAAAAAAAAAGAACAAAAGCTTCTGAGGCAACAGGTGGCACAGATGTATAAAGCTGGGACTATTCGCACCAACTGCCACACCTGCCTGCATGGCAGTCAGGTGTCTTCATACTTTGGCCTGTGCCCTCCATCGCTTAAGACTTACTTGACACCATCTGCTACATAAAATGCCGTTTTAACCCCTTCAAGCACCAATCAAACCTGCTGAGAGAACATACAGTCGTGCCTCGTTAACACGTCCCCCGTTAATGTGGACGGCAATGATTAAGGACCATTTTTCTGGGGACCAAATTTTTTTAATGTGTTTATCCCTCATTAATATGGAAACTCGCTGTGTGGTAAATGAACGGGGGAAAATGCACAGAGCCCATCGGGGTCCACGCATTCATGTCATGTTAATATGCACGGCAATTGGTACAGAATATCCAGTAACCAACCAAACGTTTCATTTTTGGCGTTCTGAGCACAGCACATCACAAGAACATAAAGAAAAACTGGAAATGGCTGTCTGATGGCCTTTTTCTTTTCTGATTTCATATGTTTTAAGGTGAAAGGTTGCCAAGTCGGCGCCCCCTTACAATTTCCCTTATTGCATACACGGCTCTCATGAAAACTCTTTCTGCACCTTGTGCTACGTAAATATTTTAATTCAGCAGCTCTCACCCGACAAGAGTCGTGGGGCCCTGGGATGTGAACCGCTGTAGTAGGAGTCGGGTCATCTGGCCACGAGATGCCATTAAGAGCATACACAGATCCCTAGGCGCGTCAAGTGGCCCATTATTTCGAGTATAATGGCAGCCAGGATTATACGCTTGGAAATCCCAAAACTCTCTATTTTCAGCTTCAATGACCACCATTATGCACAGAAGCATACTTTGACCTTAGCATGTTTTTTTTTAATTTGCGATTCGTTACTACATCAAGGACCTGTTTTGCTCGGGAACCGAAGTGTCCATATTAAAGAGGAACGACTGTAATGAGGTTTACCTTGCATCCGCATAAC
Organism: Amblyomma americanum; assembly: GCF_052857255.1. Lineage (NCBI taxonomy): Eukaryota > Metazoa > Arthropoda > Arachnida > Ixodida > Ixodidae > Amblyomma > Amblyomma americanum. The sequence continues at coordinate 142,589,730 of NC_135503.1, forward strand.
CTGGACACAGTGCTTGAAGGGGCCAATGAATGTGTCTTTTCCTCATCCGCAGCCATACAAATATAGGTATTGAAAGTACACATCTTGCCTGTGAAATGAGAAGTACATCTTCCATGATCGTCTTTGTGAATTTTATTTTTTTAAGGAGGCCTACCAGGATAATACAGCAGAGCCTGTTTATGGAGGACATGCGCTTTCACACGGTTGTCGTTGTCTACTATAGTTTGTCTATTTTTTTTAGCAGGTGGGCCACAATGTTTAACACTACCTGATGTTGGGCTGCAAATCGACGCAAGCTGCTGTAGCACCTCCTGTTGCACCCTCAAAGTTGCTGCAGTGAGGGTGCGCTCTCTTTCCTATGCCAGCCGGCTCTCCTCAAAAGCCAAACGTCGCGCTTCTTTCACTCCCTCCTTTATCCCTTCCCTTACGGCGCGGTTCAGGTGTCCAACGATATGAGACAGATACTGCGCCATTTCCTTCCCCCCCAAAACCTATTATTATTATTATTATTATTATTATTATTATTATTATTATTCGATCATATGATTTTTTTCTTTCACCAGCATATCATGCCTCATCCTCTTTTCAAGAAACTCGTAATCTGTATTGTTATTGTCTTGCTTCCTTTTCCTCGCAGAGGACAATTCACAACACCAGTTAAGCATGCAAATTGTATCACAGGAATCTCATGCACATGACCTAACATTTACAAAGGCAGGTGAAACCACTGGGATTATGCAGCCAGTACACGAGTAACCCCTCGCATGTGAGGCTGATGTGAAACGGAAGGCCTCACGAGTCAGCACCACTCTCGCGGAAAGGTCTGAAGAATGTGAACCAAATGCAGCAAAGAGTACAGCTCATTTGCTGATATCACTGTTACTTTAAAACGATCCAAAGGCTATTCAGGTCATAGTGGTCATGCCTGCTTTCCCCAGTGCCCTTCACCTTCACGTCCCAAGTGTACTGGTGTTATCGCTTCTGAACAAAGAAGCATTCATGTTGTTACCCTTCAATGTAATGTATGTGATTAAACAAACTGCGCTTTCTCTTACCCTTGATTTGTGTTCAAGTTTTGCTTCCAGGGCTTTTAGAAAGGTGAACTGAGCGAAACTGATCCAAAATACTTACAAATTTCAGTGTTTCTTTTCGACAATCATGAACGTTCTGCAGAAGCAGAGGCTATATACTGTACTGTCCGAGTAATGCAGTTCGTGTCTCGAAAAGCCAAACAACGTTCTTGTTGTTAAGGGCCCAAGTATACATGTATTGACCAGAATAATGATATTGATATTGCGGATGATAAAATAAAGCTCTCGAGTGGCACACCTTTGTTATGTACCATATAACCTTCGCATTGATTACAGTCAACGGTGTATTACTATACACTTGAGGAGCATGTACAGGTCTCATTCTCACTTGGCATCATGCCTTGGTATAATCTCCAGCTACATGACTTCCTGCTCAAGTTGATTGTGTTTTGCACAATTATTCCAGAGTGCTTGTTTCAATCAGTATCAAGGGCTGCGAATTTTGCCTCAGTCATATTGACAGCAGTCCATCCGTATTCAGCTATTGATGACTTGATTCTGGCAGATCACGAGATGCTACATTCTTAGTGGCAGTTTCACTTTGCAAAATAGAGAAATGCAGGCAGTGAAAGATAACTGTCACTCATAAAGCTACGCCTCACAGCCTACTGCACAGAAATTCAAGCTTCTCTATAGTTCACTGCAGTTATGTCAACACGTATCCACAATCCACCCTCTCATCTAATAGATATAATTAACATTTATTCTTAGTTTAATTCCGGTATAGCAATTGCAAGTGCTGCAAACCGCTTCAAGTAATGAATGACAGCCAAGACCTTGGTGATTTAAAAATGCATTCTTGTTTTTGAATATTATTGTGAGGTGGTTATTTAGCTGTAACACCTAGTGTAGTTGTAATGTAACCCTTTGGAGTTTTGGTTTCTGAAAATGTTTATGGTGGCAACCAGCTTGTACCAATCAATTTTGTGCTACTGTTGCACCAAAAATGTCTCGCGTTGTTCATTTCTGTCAGTCCACGTCTTACAAAAGTATCAAATGTGTAGACCTCGCTTACCTCGCTGCAGCTCACTTCGTGCAGCTGGCCGTGAGGAAGTACTGGCTTCGCAAGAAGGCTGGATTTTGTAAGATGCAGCCGCAGGCTGTCGATCACTGCTCCCGTCAGCGTCCGTTAGGCTGGCGCATGAGGCAAACTGCTCCAAGAACCCCTCCTGCTACAGATTCATGTTGCCATTTTCGTCGATTACAAGCAGCTGAACCTGTGGCGGTGAGTCGTCTAGGCTGCCTGAAGCGGTGTACAAACATCCAAACACATTAATAACCGCCATCATGTAAATTTAAAGACTCGGCGGGTGGCCGCATACTTACATGGTTGCAATACGCTGTCATCAGTGACGTCCAATACGAAACAATCCGCGGCAGAATCCCCAGCCCGTGCACCCGAGATGCGCTTTGTTGACGATGAGGGTTCAGAACTTGCTGTCGAGCAGAAGCTTGCACGCCGAGGCGCTCTAATTTTATGCCCGCCCTTCCTTGCTATGTCTATTATCTCTTGTAACAACTGTTCCCTTTCGCTGTACTGCTCTTCAGTTCCAGACCTGCGTGTCAACCAAGAGAACGCTTTGGAACTTTGGCACTACACTTTTCGACTACCTTTTCATGCAATCGAAATAACTTACTTGCGCACGTTCACACGATCGTTGGCCGCGTACTGGCTCAGCAGCAGCTCGGCTTGTTCGCGCACGGCGCGAACTGTGAACGCCTTAGCCGAATACTCGCTAGGCGTTCTTGCGATTTCGGCCCACTTGAGTGGGTTTGCGAATGGGTTGTATTCGCGAACCTTGCGCAGGAGCAAGATGCCATCCGCTACCGAAAAACGAGCACGGCTGGCGGCCATGGTCCTCACACGTGTGCGAAACCGAAACTTCTGAGAAAATAGCCGTACAAAAATGACACAAACGGCCGTTGCCAAGACGACAGTGTAAGCAGTCTGTTGTTAGGCTTACAGGCTTAAAAATAGACTGCTATCTCAAAATTACCGACAACTTATCACATATAACATAGTGTACGAGTGAGATAACAAGAAGCGGAAGCGAAGGAAACCATTTACAGCCAGCTGAGCGCCGGATAACGCTATGACGAGGTATTTTAGAACCGAAGTGGGCAAGCAGGGTGCCGCATTGTTGCCTCTGTAAGCTCCGCAAAGACGATGCGCTATTTCCAGAAAATTGCGTGCGTACGCTAAACACCAAGCTTCCTTTAGAGTTCTGCGCATGCGCATTCTAAATGCGCTATTTTATTGCGTACGCATACGCTATACTAAAACTGTCTATTATGCTGTCCCTCTGACACATCTGTGGGTTACGCGTATAACACGCCATGTATTCAGGAATCCCTGTTCATGTACCCTGCACATGAGACGAAATCATGACAGTGTTTAGAAATGTAAGAAATAGCAGAGCTGGAGGTAAAGATGGCTTTTACGTCAAACCCTTCATGTTTGTAGTTGACATACTTGCCCCAATGCTAATGCATATCTATAATTTAGCTTTAGCATCTAGCGTCTTTCCAAACGAAATGCAGGTAGCAAAAGTGGTTGTCATTCACAATGGTGTTGCTACCTTGAATATGGCTAGTTACAGGCCTATTTCAATCCTTCCTATATTATTCAAAGGTCTGGAAAAGATTATTTACGTGAGAATTCATAATTTTCTACTTAAACATTCAGTCTTATCTGACAGTCAATTCGGTTTTAGAAAACAAAGGTCCAGGTAAATGGCGCTAATTCAGCAAAAAGAAATAATAATAAATGCGTTTCAGGAAAAGATCCTTGTAGTCGGAATATTTGTTGATTCTTGAAAAGCATTTTACCTGCTTAATCTTGATTTACTGGTACATAAACTCAATTACTATGGCATTAGAGGAACGAGCTTATCTTTAATTCAATCATATTTGAAATATCGTAAACAAATGGTCTCCCTTAATGACGCTATATCAAACTCACAGCCTATCCTCTCTTGCGTACCGCTAGGCAGCATTCTGAGGCCGCTATTATTTAATATCTACATTAAAGATATATTTTGTGCCCTTCTTCCTTTACACATAATAGCGTATGCCGACAACCTCACAATGCTTGCCTCGGTAATACAGAAACTGGCCTACAAGCACTCGGCAATCAGTTCTTAGAATTCCTGCGTCAATGGTCCTTTAAGAATTTCCTAAAAGTAAACATTACCAAGACGAAAGCAATATTACTCCCCGCTAAAAAAAGAATGGTGCGTGGAAATCTCGACCTTTGGTTATCAAACAAAAAAATTGAGGTCGTTCTAGCTGGGAAATGTCTTGGCGTTGTTTGACCGAGTCTCTTAATTGGGATAAACATATTGAGAATATCTGCGCCAAAATAAACAGGATTAATGGCATCCTATGTCGCCAGAGGCACACACTTCCCCCTAAAGTGAAAATAATAATTTACAATAGATTTATATTGCCACATATAACTCATTGTCTCATGGTCCGGGGGACAACAACCAAGCAATACCAAAAGAAAATTCTAGTTGCTCTAAAATGACCAATTATGTTAATAGCTCATGTACCGTGGTGTACTTACACGGGTCCCTAATTTTCAAAGTTTAATACCGTGACAATCGCAGAGTTATTCCCATTCAAGTTAATCTGGGTAAAGCTTCTTTTTGGGCTAGTTGGTGCATTTTGAACCAAGGAAAGGGAGCAGCGCAAAAGCATGCAACCGCACAAGAAGAAAGGACAACACACAAGCGCTGACTAACAACTGAATTTTATTGAACGAAGGCACGCCTTAAATAAGGCGAGCAACACAGGTGAAAAGGACGAGAGCGAACAATCGAGAAAGATAACAGCAAGTCCAAGAAAGCATCAAGACATGAAAAACTCAAACGTTGGCTGCTTCTGAAAAGTCTACCTCTGCTGCAAAAAGTGATCATGAGGCAGTGCTGATGAAAGTGTCACCATATCTCTTAATATAGTAAGCTTCCAGGCTAACACGCGCAGTCCTGTCGGCACACTTCCCTAGAATCCTAGTCTCAGCCAAACGAGCCACGCATCCTCTGCACTTACTGACGTGCGCAACCAAATGTTCGTACTTATCTTTTAACTGACTTAAATTTCAGGCATGTTCCCCCAATCGTTCGTTGATGCAGCGGCTGGTTTTGCCTACATAAACTGTTCACTCTCCTACTTCTCACCTCTTTTGATCGCCTTATTTAAGGCGTGCCTTCCTTCAATAAATTTCAGTTGTTAGTCAGCGCTTGTGTCTCGTCCTTTCTTCATGTGTGGTTGCATGCTTTTGAGCTTCTCCTTTTCCTTGGTTCAAGTTAACCTCTATGTATAAAAACGCTGTTTCCCCTAAAAATGAGTTCCTTTTATCAAGTCTCAACCTGGCTGGTTCGATTCCATCCTACAATACACGAAACAAAATGCCATGGTGTGTACCTTTCTGCCGCACCACATACGGTAAGCAGCCACAGACATATAGTTTATCACATTACCTCAGTATACTGCAAACGAACATCATACATGAAGAGACACACGGCGTAAATTAGTCACACTTATTCCCATGTTTGAATGTACGTAGTTCGTGATTACTATATATATATATATATATATATATAGCTTCGTGTACCTTAATCTTCCTTGCATTGTATCTCGGTTGATTGTAAATGAGTTTCATGTACATAGAAATGTGGAGTAGTTTTTTTCAAATAACGTCCAGTGATATTAGAGGCGTAACTTCATGCAAATGTCAGATGTAGATACTTTGTGGCTGTATTTGTTTTGTGTTTGTGAGTGCGCTCTTCCACTGCTGTTGTGATCAGCGGCTGGGCTATACACCCCGGCAGAGGGCGCAGGGTGGCTCTCAAGCAGCAACAACACAGCTTTTTGCCTTGCGTCCTCTCTCCTTTGTTGCTGATTTAACCTTGAGACAGTTAATAAAATACATCATTCAAGTTAAGGTCAACGCAGCGAGCCATGGAAAGAAAAATGATAAGTGTAACGTTAAGAGACCAGAAGCGGGCAGAGTAGGTGAGGGAAGAAACGCGGGTTAATGACATCCTAGTCGAAATCTGTCGAAGTTTTAGTCATGATTGTAACGCTCCAAAAGTGGGATGGCAATCATGTTAAAGAGGCTGGCTTACCTTGTTTCCTGCTTAGCCTAATTCAAACCTAACTGAAGAATCTAACGCAATCGAATGCAAGTAAAAGTGTTGACTGATAGATTCCACTTTAGCGGAGTGATTATTGGAACTCATAATATGTGCAGTGGTTTTCGAATCTGGCCGGATCACTTGGCGAACTGGTAGGAATATTCTCATTGGTGAAGCGGCACTTCTCGAGCTTCAAGGCGAGTCCAGAGTGCCTGATTAGTTTAAGTAACGCTTCCAGTTTTTCTAGGTGACCCGAGCTGTTTCCTTTGAAGATGACGGCTGAATCTAGAGAAAGAAGAGAAGTTTTCCACTTCAAGCCAGCTAATACAGCGTGCGACTGACTGCCACTGCAATAACAATGGTAGAGAGAGCGCAGGCAGATGGTTTCTTGGTACACACGAAGTGAACAAGGGAGGTAAAACCTCAGGATGCTTGCCGACGTTTCGACAACAGGGCTTGCCTTCGTCTGGGCAAATCGTTCGTCATTGGCGGGTTTTAAAAGGGCCGTCACTCCAAGCAGAAATACCCAGTGAGGGGAAGGAGAACGTGAAGTTGAAGGGGCGTTAAGCTGGGGAGTGTGTATCTTTTCTAGGCATGATGGCAGCTAAAGTAACCTGAGGCTTTGCCCTTCCTTGTTCACTTTGTGACTGCAGTGGCAGGCATGACTAATTGATTCAGGCCACTTGGCACTGATTGCTTGGTGATGATGACGATTTTCTTTCACTAAAAGAAGGGCAGCTTGGATATTGCGCGGATCAAGTGACGCGCTGGTCGGGATGAGTTTGAATCATATATTCATTTTTCCCAAACATTTTGCTCCGAGGACTCCAGGTACCAGGCAAGGGAAGCCTTGCACCAAGTGGAAAACCGCCGGGTACTCAGCGGTATGGGGAGAGAATTCCGTGACACCCGCATACGAGGCGGACGCTGTGACCACAAGGCTGCTACTACGACATTTTGCACTTATTATGTCTCGTGTCTGGACTGAGACACAAGATATGTCACAGGAATTTCGTTTTTTTGCTCACCTTGACATTGCAAAAAAAATGAACTTAGCAGTAAAATCCAACCTAAAGCCTAATGCAAAGCCGGGCTACTCGATAACCATTCCGTCCACGACGAAAAATCTGATCGCTTCAAGTCTGCTGCTCCTCTGTTCAGTTGTAGGGAAGCTAAAAAATATCCGTCCTAAATTTTGGAATTTCGTTTTACCAACAAACAAATCATTCCTCTCATTTGTAATGAGTGACGAAGTTGTCATTGACATTATACGTTTAATGCTCTATATAATGGCTTACTTTCATCTTCCCAATATTTGTTAATGGCCACTGGGTTACACCTCCACTGCATCTTTTTAAAACGGCTTAAAAAACTCTCAGCGTGCATTTTAAACCCCCTTTTCCGCCTGTCACACCAGGAAAATGCACCAGACGAGATGAGATTCCACATCAATTTCGTGGTCTCGTCACTTCGCAGCCCTTTTTCACTAATCACGTTTTAACGGCACCCTCCATTCTTCACGTAAATTGTCGTTCTGTCGGAAGCAAAAGTGCTGCCATGAGCTGTTTAGTGGCTCACAGCTCTTGCGATACTTTTACGTGTATTCGCCAAGAGCGCAAGGGATCGAAACCAGCGAGCCCACACTCCCCCAGAAAAAAACGGTCTCCTTGTCCCTCACTTCGTAAGCAGGAGCTGCCGGAAATTGTCGCGGCACTGAAGCCTACATGATGCTCGACTGTTTTACACCACTCCCGACTGCACTTCTTGCTTAAAACTCCGGAAATAAGCAACACCCGTCCAATTTTAGGTGCAAATATTCAAATTCATATTTATGTGAGATGAAAGAACATGTGATTCACAGAGACATTGTCAATTAGTGCTGGCGGTTCTAATCATCCCGGTCCCGGAGCTTCGGAGCCTGTCGTCCGCCGAGGACATCTGTGGAGTGCTCATGGTTCGCAGACTCTGCCCCACTCTGCCATACGCGTCCAGATCTCGCCGCACTCCTCTGCGTCGTCCCACAGCCCCGACCACAAGAGACGGTGACAGGATACCTACGACCCCAGTGATCTGAGACCACCGCAACCCGACCTGCGACCCCACTGACCACCCACACTTGAGAACACAGCGCTGTTACGTTTCGCCTAGGACGCGCGGTATAGCCGGCGCGCATGCAACGGACGCCGCGGCTTCGTTCAAAGCGGCGGTCATTTGGACCCGTTCAGTGCTGCCGTAACGCCTCCCGCTAAGCGCGTCCAGGCAGGTTTCAATGCCACGTGTCGTCGTGTGTGCGTGTGTGTGTGTGTGCATGTTGGTGCCCACGCTTGTCAAAGCGCGGCAGCCGGGGAGAGGAGCTCCCCAACTGGGAGGCGAGGAGGTCTGACCGGCGCCGGCCTGGCGGACGCGCCCGTCACGTCTGGACATGTTCAAGCGTCGCCGTATCGGACGCCTCTTCCCAAGCCGTTCCTTCTTGCCCTCGACTCCGTGGGTATAAAGCGAGCTGCCCCGGACGTCAACGAGAGACTTCGATTTCTTCCTGCGAGTAACGTGGTCGCCCTGACCGGCTGCTCTTTTGCGATGCCAGAATAAACAAGTTGTTCTGTTGCCAGTCGACTCATCCTTTGCCGGGACCTTCGGATGTTTCCAGCTTTGCCCCAGGCCGCCAGGCCAACGCTACCCTTGGGGCTTGCAACCCATTTGCAACAACTGGTTGCCAGCGGTGGGATCCCGACAACGGAGGCCAGCAGCGAAGATATGCGGTCAACTGTATGCTGAGCAGCACAACGACCATCCGGGAGCAGTGCAACGAGCCCTGTGTGATGACTGGTTGCCTGCAGCGGAACGACTGCGCTGAATTCTTGGCTGCGAGGTTTGGTGAGTGCGGGACTTTCTTCTTCTGAGTTTTGCCAGGCTTTTGTTAGTGTCAGAAACAGAGCTGGTAATTGTGTTGTCGTTGCTGCCGGGTTAGTTTGCGGCAAGACAATAGTAGGCAGTAGAGAAAGCAGCATTCGGAGCAGCCATGGATTTGAAGTCGTTGCGCAAACCGAAATTGCTGGAGCTTGCAAGAGAGTTGGGTCTTGATGTCTCAGACAAACTCAGAAAACCAGAACTGCTAAGGGCTATTCTTGAGTTGGAGGCTGAGGATGACGAGCTGTCGGAATGCCTTGAGACCATTGAGGAGAGGGAACAAAAAGAAAAAGAGAAAAACGAGCGCTAACGTAAAGAGCAAAAAGAGAAAGACGAGCGCGAACGTAAAGAACAAAAAGAGAAAGAGGAGCGCGAACGTAAAGAGCAAAAAGAGAAAGAAGAGCGCGACCGTCAACACGCTTTGGAAATGAAGCGTCTCGAGGTAGAGATGGAACGCGCTCGTAATGGAAGTCAGGCACACGGTGCAGGAGAACGGGTATCGTTCAAAATGACTGACCTGATGCGGCCGTTTAAGCTTGGAGAGGACATTGGTTTGTTCCTGGTTAACTTTGAGCGAACGTGCGAGAAGCAGGGGTTCTCTCGGGAAACGTGGCCACAGCGCTTGCTCACTTTGTTACCCGGCGAGGCGGCCGACGTAGTCGCTCGCTTGAAGAGAGAGGAGGCAGAGGATTTCGACCAAGTGAAATCGAGTCTGCTAAAAAAGTACAGGCTGTCAGCGGAGGCGTTCCGTCGGAAGTTTCGGGAAAATGAAAAAGGCAGAAATGAGTCATATACAGAGTTTGCCTACAGGCTTATGTCAAACATGCAGGAGTGGCTCAAAGAAGAGAAAGCGTTTGGTGACCACGAGAAAATTCTGCAGTGTTTCGGGCTGGAACAGTTTTATAGTCGGTTACCTGAGAACGTGCGGTACTGGGTCTTGGATAGGCCAGACTTTAGTACAGTGGCTAAAGCCGCCGAGCTAGCCGAGGAGTTTGTGACGCGTCGGGCTCGCGGAGCTAAGGACGGTCAAAAGGGTGAATTTGGCTCCAAGTCTGAGAGGCCGAAGTTCACACCCATGAGAGCAAGGGGGGACACGCGTAGTGCGGATGCGAGTGAAAGCAGTCCGACCGAACGTAAGGAGACGGCGGCAGCCGAAGCCGAACGCAGAAAGCGGTTCGAGGCGAGGCAAGCGCGCGTGTGTTATACGTGCCAGAAGCCGGGTCACTTTTCGGCGCAGTGTCCAGAAACAAAAAGAGAAGTCGTGTGTTTGTCATTATGTAGCACTGACGAGAACATGAAGCTTCTCGAGCCTTACATGCGAGTCTTCCTCGTGAACGGGAAAGAGTGCCGAGTGCTTCGTGATTCCGCAGCTACAATGGATGTAGTTCACACCTCTTACGTAGAACCCGATATGTTCACGGGCGAGTGCGCATGGATCAAGCAAGCCTTGGAAGCTCATAGCGTGTGTCTGCCCGTAGCAAAAGTGGTTATTGAAGGACCTTTCGGAGCAATTGAGACGGAGGCCGTAGTGTCATCTATGCTGCCCCCACAGTACCCGTACCTATTTTCGAACAGGTCCGATCACCTCCTGCGCGAGAAGGGGCTTTTGTTTGGTGAGGCTAGCGTTCAGGCCTTAACCAGACCGAGAGTTCGGGAGCTCGCTGCAAAGGCGGTAGTTGCGGGGCCGACGTTGTCGAACAATGAGAAAGGGTCGGAGGCGCAGCAAGCTGATATTCCGAGCACGTCAGAACTGGATAAATTTGAGCCTGTAGCGTTGAAGGCACCAGGTACTGGAGAGGAAATGCCCGACAAGGGAAAGTTAGAAGAGCTTCCGGTCGAGCTTCCGGGACTAGGCTCAGTGACGAACAGGGAAGACACTGATCAGGTCATTAGTGACTTAGTCATTAAAGCACCGCTGTCGCCTGAGCAGAAAACCGAACTACACCAACTCTTACAAGAGTTTCAAGGTCAGTTCTCTGAGAGGCCTGGTAGGACTTCTGTCCTTACTCATGATATAGAACTTACCTCCCCAGAGCCAGTACAATCCAAGGCGTACCGGGTGTCACCCCGCCAGCGCGATATTATGGAGGCTGAGGTAAAGAAAATGCTGCAGCTCGGTGTTCTTGAGGCGGGTGAGAGTGATTATACCTCCCCTTTGATTTTAGTTGAGGTACCGGGCAAGGAGCCTCGTCCTTGCGTCGACTACCGCAGGCTTAATTCCATCACTAAGGATCAAATTTATCCGATCCCTAACATCGAGGAGCGCCTTGAGAAAGTTAGTAGCGCTCAGTTTATTTCCACCCTAGATCTTGTCAGGGGTTATTGGCAGGTTCCACTTACAGAAGAGGCTAGTAGGTATGCGGCGTTCATTTCACCAATGGGAACATTCCGTCCTAAAGTTTTGAGTTTTGGTTTGAAGAACGCGCCATACTGCTTTTCAAGCCTCATGGACAAAGTGTTGCGGGGACAGGAAGAATTCGCTTTACCGTATTTAGACGACGTAGCGATATTTTCCGCATCCTGGTCTGAGCATATGGCACACTTGCGGGCAGTGCTAACCCGCCTGCGCGAAGCGGGCTTGACAGTCAAGGCTCCCAAGTGCCAATTAGCACAGGCCGAGGTTGTCTACCTCGGTCACGTGATTGGACAGGGTCGTCGCCGCCCCTCTGAAATAAAGGTGGCCGCTGTGCGAGACTTCCCGCAACCGCGCACGAAGACCGATATTCGGTCGTTCTTAGGTGTCGCCGGCTACTATCAGAGGTACATCCCCAGGTACTCCGATATCGCGGCTCCCCTGACGGATGCTCTAAGAAAAACAGAGCCCCAAACAGTCGTCTGGAGCGAGACAAAGGAAAGAGCTTTCAGCGCCCTAAAGAGCGCCCTAACAAGCCAGCCTGTGCTACGATCGCCAGACTACACAAAAGGGTTCGTTGTTCAGTGCGATGCTAGTGAGCGAGGCATGGGCGTTGTACTGTGCCAAAGGGAAAATGGAGAAGTGGAACACCCCGTCCTGTATGCTAGTCGTAAGCTGACCTGTCGTGAGCAGGCGTACAGCGCCACCGAGAAAGAGTGTGCGTGTCTCGTGTGGGCCGCTCAGAAATTGTCATGCTACCTAGCCGGCTCGAGGTTTATCATTCAGACGGATCACTGCCCTCTCCAATGGCTGCAGACCATCTCTCCCAAAAATGGCCGCCTCCTGCGCTGGAGCCTCGCTTTGCAACAATATTCCTTTGAGGTGCGTTACAAAAAGGGGAGTCTCAACGGTAACGCCGATGGCTTAAGTCGAAGCCCCTAACGTAGGAATCCGCCTCAAAGTTGTTTGTTACTGATGTTTTGTTCCTGAGGCAAGATTTTTAACATATTGCTTTTGTTTAGTGTTTCAAAGTGATTATGTGCTTTCTAGTGCAATTTTCCAATTTGTGGACGCGTTCTGAGTGCTGCTTGACTACTGTAAGGAACTAGGCAGTAGTATAAAAGGGGAAAGAGCCTGGCAGAGCTTAGTGAGGGTTGTCTCGTGCTTGCGGACTGAGCGGTTGCGTTTCGGCGTAGTTCTAACGCTTGCTGGGAACGAGCACAAAAATGGCAACTCTCCCGAAGTCACTTTGCAGTGTCCTGTGTGATCCTGAACCTGAGAACGAGGCCTTCTCTGTGCGCTGCGCTCAAGCAATGTCGAGGGACGACCGGTTTTGATTACGAGCGTCATCGAGCGACATCCCTCCGGACAGCGGATGCAGTCCCCTGACCATCGGGATCTCCTTCTCCCGGCGGGGCGGTCTGTTACGTTTCGCCTAGGACGCGCGGATAGCCGGCGCGCATGCAACGGACGCCGCGGCTTCGTTCAAAGCGGCGGTCATTTGGACCCGTTCAGTGCTGCCGTAACGCCTCCCGCTAAGCGCGTCCAGGCAGGTTTCAATGCCACGTGTCGTCGTGTGTGCGTGTGTGTGTGTGTGCATGTTGGTGCCCACGCTTGTCAAAGCGCGGCAGCCGGGGAGAGGAGCTCCCCAACTGGGAGGCGAGGAGGTCTGACCGGCGCCGGCCTGGCGGACGCGCCCGTCACGTCTGGACATGTTCAAGCGTCGCCGTATCGGACGCCTCTTCCCAAGCCGTTCCTTCTTGCCCTCGACTCCGTGGGTATAAAGCGAGCTGCCCCGGACGTCAACGAGAGACTTCGATTTCTTCCTGCGAGTAACGTGGTCGCCCTGACCGGCTGCTCTTTTGCGATGCCAGAATAAACAAGTTGTTCTGTTGCCAGTCGACTCATCCTTTGCCGGGACCTTCGGATGTTTCCAGCTTTGCCCCAGGCCGCCAGGCCAACGCTACCCTTGGGGCTTGCAACCCATTTGCAACAGCGCCCACTCCTCTGCCGAGGGATGCGTCCATAGGCCTCGGCCGTTGGCTTTTGGCGACCGGTGGCTCTGCAGTCATCTTGGGCCAGGCTTCAACCGCTCATCTATTTCATCGTGGCGGCAAGTCGCTTACGTTCTTCTCTTCGCTGTTAGCAATCCTGTCATACCCATCGATATGTCCTGCGTTTCATCGTCAGTTCATTATCGTGACATCGCTCGGTAGCTCCTGGTCGGGTGACGGACTAGAAGATGACGAAGATGGCAGTGTCGCGGGACGGAGCGTTCGCGGTAGTATGAGGATAAAAACAACAGCAACAACGCTATATCAGCAGGCATTCACTGCTTTTTCATTTCCGTTTTTTTCTCCATTTTTATCCCATTCGGGTATAGGACACAATGTTATCCAATTGGTCCTCTCCTTGCCCATGAGTGCGTTGCTATCAGCAACGCACCCTGGCCAAACCTCCACCGTGGGTATGTGCCATTAAGGCTGAGGTCATCATCATCATTAAATCTCATCGCCATCCATCAACCCCCCCCCCCCCCCTTTGTGCTCATCCGTTTGCTATTATGTAACATTATGGACTTGTTTTCGTCCTCTTCTCCGCACGCAACGCACAACGTGTCTATATCGTGGTACCTGACTCTAAATGTCTTAGTCCGCAAAACTCCCGTCCTGGCCTCAAACAACAGTTTCCCCTACAATTTCACCGATATTTCCTGAACACCAACAACTAGCGCCATCTACTGGCCGCCAGTAGCGAGCACGACGTAATTCGATAAAGATAAATTTATCTTGTAATTTTGTGAAAAATAGAGAGCTCGGCGAGATTCTGAGCGAACATGATTAATCTCATGGCCGACTCTTTCTCACTGCATCGAAATGCTGCCAATAAATTGGCTCCTGCGCTCAGATCGAGTAGTCCTGACGACAGTAGCAAATCAGAGATGCACCGAAAATTCGAAATTCCCCCTTTGAGTGTTCAGCGTCAGGCGGCGCGTTGTGGTAATCATGCAAACTTTAAGCGTTCGTGCAGTTTTATACCGATAGACAACAAAGCGAGCTGATTACTCGTTTTTTGAATAGTGCGCCGTAGCACCGCCATACCGTAAACACGATTGCTAGGCAAGCACAGCAACGGCAGCAACGGCAACGTGTTACCGTATTAGCGGTGCGGCTGTCCGGCTGTGCTAGAACTTTCCAACAACAGTGCGAAGGACAATATACATTGAGGAGGAGTAAACGACAAGACAGCACCGGTCTGGGCCCGGCTTCCTCCTTCTGTGATATTTCGCGCTATTTTACCGCTCGCAAGGCTTCAACGATAAGTAAGCGGTTTCCCACACCGAGCAATTTGCTTGACAGGATCCCATGGCTGCCACCTCAGCACCGCTATAGCAACGCCCGCTTTCCGGTGCGCTGCCGTGAGCTCCATGCTGGCTCCATGCACTAAATGGAAACAGACCTCAGCGCAGAAGAAGCTCGTCGTTCGAACAACAAGTTTCTCGCTACTGCGCAAGCAGAAATGAGTTTTATACAAACACGAAATTTCTGTAAAACTGAGAAAAGCAAAACAATTTCTTTTCCTTTCATACCTCTCAAACAGACAAAGAGGCACATTCGCCCGGTGACAGAGGGCTAAAGTGCCTCGGTAGTATACGGCGAGGTGGAAGCCGAGATTTTGCGACCTACGTCAAATGGTCTTCGCACACGACGATGCCAGCGCGGACCTCCGGCTCCGAGCTGCGAGTTCACCGATGACTGGACCCGTTTCCAAGCCAGTGCTCTCGGGGCTGAGCCCACTGACCACTTCAGGAGGCTTCGAAGGCTAGACTCTTTGCGCATGCTGCGTCCGACTGTGCGCGGTCAGACTGCTTTGCCGCGCGAATGCCATCCCGCAGAGCCCGCACGAGAAGTCCCCGCCGGTGCGATGGAAGAGCTTGTGCGCAGACACAGCGCAGGCGCTGGCGAACTCGGCTCCGCACTTTCTGCATGCGCGCTCGCCCAGGTGTGTCCCCAGGTGAGCGGCCATGGTATTTCGAGAGCGGCAGCTCTGCTGGCAGATGGGGCATGGCAGCTTCCGTCCACGCTCGGTGCTTTCGAACTGGTGCTTGTACACGTGGTGGGCGACGAGCTTGCTGGGATCCCGGAAGAGGAGCTGACATTCGCGGCAGTAATGCACTGTATCAGCGCCCGCTGGCCGGATCGCACGCAGACGCCTTCGCTGCTCCGTGATTTCGGGACACTGCACCGAGACGGAAAAAGGTTGGTCGCCCCTTGCGCTTAGATGTCACGTCATGTAGGTCCCACGCACCAGATTGTACAATTACTGCAGCCAGAGAGGCCACATAGCGACATCGATTTGACAAACGGAGAAGCATTACCTGTTACATGGAAACGCACGCCAGTGCAACACAACGATAAGCTGTTTTCAGAAGAAAGGACTGCTTGGAAAGAACTGCAACATGAGCTCAACAAGGTGAGCGCAAGTGTCCGGGGAAATTTGTGTTCTTACAGACTTTAAACCCATGCGAACATTTAGCTGCGCTGATTTCTCCCTGGTCTGCCGTGTATCGCAAATATCTGAGAACGTAGATGGGTGCACGTCAACTTTGTCTTTTTTTATCCCGGACAAGTAGCAGTGACATACATAGTTGAGGACACCTCGCGTACATACCTCGGCGCGGCAGGTCTCCTCCGCAGGAATTATCGACCAATGTATATGGCTTCATGCAGAGATTAATAGCATGGCTATCACTTCTAGAAAACCGTTGAAGTTTCCTGTGCATTGTCATTAAATAAACTGCCACATTGACCTTAATCTGCTCTTCCGGCTTATAAGCGCGGCTAATGTTCTGCCGGAGGCTGAGTTCGCAGATAACGTATACAGACGCTGCTTTTTAGCCTAACCAGAAAGTGGAAAAACCTAGACGAAGGTTAGTGAAAAAGAAAATCAACAAAGACATTACCAGAAAACCATACTTGTACACAATACATGGAAACAGTTAAAATAAGCCTAAATGCTCGGGGTAGGTTTCCAAAAAAAAGGGAAGAAAATGAGCAAATAAAATAAGGTACTGTGAGCTTTGCACCTTAATATCTATCTTGGCACTAGATTACATTCATCTCGATCTGGCTAATTTCATAAGCGTTTCTCAGGTCCAAAGCTGGTTTGGTTACTATACAGATGGGCATTGGCGTAAATTATGTGGACAGAGAGGAGACGGGGGCGGTGAATTCCTCTTTTGTGCTATAACAAGAAAACGGACATCAGGTACACAACGCGCTGAGCTTCGTGTTGAGAAACGCCTTCTTGGTCGAAAAAGTTGCGGTCCTTGGTATTCATGCAGCTGGAGTCAAATATTTAAACAGTTCTATTTTAAATTCGTTCCACCACCCTTTTACCACCGCCAGGTGCTCCCTGTCATAGCAGGAGTAACAGCCAGCAGCAAGAACGTTCATTGGCCAGCTGTGGTATTAAAAGCGGGGCTTGCCAATGACGCTTTGGCAAAAACACGAACCGAGTAAAGAATGGGTACAAGGAACGGGCATCCGAGTCGGCCATTTTACTGCGAACGCTGTAGTAGTGTTACAATGCGAAAATGCCGGCGTCTGCTTATACTTTTGGAGAGTGAAGCCCCGCCCCCCCCCCCCCCCCTGCCCCCTTTAACGTTGGGGACTTGCCGCTTCCGAAGACGTGTCGGAGTCGGCGCTCTCCGTCGATGACCACCGCCGTTCTTCCAGATCAGCCAGGCCGACCGTGAGCAGCGACACGACGGTGTTTCGGTCCATGGTTCCCGACCCTCGCCTCGTTGTGGCCCCTGCAGAGGCAGCCTAAAGGAGCGCTGGCGATGGAGGCGCAGCGGCTGTGGCCTCCGGTGGTCAGACGGTGCGCGTGAGCCCACAGGCGTGAGGCGGGTGCTTGGTGAAGAAAGAAGATGGCAGGGGAAGCGAAGAAAATGCGAGAAGAAAATTTAATAAAGGAGAAAAATTGTCATACTGAGTACTAAGCATGAAAGTGAGTCAGAATTGACGCGGCTAAGTACCAGACGGTGTTGCGGTAGCTCCTGAATTTATTCGTTTCCTGCGTTCTCTTCCTCTTTTCCAGGGTGGCTGAACGCGGTAACGTGGGCAGGTGTGCACAAGTTCTCCTGGCAATGGGAGCTCCCCCTGGCCGGCCCGTTTCTCCTCTGATGAACTGCCGCTTGACTGCTTCTTCCGTGGCAGAGTAAGCAGCATCCCGATTGCTTCCATCCCCGCGAATGAGGGCTCCATCAGACTGAATAACCCTGATGCTGTACAGGCAGCTCTGAAATTCACCACCCTTTACTACACGAGGATCAGTGATGTCCGGCAATTCGGCCGCGGCGGAATCATTTGCAAATCGCCAGACCAGGCATGTGTGGCAGACATAGTCACGTCATGTACTCACGGGAGTGCACGGGAGAATACGTGCTTACTCACGTGCACTTCCTTCGCCAGTGACCCGGTGGGCGCGTTCATACTTACTCATCTGGCCTGTCATAAAGGGTTGTTCTGCGGTGTAGACCCACGACTGAGTGCGTCTGAGACGCTAGAGAATCCAACTTTGGTTTCATCGCCATTCCCCGGTGCAAACAGTGGACGGGACGCAGATACCCATCGAGTCAGTTAAAACTATGCTTGTGGGGCTGACTTCCCATCTGAAGTCAAGCTGTGGCCATTGATTTTTCGCTTTGATCAGTTCACATCTCGTCTGCTACAGTGCCGCAGTTGCTGGAGGTTTGGCCCTAGTGCCAATGCCTGTAAATCGCGTCCTCATTTCTGTGCGTGCGGAGGCAGGATTCTGCTGGGTGTTCTTCAGAACCCGAGAAGTGCTGTACGTTTGTGTGGCGGTGGCCACTCAGCAAGACATTCTGACTGTGCAGCGCTGGCCGAAGAAGTTCAAGTGCTGGAGTTAACTAACGAGCGCCGATGCACAAGACGAGAGGCATTTGCAGCTACAGAGGACAGGGCATCTGTCTATTCCAGTGTGGCAGGGCGGCATGCAACTGTTGTGGATTCCACCTTATCGCAAGCGAAAGCTGCGGTGGTGACGAGTGCCGTGGATCGCATAGTAGAGAATCTATCTGCGTGCATTTCGCAGGTCATGGCATCTCATATGTCCAATTTGTTTCAAGCCTCCACTTCTCTTTGTGGTACAATCACTTCAACTTTGGTTGCTCGTCCCCGATCCTCTCTGCCCGTGGCTACCAATGAACTATGTCAAACGCAATCAGAACATCTCTCTATTCGTCCAACCGGATGTACAAATCGCAGTGGGGCAGGAGTATCATCAGTAGCGGGCGTTGATATGGAGCCTGAGATGTGAGCTCAGAAGCGCAGCAGGTCTCCATTAGGTGTTGCTGGTCCGACTTGCCCTCCGACGAAGACAAAAAAGAATCGCCCTAATTACGCATCCGAAGCCAGTATTTTAGAACAGGCGGCCGCCACTGCAGCACTTTGAGCAAAATAGGGTATTTGAAAGTGTTGCAACGGAACTGCCGGTCAGTTCTTTCCGCTTCAACAGATTTACTTTGTTTAACCAATACATAACACCGCACATGATCTCTCTTCGGGAAACGTGACTCACTAAAGATTCCGGGTACAAACTTAAAAATTATTGCTCTTTCAGGCTTGACCGTCCGTCAAGAGGTGGTGGCCTGCTTTTCTTCGTGTGCTCAAAATTTTACCACAGGCCAAATATATCACTTCAGTATATGTACAGTCAGTCCGAAATTCATGCTGTGGATACCCCCCCCCCTCTCTCTCTCTCTCTGGATCCCAACCTCTCACTCCAGCTCATGTACATTTTCTCGCAGGTGTGCATGACATTCAGCCTCTAGACTCGTTTTCGTCGAGTTGTAGGGCACAAGTTTTAATGGTTGGGAACTTCAACTCGCATCAAGTTTCGTGGGCGCTTAAAACATGTAGACCGCTGCATTACACGCTTGTGGGACTGGTCTTGTGAAAATGATCTCTTCTGACTAAATTCAGGTCGCCCAGATTCATCTGAAGGGCACAGCATTAGATCGAACATTTTCATCCCCTGGGATAACGGTTTCTTTTTGGGGCCAGTTGACTGTGCTCGCAATAGTGATAACCTTGCGCTAAGTTTCTAGGCTGCGTGGCAGTGGATCACATCTAAGTTCTAAAAGCCACAGGCACACCTTCATAAATTACAAAAACATTAAAAACATCCTCAAATAGGATCTTGAAGTGTTGCAGTATTCAGACAGTGGTGTCAACACCATCCGCATTTGTTCAATTTTGGATGGAGCTCGAAAAGAATTTGTTTGTTTTTATCCAGGCAAATTAGGGCACATCGTCGTGTCTTTGGTGGAATGCGGAGTGCACTCGGGATAATAGGCGCCAGACGGTTCTATGGTAGAACCTTGTACACAATCAGCACCCAAAAAATTGGATCGAAATTAACTTCAGTGAGGTTATATTTAAGCGCACCGTATCTCGTTCAAGAGTTGCACGATACTACACATTACGAATTTCTTTCCAAATCTGGTGCTTAGAGAGAGTTATTGAATTCATACCCATCATCATTATCATCATCATCAGCCTAGCTACTCCTACTGCAAGGCAAATACCTCTCCCATGCTCCTCCATTTAACCCTGTCCTTTGCCAGCTCCACCCAACGCATGTCTGCAAACTTAATCTCATCCGCCCGCCTAACATTATGCACTTCGCTGGAAAGGCATCCACTCCGTTACCGTTAAGGGCCACCGGTTACCTTGCCTTCGCATTACACGCTCTGCCCAAGCCCATTTCTTCATCTTGATTTCGACTAGGATGTCGTTAACACGCGTTTGTTCCCTCAAGCACTTATCAGCGGGAAACCGCTTATGAATGCAATTTTGTAGCGAGCGCTACACTGCGCCAGCTCTTCAAGCCTTCAGAGTGGAACCCCTTGAGCTCCATGGCGGCGTCGTGGTCACGTGGTTGGTCACGTGGTGCGCAGCAATATCCGCGGCCTCCAAAAGATTGAAAGGTGCAAAAATGCAGGTTGCCGGAGATATTTCGTCTCCACCCAGCTCTGGAAGAACAAACAACCTCGGAGTCTCAAACCTCATCAGCGGCTGCGTTTCAAACAGCCACCTACCAACGCAGTGGCGTGTGGTTAAACCAAAGCACCACTACGCCGGTAGATTAATAAAGCACGCTGTGCAATTATCTTTGTGACATGTTTCGTGAAACGGAGCGGCGAAAGACTGACTTTGCAATTCGACTCAGCGAGTTCCATTCGGCTAGATGTAGCTCTCGCGTCATTACAGGTTTAACTAGAGTTAAACCACAGCCACTTTTTTTCATATAATGTAAGATTTCATTATAACAATCAATATATCTGCAGATCGACTGACAGCAGTCTTGCATTTTTTCTATAGCGTTTTTGCTATCATCAGATGCGTTCCCCATGGGTTTTCTATGACAGCAGTAAATTCAAGATGGTTCATTGTCTTCTTCGGAAGGGCTCAGACCCTCCAAACGTTCGTTATTCGGTGGTGCTGAGGGAAGAGACGTTCAGCGATAGAGATGATGTAACGAGGAAATATATTTACATGAATATACGAGGGCAAATTAAGTTACAGAAGCAGTCACAGTGACAGTGGAAGTAACTGTAACTTAGTGGGAAATTCTCGCACAGAGAAAACACTCTATATGACCGTACTTATCGACCAAAGGTTTAGGCGTAGATATTTGCAGAAATACGTGCCAAGCACGGCGCCTCTAGCTAGACTAGACAAGACTGGTGTCTAATGCTTCTGCTTTTATTTTTGTAGGTTTCGAAAACAAAGAAGTTAGAGTAGTCATGCTTCGAGGATCGCCCTAAACTTAACTTCGATGACAAATGAAGGTAGCCCAGGGCATGGCTAAAAAATACATATCGAGAATATTCCGAACACCCTCTCCCAGCGGGTGTTCTTGCCCTTAACGCGTGATGCTCTTTTCCTGTCCCCTTTTGCCGCCGCACCTGCGTGTCGCTTCTCGAAGCATGAGGAGTTTTAGCTAATTGGCAGTACCACTTATTTGCTGGCTCGACCTGGCAGCGTCAGATGGCGGAGGCATTGGAAACGAGCCCCGCCGCAACGCCTAGGTGCTGTCCAGAATGTCAGCAAACGAAAACGCCCTTCGCGAAACTCGAGGCAGGTTCGCATATTTCCACGGAAGCGGCATGGGGAGGGGGGCACTGGATTGGGGACGCAAGGCCGGGTCCAGCAGCGCCGCATGCCTACTCGTCTGCAAGAACTGCACTACAGTCGACAGCATTATTAAGGAATGTCGCCGCTTCAAGGAAGCTAAAAACAGACGTATTAGTCAGCCGTACACACGCCTCCCCAACACGGCTGCGACTTCCTCATGTGAAGACCTGCTGCACCGGCAAACTCCTGCGCCTCCAGAAAATGTGACCCGCATCATTCAACGCGAACTCGAAGCTGTCCCCTGCCTCCCTGCCTCTACGTGATGGCGACAACCACTTGCCCACCATCTCGATGGTACAAGCCGTCGTCCGTCAAGAGCTTGCAAACCTTGGTCTCCAGCCCGTCAGTGCTGTGCGTCCTTCATCACCACACGACATCACTGCGATTGCTCCTGAACGACCTTCCTACTTCGCTCCACGTCGCCGTAACCCTAACGACTGGCGGACACCCGACGACAGACCCATTTGTTTCCTCTGCCACCGCATTGGCCACATCTCCCGTCACTGTCGCAATTATTGGTCTCGTCGTAGCACATACAGTCATCTAAGCTCTCACCGCAACGATGACCAGCCCCGCCACTTCACGCCCCCTCCAGCCCAGCAGAGTGCTACCGTTGACGGCCAGATTTCCCGCTCCAGCCGCTCCCCGTCCCCCCTGCGTCGGCAGTCTCGTTCGCCCCTACGCCGTCGCTCCTCTCCTGGCCCCTACGGACGCTCGCAAGCGGAAAACTAGACGCTGCAGTGTCTGGAGGTGATGCTGCAGTACAGTCCCAGTCCCAAAATCCTCGCTTAGCCCTTCGCGCACACCAAAATTTGCTCGCTATTCATGTCGATGGAGTCCCTGTGAGAGCCCTAATCGACACGGGCGCGCACGTGTCCGTCATGAGTTCCACCCTACGACGCCGACTCAGAAAGGTACTGACCCCTGCACCCACAGCCGTTCTCCGCGTTGCCGACGGCGGAATGCCTCCTGTGGTTGGACTATGCACAGCCCGTGTGACCATATCCGGCCACCATACATCCGTTCTATTCTCTGTTCTGGACCAGTGCCCTCATGACGTCATTCTTGGCCTCGACTTCCTGTCTGAGCATTCAGCCCTCATCAACTGCGCCACCAGTGTTGTCCAGCTTGACCTTCCTCTTTCTGCTGAGTCGCCGTCCCCAGTTGTACCTCGTCTTTGTGCTGTCAACTTTGTCCGTCTACCGCCTCAAGCCGCAACTTACATTTCTTTCTCATCTGTTCCCCCTGTCCCTGATGGCCCCTACGTAGTCACTCCGGACCTTGACGTTGCCCTCACGCGAAGTATTGTGCTTGCGCACACTATCTTTACAATGTCGGCAAACCGTGCGTACCTTCCGGTTCTGAACTTTGGCTCGTCTATCCAACCGCTTCCGCAAGGCATCTCACTCGCCACGCTGTGCCCTGCTGTCGAATGTGTCATATCAGTGGTAAACAGCTGCTTACCTTCCACTCAACAATGCCTGTTGCCTGCGGCAACATCACCAGAGAAGCCAACGAATGACTACGCCGACATGATCTGTTCTGACCTACCAGCGATGCAAGCTCACGATCTTAGGTGCCTCTTATCATCTTTTCGCGACATCTTCGACTTTGATGCCCGTGTTTTGACTCGTACCTCTGTGGTGACGCATCGGATAAACACCGGTGATGCCGCTCCTCTCCACAGACGTCCGTACCGCGTGTACAGCGCTGAACGCACCGTCATCAATCAAGAGGTCGATAAGATGCTCGCAAAAGACATCATCGAGCCCTCGTCAAGCCCTTGGGCTTCTCCAGTTGTCCTGGTAAAAAAGAAGGACGGCTGCTGGCGCTTCTGCGTTGATTACCGGCACCTAAACCGCATCACAAAAAAAGACGTATATCCTCTCCCGAGGATCGATGATGCATTAGATTGCCTCCACGGCGCCAAATATTTCTCTTCAATTGATCCTCGATCGGGGTACTGGCAAATTGCCGTAGATGAAAAGGACCGTGAAAAGACCGTCTTCGTGACGCCTGATGGCTTATACCAATTTAAAGTCATGCCATTCGGACTCTGTAACGCGCCGGCTACCTTTGAACGAATGATGGACTCCCTACTTCGCGGCTTTAAGTGGTCTACCTGCCTCTGCTACCTAGACGATGTTGTGGTTTTCTCGCCTACTTTTGCCACGCACCTCGAACGCCTCTCCAGTATTTTGACAGTGTTTCGTAACGCCGGACTTCAGCTGAACTCATCGAAATGCAAATTCAGTCGCCGCCAACTCACTATTCTCGGACAACTGGTTGATGCTTCTGGTGTACGCCCAGATCCAGTCAAAATTCAAGCCGTTAAGGAGTTTCCTCTTCCTAGGTCGTCGAAAAATGTGCGCAGTTTTGTCGGCTTGTGCTCATATTTTCGACGTTTTATCAAAGATTTCGCCGGCATACCTCGCCCCCTCACCAACCTTCTTAAGAACGACACCCCCTTAATCTGGGGCCCTGCTCAAGAAAACTCATTTTCCTCCCTCGTTCATTTGCTAACCTCTCCGCCCATCTTAGCCCATTTTGACCTGTCGTCTCCCACAGAGATTCGCACCGACGCCTCCGGATATGGGATCGGTGCCGTGCTAGCCCAACGTCAACAGGGCCAAGATCGCGTCATCGCTTATGCCAGCCGCCTACTTTCCGCCGCAGAACAAAATTACTCCATTACTGAGCGCGAGTGTCTCGCCCTTGTCTGGGCTGTCGCTAAATTCCGCCCGTACCTGTTCGGCCGCTCATTCACTGTCGTCACTGATCACCACGCTCTCTGTTGGCTGTCTTCACTAAAAGATCCCACCGGTCGCCTTGGTCGCTGGGCTTTGCGCCTTCAAGAGTATTAATACTCTGTCGTGTACAAGTCCGGTCGTCACCACCAGGATGCTGACTGTTTATCCCGATACCCTGTGGAGCCACCTGACCTCGAAGACGCTGAGACCCTACCCTGCCTCTTAGCTATCACTGCTCTCACCGATATCGCCAACGAACAGCGCAACGACTCATCTTTACAACCTATCTTTGATGGCCTCCGCTCTGCAAACCGATCTCCGTCTCTGCAACTTTATGTGCTCCAGAATGGCATTTTGTATCGCCGCAACCTACGCTCCGACGGTCCTCCGCTGCTCCTCGTCATTTCCCAACATCTACGTTCTTCTGTCCTTGAGGAATTGCACGATCTGCCGACAGCCGGCCACCTTGGCGTGTCCCGCACGTACGCTCGAGTGCGGCACCGCTTCTTTTGGCCTGGTCTGTATCGTTCCGTCAAGCGTTACGTTGCCGCTTGCGACCTGTGTCAACGCCGGAAAAGGCCCTCCACTTTGCCTGCCGGTCTTCTACAACCCATCGACGTACCTCCGGAACCTTTTCACCGTGTTGGCCTCGACCTTCTTGGCCCTTTTCCCACGTCCCTCTCCGGTAACAAGTGGATCGCTGTCGCAACTGATTATACGACTCGGTACGCCATCACGCGTGCTTTGCCCACCACCTGCGCTACCGATGTCGCCGATTTTCTTCTCAAAGACGTAATTCTTCACCATGGCGCCCCTCGTGAACTTCTCACCGCCCGCGGTCGTTATTTTCTGTCCAGAGTGATTGATGACATTCTTCGTTCGTGTGCCACGCAGCACCAGCTCGCGACAGCTTACCATCCACAAACCAACGGGCTTACGCAACGGTTCAACCGCACGCTCACCGATATGTTAGCAATGTACGTCTCACCGGACCACCGCGATTGGGACGCAGCCTTGCCTTATGTGACATTTGCATATAACTCTTCACGGCATGACACAACAGGCTATTCCCCTTTCTACCTTTTGTTTGGTAGGCACCCCCTATTGCCTTTGGACACACTCATGCCGCCTTCTTCAGTCCCCACCACTTCTTACGCTCAGGACGCCATCGCCCAGGCCACGCTGGCTCGCCAAATAGCCCGTAGTCGGCTCCGTGCCTCTCAAGCTTCCCAGAAGTCCGCCTACGACCGCCGGCACCGGGCCGTCGAATATCACCCCGGATCACTCGTCCTTCTCTGGACGCCGTCGCGCAGCGTCGGTCTCTCGGAGAAGCTCCTTTCTCACTATTGTGGCCCTTACCGTGTGGTGCGCCGAGTCACCGACGTGAACTATGAAATTGCTCCCCTTGCGTCCTCGCCATCGTCCTCTGGCCCCTCTACCGACGTCGTCCATGTATGCCACCTCAAACCTTATCACGACGCTCCTACGCCACCACTCTAACGCCGAGACGGCGTTTCATCAGCCGGGGGTCCTGCAGCGGGTAGACGACGACGACGACATTGAGCGAGTGAACGAGTGGACGAGGAAGAAGACGAGAACTCATCTCTGGCTGTGTTCTTAGTGCCGCCCGTAGCTGTTCATTCGTTTTTGTAAATGACTGTAAACATATTCTTTCCCGCAACAATATCTTACAATTTTTCAATTTTCAAAATTTTTGTCGAGAATATTGGACGCAAGCAAAGGACAAGGAAATTGATCCCGACCGCCATGAACGCAGTCTCAGGATTTCAAACACTCGCTGAACTTGCTAAGTATTTGGAAAAAATAGGCAGGGGCCATGAACGTCACCTTACGGCTCTTCTTCTTTCTCCTCGGAGATTTGTCAGCACATAGGACGCTTTCAGAGAGGTCCCCCTCCCCGAGCTTTCGCAAACTGTGTCCCTTTGGTGTCACTTCCCCTGGTGTTACACCCCTGGCCCTGATGTTTTCCCTTCCGTGATTAAACTTTTGTTACACGAATCTCCCTACGACTTACTGGCTCTTATTAGTTACTCTCTTAAAGGGTCATAAATTCCAAATGAGTGGCCTCCAGTGAAGATTATCCCTTTGCTTGAAAAGCATGAAAACGGTTAAGTGTTAGATAATATAAGGCCAATTTCTTTAACTTCGAACCTCGTAGAATTAATTGATAGGGTGTTGCATAACCGACTAAACTTAATCATTTTAGAGAATGGGTTGTTGAGCCCCCTTACAGAATAGGTTTCAGCTCAGGATGCTATATGGTGCGTTCGTAGCCACCTTAAGAGCCGCGTATACAATTAGCTCGTCGCCGAAAGGAATACGCCGCGCTTGTTACTCTAGATGTGTTTAATACCCCTGTCACACGGGCACTTTCGATCGTCACTGAGTCAATGCTCATCGAACTCAATGCAGATCGACGGTTGTCACACGGCCACTTTCAAGCGCAATCGAGCTCGATCCTGCTTGACTCGATGCCGATTCCTCAAGAGTGCTTGAGGTTCCAAGCACAATCGAAAACACTCTCGCTCTCATGAAGCTATAAAAATGAACACAAGTTAACAAAATAAAACCACAATTGTTGTTGTTGTAATCGATTAAAATGTAATACAGAACATTTTTCAGGTGCTATGCCTGCTTGTATGCAAACATTTGAAAATAATCTCTACACCACGCTCGAAGCTTCGCCGTCAGTGTCAACAAAGATGGCGTCCCCCTGCTCGTCGGCGCGGAAACTGTGGAGCGAGCGAGAGACAGCCGCTCTCATCGACTGCTGGCAAGAGCGTCTAGACGATTTGCGGCGCCAGAAGAGAAGCGCCGCAGTCTATGCAGAAATTGCGGAGGCGTTGCGGACCCTCGGGTTCCATCGCACAGCAGCAGAGGTGCACCACAAGATTTGAAACCTGACGCAGATAAGCAGATGTACCGATTTGGCTACGGATTTGGCTGCTGCTTCCCCATACTTCACAGTGTCTCCGGACATCGCCATGTTATGACTGTCGGCGGAACATTTGCCGCCACCTACCACACATGAGGGAAACTTCTCAATGAGCATTGAAAATGCCCGTGTAGCACCGGATGTCTCGAGCGTGCTCGAAAAGCTCGATGCAGATCGAGCTCAATGTGGATCGAAAGTGCCCGTGTGACAGCGGTATAAGGCGTTGAGCACTGGACGCTGTTGCAAAATTTGCATGCTGTAGGACTTCCGAGCTACTTTGTGGCGCGGGTTTCTGAATTTCTGGCTGGAAGAAAATTTTACTACTACCAGAAGGGCGTTTCCTCTGGCAGATTATCCCAAGATTACCCCAATGTGCGGTCCTCTCCCCTGTTCTTTTCAACATCTTACTTCTATACTCCCTGGAGTCATAATGTCACAGCCTATGTATATACTGATGTCATCGCCCTTTTTGTTTCCGACAATGATAAATACTTTCTGTACCATTCCTTACAGTCTTACCTCAATATCCTGAACCAATGGTTAACTGACTTCAACCTGCCCCTAAATCTAAATAAATGTGCTTTATTGGTTTCCCCTCTCTTGTCCAGTTATTATCTCCATTGTTTATCGGCACCATGTAATTCCTCAAGCGCACACTATCAAACACCTCGTAGTAAATTATGATGCTTCACTTTCCTGGCGGTCAAATAGAGAGCAGATCACTCCAAAAGGAAAACGAGCGGTTGGCATGCTGCGCATGCTGAGCAACATTCGTTCCATCATAAGAAGGCACTCGCTTCAGATAATTTATAGAATTATTTCCGTCCAGTATTAAAGTTCAGCCGCGTATTGTTCTCTGGAGATCCTGCTTATAAGCTCTGCCCCCTTTTCCTCTTGGAGCGGGAGGCGTTGCACCTCTGTCTGGGCCTTCCAAAATTTGTGGGCAATTCCGTTTTGTACCTTGATGCGCAGATTCCATCGTTGCCCTCATGATGCCTTCTCTGAACCGTCCAAACGTAAAAATGCGCGATTCGTCGCTTCATGCCTCAAGCTCGCTCTTTCTTCGTAAGCCTAGAACATTTTCCAATGAAAGCTGGTCTCGTTTCCACACTCCACATATTTGTTTTGTGCAATCTCTTCTTGACCCCTTAATCGTCCGCACATCCTTCCGGTGTGCGCCAATACTACATCTACTTAGATTGTGTTTGATGGCATCTTTCCAAACAAGCAAAGTTTTTGCCTTTTCTGCTTGCTCAGCACTTTATTACAAGATTACTTGATGTCCTTTAACTCTCACGATCTTATTGCAACAGACGCCTCACAGTGTGTAGAAAAGACCGGTGTTGGTATCTTCTTTCTCTCCATCGACTGTTCATTCTCACTCCGCGTTCCCTACTACACCTCCGTTTATTTGGCCGAATTTTTAGTAGAATGGAAAGTTGGGCGAGTTGGTATGCGTTCATTTTGGGTGTAAAAAACAGCGCGAAAGGGACGGAAGACAAAGAAGAAGGAAACCACACGGACGAGCGCTGACTCACAACTATTTTTTATTCAGAAAAAAACAGACATTTATATTTAAAAAGTCACATGACCTGACGTCACTCGCGCACATGCCCAGAAATACAACAGTCTAAGACTATATCATGAGTCAAGATTAAAACCTTACAACGCAATTTCAGAACTCTGTGATTAACCGAAAAAACACGAGACAGCCAGAAAAAAACAAAGGTACTAAAAAACAAAGGTACTAAAAAACAAAAACACAAATCACGTGTTGTCAAGAAAAGCGACCTCTTTATCGACCATCAATAAGGAAGGCTGACTGGTGCATTCATCCCGTCTTTTCCGAATGTGATATGCCTCAATGAGCTCCCTTGTCGTCTTATCTCTATGGCGGAATAAAATACGTGTGCGCGCGACTAGAGGTCTGCATACTTTCTTATTTTCAATCTTGCATGCTTCGCAGTGCTCTCTTAGATGCGAATAGTTTGAATCTGATAGTGAACGAAGATGCTCCCTAAGTCGAATATTTATACATCGGCCGGTCTGTCCTATATATACTTTTTTACATGAAAGAGGAAGTTCATACACAACTGAACATGCGCACTCTACACACCTTGATCTATGGGAAACCAAACAACGAAATGGGCTAATTCTTGATATATTGTCATGGCGGTTCCCTATCATGCGACAAAGCCCCCCCAACTTGTGTGGCGCAGAAAACACCACATTCACGTCAAATCTGCCCGCCACCTTTTTTAGATTATGAGCCGTTTGGTGCATATACGGAATAACAGCAAATGTTTTTCCTGTTCTGTCCAATTTTGTATTCAAGAAATCTTTTCGCACTACCCTCACCAGCTTCTCGCAAGTGGCTGAAATCACCCCCTGTGGAAACCCTGCGGCTTCTAATCTACTTACTTGTAACATCAGACTGTCGGCTATGCAGTGATGGCATGAATTTGTGAGGCTTGAACGTAAGGTAGTCATTGCAATTCCATTCTTTACTAGCTTTGAGTGCCCCGAGGTAAAACTTAACACCGGTTTTTGGGATCGGGGTGAATGCATCCAGCAGATGTGCTCTTCCCTAAAAAACAACCTCAAACTTAAAAACTGCAGTGCATTTTCTGACGGTAACTCGAAAGTGAAGGACAGTCCTTTACCACATTCTTGAAAAACCTTTAGAATGTCATTCACTCTTGTATTGAAACTGTCCCTGTCTACTAAAACTAAAAAATCATCAACAAATCTTGAAATATGCATTGCAAGACCCCCAATTTTGTTCTTTATTTCCTTGTCTACCTGGGAAAGATAAATGCTGCTTAGGGCTGGAGCAACCTTCGAACCTATGCATATGCCCTTTCTTTGAACATATACATCTCCGCGCCATCCCACGTATGTTGATTGCAAATAGAAAGCCAAAATCTCAAGAAAAGCAGACACCGAAAAGCCGCACCGACTCACAAACCTAGCTTCGTCATTTTCTTCATCTATGCACTTGCGTACCGCTTTTAACATGCCTTTATGCGGAAGAGAATAATAAAGGTCTTGTATGTCTATGCTGAAACCAGTACCCCTTCCCGGATTTTCTTGCCTTAGGAACTTGACAAGAACATCGGCATTTTTCACAGCAAAAGGATCGTCAACTGTCAATCCTGAAATGTGTTCCTGTAGGTAACTAGAGATTAAATACTGCCAAGTGCCGCCTTCGGAAACTATAGCCCTAAATGGGACATCGATCTTGTGGGTTTTTGGCGAAAAAAATAAGTACAATTCCGTTCCCTGTGATTTCTGAACCGAGGTGGCTAATGCTTTCAAATTAAACTCATTCAACAATGAAATCACCCGCTCTTTCACAAACACGTGATCTACGTTGACCTGTTTAAAACACTTTTTGACAGCCGCCAAAGCCTTTTCATTGAACATCCCTTCCGGAATCACAACAAAATGCCCTTCCTTATCTGATAACACAAGTCTTAAATCGGCACTGTGGAAATAATCTACGAGGCCACGCAAGTCCTTACTCCGTTTCGGTCTGCCCGGTGACACACCCAAGGCGTTGACGCTCTCCTCCAGGAACCTTGGCCGAAGTTCATCCTTGACTTTTCTGGAGATACTTCTGGAAATGGCTAGCCTCTCCACCGGTGATAGGATTGGCTCCTGGGAGTACTTCGGTCCGTGTTCAAGGGTCTTACGGTGTTGCGGTGGAAGATGTGCTTCGCCCAGAAGCTGCACTCTTCCAGCTTGCTTTGCAGTCCTTTCTTTCCTTGGAAGGTGAGGAAGGGCGGAAGCCCACAAGAACTCCGTCGTCTGCAGTGAGGTTGCAAACCACTCCCTGTAGACCTTGGGGTAGACAAAGCCCCCCCAAGTTGGGGGGGGGGGGGGAGGGCTTTGTCGCATGATAGGGAACCGCCATGACAATATATCAAGAATTAGCCCATTTCGTTGTTTGGTTTCCCATAGATCAAGGTGTGTAGAGTGCGCATGTTCAGTTGTGTATGAACTTCCTCTTTCATGTAAAAAAGTATATATAGGACAGACCGGCCGATGTATAAATATTCGACTTAGGGAGCATCTTCGTTCACTATCAGGTTCAAACTATTCGCATCTAAGAGAGCACTGCAAAGCATGCATGATTGAAAATAAGAAAGTATGCAGACCTCTAGTAGCGCGCATACGTATTTTATTCCGCCATAGAGATAAGACGACAAGGGAGCTCATTGAGGCATATCACTTTCGGAAAAGACGGGATGAATGCACCAGTCAGCCTTCCTTATTGATGGTCGATAAAGAGGTCGCTTTTCTTGACAACACGTGATTTTGTGTTTTTGTTTTTTTAGTACCTTTGTTTTTTAGTACCTTTGTTTTTTTCTGGCTGTCTCGTGTTTTTTCGGTTAATCACAGAGTTCTGAAATCGCGTTGTAAGGTTTTAATCTTGACTCATGATATAGTCTTAGACTGTTGTATTTCTGGGCATGTGCGCGAGTGACGTCAGGTCATGTGACTTTTTAAATATAAATGTCTGTTTTTTTCTGAATAAAAAATAGTTGTGAGTCAGCGCTCGTCCGTGTGGTTTCCTTCTTCTTTGTCTTCCGTCCCTTTCGTGCTGTTTTTTCAACCCAAAATGAACGAATTTTTAGCAATAGTCCTGCTTTACGCCACTTAAGCACTTATTTGTCTTCTTCCATAATTATGACGGCTTCATTATCCTTGTGTTCCTCTCTAACCGCGTCTACGAAGTCACAGGCGCTCCGCTTACTCAAATGTTTATTACCACCTCCCATGCGTTCATTACAGTTGGTGTTCGTGCATGGGCACGGATGAATTCATTTAAATGAGGTTGCTGATGCCATGGCGAATGTACCTCCTCAATGCCCAGTCGTACTCTCCTTCCGCCCTGCGCATATATTACAGCGGCCAGGCTTCGCAGGTACCTGCTACTGAAATAATTTCCAGCCTGAGTACTTTCCTCCTCTCCCGACATTCAGCATATTCTGTACCTGTGGTGCAGCAAATGATGGCGATCGCGCAAGCTTCAAATTTCTTTTACGTTTCTACGTTGCCGCGTGCCTCAATCAAACGCCTGCCTACATAGGTCTGGTATGGCGGTCTCCTCACTATGCCCGCTCTCTGCTGATTCCCAAGACGATAGATTATGTCTTGTTGACCTGTCGCCACTTTTCGTCTTTACAAAGGCGCCTGCCAAAACACCCTTTGCGTCAGCTCAGCTCGGTCTAAGCTTATATGATTGGGTTGTTGGCTCTCTTGGTGCTTCTGCTCTTGGGGACAGCTACAGGAATGTGCTTTCCGCTGTTCAGTTTCCTTTTAGACACAAAACGGCTGCCATTATAAAATATTTCTGAATTCCATCCTCTGGCTGCTCATGCTCAAGATTCATCTGTGAGCAAAATTTCCTAAACACTGAACGTTAAGCCAGATTCTCAATTTCAGTCTCCAATCTCACAGGTTTAGATTTGCTCTTGATTAAAATCACCAAATATGCATTCTCTTTTCTTTTTTGAAAAAAGTTTTGAGCACTTGTCAGTCGCTGCATGTGCCTTGGCCACTCCCCCGTTGTGAGTACACGCCATTGTCTTCTTGAGGACAAAAGCAGCAGCAGAACAAACCTAGTTCAGGATGGCACGTTGCCTCAGTGTCTTCATACCCAAAAATTCCGGAAGAAAGCAATTTTAAGCGAGATGCCATTTATGAACGCAATTTTTTCATATAACGTAAGATTTCATTATAACAATCAACCTATCCGCAGATCACACGACAGCAGTCCTATATATTTTTCTAATAACATTTCTGCTATCGTCAAAATCGTTCCCCATTGGTTTTCTATGACAGTGTTAACTGTTCGATGCGATAAATGCAGATATTATAAAAGAAAGATTTTGCTACATATCAGAATAATGGATAATTACCTACAACATTTCCGTGACAGTGGCTTACAATTTTCTATTTTTCAAAATTTTTGCCCGAGAAAGCTGGACATGAAACTGAATTAACCACCACTTTTCAGCACTCCACAGTGAATGAAGTTGGATGGGGGATGTTGGATAAAAATTCACAATAATTTTTTCTATGTGTGTACGTACAGTGTTACATTGCTGAAATGTGGCCAGCTGATGGGGTTCACCATTGCAGCATACGGGCGCAGAGCGGCTTTCATGCTTGGCTAACGCAACATTTTGCAATGCGTCCGCTCCCCTTCGTTACAGTAGTGAGGATGATGATGATTTCCTCAAGCTTAATGGTATATACCCACGGCGGGGGATAGGCCAGGGTGCATTGCTGATACAAACGTCGAGAGAGGAAATTAACATTTGAAGTCATGTCAAGTTTATTTTTCTTTTCATCGAAAAGAAAGGGGCCAGGGCTAAAAGCTGTGAAAAACAGCTTGACAAGGCCCTGGCCCCTACAGTAATTGCCAGAGCAACAGCTAGGAGGAAGATCAGTGTAGAAAGACGTGCACAATTTTATGCATCGTAGAGTTTCATACTTTTGTGCGCATGAAAATAGACACGTCCTAAAAAACTCAGTCTTAAAACAAGAATACATGAAGATAACATTCTAAATACAAAGCAACACTAGGTTCACAACAGTTGTTCACAGCAAAAAAGACCAATTAGGCGATTAGACTCATTAACTGGATCGAATCCAGTTGCATGCAACTTATTCAGTAGTTTCGGTACAGTGTAGAATAACGATTGATTGTATGAATACGTGCGAGGAACTCAGGAAACAAGATATTTTTCTGTGTGTCGGGTTTGTCGGTCACGAATATTTTCTTTTAGTTCTGAAAGGTTTACGATAATATTTATATTAGATTTTATGAAATATTTATCAGCTGATTATTTTGTAATCGAAAGAGGAGAACACTGCGAGGACATTATACTTCAAGAAAAGCTCTTTGGTTGGATGACAGTAAGACACACCCGCAACATACCGTAATGCTCTTTTCTGCAACAAGTGTAATTTGGACAAGTTGGTTACCCCTGTGGTGCACCAGGCTAAGCTGCAGTACTGTAAGAGCGGCAGCACAAGCGCGTTATATAACAAGAGTTTTATTTTAGAAGGCAGCAAGTATCTTGTTCGGGCGATGGCGCCAATTGCTGATGCAACTTTTGAATGCAAGCAATCTATGTGGTCGTTCCATGTAAGGCGCCTTGAAAAGACCACTTCGAGTACTTTCACAGAGTTCACAATTTCAAC
Source organism: Amblyomma americanum (assembly GCF_052857255.1). NCBI lineage: Eukaryota > Metazoa > Arthropoda > Arachnida > Ixodida > Ixodidae > Amblyomma > Amblyomma americanum. Next base: position 142,624,372 of record NC_135503.1, read on the forward strand.
TTTTTCTTGTCCCAAGCGTACGCTCAAGGCATCCCGTAATTCCTTCCCTTTTGGAACGTATAGAACTGCTTTTGTTTTGCTTGTGTTTATTTTTAAGTGGTTTGCTCTCACCCAAGCGTCCAAGTCCAGAAGAGCCATATTTGCTCGCTCCTCTACATCTGCTTGCGTACTTCCGGTTACGAAAATGGTGGTGTCGTCCGCACAGGAACTAAACTTTACGTCCTGAGTGCAGTGTGCCATATCATTAATATAAATAAGGAAGCGTAGCGGTCCGAATATGCTTCCCTGTGGCACGCCGGTATGAACGAATTGCAAAGATTTAATGTTATTTATTTCGACATAATGTGTCCTGTTGTTAAGGTATGATGTAAGAAGCGCATTTGCTGTTCCACGAACGCCGTATTTGTGCAATTTTGAAGGCAGGATAGTGTTATTGACAAGATGAAATGCTTTTGAACAACCGACATAGAGGTCCAGTATCATATGTTTTTTGGTGAATGCTTCACTGATAAATTCTTTTTACGTTAAAAGTGCTGTTTCTGTTGATCGATGCTTCCTGACACCATGTTGATAACCGAGCAGAATATTATGACGCGATAAAAAACGATAGAATTTTGGTGTGTAGTATTTTTTCCATACCTTTAGAAAACATTGGTAGTATCGATATTGGGTGATAGTTGACGAAAAGACTACGATCTCCCGATTTAAATATAGGAACCACACGTGCAGGCTGCATTGCTTGGGGAAATACGCCCGGGGACAGAACCAAGTTATACATAAAAGTAATGACTGGACCAATTATGTCAAGAACGTGCTTCACAGGGAATACCTGCATACCACATACATTTTCTTATTTACTATTTTTGACAGACTTAATACAAATGCATACTTCTGTGCAGTCCGTCGGAGAAAAGAACAGTGAATGGCATGTAGCAGTCTGACAGAGGAAGCGTTCAGCATCGGATGTATTGTTTGCACCGCAGTAATCACTGTGACCGGCCTGCTGTACGAAAAGACTATTTAAGGCGTCAGCTAATTGGCTGCTATTTAGCCGTTTCTCTTCATGTATGAGTGTATCGGGTATAACTCCTTGACTGCCAGAATGCATCATTGAGTTCAGCTTTCGCCAAAATACATCACAACGTTTTATGTTCTCATCAGAAAATATATCTGCAAAATAGACGTTCTTTGCTGCACGTAGTCTTGACGTAAGCTTAATTCGTTACGCTTTAAATTCACAAAATGCAGGCGTATCTTTGTCTTTTACAAACTTTGCATACAGGCCATTTTTATGTTTAATCGAATCTAGTAATTCCCGCGTCAGCCGAGGCTACCGAGCATTTTTCGGTTTCCTTTTTGGACGTAAAGGAAAATGTGTATCGTACAGGGCTTTGAAGAGGTCAATGAATTTGCAGTATGCAGTGTCACTATCTTGAGTCGCATAGACAGGGTTATAGTCCTGCTTACTAACGGAACGACGAAACGAATCAAGTGTAGCAGGGGTAATTTCTCGTAAGAATTTTGTTTGTCGGGTTTTTTTAGCTATGACATAAGATTTTGGAACTAACATTACTATTCCAATGGCCACTGAGGCCAGTGCACACAGTATCTGCAGTCGTTAAATCTGTATTAATATTCGTGAGAAATATATCTAGTAATGAGGAACTATCTGGAGGAACTATCTTCATCTAGGCAGGATATCCATTTGGCTTTCGGCTTTATCTCCTAAAGCAATAGCGCAACTGACAAGGCGCAGCAGCGAGGATGCACTGCAGCGCTGACTCACAGACTAAATCTTCCTTAATGCGTCTTTATTTTCGCATTTATTAGGCCTTTGGGCAGAAATGATGGGTTCTAAGGAGTTTGGGGAGGGCGGTTCATGTCCTCTTCTTCCTCGAGACTGGGCGGTCTTTATTGGCTGACCAGCTGGTATAAATACCTCACTGGTAGCAAAAATTGAAGAAAAAAATAAACAACGGGCACACGTCATGCGTAGGAAACAAAAATGCCAACATACAGTTGGCAGGCGTCAACGTTGACTGCGAATGTTGACTGCGCCTGTTCCATGTTGGCACTTTTTTTTCATGTATAGGAAAAAAAAAACGGAGGGCACTCAGGACTACTTACGTGCTGTGAATGCAAAAGCAAGCACTCGTGCTGTTCGGCTGCGGTGATGGCGTACTACTCTAATGCGGTGACCAGCGGAGCTGATCTGTTCGCGCAGCCCGAATGGAGAGAGAGAGAGGGTTTATTGATAGGAAAGGCATAGAGGTTGGCCTGAAAAATAAATATCTGGCCTTCTACTCTGCTCTGGGGGACGGGAAGAGGAGATAAAAGAAGGTCACGATGGGGGACGATGATGATGGGAGGAGGCAGATGAAAAACTACTTAAAAAAAACAAGGCACACTTTCTGACATCACAAACGCGAGACAAGGTCCGTGCGGCTGTGGTGATGGCGCAATGCTGTTGTGAAGCGGCCAGCGAAGCTGATTTATTCACGCCGACCTGAGTTCAAAACCCGCTTCGGGAATAATTCTTAAGAAATTTTATTTTGTAGCGATAGCTACACTACGCCACCTCTTCGAGCCTTCAGCGTGGCACCCCTAGAGCTCCGTGGCGACGCCGTGGTCACGTAGTGCGGAGCAGCTGCTGCTGCCGGCGGCACGGCGCGCAACAGCTGTGCGCATGCGCTGTGTCAAGTGGGACGAAGATGAAGAAGGAACACCCAGAGAAACGGAGCGGCGAAAGACTGACTTTGCAATTCGACTGAGCTTGTTCCAGTCGGCCACATGCAGCTGTCGCGTCACTCCAGGTTTAACCAGAGCTAAACCACAGCCATTTTTTTCTTCCTTTCCTGATAATGTAGGCATGCCAATGACATCATGACGTCACGTGACTGTCGGACCTTCTGGCGTGGACAACGACAAGGCCGGATTTTCCGCCTAATAGGTCATATAATGCTTTCGCATGAATAGAAAGTTACAGCATACTACACCTCCGACCCGAAAGTTCAGCAGGAGCCGACCATAAAAGCAAGAGCAGCTGGAAGGCTCAATGGCCTCCCGGAATAGGGGGACCAACCACTAATATTAATCCCAATTAAAATGTTTTCATCATCATCATACAATAGGCGCGTGTCAGCACTTATAATCAAAATCCTGTCCACATTTTATGTTTGTCTCCAGCAACAGTGCCACAGGCTATCGCTCGCAGGCTATCCTGGTCATCTTCACATCTCTGTTGCAAAAGCATTGTTAAAAAATTGGCTGTGGTTTAGCTCTGGTTAAACCTGGTTGAACTGCTAAAGCTTGCTTAGTTTTCGCCTTATAATTTAACTGTTCCGAAGCAGTAGAGAAAGTAGATTCAGATATGGACTCTTCGTCGGAAACTTCCATGGCGAGACTGATCAACCAACGTGTAGCGCATGTTTTCGGGGGCTCCTAGCCGTCATCGTTGCCAGAGCGCGCCTACGCGCCGCAAACCGGATATGCACCAGAGAAACTTCCGGCCTCCCCGTAGTGCGAGCGCGCGCGGATGGTTTTTCTCGGCCCGTGTGTTGCTTGCGTCGTGCGGGTACCAGTCATGCTCGTTGCAACATGTTTTCAGCGGCCAAAATGTCTCCTGTGACACCATCGTGACGTGGACCGTGTTGTTGTGTACCAGGCTGCAGCTTGCGGCCTCGAACCAACCTTCTGTCGGAAGTGCGCGCTTTTATGTTCCCTACGGACACGGAGCGCAGAAATGCCTGGATTGCAGCTGTGCGGCGGGACAAATGGCTGCCCACGAAAAGTTCGCATGTTTGCTCTGCCCACTTAATTCAAGGTGAGAAACATTTTAAGAGCTCGCTCGTGCCCTAGTGTGTTCCCGCTCTGCTTATGTTCGCTTCGATGCATGACCGTTGAAGCGATTGAACGGTATGAGTGGCCTATTGTAAAATCCACATTCGCTCATTTAATGATTACATGTATCAGTGGGACTGCTGCTTGGACCCTCACAAGGTTACGTTTAGTTTTTTTTTTTGCGGTTATGTGGCGCGTGCAAGGCGTCGTAGAGCAGCTCCCGTTGCTACGATCGCTTGGTGCTGAACCGAAGAACCCTGTCTCGTCTTTTTTTCGAGACAAGCCTGTGGCCTTAGCATTGTAGTACTGGCCACCACGCTGCGAAACAGACCCGAAAATATGTTCGCCGAAAGCAAAACTCGTTTGGCGTTTCTTTGACCTTTGGTTGTATATTTGGCGCCGTAGTTGAGGCGTTCTTCTTTCGGGATCGCGTGTTCGATCATGTCCGCGGCAAGCGCATTTTGGCGGAGTCGATATCCTAAACCACCCGAGTATCATTCAACGTTGGCGGACGTTTAGAGCTCACGTTAGTCCAAACATACTTGCGGTATGGCGTCTCTCGTAGCACAAAATCGCTGTAGCTTCATTAGTTTTGGCCTGCCTCTGATCGGGGGGAAAAAAGGCAGGATGACGGCGCCAGTGCAGTGCTTAACTGTTGTCATACCGTGCGTGCTTCTTGTGAAGAGTAAAAGTAAAAAATAAGCAACTACTGTGGCTAGAACGAACGACCTTGTGCCCATGTAATTTCTTATTCTGGAACGTTTCCAGCGCCTGGAATATTGTCAGTTAATTATATGTGCCCAATCCAAGAATCTAGTTCTGTCAAAGACCCCTAATGTTCTTTCCTCCATTCTCTTCCACTGACCTGTCGTCCAGGTGTAGCTAATATTGTTTTCATCTAGAAGCATATTGTCACCTTTTCATTTTTCTTTTACAGGCCGACCATCATCTGAACCTACGCATCCAGACTACATACCATCTGTCTTTCCTTATCGTGCTTCACGGAAAATTGTCCAAAAATCGCCACATTTCAACGTGCTGAACGAAAAGAAGCACTGAAGCAAACATGCACACCTGCTACATGTGCTCCCGGGCCTAGTGGATCTGATTCTGGACCAGTGGCGTGTGCTTCTGGGCTAGATACAAGTGATACAGGACCAGGTGCCTGCCACACTGCCCCATCTGCAACTTCAGATGTCTGCATTGTAGAGAAGTGTGATACGGAGACACAAACCACCATCAGCATGCAAGTTCTGTCAGACTTAATCAAAGAAAATGAAACACTAAGGCAGCGTTTGGCTTGCCTAGAGCAAGATCTGTCAGCAGAAAATGAAAAAGTTGTTGTGCTTGAGAATAAGCCAGCAAATCTTGCTGGGATAACCAAAGATATGGCCATGCAGACAACGAAAACTGTGAAATTTTACACAGGATTTGTGTTTGCAGCTATGTTCTCTGCATTCTTGCAGTTAGTGCTGTCGACGTGGCATCTGTCTGCAACGTACCTTGACCCAGAAACACAATAAATCCTTGTCCTCAAGAGGCTGCGTTTGGGCCTGCTTACCCAAGACCTGGCGTGCCGATTTGGCATTTCAAACAATACTGTGAGTGACATTTTTTATACGTGGCTAGATGTTCTCGCCACCAACATGAAGCGGTTCATCGCCTGGCCATCTCAGCGCACACGTGAAGCCAATCGGCCAGCAGCATTTCAGGACACTCTCTTTGATGGTCTCACAGGGATCATTGACTGCACTGAGTTATTTATACAAATGCCACTGGTAATGACTGCAAGGAGCCAGACATGCTCCAACTACAAGCACCACAATACGGTGAAGCTACTTGTCGTGATATCGCCTTCAGGAGCCATAACGCTTGCGTCAAAAGTATGGGAAGGAAGGGCATCTGACAAGGAAGTTACTCTGTGTAGTGGCCTTCTAGACAAGGTTAAAAAAGGGGACGTTTTCCTGGTTGACCGAGGATTTCGATGCAATGCCTAATTTGCTGCTCGAGGCGCAACCCTGCTGATGCCATCCTTGACCAAGAATCGTGCCCCGCTACCAGGTGCTGAAGTCACAGCGTCAAGGAAACTGTCTAAAGTACGCATCCATGTCGAAAGGGCAATACAAAGACTGAAAGTATTCCTGATTTTGCAAACTGTTTTGCCACTGAACTTCGTGAGAAGAAACGGCGACATGTGCTTTGCAACCATTGACAAAGTGGCGGTAGTATGCAGCGCATTAGTTAATCCGCAAACCCCGATCATCAACAACCTTAAGAGTGCAGGTGACTGATAATTAGGCGGTGTGATAGTGTATGCTGCTGTGCAAAAAGACGGACAGAAACAGCGCTCTGATAAACAGCATGTACTTTTGTGTATTCGTGCTCACAAATTGATTGCAAATGGAATTTATTGCACACATTCTCTGCTACACTGTACCAGCAGTGTATCTGCACAACGTATATAAAGGCTAAATCTCTTGCATTGGTCTGCAAAGCCGAAAAGTTGTAGCAAGCTGCTTTCATAGTATGGCATTGTTCAGAGTTCCGCAAGGGACGCGACAGCCTTTTCGCCAAGCATGGTTTTCCCACCGATGGCGAGGAATTTCGTGCATTGACCAGAGCCGGAGCAAATGGCATCTGGGAAAATATTGGCAAATATACGAAGATAAGTGGCCTCGACAAAGCAGTGTAAAGCGTGGCTAGACCACCCATGCCATCCTTTCATGTATCAATAGACCCCTACTTTTTCCTTTCTTAACAACCCAATTCCCCAACTAACCGCCTTAAACCTCCCTTTATAAATAAACAGCTCATTCAATCATTTCATAAAAAGTTCACTTTGGAACAGACATAAGGTTCACCACAGTATTGCAGACATAGTGCAGTGGCACCTGGTTTCATAGCATGCAACAACATGGAAGCATTCCATTGCGATCAGACTTCTGCATATCACTGGTTTCAAAGAACAGAAAACCTGCTTAGTCCTTCAGGCCAGAGAAGTGCATTGCATGAAATGAACAGACAGGACATTAAGAAAATTCTGTGTTTATTCATCACCAGTGCGACCATTTCCTTTACAAGCGGCGCAAGGCCATCGGCGAAGTGTACGCCTAAGTTTTGCACACTTTAGGTGAAGTGTTGCCTGACAAAGTGAACATTCAACAACGTTTCCCGATTTGGTGCCTTTACAGTAGCATGTTTTTTGCATGTTCAATTGTCTTTAACATGTGCATTGACTGTAGCTTTGGGAATACATGGTTGAAAAAAATGTTCTGCCTTGGCTTTAACATGTGCTCAAAAGCTCTCGTCAAAGGTTATGATTTCTGTTGTCAGTGAAGATCCTCTGAATACCTCAATATATGATTGACGCAGCCCAATCACAGCCATTTGGGCCTGCACCTGCATACAATATGCATGGTTATGCCTGAGCTGCAAGCATTCATTCAGATATGCCAGTTTAGTGTAACCCTTTCAGAGTGAAGCACCTTTCATTGTTGCAGGACATTTTACTTCTAGCATTGACTGTGCGCAGCATGCACAAGACACTATATCATCTGGAGATGAACCAATGAAAGGCATGCTTCCTGCAATAAAAATCCCACAGGCTCTGAGACTAAAGTTAACGTGCTTTGGCGACTCGAGCTCGATGAACGCTTTCTCTGTTTCAGAACCCCACCACAAGTTGGAAACTAGAGGTGTTTTTATGTACCCCATAATTTCTGCAACAAGGCTGGCTGCACCAGTGCTGCATGCTTCCACACGGTGCAATAGAGTGGCAGTAATTCTTCCTCGAAGTTCTTTTAGCCATCTCGGGGACATTGCCTGGCCACGAGTGGACTCCTCAATTTGACTGCAGCATTCAGCTGTCAGCTGCACTTTTTCGGCCCAACAGGCAGTTTTACGGAGAGCTGCTGACCCCTGGCTGACTGTGCAGGGTCCTGGGCAGTTGTCTCGGGGGCAGAGTCAGTCTCCTCACTGTCTGTGACTGAGGCAGGAGCAAAGTATTTGGCGCAATTTCCTGCAAAACAGTATTTGAATTAGTACTCTAGTTGTGACGTAGTCGCATCTGATTCTTTGCAGCAGGGTAAACACTGGGGTCCTTTAAAGTGTTAGACTGATTTTCGGCGCATAAGTGAAAAAATTGTATCCTGATCTTTTGAGTTTCTTACCTTCACTTCGTGCAGAAAGCTGGACACTTGCTCATCTGTGAAAGCAGGTACTGTGTAGTCGTGCGTATTGGTGGCTTGAGGTGGTGCATGGCGTATTTTCGGCTTGAAATATTGGATTTCGGAGACTGATGCTGCCTACAAAATGTTCAGTGCTTAGTTACTGCTTTGATGAAAAGCCTACATGTGACAAAATGAAAGCAAAATCTTATTTTGCCTCCGTTCGATGCCTCAATTCATTTACACGCAACGTCGGTTGGGGATGGGTTGTTCAGGCCATACTGCACATTTGCCTCGACACTAAACAACAGTGCAGCCACGTGCGTGCAGCATTCTCCAAGGCTTAAAGTTGCATTGAAAATGGCTTTAAGCATAAAGAAGTACACAAGCAATGGGGAGGAATGTGACAATCAAAATAAGTGGTAGAGTTTTGTACAGCAGAATATTACTGCATAGGACCATGATTTTTCTATCCACAACATGCTTCACTTAGAATGAATGCACTGTTTTCACGCCGCCAAGGACCGGAAATGATCCGACCGATTTAAAAACGAATTCCCCGAACTGTTCCCACCGGCTGCTTTGCCGTTCGGTGGATGACCCCATGGTCGCGGGTTCGATCCCGGCCAAGATGGTTGTGCTTTGGAGGCGAACTACAAAAATACCTTGGTGCTCGTTGAAGAACTTCAGGTAATATAAATTAATCAAATTAATGAATCGGCGCCCTCCACTACGACTTCCCGCATAGCGCGAGTCGCTTCCGGACTTTAAAACCCCACAATTCACATACTAGTCCGAAAATGTTTTATTACACAAGTGTGGCTGTGCAAGCAGTCGCGCTTTTCAGGTTTCTATCATGATTTATACAGAAGTTTTGAAACTACTATCGGATTACACGCGCGTGCGCACAGACACAAAATAGCAGGCGGAGACTATGGCATTGCGCTTCGCATTACTTACCCGGCCATGCAAGTGCAGTGAGCACTTCCGACAGTTCCGTCGTCCTTCACGACGCACCATGCTTGGTACTGCTTGGAGAGTGCTTGGCTGGCCTCTACCGTCGCCGCAACGAGAACAATGCCGCTGCCGCGCTTTCCCCCCTTGAAGGACTTGAGTTGTTCACGTTGCCGCTGATGAAGATGTTTTACGCGTCTCCTATTTTATAACATTTAAACAGTTGCCGTGTCTAAAAGCACACTGCTTCCACGAGGTACAGGTAACTCTCTCCTGCTGTCACAGGGGGCAGATTCCTTGGGCCCGACGTGATGGCGAACCGTACAACGTCGTCGTCAAGCGGATCGGGCAGCTCCTGGCCTCCAAAAAAAAAAAAAAGCTTCGCCCGATATCAGCCTTGCGCCTCGGCATCGAGCTTCTTAAAGGAACTGCTGGACATAACTTGGTACTACAAGCGTACCATCACGGCACGCAACGAAAGCAAACACGAATTCTGCGCGTATCCAAGCCGTCCGTTTTCTTCGTGCCGCCGGATGCCTGGAAAACACTGCGTGAAACCCTGCCGGAAGTCCATCGCCGGAAGTTACCAGGGAGCAGCCAATGAGCGCCAGGCGCGCTTGTTTGTAAACTGTAAAAAAGCGCATATCCCAGTGAAGCCGCCACGGATCGAGCGCAAGGCGAGGCGGTCGTCATATCAACGGAGAGACCACCAGTCAGGTGCGGCGCCGACTCGGGGGCCACAGCACACACGACGAGCGGCTCCCTTTTAGCTGCGGCGGGGAGCATGCTGACGTTACGCGCCGTCATAGCAACGGAGAGAGCTGACGTCGCACCATCTGCCAAGCGCAGCATACGTGACGGGCGGTTACACCTGGAGTAGCATTGCTTTCGCAATAAAGACTGAACACCCAAGGGCAAGCATGTGCCCGTCCGCCCTCTAAATAGATTGGCTGGGGATCTACCCGTCTGAACCTAGCTTACAGAGTGGAAGCAGCGTTCGCTGCCAGCTTCGTCTCTGTCGTTGTTCATGCCGCTGCTGTCGCTGCTTCTCCAGACGAGCCTGTCATTCTTCTTCGGATTCTCTTTCAATCTTAGCACATTTCCCCACTCTATCCTTCGCCAATCTGTCCTGTCGACGTTCTTGGTCATAAGAATCATCACATTCAATCAGCCGTCTACGATACACAGTCGAAGCACTGGTTACAGCACGCGGCCCCTTCATGCCTACCTGCGAACGTCAAGCTAAGCTTCGCGCTTCTTATCTTATCAGATGAACGGCGAGTGACGTGGATAAGCGCAACTGCGAGGGGAGCGTTTAATCGATTTGTTCAAAGTACTTGGGAATGAGAGCGAACGCAGCCGACTGCGCAGCTGCGCCGAGGCGCAGCGAGTCACTTGGCATTGACGTCACTGCCACACCCCCGCCCCGTTGCTCGAAGGTCATTCTTCGGAGCTACATGATCTTGAGGTTTTGCACTGGAGGAGCAGACTTCAACTCTAGATAGTGATTCCTTATATGCACACCATCTCTCACAGTTCGAAGCTAATTGAGAAACGGATTGATTTACAATTTGTTTTTTTTTTCAGCCCGTGAGGAATTAAACAGGCTGTGTAAGATAAATAGACCTAACTGTAACGTTCCAAATGAATGCTAAAAGAAGCATCAAATTTCATTCCTTGAACGCAAATAAGGCATTGTGTGTCACATTTCACTCTTGTGCGGGCAGCGCTATGTGGGTTTACTAGTTGTCTTAATTACCACCTTCGAGAGCATAATCGCAATGTAAAGAAATAAGCTTGAACAAAATGAACAGCTTGTCAAACATCGTAACATGGGTGAAGATTGTAAGCCAGTCCTTGATAAGGGCGTTTTTCAGTCGGGAAGAGTAAGGACAAGAACACACGAGAAATCATCGAAGTAGAAAAGACAGCCAGGCTAGGAAGTGCTTGCGTGAGCACGCCATCTCTCAATTTGTCGAAAATAAAACTTGATCACCTCCGTGCCAACTGATTACATGCATGACGTTTGGTGTCGCGGCAATGTGGCATGTATAAATACTTTTGCCTTTTCCTAATAAAGGTGTTCAAATTTAGCGGTGTGTGTGTGTCATTTCTTGTTCTCCGTCCTTGTCCTGTGATGCGCCATAATTCTGGAATAGTCAAGACGTGGCATCGAAATGCTGCCTCGGTGGCGAGAATTCGATCCCGTGATCTTGGACTCGGCAAGCGAACGCAAAAGCCAGAATGAGCGCAGAGCGTAAAGAGTAAAGGAGAGTGTGCTGTTTGTTACAAGTGGAAAGGTACCAAAGTTCTTGGTTCTAGAGCCTTTAGACGTTGCTAACGCCGACGAGGCAAGTTTCTTGTTTTTGGCATGTCACAATAAATCACACAAAGTTACTTCTGCACTTTTGTATGATCCGGTGAGTGAGCGAGTATTATCTCTATTGAGTTCCGCCAGGGTTTAGCGCGACTGGGCCTTATGTCTCCCACGTGGACACGTCGAGATCTTGTCTCTTCGTCGCCTCGAGGGCCTGCTGGACGGCCCAGAGTTGGTTGCTGAGGCTGGAGCTGCGCAGAGCGGCGGGTTTCGGAATTGACACCGGTCAGTTGTGCGTTACACTCCCAGAGTATGTGTTTAAGTGTGGCTACGTCTGTCTTGCAGACCTCGCACGGGTTCGTGTTATATATTTCGGGGTAGATCCTGTCGTATTGCATTGGGTTCGGGTACGTGTTTGTTTGTAATTGCCTCCAGGTGGCTGCATGAGCTCTGCATTAGTTTGTTGCTAGGCAGAGAATTAAGGTCCGGCGTGACAGGTAGCATAGACAAAAAAGAAATCTAAAAGGTTTGGAGAACCAAAGAATTTCCCCCCGTCTAAAAAAATTCCCAAAGCAAAGGTCAGCCCGCAAGGCGATCGTGACGATTCCAGTAAGCAGCGGACGCGAGGACACCGCAAGCGCCTTCTCAGCGGCGCCCAACTGCGTGGGGAAGAAACGGGAAGGGGCAATTAACACCGCCCTCGCTTTTGATGGAGAGGAGTGCCTGTCTTCCGCCAGCATCGTATGCTGTTGGTTTACAGGGCGCCTTTTCCCGCAACTGATGCCGAAACGGGTCACTGGCGTGCCCCGTTTCGGCATCAGTTTCAAGGCTCGCCCACTTACAATACCATGAAAGTGATGCAATCCGTGTTTTGAGACAGAGATGGAGTTACGTTTGTGGATTTTCTACTGTGTGTGTCATGGTAAGAGCAGCCGTGCAAAGTCAGGCAGGAGATGGTCAAAAAACGTCGTGGAAAGCTATCGAAGATAGTGCTGTTTTTACGCGAAAATTTCCCAGTAGACAAAGCTTGCATAATTGATCACAAGCTGAACAATATCAGATTTAAAATAGTGCAACATGTTGCTTATACTAACCTGATTTAGCTCCAAGTGGCGAGTTCAGTGTAGTTTTGTTTTGGGGGGTTTAACGTCCCAAAGCGACTCAGGCTATGAGAGACGCCGTAGTGAAGAGCTCCCGAAATTTCGATAACCTGGGGTTTTTTAACGTGCAGATACATTGCACAGTACACGGTCCTCTAGAATTTCGGCTCCATCGAAATTCGACCGCCGCGGCCAGGATCGAACCCGCGTCTTTCGGGCCAGCAGCCGAGCGCTCTAACCACTGAGCCACCGCGGCGGCATTCCGAGTGATGATCATTTTCTGTCCGTGAAGACTTCATAGCTGTAAAAACGGATGGTTTGATGCACAACCATTGCTCTGTTACCTGAGGCACCCACAGAAGTCGCAGGACCGATGTCAGAATTTATTCACCTTCGAATGGAATATGCTGGATAAATGGAGAGTTTCAATCGTGTACCGCTGATTTTCTTCAGTAGAGCTCAAGACTTTTGCGCATACTGTGGCATGCAAAAAGCACCAGGTTTAAGAATGACCTTCAGCGTAAAGCGATGTGTGGGCTCCTTTCTTCGCGCGTTACGACATGGTTCTAAGTCCTTGAAGCTGCGGCCAGTTGACCGATCCTTGCTGCAGGTGGCCGTGTTGGACATCAAGACACCCAGCTTGAGATAGATGCCCAATCATAAGTGGCGGGAGAGGAATGTAGCCCATCCAGGACCGAGCAATTAAGCCTTCAAAGTTAGGCAAACTACCTGCTAACAGCAACGGGCGTGGCTAACTTATCTTCTATCTTGAGAAATGTTGCTTGCTCAGCGCGGATAGCACTATTAGGGAGCGTGACCAGATATGAATTAATGCGCTTGCGTTGTGCCTGAAGTATTCCTCTTGTCGAAAGCAGGCTGACGTCATCAAGGCTTACAGCGGTGAAAAGGCGCAAGCTGCAAGGCAGCCCGCAGTATCTTATCAGCTGCATAGACGATATCGTCAAGTGCGATCATTTCGATTCGATGAGGGACTGTTTAATGCCCTCATATTAAATAATTAAGAGAATAACCTGCGGTCCGACAGCACCTCGCTCGCTTCAGCTTGAAAACAAATTCATTACTCTGCAAGCAACCACTCTTTCCGGTCCCAGAAGTCATGCCTTAATGCTGGAGCTGGGTTCCAAAGAACTACTTAGAATGAGCATATTCAAGCTTCTGAAAACGGCAACTTTTATTCGAACCTGCACATCTGGCTCACAGCCTAAGATTTCAATGACGACTGGGCGCTCGATGTCCAGTCTGCCCTTGCGGACTCCATGTGGGCTTCACACTGGACACACCAATCAGCGACGCTGGCTAATACGGTTGTGCGTGCTCTATCCAATGATGCGAGTTGAGATCGCTTTGCCGCGCGAATAATTTCTCGCATTCTTCGCAAATGAAGTTCCCGGCGGTGCGGTGGAAGCGCTTGTGGGCGGCGGCAGTGCCCGCGCTGGCGAACTCAGCGCCGCACTTCTTGCAGAGCCGCTCTCCGAGGTGCGTTCCCAAATGCGCGGTCATGGTCCTCCGGGACTTGCACCGCTGCTGGCAGATGGGACACGGCACCTTCTTGCCCCGCTCGGTGGCGCCTGGGGATTGATGCTTGTACACATGGTGGCTCACCAGTCTGCTGGGATTCCGGAACTGCAGCTCGCATTCACGGCAGTGCGGTAGTGCAGCCTCGCCCATAGACCGTATCACACGCAGTCGACTCCGCTGCTCCGAAACCTGGCGACGCTGCGCGCAGAAGGAAGTCTGCTGAGTGAAGCCGACTTACCGATTAGTTCTACAAAACCATGAATGCTCACGCCAACTAGACGACACGAGAGAGAATCCGGGCCGAGTTCCTCCTGTTTGCGCAAAGCGCCACAGCTTTCCTAACGCGGGTTGGTGCACAACGTTACAGGGTGTCGCGTTCTATCGTTGCCAACCACCTGAAAATGGTTGATGGGGGTTTAACGTCCCAAAGCGACTCGGGCTCTGAGGGACGCCGTAGTAGAGGGCTCCAGAAATTTCGACCACCTGGGGTTCTTTAACGTGTATTGACATTGCCAAGCAAATGGGCGCCTTTTCGTTTCGCCTACATCAAAACGCGGCCGCCGCGGTCGAATTCGACCCCGGTGAAGTACGCATTTTCGGCAACAAGATATAACGGGCACCTCATAACTTGGAAACAGGGCAACACGAAAACACGGATAATACGGAAACAGGACAACGCTTACTTCGACAGCTACGTTTCAATCCACCCATTCCAACCCTAACAAGTCCTACACCTTACATGAGTTCTCTGCTCACGGAGGATCACATATACAAGAGGCCCCTACCACGCAATGTGAGCGCTAGCCTCCATCAGAGTAGGCGGCAGGTACGAGCGAGCTGTTACACCAAAACATACAGCAACCGCTTCGACATCCTTTATGTCGACGCGGCAGAAAAATTTAAAGTAGGACTTTTCACCGCAGCCTATGAAGACAGCACAGATGGGGGCCGCCGCCACTATACGAACTATTTCGCCATCGCACTTGCGCTGGCCCACTCCACCATTGACAAAAACTTAACCGAAGTTTGCAACGCTTCCCAGGACGTATACCACCACTACCTTAAAGGGCGTGGCGACGCCGGCCACATATCATATTCTTGCCCCAGCCACCTCTCTCGACCGAGCGTTTACTCTGTCGTGGATCCCTGGGCATGCCTCGATCACCGGTAATGAGCGCGTTGATGCGCTGGCCCGAGAGCTCTCCTCCTGGACCCCGGACGATCAGGCACCCAACCCCATGAAAGCCACACCCGTCCTAACTGCATATCATCAAATCAATACATTCTACAAACTCAGCCGCATGACATTGCCACCACCCCACATTACCTTGTCACCCTTATCCAGCGCCGCATAGCCACAATTGTAGACGAACTTATTTATTTCACCTTACTGTCTCTCACGCTTTCACCCCAGCTTCCCCCCCCCCTTTGTAACACCGGTGGCGTGGCCAAATCCACACTTTTTCACTACCTGTGAGAATGTCGTTCCCCACAGGCAGTACACCCCGTCCCCAATCCCACTCATTCTTCCTGGGAGGCTGCTTTACGGACGCTCAGCCCGCCGGCGAGAAATGGCTGGTGGGTCGGGCTTTATGTGAATCTCAAACCAGTGGACTCCTGAACCAGTAGCATACCACCCTGGAAGATTTCTTTTCATCTAATAAAGTAGTTTCCATCCATCCAACTTCGAAATTGGTTTTAGGAAAGAAAATGGCACAGTAACTGTCGCAACTATCTCGGTTGACACCCCAACCGCTGCGTAAGGTAGGGATAAAGAAGAGAGTGGAATAAGAAAACAACAAAGAGCTGCAGTAGTGGCCGTCTCCCGGATAATTTCGACCACCTGGGATATTTAACGTGCACTGACATCGCACCGCATCAATCGCACTTTGAGGTACGTGGCGGTGGTAAGAGAGAGAGAGAGGGAGACGTGCGATGCATGTATTAGCGCTGAAAAAATTGTGGCAGACAAGCGGCACTGCAGCAATAGGCCGCAGCGTTCATTGGGTGACCAGCCTCTCGCTATCAATTATTAAACTGCCACCTTCCAGGGTGGCAGGGTTGGCGCGCTGCATTTACACGCTGAGCGGAACGTACTCGACGTTGCCGACGCCAAGACGCGTCTACTAGCCCGATACACCAGAGCTTTCGCTTCTAACCAGGTTCAGCAGTAGTTAAACAGCAGCTAATTTTTTTAGGAAAGGAAATGGAGCAGTAATTGTCTCCCATCACATCTTGGTGCACACGAACGATGCCCTAAGTGAAAGGATAAACGAGGTAGTGAAAGAAGAAAGAAAGAGGTGCCATAGCGGAGGCCTCCGGAATAATTTCGACCACCTGGGGCAGTCTAAGGGCCGTTTCACATGCTGCGAATTTCACCGCGCGGCACTGCGAATTCGGTCCCGCCGTTGACGCCGCAATGCGATTGCCGCTCAGTCGTTTCACATGCAACACAGGACCTGCGAATTCGTTCCGTGTGACTGCAGGGTTGCTAGATGACTGCTCATGGAACTCGTGATTAACGTGGCATTAATGCAATAAGGAATGTGGTCGTGTTGTAGTAGTCATGCGTGTTTTTAGACACAAAAAAATATTTTGAATGTTTTTTTATTAAAGTAAACAGTTCTGAATTATTCAAAAAGTACGTTGGTGCGCTGAATGAAATCATTGTACGTGAAAACCAAAAGACACTTTGTGTTTGCCGCGGCGCCGCTTCAGCTGTGGCACGTGACCGCAAGTGACGTCAGACCCATGAGGCGTGAGTGCAAGGACAGCCATAGCTGGCCAAGCCAAGCCTGGCGGGAAGCCAAGCAAAGGATGCTCCCTATTGGTCAGTCGCAGAGCGAACACACCGGCGCTGCGAACGAATTCCAACCGGACGGAAATCGTTCGCAAGCCGTCTGCGGCAAGAGCGGCGGCCCTCTCCTCCCCAGAGCGAACGAATTCGCAGTGCCGCGCGGTGAAATTCGCAGCATGTGAAACGGCCCTAACGTGCACTGACATCGCCCAGAACACGGGCGCTTTGGCGTTTCGCCTCCATAGAAACGTGACCGCCATAGTGGGGTACAAACCCGGTACATCGGCTCAGTAGCCGAGAGCCTTTTGACCCGCCGTGGTGGCTCAGTGGCTAGGTCGCTCGGGCACTGAGCCGGAATACGCGGGTTCGAACCCTTCTGCGGCGGCAGGGTTTCAATGGAGGCGAAACGCTAACGCGTCCATGTGCTGTGCGATGTCAGTGCACGTTAAATATCCCCAGGTGGACAAAATTATTGCGGAGCCCTCCACTGCGGCACCTCTTAATTCCATCCTTTATCCCTTCCCTTACGACGCGGTTCGGGTGTCCACCAAGATATGTGAGACAGTGACTGCGTCATTTCCTTTCCTCAAAATCCAATTTTCCAAACCACTGAGCCACAACCGTCGGTAGATGGGAGACGAATGCTTGAAAGGAAAGACGCACGTCGCAGCAACCCCGTCCACCGAAGGGACGACGACGGCTGCTTCTGCAACAGGCATGCCATCAAAGAATAATAATGATTGGTTTTTTGGGGAAAGGAAATGGCGCAGTATCTGTCTCATATATCGTTGGACTTCTGAACCGCGCCGTAAGGGAAGGAATAAAGGAGGGAGTGAAAGAAGAAATGAATAGGTGCCGTAGTGGAGGGCTCCGGAAGAATTTCGACCACCTGGGCATCTTTAACGTGCACTGACATCGCACACCACAGGGGCGCCTTAGCGTTTTTCCTCTATAAAAACGCAGCAGCCGCGGTCGGGTTCGAGCCCGGGAACTCCGGATCAGTAGTCGAGCGCCCTAACCACTGAGCCACCGCGGCGGGTCCATCGAGGAACCCCAGATTGTAGAAATTATTCTGGTGCCCTCCAATACACCAACTCCATAACCCCCTCCCACCTATTCTTTCCTTCACAGCGTGGTTGAGGTGTTCACCGAGAGAGCAAGAGCAATTTTTCTGCGCATTTCCTTTCTTCAAAACCAATTTAGCAGACAACCGAAGTACCTCAGTTTGAACGTGGGCGCGGCGGCCGCTTTTAGGAGGCGAAGCGAGAAGGCGCCCGTGTGCTGCGCGATATGAGTGCACGGTAAATAGAGATCTCCAGGTGGTAGACATTATTCCACAGCCCTCCACTACGGCACCTCTGCTCTGTTTTAACTCCCTTCCCTTAGGCGCGGAAAGTTTTCCAGACAACCGCATAGCAACCTCGCTGTTCCGAACCAAACCCACGCATGGCGACCACCAAATATACCATCGTTCTCACGAGATTCATCGACAGTGCGAAGAGTGGTTTGGGACTTACCGTTGCGGGAGGCGCGTCCGAGTCCATGCTCTCCGAAGATGAGCCCTGCCACACATCGTCCATTGGTGGAAGGCCGATCGTGACCAGCGACATGACGGTGTCTCGATCCATGCTTCTCGACTCTGGCCTCCTTGTGGACCAGCAGAACGACACCCCAAGAGCGCTGGCTTGGAGGCGCAAAGGATGGCTGCCAGCGTTCGATCACTGCACGTGCACAAGCATCGTAATATGAGAGCGTGTCGAAGGAAGATGAAGGTACCCAAATTAGAAGATTAACTTAGATGAATTATTTATTTAAAAAGTGTTTACGAATAAGTGACACTTGTTAGAACAACGAGAAAGGAAATTTGAAAATCAGGAGGAGGAGCAGAAGGGAAAACTTTTATTACAGGCCAGTGCCAAGACTTTGTGAAAAAGATCTCGTGCTCCACTCATGCCAACGCAAGACCGATATGATGGCCCAAAAGCACTTAACAAAATCATAAAAGTAAAGCCCATACCAAGGAACATGCGCTCGCTACGCCGCAGAGGACGAAAGGCCACAGCTCGAGCCCTGGAAAAACAATGTAAAAACGACAGGAACACACTACACACAGTCAGGGCAGGGCCGGTTAGTAAATGACGATAGCAGTCACAGACTCCGATGGCAACCTCAGAATGTGCGCTTCTGTAAGGTGCAAAAATTCATACCAATTTGAGGACGCAGTCATTGCGCTCGTAATAACCGCACAGAAAACCCCGAATATAAAGACGGACTCGCAAAATATGTGCAGGAACTAATTGAGGGGCATGATAGGGCAAGCAGCCATTATGATCCTGAAGGACATTATGGAAACCGACAAGCGAACAAAGCTTCTATGAACACCACAGCAGCTGTCTGTAGAGGGGAATGAAAGCACACACGACGCAGCCCGAACGCTCCTACCTCGACCGCCGCAACACACAGACGAGCGTAGCTATTCAAACATGACCACATATTCAGAAATCCAGCGACTCTATAACGCTAGGCAGAAGGGAAAACGCACCATCGGATGAAGAACTAGACAAAGAACCAGAAATAACACAGAACAATTCGAACAAGCGCGTACTCCAGCTCCAAAAGGCTTAACGCAATCTACCCAGACGGCTATGAGCCACAATGGCTATGGGTGGGCTACTGTGGCCTAGCTACGAGCGTATGCCACGTGGCGTGGGCCTGCCATGACAACACGGAAATAGAAAGTATACTATACAGGGTGTTTCATCCAAGACTGTACACAATTATTAAAAACAGGCTTTTTATGTAGATGAGCGCTATTTATGGCATAACATTCTTAGTGGTGTCATCACCATCATCATCAGCCTGACTACACCCACTGCAGGGCAAATACCTCTCTCATGTCTCTCCAATTAACCCTGAACTTTGCCAGCTGCGTCCAACCTATGCCCGCAAACTTCCTAACCTCATCCGCCCACCTAACTTTCTGCCACCCCCTGCTAGGCTTGCCTTCTCTTGGAATCTACTCCGTTAGCCTTTACCCGCCGCGGTGGCTCAGTGGTTAGGGCGCTCGACTACTGATCCGGAGTTCCCGGGTTCGAACCCAACCGCGGCGGCTGCGTTTTTATGGAGGAAAAACGCTAAGGCGCCCGTGTGCTGTGCGATGTCAGTGCACGTTAAAGATCCCCAGGTGGTCGAAATTATTCCGGAGCCCTCCACTACGGCACCTCTTCTTCCTTCGTTCTTAAACTCCCTTATTTATCCCTTCCTTGACGGCGCGGTTCAGGTGTACAACGATATATGAGACAGATACTGCGCCATTTCCTTTCCCCCAAAAACCAATTATTATTATTACGCTTAAAGACCAGCTGTTACCTTGCCTTAGCAGTACAGCGGTGTAGTACATCATAACACCGCTAAGGCGTGCTAAATAACATGATGATTAATATTTAACAGTTAACTGTTACTGTTAGGCGCCATAATTATGTAGAGGCGTGTAACCCAGCGTAAGTAATATCCATATCAGTTTTTATAATTCCGAAACCGCGGTTACTGTCGCCGCTGTGGCGCAAGAAATTTTTGCTACATCGCGCCAAAATACATGTGCTTTCGAGGAGCTTCCAGGCAAATCAGCCTCTAACAATGCACGTAACTCACCTAAACAGCCAAAATTTATTAGGCCACAGTTGCGAAGGCAGCCCCGCTTTCGAAATTCTATAAACTGATAAGGTTATTACTTACTGTGGCCTACACGCCTCTCAGCAGTTAAGGAGGCTAACATTGATTAAGAAGCGGCTACCTAATTTATATATATATATATACATATATATATATATATATATATATATATATATATATATATATATATATATATATATATATATATATATATATATATATATATAAGAAAAATAATAAGCCCCTGAATGTACCAATGACGTACAACAGCCATAATGAAAATGAAAATTGGTTTTTGGGGAAAGGAAATGGCGCAGTATCTGTCTCACATATCACATATCGGCGAACCGCGCGGTAAGGGAAGGGATAAAGGAGAGAGAGAAAGAAGAAAGGAAGAAAGTTGTGCCGTAGTGGAGGGTTTGTTGGTAACAACTTTAAAAGTCCTGCAGAGCTTTCGCCGACGGGGCCTTAGGTCTCCCACGTGGGGACGTCGAGGTGTTCTGTCGCCGTCGCCTCGCGGGCCTGCTGGACGGCCCAGAGTTGGTCACCGAGGCTGGGGCTGCGCAAGGCAGCGGCCCACCGCGGCGGGAGGGTTCCGGAGTTAGCACCATCAGGGTTTTTGCTACAGTCCCAGAGCATGTGGGGTAAAGTTGCCATAGCAGTGTGGCAGACCTTGCATATATTTGTCGGGTATGTTCCGGGATAGAGTCTGTGGTATTGTGTCGGGTTGGGGTACGTGAGCGTCGGCAGTTGTCTGAGGGCCACCGCGTGCACCCTGTTCAGCTTGTCACTGGGCGGAGGGAAGGTTCGGCGGGCCAGGCAGAGGGTGTTGGTAATTTCGTTGTAGCTGGTCTTTGGTGCTGTCCCATGGACGACGGTCGCCGGCGTGGTTCGCGAGCTCGCACGCCTTGGCGTGTGCCGTATCGTTTCGGTTGCGATATGTGTTCGATACTTCTCCCATGTGCGCCGGGAACCACTGGATTCCGGTTTGAAAAGCTTCCTCCCACTGGACTTCTCGATTGCTCAGGATTCGGGCCGCTGTCTGTGAGATCCATCCTTTGGCGAAGTTTTTGACCGTTTGTCGCGAGTCGCAGAGAATTGTGGTGCACGTCGGATCCGTGAGGGCGAGGGCCACCGCCGCTTTCTCCGCTTCTTCTGCGCGCTCGCACGCTACACTTGCCGTTATGCGCGTTTCGCCGCTCGAATCGACGACCGCAACCGCGAATCGTACCCGCCGCGGTGGCTCAGTGGTTAGGGCGCTCGACTACTGATCTGGAGTTCTCAGGTTCGAACCCGACCGCGGCGGCTGCGTTTTTATGGAGGCAAAACCCTGAGGCACCCGTGTGCTTTGTGATGTCAGTGCACGTTAAAGATCCGCAGGTGGTCGAAATTATTCCGGAGCCCTCCACTACGGCGCCTATTTCTTCCTTTCTTCTTTCACTCCCTCCCTTATCCCTTCCCATACGGCGCGGTTCAGGTGTCCAACGATATATGAGACAGATACTGCGCAATTTCCTTTCCCCAAAAACCAATTATTATTATTATTAACCGCGAATCGTGAGCGTTCTGCGTATTCCGCGGCGTCAACGAACCTTGTCACTGTTTCGTCTCCGTAGCTGTGTAGGAGAACTCTGGCCCTGGCCACTTATTCTTCCCCGGTTGTGTTCTGGGTGCACGTTCCGTGGAATCGGGTCGACGTTTAGTTTGTCTGATCGCGTCCGGAAGAGACTTTCTGGACTTGTTGTGCATGGTAACGGATGCCGACACTTTCCATGATCTGGCGTCCTGCTCTCGCGCCCGCTAATCTTTCTAGTTGTGAAGTGCGCTGCGCCTCAGCGTTTTCGGTAAGCGTGTTGTGAAGCCCGAGCAGGAGCAAGCGTTGCGTGTTGGTGGACTCGGGTAGACCCAGTGCTATCTTGTACACCCTGCGGATGAGGACGTTGATTTTGGCTTCTGCTCCCTTGTACCAGTTGTGGAAGGTCGCGACGTACGCAATATGGCTCATAGCGAAAGAGTGTATGAGTCGTGTGAGACTCCCCTCCCTCATTCCGTTTCTTCTGCTGGTGACCCTCTTAAGGATTCGCATGGCGCTAGCCGTCTGGGCTGTAATTTAGTGACCATTTCGCCGTTGACGCCATTGGCTTCGATTATCATGCCAAGGACCCTAATTCTGTGCACTATCGGGATGGTTGCTCCGTTGGTCGTGCGTAGTCTGATCTCTTCGTATCCTCGTCTGGTCGTTGCCGCATTCCGACCACACCCGGGTGGTCTGCCCCTCTGCGTAGGGCGGTAGAGTAGGAGTTCGGACTTTGTAGTCGAACATCGTAATCCCGTACCTACAAGGCATTCCTCGATTGTATCGATTGCTAGTTGCAGTGCCGTTTCGATGTGACCGTCGCTGCCTTCGTGCACCCAGAATGTTATGTCGTCGGCGTATATGGTGTGCCGGACGTCTTCGAGTTCTTGAAGCTTTTCTGCTAGCCCGATCATGACGAGGTTGAAGAGCATGGGCGAGATGACGGAGGCCTGCGGGGTGCCGGTGCTTCCCAGCGTTTGCTCTTCTAGCTGGATATCCCCTGCCACTAAAAAGGCTTGCCTGTCTGTCAAAAAATCTTTAACGTAGTTGTACGGGCGTACACCTAGGTTTTGCCGCGATATCTGGTGTAAGATCGCCGATTGCGCGATTCTATCAAACGCGCTTTCAAGGTCGAGGCCGAGAACTGCTCTGGTGCCTCTCGTCTTGCCGTCAAGCACCTGGTGCTTCAGTTGTAACATTGCGTCTTGCGTGGATAATTGGGGGCGGGATTCTATTTGGATGGTGGGTATGCCCCTTTCTGCTCTAAGTGCGCTTGCCAGCGGTTAAGCAGTGCGTGCTCCATCGTCTTGCCGACGCACGACGTTAGGGATATGGGGCGAAGGTTGTCAAGGCTCGGCGGTTTTCCGGGTTTTGAGATTAGTATCATTCTCGCAGTTTTCCACTGTTGCGGGAGGCTGCCGCGCTGCCAGCACTCATTGATTAATGCCGTTAACTGTTCCATGGATCGGTCGTCGAGATTCTTTAGGGCGCAATTCGACACCCCGTCGGGGCCCGGCGCCGATCTGCTGTGGAGGTTGTGCAGCGCCGTCCTGATCTCTTCTACGCTAAGTCCTTATCCAATTCTGCGTTCGGATCCCTCTCATATGAGCCGTGTTGTGCGGTCGAAGTGTGCGGCAAGTACTTCGCTCGTAACCGGACAGTCACTGCATCTTCGCCGTGCTTGTCGAGCTCCTTGTGTAATAGACGTGCGAGGCAGTTCCTCTGGTGGGACTTGGTCTTCGTTACGTCCAACAGATAGATGCCTGAGCAGGTTCCACGATTTCCCGTTGTGTAGTTGGCCGTCGACTGCATTGCCTAACTCATTCTATTGCTGGCGGTTGAGCGTTCGGCAGTTCTCCTCGATGTTGCGGTTGATCTCCGCTATTTTCTTTTTTTGAGTCTCTGTCCCTTCCACCTGGCCAGGAGAGAGTTCTTCGCCTCTATGAGATGCGCCAGGCGGCTGTCCATCTTGTCAGTTTCAACCTCGGTTTCGACGGTATTAGTTGACGCTTTGGCGTCTGCAACTAGCGAGCGGGTCCAGGCACGATATCCGTGATCGTATCTCCTGAAGACTCTTGTTGATCTCGTTTATTTCTAAAATCTTCCCAATCGGTCCATTTGAAATTTCGCTTACTGCCCTGCGCCTTGTCTGGAGTCTGTACGTGTATTTCGACGATCATGTGGTCACTCCCCAGGTCGGTCGACATGTTTTTCCACGTGGTAGCCGTCGTCCCGGCATTACGGACGAATGTCAGGTCCGGGGTCGTGTCTCTGGTAGTAGAGTTACCGATTCTCGTCGGGTGCGCCGGATTCCTTAAGTAACGTGAAGTCGAGTTTCTGCGCATCTTGCCCGAGTGGTCTTCCCTTGGTCGTGCTGTAGCCGTAACCCCATGCCGTGTCTGCCGCGTTGAAATCTCCCCCTGCAATCAGCTTCCGGGGCCCGGCAATCTTGAGCGTCTTCTGAAACAGCGCTCGGAAGCGTTGGCGGCGTTTCGACGGGCTGCTGTATACGTTCAGTATGAATATACTTTGTTTCCTCTGCTTGTTGGGTATCAGTTCGATGAGAGCGTGTTCCATCTGGACGCCGCTTAGTTCGTGGTCAACGAATGTGAGACGCCTTCTAACGAGCGTGCATACACCCCTCCCCTCGATTTGGCTGCCTTGCGTTTTGTAGCCTGTTAAGGTAGCCGCGTTGGTGAACGTCTCTTGGAGTAATATTACGTCCGGTTTACGTGTTGCGTGCCTGATGTGTTGCTGTAGAACGTCCTTTTTGCCGGCGAAGCCGCGGCAGTTCCACTGCCATGTTACTATCCCTTGGTTATCGTTGGCCATGTTGATGCTGATGCAAGTTACCCGGCTGCCCTTAATGGTAGCTCGGTCCCGCATCACTGCTCGCCGGTGCGTGTCCGTGTTGCGTGAATACGGAGTGATTCAGTATTATCTGCATATCTCCTTCAAGGTTAGTGGTCCTGTTTGCGAGGCCGAGGAACGTTGCGTGTAGGGTCTCAATGGTACTTTGCGTGGTACATAGCGTTTTCGTGATGTCTGTAATTTCCACTCGCACCTGGCTCTCGAAACCGCCCTCGTGGTGTTGTTTTATCGCCCGTTTCTTCGGCGCGGGCGCGTCTGCGTCAGGAACGCTGGCCGGTACCTGCTGTTGTGCGTTCTGTTTATTTTGTTCCATCCCGGCGCGCTCGCGTCTGAGTTCTCGCATCTCTTGCATTAGCTTTTGGACTTGTTCGCGCATTACCGCATTCTCTTTTCGCATTACTGCGTTCTCTCCTTAGCGCCTCTAAAATGTCATTATCGGCTTTTTGATTCTGCTCTGGGACTGCAGGTGCTGTTACGACCCCTCCCGCGCGATGCCCACGACAGTGTCCGCCCAGCTCACCTTGTCTCCGGGAGTTGGCGTCCTGGATATCGATCTTGTCGGAGCGCGGTTGTGCATTTGACGACTGCGGGACCGGGACCGGCCACGCGATCGCGACGTGGATCTGGGTCTGTGCGGCTGGATGGGCGGGAAGTCTTGCTGTGTCAGTTGGCCATGTGCGTTTTGGCGCTCCCATCGGCGCCTGCGAATCACATACGGAGTCTTGTACCTTGCTTTGCAGGCCTTGTCGGCCGTGATGTGAGCGCCGCCGCATAGGTTACACTGGGGCGAGCATTGGTGCCCCTGGCCTGGGTTGCGGCCTCCGCAACCCTTGCAAATGCGGTTGGCGGGATTTGGGCAAACGTCCATGCGGTGGCGGAGGCGTCCGCACTTGTAACAGATGTCAATTTGCTTGCGATACAACGTGCAACGAACGAGTGTTGCGCCGTACCTGACGAGGTTGGGCACTTCGAGTCCGTCGAAGGCAATTACAATCGTGATCGTAGTGCCTATGCATTTGGCCGCCAGTGCCAGTGGGTTTCTCGGGTTTACGATGTTCTCGTCCAGTGCTCGGGGTCCGTCCTCAATGGGGATGCCACGAATCACTCCCTTGGTTGTATTATCGGGTGCCGTTTCGTACGCGTTGGCTTCGTGCGGTTTCCCTTGGATGTGAATTTGCCGCAGTTTGGCATAGCGGTCCGCGTTCGCTCATTTCGGTGTACTGACGACGACGATGTTCTGGTGCGAGTTCGGACAGACCGTGTCTTCCGCACTTTCGTCTCCCGTTATGTCGGCGGCCACGAAGATTGCGGAGGTGACCGTCGGGGCGCCGACCTTAACGATGTCGAGGCCGCCTTTTGGTCGAACCACGATTTTAATTTCCTCCTTCGGTAGCCTGAGCATGCGTCCCGCTTTGATAACCTTTCCTTTGACATGCTTGGGTTTCGTACCTTGCTGGCCGGTGCCAGGCGCGTTCGCTCTTGCATCGATGTCGTGCGTCGAATTCGCACCGTGGCCTCGGGGTCTCGAACGCCGCGCTCCGGCGGCCTTCTTACCGGCTTCTTCGGTAATTTCGTCGGCGGAAAGGTCTTCCCCCATCACTTGCACAAACATTCTTGAGTCACGTTCGTCGGCTTGTGTCACTTCGTTGGAGAGAGGCCGTATACGTGGCGCCGCGTCTGTCAGCGGCGCGCAGCAGTTGCGCCGGCTAGGCCTAGCGTCTGGCGTACAGGCCTAGACCTAGCGAGGCTAAGGCGGGGTTGGAGCGCAGAAAGTGCAATATCTCTGCAAAGAATGGTGGCCCACCTCAAAACTGGGTATCCGTCGATGCCTCTCGACTTCACGGATCCGTTGGTGAAAGGTTGGCGATGAAATCCAGTTGAAATCGGTGCGAAATCATTTGTAGAAGACAGAGCCGATGTGAACGCGTCGGCTCACCTCGGCGATCGCAGCGCCCTCCTAGTGGAGCGCTCCGGAATAATTTCGACCACCTGGGGACCTTTAACGTGCACTGACATCGCACAGCACACGGATGTCTTAGCGTTTCGCCTCCATCGAAAGACAGCCGCCGCGGTCGGGTTCGAAACCGGGAACTCCGGATCATTAGCCGAGCGCCCTAACAACCTAGCCACCGCGGCGTGTTAATGGGGAGAAGCCTGAGCACAGGCTTAATGTAATTTGAAGATAAATGAACAAGCCCGAGGGGAATTGTATAATTTTACCACCCGTCGGTGGGGAAAATGAGAAAAAAATGAGGGGGGGGGGGAGCTACATAGCGACCCACAGCCGTGGGAGCGGGCCTGGGGAGACTCCTCTGATCTCCCGTGGGACGTAGCGGAGAGGATGGCTAAAATGGATAGGTTGTATGGTTGTCGGGAAGGGTTATGGGTATAGGGATGGAAATGGGGACAGCGACTTTTTTGCTCTGGTTCATCGAATCTCTTGACTCCGTTGCTGGCCCGCCTGGCCAGGACAGGGAGGGCGTCGAGATTGCCCAGTGGTGCGGTCCCGCTTACAGGATGCCCGGCCACCCACCAAACGCAACGGGCTCCAACCGCCGGAGACAGGAGAACCTATCCCGGGATCAGCTACTTCGGTCCCCTACACGACTTTCAGGGTCTGTTTCCAGCCAGCTGCCAGCTACTAACCGTCGAGTGCTTTTCGCGGTTTTTCACACACCGGTAGTATGTTTGCTGTGATCCGGCCAATAGAGGCTTAGGTCGTCAGGCTGTCGGGCCTCCGGCCCTCGGCACCATGACCAGACACCTCCGAGGGACCCACCTGTTCTTCCAACCAACCAACCATGCACTTATTTTCTCCCCTAGCTTGCTCCGCGTCAACTGAGGAGGGAGTGTTCAAGGCTGGGTTGGCCGGGCCGCATACCAAGAACGCGGATAAGTGTCAGATGACTCGGGCCTACTCCGCCGGTACTCCACAACGTCGACGGTTTTCGCACTGGTCGTACTACGCCCCCTACCTCGGAGTCCTGCATGCTGCCTCCTCGATGACATCGCTTCCGAGGAGCCTAGCTGCTGTGAACACACGCGCGGACCTGGCTTCCCCATAGCCGGAGACCGGCGCGTCGGTCGCCAGACGTGCACGCCCCCGCGTGCGGAGGCGAGTAGCATGTAATTGAAAATCTTTTGCATTTTGACACATGCCTTCCGTGTGTGTGCCTTCCGTGTACCGGGCCTGGGTGTGTCCCCAGGCCCGGCTCCGCTCAGGCATCGGACCACACGAGCGCGACCGGCCCTCACAGTCGCTTGAGAGTCACTGCCGCTCCCATGGGGTTTTGCATCCCTAGATGATCGGCCCCGGCCAACCCATCCCCACCTCTGGCGTTACACCGGAACAAATCCTAGTAGACGAAACTACACCGGCCCGTATCCGGGGGCAGAAGGGGGGAGGGGGTGCACGAGCAGGCCGCACAGTCGGATTTCCCCGCTTTCCCAAGGAAGCTAACAGTAATAGTTAAAATTCAACTATTCAATATTCGTTAACCAGTCTGATTATTTGCCACCCTTCAGCTGTATTCTGATGTATTACGCCGATGACAACGCTCTGCCGAAAAAAGCCCTGTTCTAACTCAAACAATCTATTATAAAAAATTGTGTGAAGTCTTAGTTGAAATACCCTGAATATGTGTAGAAATAACGACGATTGAGCGATGGGAGGAAATGCTGTCCAGCTGAGACCCGAGAGGGCAAGAGCGGCCGCAAAACCCAACGGTCCAGGAATAGGGAGGGGGGAAGCAACCAACTGTTCTAGGCCCAATTATAAAGTGCTTTCGTCATCATCATCTGCCAAGGCCCGATATTTATCCGCCGATATGAGGCGCGAATCGCGCAACACAATGCTCAAGCCGGCGACGCGGGGCGAAGTTCCAAGCGGCGACGATTCTCACCACAGCACACAGGCTCTCGACCGAATGGTGACTTACGTGGATTCCTGGGCATCCCTAGATCCTCGGTAATCAGCACGTTCATTCACTGGCCCCAGAACTTTCCTCCTGGACCTCGAACGATCAGGCACTCAACACAACCCCACGAAAAAAGCCACAACGGTCCTTCAAATGTCAAATCACCGCATTCTACAAACACAGCCGCACGATGCTGAAACCCCCGAACTGTATCTTGTGGCCCTATCGCGACAACTGCAGACAGGATCCTTCATTTCACCCTGACTCCTCTCATTCCCCGCTTTCCACTTCCCCCGACATTGTAACACTTCTGGCGTGCCCAAATCCACACTCTTAGAGTACCTATGGGAGTGCTCTTCCCCACAGGCAGTCATCCCCCCCCCCCTCATCCCACTTATTCCTCCTGGGCGGCTGCTTTGCTGCATGACCGCTCTGCCTGCAGGCCAGAAATGGTTATTGGATTTGGCCCTTCCTGAAAATCACAGCCTTGGACTCCTGGATCAGTAAGAGACTACCCAGAGGGCCTTTCTTTTGTCAAATAAAGTTCTTTCTATCCTACCGACAAATTCCAGAGGCACTTTACGTAGAATCCCTTCGGCCATGTGTGTTCGATATGTGATGACCGTAGCACAAGAAGAATCTCACTCTTTTACCGGCATCGAAACATTCGGTCTTGGCGGATGCGCACCAAGACGCGGACCTGGTTAACTTCAAGCTCTGCACAGAGCGGCAAAGAACACAAAGGCAATGCTCCGAACTGCGCAATAACCAACGGTTACGTTTGTTTGTCGAAGCCAGCACATTTGCCGAAGCTCGGTTGGTAGCGGTTTGCCCCGTGTGTACATGCATACATTACATAAAAATTAGGCGACTGATTTAAGAAGCTAACGAACCGAATAGGCATTTTGGCATAAATGGTTCCATAGTGGACGTTCCGTTAGACGTTGACGAGACAGTGCAGCTGCTGCCTCGTACGCACGAAGAAAAAGTGCTCTTTCACATAAAGCGGCGTATCGTTCACAACAGTTTCTTATAAAGGGCATGGTGAAGAAGGAGGATCTGGCTCCATGGCTCGTGTTTCTTGAACGGCCGACGTTGCACAAGCCCCACGCCCTAAAGATTAGCCCACAGCGCTTGGACGCGATGCTCAACCGGCTCGAAACGCCCAACGATGAGAATACCAAAGTTGCAGCCTCTCCGGTGGACGTAAACGATCCAAAGCAGGCATCCAGGCGATGAGCCTTGGACATCAAACCATGACAGTGATTTTTTTTATTACTTGGTTTTTTGGGGGAAAGGAAATGGCGCAGTATCTGTCTCATATATCGTTGGACACCTGAACCGCGCCGTAAGGGAAGGGATAAAGGAGGGAGTGAAAACAGAAAGTAAGGAAGAGGTGCCGTAGTGGAGGACTCCGGAATAATTTCGACCACCTGGGGATCTTTAACGTGCACTGACATAGCACAGCACACGGGCGCCTTAGCGTTTTTCCTCCATAAAAACGCAGCCGCCGCGGTCGGGTTCGAACCCGGGAACTCCGGTTCAGTAGTCGAGCGCCCTAACCATTGAGCCACCGCGGCGGGGCTGACAGTGAATGACGGTCGTAATTTGGTGATGGCTCGCGCAGAAGGTCAAAAGCCGATCAGCCTGCTCTTTGACGAGCACTCTGAACAACTGGCGTTTCCTCAGATCTACCTCGAAGAGCCGAGAAATATTGCGCTGGAGGTGCAATTTAATTTTACTCTCGCGTCTAGTGAATGCGGCCTAAGGACCACAGAGGTGCGGATCTGCGGCACTTGTTGTGCATTGGGCGTGCGGGAGATGCGAAATAAACTCGCCAAGAGCACGAAAGTCTTTTCCGTAAGAAACCTGTCTGAGCATGATTACGGAAGCGCACTTGGTGAACCACGCGTTGGTGGAAAATTCAGTGACACTCGATATGACGTTTTGCACCAGGTGCCAAGTACCCTGCAATACTGGCATAAAATGGAAGCGAGACATCTTCACAATGATTCGCCAGCTCAGAAAGCTGACAGTCTTCCTTAGGCTGTCTGCGTCGAAGGTTTGCTGGAAGGCCCTCCTCTCACTTCTACAACGTCTGCATCTTGGCCCGAGCGAAGTCGCTACCCCAGTCGAGCAGATGCTGCTGTGCGAGAGGGCGCGTTTCGTGAGCAATGATACCGTAATATGAGCGGCCTGTTTAGACCACCTGGTTCAAGACTTCATCTACGTTGTCTCGAAAAAGACACAGTGCCGTTCGGTGCGAACTACGTTGAGGACTACTTCAAACAATCGGAGTTTCAGCATCTAGGTAACTCCCATGAGCAACAGCTCTGCTGGCTGCAGAACGCCCACTCTTAAGACAAATACGCATATATGAGAGAAAATAGCGAGTAAGCTGGCCTTTGCGGCAATCATTTTATAAAAGGGTATGCGCTAAAGGACAGATTACTCCATTTTTACCCCTTTCTGCTTAGAGTGCTCAGAGCAAAGACATCTAAACATGAATGCCCGAGAAGGCCGCGCTAGCATGCAGAGCGGCTCTTCCCAGTGGACGCGGGGAATTTGGAGCGGTCGCGGTGCAATACCCACCAACACATCTTCACGTGTCGTAAGGGGGGTGCTCCAAGTGCCGCTTGAACGCTCCGTTCTGGCCGATGCAGACCACGATGTTAGTGACGTTCCTGACACTGCCAATAATTGATGCCGAGACGAGCAGTCAGAAGGAGCTAAAGAAGCGCTACGACTTTACCCACGAGGTTCTCGACAATACGCAGTACGTCTCTATGGAGAGTTCCTGCACAAGATCGCGGACCACGATTAGTACATGTCGGCAGCGGAAGTAACAAGACCAACGCTCATGCTTGAAAGGATCTATCCACTGGTCAAGTACAACTACTTCAATCCGTGGATCGCTTCGGTCCTCGACTCGAACATGAACCTGCACATTGTACTGGACGTGTACGGCTTTGCAGCGCGCGTTGTGCAGGACGTCAACAAAGCCAATCGCTGAATGTCAGAACCTAACCGCGATCTCAAGGTCTTGGTTGATGAATCCCCCGACTCAACAAGCACTTCAGCAGCCAGGTGCGAATGTGCTCAATGTCGTCTAAATGTCTGCGCAGGAGACCGACTAATACCTCCTGGATCTTGGTACGTCGGAGTTTAGCCGTCTCATCGTTACTGCCAACGTCCCGGGGACTGGAGAGCGCATAGAGATTCGCAAGGCCCGGGAACCCGGGACCACATGGAGAAGGATGGCCTCGCCGCGACGAGCTCGGACATCTGGTGCAAGACCCCAGTAAAGAAGTACTTAGACCGTACAATGGAGTTCGAGAACGTCACCTTTGCCATGTTCCTGGCAGACTACAACTAATGAAGTGTAAAGGAAGAAAAACGGAAGACGAGAGCCATACTGCGTTGCCACAACTACCAAGTTTTGGATGCGGTCAACCATAAGCGGTCAGCAGTGATACACTTCCACCCATTCCGCATCGAGTTGCTTGACATCTCCGACTGAGATATGTTTACCCATATTTACGATCAGAACATCGAGTCTATCCGCAAAATCATAAGGGAGTACTCTCCAGCTTTCTCGCCGGACGCCATGGAGGAAGCTTTCGCGGCAGTTGTCGCCGGTGTAAGGAATAACGCAACGGAAACGTTTTCGACAGAGGAGCCTCAACACCGTTTTAGTATCCATACTCAAGCTGACGAGAACGACGATTCGAGCCATCTCGCACCCTCAAAGCCCAGGAAAAGACGGTGGTGGCGTGCTGTCCTGCAGTACAGAGCCGAAGCCATAGCCTCCCAAACGACGTCTTTCTCGAACGGATGTCGGTGAGAATTGATGGGCAGTTCGATCTGGTGCGTGCGGTGATACATCGGTCGGCAACGCCTGGTTCTGCACCGTTGCAGATCTTCGCTGGTGTTGCTGGATGCGGTGAAACGTCCGTGCTGCGCGTGATCACGGACTTCCACAACTGCTTCAGCAACACTGGCAGCGAACAGCGTGGTGTGAACGCGTACAGCGCGTGTGCGACGACCGTAAAGGCCACAGTCGCTCTGGGAGGAGGAACGATCCACTCGCCGTTTAAATTGACGATCTCTAAAAGAAACACAAGTCGCTGAATGAAAGTGACCTCAACGCTTTCCGCTCAGCGTTCCAAACAGCGTGAAAAATTATTGGCGGGGTCAACATCATGTCTGCCGACGCACTGGTCCTCATCGATCACTGCGCAGCATCTTGCAACCGATGACAACGCCTTTCGGGGGGTTTGGCGTCATTCTGTGCGGTGACTTGCGAGAGCTTCCACCTGTTCGAGCCTCCGAAGTCTTCGAGCGGTCGAAACTTCAGTCTAAGATCTTCAACACTGAAGCGATGCCCTGGTACGCTCTCAAGTAGAACTGCCTACTACTTATACGTTTTTAGTCGCCTAGAGTTCACACAGACATGGAAAAGCCTCGTGGATTGCGGATGGCGCGCAAGAACCGCAGCCACCGTCGCGAGCAGCAGTGCACGTAAAGGATTACAAGAAGGCTCACCTGGGCACCCGCTGGAAGGCCAACCCTTTTGGCGGCGCCTCCCACGCCAAGTGCATCGTGCTCGACAAAGTTGCTGTTCAGACCAAGCAGCCCAACTCTACCATCCGGAAGTGTGTCATAGTACTGCTGGCCAAGAGCGGAAAGATCACAGCCTTCATGCCCCGGGAGGGTTGCCTCAACTACACTGGGGAGAACGACGAGGTCCAGGTGGCAGGCTTCGGTCATAAGGGCCACACAGTCGTGACTTCCTGGTGTCCGTTTCAAGGTGGTGAAGGTCGCCAATATGTCCCTGCTGGCCCTCTACAAGGAAAAGGAGCGGCAGCATTCCTAGAGAAATAAACACATCCACCCCACACAAGTCGTACGGCAGAGTGACACTCTGTTCTCCAGCATCCTGACAAACGCCGGTGATGGTCATGCGCTAGACAAGGACAAGGTCTATCTTCTCAGCAGCAGATATATCACGTCCGAGGACGCGGGGGCTTTTTTTCCAAGAGGGCATTTGACTTTGCTACAGCAGAACAGCGACGCGGCTGCCTACTATCTCAAGCCAGCGAGCCGCGCTCCGACCCCGACAAGGTTACGTGGTCTGCTGTGTATATCGTCGTGCCACCGTTAGGACGCAGAACACGAAGCTGTGAAAGATAATATCGCCAAGGTAACTCCCGCCAAGGTCGGAAACTTGCCTCGCGAACTAGTGCTCTGCTTTAATAGACCGTACTTGGTTATTCGGAACATCGACTTTACCGACGGGCTCGTGAACGGCTCGGTAGGCCCGTTAAAGTACTATTGGGGACAAAAGTCTCCACTAATAGCGGAAAGCGATCGGGCCGCATAGCTGCTTTGTCTGCCAGTGACACCCATTCGACTATCTCACACTGAAATGACACTAAGGACAACGCTATTAAATTTTCTTTGTTAGTGAAATCCGATAGTTCGGAATTTTGTGGCTTTGTTGCTGCTGGTTTTGCAGTGAAAGGTGCATTTATTGCTAATAGATTTGAAAAACGTTTACCCGCCGCTACGATTCAAACTCGGGACTCTCTGATGATGCCATAAGGGAAGATGTGACGTAATGAGACGGAAACGGAAACAGGACTCCGTGATTGTTAACAGCGAGCGCTCTGCTCCCACTTGTCAGCAGCCGAAATGAAAACTACCGCCGGTCGGAGGTCTAAGGCCTCTATCAGGCGCCGTCGCTTCGCTTAATTTAGCACCAACGTTACGATGTATCCCGCTCTTGATTCCGACAACGCAGTCCTCGCAAAGGACTGCCGTCAGCATTCAGCGACCTCAACCCCACACAGAGTGCGATGCTTTACAGGGCTGAGGCGGCGGGTCTTGCAAGAAAGTTTTAGCGTCGAGTAATCGACAGTGTCGCTGTCACCGTCGGCCACCGTCACGGCTTATGTGTAGCAACCGGTAAGTGCGGGCATATTTAAATTCTGTAATAACAGTCATCGTAAGGCTGGTTATGCTGGACAGTGTCCTGGTACGTTCACGAAGCAAAGGCGCCGAGGGTGCATTTGCTAACGTGGAGGCGCGTTGAACAGTGGCTATACAAAGCTTTTTTCCTTATCGCACTTGCGTGCCGTTGCGTGAACTTCGTCCGAGAAGCACTTAGAGAGGCACTTGGATGTCCTCTGCTGCTCCACCCATGTAAATCGAGGCGCATAACAAGACCATGCTTGCACGCAGAACGCATAGCCGCGAAATACCACAAGACGTACTGAAACTCCGCCTGTTACGCAGAATTACAGGTTTTCTTTGACTTCAACATTCAGGTTGCCTCTTTTCCGTCTTCCTAGTGTTATAAATGTTCACTAGTAGTTTGAACACAAAGCTTATAAACTTGAATATCAATCAAACGCGTAACCTTCATGCACATTTGTCAGCCTGTGAGATCTGTGGTTTCTTTTGTAGCGAGAGCTACACAGGGCTACCAGTCGAGCATTTTGCGCTGCATGGGAGAGGCCAGTTGTGCGCATTCGCCGTTACCATGGCAACCGAAGAGGAGCAAGGTGCGGCGAGCGCTTCGCCGTCGCCGCGGCCGCGCTACAGTGTACTAAAGCCGCGCGCCCGCTCCACCGCCGCAGCCAAGCGTGACGTCACTCGGAAGAGCGTTGTGCGCATGCGCCGATACCATGGTAACCAGAGAGACCCCACAGCTGCGTCGCGTTCTGCGCCGCCGTCTCACCGCACGCCTCTCTATCACCCGAACCGCTTCGCATGCACAGCATTGCGTATCAAAGGCGGGGATGTAGTGGGCGTCTGTATCACAACGTTTGACATGCATGCAGAGGAGAGTCCAGCCGCTGCTAAATGGCGCTATAGACAAGAGAAGATTAACACTTCCGATCCTGAGGTTGTTGCCTGGCAGACGTGAAACAAGGTATCACCGCCGTTAGGCATATCTCCTTTCGATCGCTGTGAATGATGGTGAAGCCTGCTGTGTTCGGCTTCTGGAGAGCGGCATTATAATCCTAGTGAGTCTATGTGGCACCGAGAACATCTGTCAAGCGGACGATTGATGTAGCTGCCACGTGTATACCAGCCTACGGCACAGTTTCACAGTTTTGTGCAACTGAGTGATTTCAACAGGAAACAGGGCTCTCTTAGTGTATGAAAGAAGTTTGACTTTAATTTAGCTTCGAAACGTCACATCCAGACTACATAATGATGAAGTACTATAGACCTCGTATACCAAAGAAACTCTAACAAATCGAAATACTGTATAGACAAAACTTAGACCGCTGCATGCTGCTTCACAGATCATCGGGCAGTCTTCGTCTTTGTCAAGCAAAATGAATAAAAGATGTGTTTACACAATGTCTCTCATTGCTAAACATACAGTGATTATAACAAGCTCAGCCGGAGAAACGTACATCTCGCTACGTAAATCCTTGCATAGCCGAGCTAAGCCACTGCCAGTTTCTTTTCCTATTTATTCACCACGCTTGTACTTGCGAGATTGGCCTGTGGCGGCGGCACCTGTATTTTAGTTCTTGATCTTTTCTACCTTACAATTTAACTTTGTTTTCAGAAAGATTGCTGTTTTCCTGTTTAGGAGCTGGTACTCTATCGATGCAAACCAAATTCAATTTCTTTTCAGTGTTCCTTTAAAGTACGTGAACCTTTTGCTTACAGACGTATGACCTCGAACTGCCAGAAAACAACAGAGCTGTAGGCTTTGTTTCCCACTAACGCGTCCTGGAGACCTATGTCCTCGATAGTACATGCAGTGCGGCATCGAGAAGCGGCTGATTCGAATCTGGCTCGAGTGTCCGCCTGGCGTAGGCGTACTCGCCTACGACTAAGCGGGCGGAAGCCTTGCACCACCATTTTGGAAGCAAGCCAGAGTCTTCTACGTGGACGCCTCCGGCCCGGACCCCAAGGGATGATACACGGCGGCGGTCGTCCACGAAGGCAAAACAGTAGACGGCATTACTTTTGTCATCGCCCCGGCAGCCTCCGACTCCTCCAAATACATAATCACCGACTCGCGAGGGGCTTGTGTAAACGTCGAGCAAGGGTGGGCTACTCTCCTGGCTTATCGCATCTACCAAAATTGTAGCCGAGGCTCGGATGCTGCGCACCGATCTCTCGTTCGGGCTCCGGGTCACCAAGGCCTCCGCGGAAACGAAGCAGCTGACGCCGCCGCCAGCGCGCTCTCTCTCCGGGCATTTCCCACGGGACCCAACTCCGATTTAAATCCGGTTTACACTTTTAAGGAAATATACGATTATTACAAATCCACGCACCAAACTCTTCCTACCCCGTGCAAAGGGCTAAGGAAGGCCTACGAGCGGTTGCTCCTGCGCCTGCTCACTAACACGATGCTGTGCCCAGCAACTCTAAAGCATTTCGATCTTCAATTAGACGGGCGGTGCTCGTACTGTGGGGAGGTGCCTGCCAGCAGAACCCATCCCTACCCCCCTATCCCAGACCCCACCCGAGAGGACTGGGAGGCGACCCTGTCCGGCTGTTGCACCCTCGAGGCCCAAATGGCCTTAACGCAGCGCGCCCGGGCTACGGCAACCGCCAGTGGGGTGCCTGAATAGGCATCCCACCTGGTGGTTGTAAGGGTGTGACCCTTCAGGTCACGACCCCCAACACCTCTCTCTATCATTAATAAATGTTTTCACCACCACCACTCGCCAACTCCAAAGGAAAGGCCCTCCCCGTCACCAAACCCAACGGCAGGAACATAAACAGTGCAGTGCAGTCGGGGGGGGGGGGGGGGGGGGGGGGTACCCAGGGGCGTGCCCCGAATTCCTCTCCAATAATAGAGTTGTTTTTTTATCTCTCTCTCGCTGTGGGCCCCGATCGACAATTAACAGTTTTCGTCCGCATAAAAGGCAAAAAAATTGGACACCTTTCCGTTCAGACGCGAGTTCCCGGTAGCGCAAGCAAGCGCAGTGACGATACACAAGCCTCAAGGTGCCACGTAAAACGAAGTTGTAGTGGATTACGCGAAGAAGCGCCCTCTAAAGTTGATGTACGTAGCGCTGGGTCGTGCGTCATGTGTGGAAGGACTCTGCCTCACCAACTACGAAGGAGAAAATATGTCCTCCCGTGTTAAAGCCAATCCTGCCAAGGCTCTGGTCAACTAGTTCCTACGCCTCCAAGCACACCGTTGAACACCAGCACTGTGCAGCCATGCAAGGAGCCGGTTTGGCGGTCGCTTGCGTAAACGTTCACTCTCTCACTCTCTGAGATCCTCAGGTGGTCGAAACTATTCCGG
This sequence comes from Amblyomma americanum, assembly GCF_052857255.1. Classification (NCBI taxonomy): domain Eukaryota; kingdom Metazoa; phylum Arthropoda; class Arachnida; order Ixodida; family Ixodidae; genus Amblyomma; species Amblyomma americanum. Next base: position 142,662,410 of record NC_135503.1, read on the forward strand.
AGCCCTCCACTACGGCACCTCTTCCTTTCTTCTTTCACTCCCTCCTTTTTCCCTTCCCTTACGGCGCGGGTCAGGTGTCCAACGATATATGAGACAGATACTGCGCCATTTCCTGTCCGCAAAAACCAATTATTATTATTATTAATTATTAGGCTAACGTTTTGCTGTGAAGACGCAGCGAATAAAATGAGTAATGCTTTATTTTGCTCAGAAAGTGCTTTTAAAACTCAACCGCATCAAGCAAAACGAGAAGTGTCCTCAGTTTTGAAATTGAGTTTGCTGTTCGGTCACTTCTGTCGCCGCGAAGGTGCGCTGTCATCGGTAAAGCTTGAACATGTCACCCTAAAGAAAAAAAAACAGAAACGCAATGAATAAAAAAATACTTTTTTATTCTGGTAATAAGCTGTGTTTCAAGCTCAACAACACGAAGGAAAATTAGAAGCCTTCTACTAATAATTGGCTTTTAGGGGAAAGGAAATGGCGCAGTATCTGTCTCATATATCGTTGGACACCAGAACCGCCCCGTAAGGGAAGGGATAAAGGAGGGAGTGAAAGAAGCGAGGAAGAAAGATGTGCCGTAGTGGAGGGCTCCGGAATAATTTCGACCACCTGGGTATTTTTAACGTGCACTGACATCGCACAGCACACTGGCGCCTTAGCGTTTTTCCTTTTGCAATTAAATTTGCGATTGGGTAACCTCTCTTGCCATCAGGGCGCGCTGGCAGTGGTATAGCGGCATGGCGGCTTGCAAGAAAACATGATTCCACGGCTAGTTCGTGCTTTTTTTGCGTGTTGTCTAAAATCAAGGTACTTTGCGGATGTCTTAAGTGCTCGGAAAAATCTGGGAGCAACACAGGATAGCACAATAGAAAACAGATTAGAACTGACCAATCTTAACTGGAAAAAGGCGGAAGCAAATATTCCAAAATGCACGTCCGCAGGGATAGACGAAATTCCAATCAAGTTAATTAATGAACTTGGCCCAAGAGGCAAAGCAACGCTGATAAAAGCGTTGGAGGCAGCCATAACAAATAAGCAAATTCTGCAAAGCCGGAAACGCAGTAAAATGAATTTGATTTATAAAGGGAAAGGCGATACGACGAACATAGAATCCTTCCGACCGATTACGATAACATCAGTTGCGTACATGCTGGCGATCCAGGCGGTGAAAATAAAAATGCAGTCATGGGTAGAAAGTAATAGAATACTCGGAGAACATCAGAACAGGTTCAGAAGTGGTAGGCGCTTAGATGATTGCCTGTTCGTGCTTACCCAGTGCATAGAAATAGCTAAGGCGGAAAACAGACCTCTGTATTTAGCCTTCCTTGACATAAGCGGTGCATACGACAACGTGAGAAAGGAACTCCTGTGAAACATATTAAAAGATGAAGGTATCGGTCATGAAGTAATTGATTTTCTACAGGAAATATATCGAGAAAATACAGTTGAAATGATATGGGAAGGAATTAGGAGTACAACAACTGTCGAGGTACACAAAGGGTTAAGACAAGGTTGCCCTCTATCAGCGCTGCTGTTCATGCTTTATGATAAGTATGGAAAGAAGGCTACAGGGAAGCAACCTGGGTTATAATCTGTCGTACAGATTAGGCGGAAAGGTTGTTGAGCAAAGACTGCCGTGTTTAATGTATGAAGACGATAATGTGCTGTTAGCAGATAGCCAGGAATATTTGCAAACTCTGGTTAATTGCTTTGGAGACTATGAAGACAGTCTAGGTTTCAGTTTTAGTGCAACTAATTCGGGCGTGATGGTTTTCAACGATACAACTGATGCCTTTGCAACTGGTGCCTTTGAAAGCACCAGAAGCTGGTCTTCGGCGCACTGACGCAGCGCTCAACCACAAACTGCTTGAAAGCATGTGCGTGTTGTACAGGCGTTCCACTTAGTTGGGTCTGTTATGCCACGCCATTCGCGCAAGCTGCCATGGCTCCAATGGGTAGGCATTGTCTCTTGCAAAACAAAAATGACGCAGTTGTGCATGTCCTTTCTCAGTGCTCTCAACAGCATTACAGAAAAACCTACTATAAAATGGATACTCATGCTATGTAGCCCACGGCCGAACAACGCACGATTGAGGTGTATTAGTGAGCACTGCTGTAAGGTCAGTCTTTTACCATCGTACTGATATAAATGATGCGCTATGGTTGCCTGTACAACACAAGGGCTGTCAGGTGCATTTTGCCTTGGTTTCTTCGACAGGAAATGCTAAGTAATTCAACAATGTTTCATGTGTCCTGTGTTTCTGCTGCAATTATAATTAACAAAAGGGTAGCAATACACTGTATCATACTGTAACGTGTCTTCATTGGTGTAACTAGCCAGACTCATTCTTGTAGCTTTAGCAGATCCGGGCAAATGCATAGTGCTGGAGCTCAATACATTAGGCTGAGGTCTCCCGATGGTTGATACGGCTATTTTAATGCTTACCAGAAAAAACTCACCGTCGTCCAGCAGGCCTTCTTCCACCTCGGAGTGTCGCCAGACGAACGCGTCGTGGAAGGATGCGGGTCAGCGCGTGTCCACGGCCACAGTGCGCATGTTCGCGCCACAGATCTGAGAAAAAACACGCACAGCACGAACTTACTCTCGCTGCCGAAGCCCGCACTTGTAGCCGAACTCATGCGGTCAAACACATTGACCGCGGTATACTCACCACCATGTTCTCAGCCTATAACCTCTTGAGGGCTTATTCGCAGCAGTTCCCCGCGGCTGCTTGATGGCGATGAGTTTGCAATCGACACACCCGACGACGCCAGGGATGCTGCCGCGGCGAAAGATTGGGCAAAAGAAGGCCTCCTTCGCCGCCGCCTTCTCTTTGGGTCTTCCCAGAAAGCGAACACACCCCTTCTGCGACCCAACGCTGACAATGGTCTCCGCCAACCGCCGCAAACACGTACTCACAGTCGGTTGGGCCGCGGCGACGTTTGCCTCATTTCCAACGGCTCCTTGAAACCCACCGGTAGCACTTGCCGCTCCACTGACAGCACACTCACCCGCACGCCTCCCAGTTCAACGCCGTGCTCGTCGCGCAGCCACTGTGGAGTCTCCATTCAAAGTCGAAGCGTCGAAACAACTCGTCCCACACGTCGAAATCGCCTTCATGTTTTATGATGGCCTCATTAATTACTGATTTATAAGCGATTAAATATAGTCGCGTGACTAGTTATGACGTCACAAAATCAGTTACCTCACCAATCAATCATCAATTCGATATACTAATGACGTCGCCAATCGATCACCAATTGGTTTGCTATATCCATTTTCTATGAGGACCGCCATCTTGTATTCCTCGGACTAAGAAAATTTCATGCCGAATGGAGGTAGTAGCAGACACTAAGAATTCGAGAAACGTGATGAATAAGAGCTAACGCTAACGCTCTTAAAAATCGTCTCAATCTGCTCGCATAATTAGGTGAGCAACGTCAACACTTCTTGGACGTTTACGACGTCAGCCCGTGGCGCAAAAGATCAATATAGCCGCCTGTCACGGCCGACCAATAGGACCAGGCAATGACAGCGTTAGACTGATTTCGATTGAGAGCGATCCGTAATTCCACCTAAAGTACCAATAGTCCTACAGTTTACCAGATTACTGACAACAATTACTTATTAACATCTCTTCATAGGTAATTTTTAGGATGATTGCATTGTCTATTGTAACCCGTTACCTTCCTTTTCGCTTTCTTCTAGTTCTTATTCTTAAATACTTCGAATACTAGCATGCTTGCTGGCATGAACGACTGCTGCTGTACTTGTCACTTCTGTAACAGTTCTGAATCTTCAAAGTATTCTTGGTAACCTGCCTACTAGTAGTTATCTAACACTTATTGTAAGAGATCTTTTTTGTTGTTCTCCTTGTAATTTCTCTTTTGTGCTTTGAAATTTATATTGGACTCATTGCCCACGTGCTACGATCTCTTACTGAGACTGGCAGTATGGTATATAAATAAATAAATAAATATCCACGAGAACGCCGAATCCGAGCACATTGCTCGCGGTCCTCGAAGCCACAACTCGGACTTCCTTTTCAGATGCTCGTGTTGAGACGTGAACACACGTGATTGTTATCCCCTTGGCTAACTTTATTCTTGTTATATTCTACTAATCTTGAGGTGAAGAATGTGAGTCCGACATGGTAATCGATGGATCGAGCTGATTCCATTCGCTGATGGCTAAAGGGAAGAAAGAATGCTTGAGAGTGTTCGTTCAGCATGAGTATTCAGTTAACGTGTGCGCATGCTTGTGCCGGGATTGCCGTGACTGTGAGAAGGATGCATATTAAGACACATCTATACTGCACCTGTTGTGTAATAATTGATATAAAAACTTCAGGCGGAATTCTTTTTCTCTAGATCATAGTGATGGAAGGCCAGATGATGCTGCAAGATCGGTAGGGGATTCAGAGGGTTTGTATTTGTTATGAACGTACCTTACAGCTTTTCGTCGCACTCTCTCAAGCCGAGTGATGTTAGTGACTGATTGCGGGAACCAAACTGTGCTTGCGTATTCTAAAATTGGCCTTACGACGGTAGTGTATGCAAAAATATTGGTGTTTTGAGGAGCCAGACGTAAGCATCTTCTAAGGAAGAACAGCTTTCGCAAGGCAGCAGAGGTAACATTGGCGATATTCTCGTCCCATCTTAGGTCAGAAGTTAAAGTTAAGCCTAAGTACTTATGTTCAGAGACCCTTGAAAGCGTTGATTCATTGATACTGTAGGCATAGTTTTATGGCTGTTGTTTCCTGGTGACTGTCATGCAAAGGAATTTTTTTTTGTTAAATGTCATTTGCCGAGTGTTACACTATTCAACAAGTGTGTTAAGAGAGCTGCTTAGCGTAAGGTGGTCTTCAATATTTTTTATCTTTTTGTAAAGAATGCAATCATCGGCGAAAAGTTTTATATTATAGTCAATACTGTTTGTAATATTGTTGATGAAAACTAAAAACAACAGTGGTTTTAGGACAGATCCCTGCGGGACTCCTGATGTAACGGGAACTGGTCTTGATTGAACTCGTTCGAAAGTTACAAACTGTGAGCGGTTCGTCAAAAAATCCATGATCCAGTGTAACACTTGCCCATCTCCAATTATGATGCGTAGTTGTGACATTAGTTTGTTGTGGTTTACACTGCCAAATGCTTTACAGAAGTCTAGAAGTATTATATCTGTTTGACTCCAGTCGTCAATACTAAGGGCTAGGTCATGCACAACCTCTGTTAGTTTGGTGACAGTTGACAAGCCACGACGAAAACCATGTTGATGGGGTGGTAAGTGTTCGGACTCCAGAAAGTTCTTTAAGTGTTTTGCTATAATGTGCTCCATAATTTTGCACGACGTACTGGTAAGTGAAATGGGTCGATAGTAAGAGGCTGAGTTTGTATCTCCGGATTTATGAATGGGTAGAACCTTTGCTTTTTTTTTCAATCGTCGGGTATTTTCGAAGTTGATAAAGACTTACGAAAAATGATACCGAGATATTTACTGAACCATTCTGCATATCGTTTAATAAACTGATCTGGGATGTCGTCTGGACTACTTGTTTTCTTTATGTCTAGGTTTAGCAGCAAGTTAAGAACACCATGATCTGTTATGTGGAGAGGACCAATACATGGCGTAGATATGCAGAAACTGTTAGGGAGAATGCCGTTATCTTTTGTAAAACAGATCTAAAGAAATCGTTATGCATGTTAGCTTTCTTCTGTTTTTCCTCCATGGGCAAGTTGGATATGGCTGTTTTATCTTTGCGAAAATATTTCCAGAATCCATGAATATTATTCCTAAGAACTGCAGGGAAGGTCACGTTAAAGTACTGTTCCTTTGTATGCTTTGATATTTCTTTTAGCGTGGCGATTGAACTGGTTAGTTTCAATGATTTGGTAGAATTTTGCCTCTTTTTTGTTAATTGATCTACGAAGCCGCTTGACTTGCCGCTGTGCGTGAATTACGTCCCTTGTAATCCACGGGTTGTTTTTCTTAGGCCGATTTATTTTTCGCGAAACGAATGCACCTACACAGTAGGTTACCGTATTTCTAAACTGTTCCCACAAGGTGTTCACTTCAGTGGCCTCACACGAAGCAATGTCGAAAAATGATTGGAATTCGTGCGCAAGGTGTGTTATAATACTATTGTCGTCTGTTTTAGCAAAATTAGTTATGATCTGCATGCTTTTCTTATATATTATACTGCTATGCAATGGTAATCGGCATGTAGGTATACTGTGGTCCGAGATGCCATCTATGACGTCAACCTGAGCACGGTTTTCAGGAAAGTGATCACTGATAAGTATCAAATCTAGAATATTACCAGTTGTTCCTTGGGGGTTGAAACAATTTGATGAATATTAAAATTGAACATTAAATACATGAGGGCCTTTGAATCTATTGATGTGAGAGAGAGAGAGAGAGACTCTTTAATGAAGAAACAGAGAATTTAGCCGGCGTTTCAATATCGCTGGCATGCTACTCTGCGTAGGGAGGGGAATTTGGGAGATAAAGACTGAAGGAGAGCAGCGTGGAAGAGGTGGAAAAAAAACCGAAGATAAAATGCAGCCATGAAATGGGTACTAAGGATGCAGTGGCGAGTATTGATGTAACCTATGGAATGATGGAGTGCATAGTCCGACGAATGGGCTGACGAAGTTCACTGCAAGAAGAATGTATGAAGGTAACCTGCAAGTGAATTTAGAGCTTATCGAGATGTCCAATGTCTTTTAAATATGTAAAAGGAAAGTTCATTGCAAGTCTCTGTTGCCTGAAGCAGGCTAAGGGGCCTAAAACTTCGTCCATTGTTAGGGGCACTGGGCAGAGCTTCTGCATGCAATGTTCATAGTACGCACGCTCGTTAGCATACGCAGGGCACTCAAGCAGGATATGTTCCACAGTTTCTATCGAAGCACAGTTGTCACAATGCGGACTGTTCATTTGTCCAAAACGGTATCGCAGGCCATTGTATATGCAGCATTCAGACGAAGTCGGTGATAAAGTGTTTCGAGTTGTCGAGGAATTCTAGGTGAGAGTCTTGATCTAAGATGTGGGTCGATTGAGTGAAGAAATTGGTACTGATGTGTCGGCAAACTCCAAAGCCGATACGTTTCTTCGTACGCAAAACTTTTAGCCATTTGGGACGCATCAGATTTCGTGAGAAAACTTCGAATGTATCTCTGATGTTGATGGCCCTTACGGGCCGCTTCATCTGCTTTTTAATTAGCCATAATGCCACAGTGAGCAGGTACCCAATGAAATTTTATGCAGTGGCCTGCGGCAATAGCTAAATGATGGATATACCCAATGTCCAGGGAAACTGGCTGGTGATTCGTTTTCTTCAGCAGGTTGGCCAGGATCTGCAGAGATGCTTTTGAATCGGTGAAGATAACCCAACGGCCGGCGGTTCGGCGCAGGATGTAAGAAACAGCTTCCTTAATGCCGTGAAGCTCAGCTGTTGTAGAGGAGGTCCTCCGCTGCAGCCGGTAAGAAAGGGCATGGCCTGTTGAGGGCACATAAAGGCCACAAGAAGAAGTTTCTTTAGTAGTTGAACCATCGGTGAAGATATGAGTGTGCTGCGTATATTCTTCGATTAAGTAGGCGAGAGTAGCTTGCAGAAGTGCTGCCTGTGGCATGCGGCTCTTTGCATTCACACCTGGAACAGACTTCTTCACCTTTAGAGGAGAGAGTGTCCATGGAGGAAAGGCCAGAGGTAGTAGTTTCTGAGGCTGATTAATAGTAGGAAGGGGCAGGAGCTGCACTTCCTGGCCAAAGCTAGAGTTGCTGTGAGTTAGGTGGACACGGTGTAGGAAGTGCTTCTTCCCTTGCAGGACATGGCGGAGATGGGTACGCATAGTTTCCTGGGCGGCAATTACCTCTAGTGGGAGACATCCTGCCTCCGCTACTGTTCCTGATGCAGAGGAACCCTTTGGGAGGCCAAGACATATTCGCAGGCAGTTGTTCCGTGCGGCATTGAGAGTCTTAATGCTTGATGTAGATAATCTTGGAAGCACTGGTAGACAGTAGCGCAAGGTTCCTTCAACGTAGGCTTTTTCAAGCAGGAGCATTGATCGGCAGTTGCTACCCCACCTTGTTCCCGCCATGAACCTGAACACTTGCGATGCTGCAGTAATCCTCGCACCGAGTTTTTTGATCTGAGGTGACCATGACAGATTACAGTCGATTACAACACCCAGGAATCGCTAAGATCGTACATATGGCAGCGATCGGCCGCCTAGGAGCAGCGGATATCGGGTCATCGTTTTTCTTGTAAACGCCATTGCAACACTCTTTTCTGGCGAGAGACGAAGACCTCTGGAAGCCAGGTACATCGAAATGTGCAATAGTGCTCTCTGAAGACGTTGCTGGGTAATATAGAGCGAACGTGATGCGGTCCAGATGCAGATATCATCAGCATAAATTGTTATGCGGACCCTTCGCGGAAGGTGTCTTCTTATGTGAATAAGGACAATATTGAACAGGAGAGGGCTGAGCACCGCTCCCTGTGGTACGCCCCTCTCCACTGCGTGAAAGCGTGTTGGACCGTTTGGAGTGGTAATAAAAATTTGTCGTTCTTTTAAATAATGCCCAATCCACTTGTATAGCCTTCCTCCAAGGCCAAGACTGCCAAAGGCTGCGAGAATTGCATGGTGAAAGACGGAGTCAAAAGCGGCCTTGATGTCTAGGAAAACGGCTGTTGGGATGTACCCAGCATGAAGGTACTCCTCAATTGATGAGACGAGGGCGATGATATTGTCAGTCGCAGACCTGTTTTGACGGAACCCGTTCATTTCTTGGGAGAACTCATTTCGGCTTTCTAGGAACCAAGTTATGCGCTTGCAGATCATGCGCTCCATGGGCTTACCTACGCAGCTCAGTAGGGCAATGGGCCGGAATGATGCTTAGCCTGTTGGCTGCTTACAGGGTTTCAAAACGGGCACGATTTTCGCCAGCTTCCATTCCGTGGGGACCTCACCAGCCATCCAGGAAGAATTGTAATACTCCAGGAGTCGAAGACGGAAGGTGTGGGGTAGCTTTGCAATGGCGTCATAGGTCACCTCATCATGACCCGGAGACGTGTGCCTGTTTGTCTCCGCGATAGCTGTGGATAGTTCTTCCATTGTGAAAGGCAGGTCTAACGCTGGCACTGCCGCCTTTGGGATGCCTGTGTGACCATCTGCGGAGAGTGTCGAATGCCCTGACCCTGCCGACAGCAGCTTGCAGTATTCTTCTGAGACTTCTTTTATAGATTTTTGTTCATGAAGGGAGAGTGCAGCGAAGGGGTGGAGTTGTTGAAGTGGCGTGCGCATACCTCTAACTATCCGCCAAATATTGGTTACTGGTTTGCGCACATCCAGCGTAGAACAAAAGTCACGCCACTTTTGCCGACTGAGTTTATCCATGTAGCGTCGAATGTGACGTTGTGCCCGTCGGCATGCACGTAGGTCATCGAGGCTTTTTGCGCGCAGAGCTTTCCTTTCAGCTCGCCTGCGTACAGCGCAAAGCCTTTGGAATGTGTGATCATTTGAAGGTAGGTTATCATTTTTAGCTGTAACTTGTGTACTCGCCCTCAGGCAATACGCAATTGTCGATGCTAATTCCTCATTGCGAGTTGCCGCAGTAACTCCTCTGCTTACAGCGTCCTTGTATGCGTCCCAGTCTGTAGATTTTATAAGGAATTTCTTTGGGTTCCTCTGCGCATGGAAAGCCGATATGATGATTGGGTAATGGTCGCTTCCACGTGTCTTCAAATCAGTGCACCAGCCAAAGTTGTGGGCGAATGAACTTGTGACAAATGTCACGTCGATGCTGCTGGTAGTCGTCGGGCCTCGGAGGTAGGTGATGCTGCCGTCATTTAATGGCTGAACTGAATGCTTGGAGAGAAGTTTTGCAAGCTTGGCACCTCGGGCACATGTATGTGAGCTGCCCCAAATTTCATTATTAGCATTGAAGTCTCCGCAAATAATATGCGGAGAGGGCGTCCTTGCTATCAAGTCTTCAAGTCTCAAAGCATCAAATGGCGTGCCTGGCTCAAGATATACTCCAATCAGAGTGTACTGTTGTCCGGCAATAACTGTGACAGCGCATACGTATTCATTGTCGCTGTGAGGCGGGACATCAACCGGTGAGGCCGGGATATCCTTGCGAAAGCCTATCAGCAATCTGCTGACGTTATCTGGTCGTTGTGAATGGTGGAAATAGTATCCATTGAGTCGGAAAGTTTCCTCGACGCGTGATTCACAGATGCCTATGAAGGGGAAGCGGTACGCTCGCACGAGCTGTCGGAAACCTGAGAGTTTAGAGCGTAGCCCGCGAGCGTTCCACTGGAAAATGGTGCATGTACGAAAGATGTTGTGGATTGTCAGCTGCGGTGAAGTTCTCGTTGTGGAAGCCATGATTACTGAAGTGTGGTATTACGCCTCTGCGGAGCGTAGGAGACCGACACCAACGGCTCCATTGCAAGGACAGCTTCTACTTCTGGGAGTCTTCCTGACGAGGGGTTTGCACGGATAAGAGCCTTGATGGCTGCAAACAGCATCGGAATCAGTAGGCATGTGACATCTTGTTCAGAGCTTCCGGTTTGCTGCCTGCCGCTGATCTTCTTCTCATGTTGTGGCGCCCTAGGGTCCGAGCAAGCGACGCTGTTTGTCGGGTCTTGTGTATTGCGTTGCAGTAGCTTTGATGAAGGAGAAGAACCAACGGACTTCCCACGCTTCTTTTTTACCGCATCTGCGTAGGTCTTGTCAGCTGCTCTGCCACGCTGTGTTGACTGATTCTCGGAAAGAGCTGCCGTAGTCGTGAAAACCACGTCGGGGTTGGGTGGTGGTTCCTGGCGCTTAGGGGGTTTCCCTTGTGTTTGCTCTGCCGTGCGAGCAACTGTGGCTGCTTTCTTTTTATAACACCATCCATAGGAAGCAGGGTGTGGGCCACCGCAGTTAGCGCATTTAGGTTGCGCTCTCGAAGTGCATTCTTTGTGCGAGTGGGGGCCAGCACACACTTTGCAGCGCACGGGGCCGTTACAGTGTCTTGATATGTGGCCATGCCTCTGTCATTTATAGCACTGAGTTGCTGCTCCGACGTATTCAGTTACAGGGTAACTACAGAACCCCAGCGTTACTCGTTTTGGTAGCGGCGCATCTTTTGCGAATTCCAATATAACTGTGTGACGGCGTACAGCTTTTATCTTTCCACCATCCTCAGGAGTGTAGGCGATTAGCCTCCTTGCTGAGAGGACACCTTGGTCGCGTAGATATTCCTGCAGATCTTCGTCTGTGTAGGTGACAGGTACATCTTGTATTTTGCCATAGCTTGCTATGTAAGAGTATGGGACTCTGGCCTCTACAGCCACTCCAGCCAGCTTAGTTACCGTGAGCAGACGGTTGGCGGCGGGCAGCGTCGATACTGTAACCATCAGGCTCCCATCCTTGTGAATGTGATGGCTGAGGACTTTTTCTTGAGCCGATGCTACAACCGCCGAAGCCACAATGTTGGGGTTGGCTTTCCATAGGCTTCCTCCTTCCTCAGTGGGCCTGAAAACTACAGGAACACCGGTAGCTCTCTTTTTCTTGTACGATACAACTGTAAATGATGCTTGGTCCATATCCTCTGGATGGTCGGTCAGAGGCTCGTTGCTGGCTTGGTCGTCGCGCAGTCTCTTGTTTGGCGGGGACTGGTCTGTAGCCGCAACTACAGGGGCCGCTGGACCTGCCGCTGGCGCTGCTGCCATCAGTGCAGCATGGAGTTCAGCTGGCGGCGATGTTCCGTGTCGGCGTTGATACGGCGCACAGCGCCGAGGAGGTCGCTTGACGTGCTTTTGCCGGCGGCCAGGGACCACCAGGTCGTCGCACGTCGAGGACACACGCCAAAAAGACTGGAAAACCTCTGAAGTGAGAAAATAAAGCCGAAAATTACGGACCGGTGTCAGACAGCCGGCCCACTAATCGCCGTCTTCTTCTTCCTCCTCTTGATGTATAGTGGATTTGTCATGAACCAGACGTAATTGGAATCACCGAAACATGGCTTCCACCTGAAATTTCAAATCAAAATCGCTCCACCGAACTATTCCGTCATCAGAAAAGACCGTGGTTCACGAGGAGGGGGCGTGGCAATACTTATAAAGAAGCAGCTACCTTTCGTTATTCTCCCTGAAGTTCCTTGCGCGGAAGCTGTTTTCTGCAAGATAATTTGTAAAGATACAGACCTAATTACCGGCTGCGTTTACAGAAGTCCTTCTCCGGACATGAAGCCATCACTGCAATTCAGGAATTCCTTCAGAACCATGACCGAAATTCACGGATTATTATCATGGGGGATTTCAACCTCCCAGTCATAAACTGGATAACAATGCACTATACATCAAGTTATCCAGTTTATGACGGGGAGGTTGAAATCCCCCATGATGATAATCCGTGAATTTCGGTCATGGTTCTGAAGGAATTCCTGAATTGCAGTGATGGCTTCATGTCCGGAGAAGGACTTCTGTAAACGCAGCCGGTAATTAGGTCTGTATCGTTACAAATTATCTTGCAGAAAACAGCTTCCGCGCAAGGAACTTCAGGGAGAATAACGAAAGGTAGCTGCTTCTTTATCAGTATTGCCACGCCCCCTCCTCGTGAACCACGGTCTTTTCTGATGACGGAATAGTTCGGTGGAGCGATTTTGATTTGAAATTTCAGGTGGAAGCCATGTTTCGGTGATTCCAATTACGTATGGTTCATGACAAAGTAAAACGCTTTCAAGTTACTGTGTTTTGTTCACTATGCTTCTTGCATTTATATTTGTGATGTCTTTAAGCCAAAGTTTGTCGAACCACAGCGCCAAGAGTAATCGCGTTTTCGAAATTATAAAAACTGATATGGCTTTTACTAATAACTGAGTTTTCTGACGAGTCACTCGAGGGTTGAATTCTGTGTCCTTTTTTTTTTGCATAGGAACTCTGCGATTTTTTCTTCGTCCCAAATATAAACGCGCTTATTTATTTGGCTGGGCTTTGCTGTGATTTTTTTTGGAGGGGGGGGGGATGCATCATTAGCGACCACCTATAATTCTTGGCAAGGTGCGCCTAAATGCCCCGCATTGAAGAACGTTTTGCAAAGCGTCTTGTGAGCAGACATTCTCAGCAGTGTCAACAAAAGTTAGAAATCTCAACTCTGCATAATCACCAAAAAAATTTTCGGGGGCACTTAGGGACCTCAGGTGCGAGCATTGCGAAAGGATTGTCACTCTATTCAAATTTTATTTCATTCCTTTTTAGTTGGTGAAGCTTTACGTAATAGTACTGACTATTGCCGGTTGACATTTCGTATTATCCAGCCTTCGGTGACGTCACACCATTTTGACCAATCGCGAGTTTTGTAATGCCGCCAATTTATGGGCGACTGCCGGTTTTCGCGTAGATGAGCCACCTGATGCTCTCGCATTAACAATTGCTTTATTGAACTCTATAACATTGGGCACTTCTACATCAAGGCAATGCACACAGTACGAGTACAGTTTTCTTCTTTCTCACTTCCGTCCGCTCACGTGCTTCTATTCGTCTTTTCACGCTCGCGCCCCGTGCAGTCCACGCGCTCTGACCAGGCAGTCGCGCTTTCATCGTGAGCACACGCTAGTGTGGGCTGCCTTCGCTGAACCACAAGGACCGAATACTCTGCTGCCATGGAATGTGGCGCTGCCGTGTGCCTCCTCTCGGCCAGCTTCCAGTTGCCGGCCGAACTTGGACGGCAGGAGGGCACGGCACAGGTTCCGTCCGGAACGGTGAGTCCCGAGCATGCTCCCGGGTGTCCACTGCCATGTCTCGCCGATTCCCGCGTGTCCCGCTCTTTACGTTTAGCTTCGTTCGGCGAGGTTCCCGCACAGGTATGCCCATTCTTGCGTGGTCCGACTTGGCGGCAGCGCAAAAAAGGCAAAAGCACAGAGGACAGCACAGGGACATCAGCACTGTCATGCCTCCAGCGCTCTCGCAATCTCTTTGCACTTCCGTTAGCAGGAATACTAACTAGCCCGACTCTCGCCATCCCATTCTTTCGGTTTATCGACTTTGTTTAAGTTTACTTTGGCTAGTACGGACATATTTTTGAGCTGCGAATTATAGACTGCAGCTGAGTCTTTGCCCAGTCGCAAAGGACGATAGTGGGATACAAGTGGTAATTGCCCCCTCAAAGGAGGCCCTCCAGCCTGGGGCGTCGACCGGTTCTCATGACGTCGCGGTTAATCCTCAAGCGTTAAATCGCAGGTGTTTGGCAAGTGCCTCTGTGAAATGGGATATGAACCACGGCGTCACATCAATCGGTCGAAGTCATTGACTAAAGGTTTCGCGTTATTTAGGACTGGTGTTCCGTTATCAGCTATGAGTGCACACTACTACACGCTTTATATTTCACGTATTCCCGATTAGCGTAGTGCGAGCTTAACATTAAATGATATTTGGGCTGTGCTGCGCGGGAATTCAGTTAACGCAATGCGCAGGACTGTTGCAGTGCCGTCTTAGTCAAATATAACAAGGCAACTGTGTTTCCTTCTCAGCGGAGCCTTTACGGCAGTCCTAAAAGACAAAAAGTCTACAAGATGACGAAAAGGCTTGTTCTTACCTTACAGAGATTAAAGGTAAGTTTAAAGAGTGCCGCAAGTGGTCCGTTACTCGCCTAAGAAACGAACCCAACTCCCTCGTTAGTTCTGGCAAAGACTGCCGGAGGACTGGCAAATCCAGTGCTGAGAGATATCCAGTAATAGACACGAAAAACCGCGAAATACACGGTACAGAGGCAGTGCACAACACAAGGCGGTGTGTTGTCCACCGCGTTTTGTCCGCTGCCTCCGCGCAGTGGCTTCCGAGTTTGTCCGTCCCTATTAGTTAACAAAGTGCCTACAACTACACCCCCTAAATATCCCGCATTCATATTCATTTAGTCTCCGCACCCTTCATCAAAGACTACCCGGCAGGCTACAACAAACTATCAGTTGCGCAGCTATCCTTGCTATCAAGAAGCCACGTAAGGAGCTTGCGCAGCAGAGAGCGGCAAACAGAGGGGTCTTCGTGGTCTGGGTTTGGCCCAGAACCTCTGACAGTGAAGCACAATAGTTACTGCAATCGCTGAGCGAGAAGCGGCTAGCTGTCTCGGTTATAGATATGGTCATGGAGGGACATACCCGTGTACTTTTGACAAATTCAAATAGTAATAAGAATATTAAGAATTTATTGCGCCAGATATAAGCACAATGTACAAACGTCCGGCATGCCAAAGCCTCATAGGTCCCTGATCTTATATAAATTTAAAAAAAAACGGAATTATTGGCCTTGGCGCATTGCAATTCTAATAATACTGAGAGGCGTTGTTCAAAAAGAGGAAAACGAGAATAGAAAACATTCAACGCTTGGACTACGGCGCTGTTTGCTGAGACGTCATATGCCGTACTTGCTTTGAGAACGAAGGTCGTCGATCATCAGCAAGATGTACAGCCACCGTCAATAGTAGACAGCCCAAGGGGTTTGCTTCTAAGCTTTTCTAGCGGAGCTTCCCTAGGAATTCGAAGCCTGGGAGTATTGAGGATGCGTAACCATTACTCTTTCGAGGGGTTACAGTCGCTGAGGATGCATAATGAGGCATACAGCAGGCCTCACAAGCAAACACTTTGGGGCGTATACTTTTGACGGGGGGTGTGCCTCTCCTCATTCTTACACGCCGGCTGTAGCAGTGCACCGTTTCATATCGGGCCTTATGTTCTTTCACTCAGTTGAATAATCAGTACGCAAGGACTACTTTGCGTGCTTGGGTGTGTGCTCGTGAACGTGAAGAGTAAAAGCACTGCTTAAGAGTGCGCGACCTTTCACCGCACGGAGCGGTCCCCCCCCCCCTTCCCACCGCCTCCACCCCCTTCCTTCTTTTTTAACGTGCAGCGGCGGCATGCCTCGGAGCCTCGAAAGCGGCTGTGGGCCATCTGGCCGGCAGGGCCGAATGCAGTCCACTTCTGCTGCGACTGTGAGCTCCAGTTCCGGCGTCTGAGCAAGCTCATCGCGCACGTCGTCTACAAGCACGACTTCGACGAAGACGAGAGGACAAACAGCATGCCCTGTCCCATCTGCACACGCCGGTGCAGGTCACAGTCCACCATGGCCGCGCACCTGGGCACACACCTCGGGGAGCGCGTGTGCAAGAAGTGCAGGGCGCAGTTTGCCAGTGCCGGGGCTGCAGCTGCGCACAAGTACTTCCACCGCCACGCGGGGAACTTCAAGTGTGAATGGTGCGTGAAGCGGTTCGCACGGATGAGCGACCTGAAACAGCACAGCCGGATGCAGCACGGCCGATTGGCGCGCGGCGTGCCCAACGTGCCGAAGCCACCGCCTTGTCTTTCCAGCGAGTAGACTAGCAAAGCAAGGACGGGCAAACTACACGCCACTGGACCAGTGCCCCCCGTCAAACTCGCGGCGCGCTGGAATAAAGAAGTTTGTGCCTTGTATCCAGGCAATGCATCCGTTCCATGTAACCTCCACCAGCCTGCACCTTGCGGCCACTGTGTACAGTCACACAAAAGCATTCAGGCAATGTCCTATTGTTCTTATTGCGAATGCAGGCAAATAGTAGGAAAATAATGAATGGGATGTCGAATATAAATGGCCATGGAACTCTAACGTGCAAATGGGGCTATGGCTCACCTAAAAATTACAAGCAGTGCAGCTTTGCGACAAAATCCGGCAGGAAGTGCAGTATGCTATACGCGCATCGGCCCATGCATGCCGTGTTCGAGGCGACACCGCTGCCTCGTGCTGGTTGCAAGCTAGGGTAGCCCCACTGCAGGCTCTGGATCGTCGGCGGTGCTTCGGTCTAGCAGGCCACGAGTTCTGTAGGCTCCTTTCTGGTTACAATCTCTTACGTGCGTAAGAGAGATCGCCCGCGTGAGTGAGCATGCATCCGATCCGTTTTATTCCGGGGCCAAAATCCCTGCAGTGCAGCAGCTGGCCAACTATCTTTACGCGGCTGTCACATTCCAGTTCTGGAAATGCCTGTAGTACCCTGTGGGGTTCCGTTGAGTATGTGCAAAATCGTGGCTGTCTTGCTACAAACTGGGTAAGAATCCTCACTTGCTGGCATTTTCTGTCAGATTTTTACCATGGCAGGAGTTGCGTCACAGGCGACGCAACGATGGCTGCTATGAGTTTGTTGCGGGATCCCGGGATTGCAGGCCCGCAATCTTTAATCCTGGCAAAGCTCTACAGAACGCGAGAAAAAGATCAAGGCCGCCCTTCTGGGGAAGTCTTTCCATGCATGAACTGCTTCAGAGCAGTCTAGATCTGTGTGTGGCGTCGGTTTTTGCTTTTCTTGCCTCATATCACTATGTTCTCTATATATATGTGTATGCAGGCCTGAGTGCCGGCATGACTTCTCGGCTATGGCTTTGCGGGGAGCCTTGTGGCAACTTCGAAAGTGCAAGCTCTCCAGTATTGCGGTTTGCACATTGCTTCTGTTTACGCAGTCGACTGTACTAGTACAGCAATGTAGGTGTTGTCGTTAAGATGTCACGTCGATCTTGGCTGAAGAGAAAGAAATGTGAATGCAAATAGCCGACTGCCTACAGACCCGCTGATACAAGACGGGAAACGAAGAGCTTTTCGAAAGCGGAAAGAGGAGCTGTATACCACCAGGGCCAGTTAAAAAGACGCTGCAACACGACCATGAAGGCGGCGCTGCACATAAAGGGACTATGCAATAAATTAATTGAGATTACGTAAAGCAGACGAGAAATAGGCATTCGATCACTCGTCACCCCAGTGCAAGAATTTCTGAGCTAGCATCAATAACAGCGAAGATATAGACGATTAAAAATTGCGCTCCTATCTCCCCCCTCAACTCGTACACGAGGAGCACCAGAAAAAAAAATAAAGAAAACAGCTCTGGGACTGGGCCCCACCCATGAATACATCCGCTGACGTTTATTTTTCAACTTCCTGTTAACGCTACTAGCCCCCCCCCCCCTTCCCGCACAAGCGTCGGCGGCGTGGCGGCATCTCTCCGGTCTCTTCGCCTTCCTGGATTGCGGCGCGCGTCGGGTTTATTTGCTTGTCATCTGTGGTAATTAACAGTAATAAACCCGGACCTCGAGGGGCGACTGATCGCTTTTACGGCTGCGATGGGCATCGAGCCCTATGCGTGCGCACGAAGAGCCTTGAGAGTGGCTCCGGAACTCCCGACAGAAGGAGGCGGCAGAGGAAAATTGAAACCACATGCGCGAAGGCAATGTCCTGGCTCGCGCTTGCCCGAGAGGGTCGCGCGGTGGCACGAGCAGACGATTTTCACGGCTACCGGAAGTGTGCCTGTGACGTCGTGGCTCCCGTGACTCCAGCGAATGAGAACTTGTAGTGGCCTGGCGACGTCATGGGTTGTGTGACGTCTTTCTTCCACGATTTTAGTTCCAAAATCGGTCACTACGAGCACACCAATCGGCCCGCGAATTTTAACAAACACGGTTTTTAAAAGCGCCTACCAAACTCAGGGCAGACATCAATACTCTGTCAGAGAGAACTAGCGCTATATCAACAGAACAAGCAACCTTCCAAGGCCTCGTTACTACCAAATTTGCAGAGATAGATATTCGCTTTGCAACACTAGAGGGACAGGTATCCCAAATAGCCACCTGCATGCAGCAAATAATGGATAGGCTTACAACTATCGAGGCCCGCCTACCCCCCACCTTGGATCTGTCCACGACGCCACAACCATCTATAACCCAACATGGCACCACGCCAAAAAATTTGAAATTTGGCAATGGAACTGCAGAGGCTTCCGCCGCAAGCGGGCCCACTTGCAGCTCCACATCCAACAAGCACCGTCTGTTCCAACCCCAGACGTGATTGCATTGCAAGAAGCTAGCGGCAGGGCTACACTGCCAGGCTATAAAGCATATCTGCCACCTCATTATGATACTAGTAACGCAGCCGGCTCCTTCACAGCCACTCTGGTGCATAGAAATATCACCGCAATTCAACATTTTATAAACGATTCGGAAGAAGATTACACCCTACTTGAAATAGTACCAAGGCAAAAAGGAGGCTCAAATCTCTTCATCCTTAATGTATACAACCCTCCCAGAAACAAAGGCAATGGACTCCCACACTTGTTGATAAACACAGTAAAGCTGGCTGCTAGGGCTCACCTATTAATTGTGGGAGACTTCAACGCTCAACACCCAGCATGGGGATATACCAAAGCAACTCCGAAAGGGAACCTGCTCTGGCAAATCATACAGCCACTAGGGCTCACAACGCTAAACAACCCGAGCGACCACACACGCATGGGTAACAGTGTATGTGTAGACACATCTCCAGAGTTATCCCTCTCTAAAAACGTCAAGGACGCAAAGTGGGTCAACACCGGGCAAAAGCTTGGTAGTGATCACTTCATCCTTAGCATCACCTTCCCCACGACAAAACTTAAAAACAAAGCAAAAGAAATACGAACCACGGATTGGGACAAGTTCAGGCAACTTCGCGACAAAACAGCTCCAAAGGAGATCTCTAACCTTAGCGACTGGGTTATCTCCCTGAATGAGGATGTCAGCTCCACTAGCGTTGTGGTGCCAGTTGAGGAGGAGGAGCAGATTGCAGACTCAAAACTGTTACACCTGTGGCAGGCACAAAAAGGCCTCCAAAAACGCTGGAAGCAGCAAAAACACAACAAGCGACTACGCAAAAAGATCGCTGAAATCGAGAGGCGAATCGAGGAACATACACTTACTCTCCAAACACAACAATGGAACCAAATATGTGAAAGCGTCAATTGACAGCTCGGAAATAAGAAGACATGGCATCTTCTAAGACACCTGCTCGATCCAGAACAAACACGTCCCGTGCAACAAAGTCAACTGTACAGACTCATACATAAATATGAGGGTACAACTGAAGACCTAATCAAAGAGCTAGCAGAACGTTATCTAAACACGGATGATAGTACCACACAACCAGACTACCGGGGGACTCCTAATCCAAATTTAGACGCAGACATCACAGACGCAGAGGTCTGGTACGCAATTGGAAAACTGCGGACAACATCTGCGGCAGGACCAGACAAAGTAACAAATAAGACTCTCAGGAACTTAGACGCAACGTCGATCGCGGCGGTTACAGACCTTATGAACAAATACTGGCATGCAGGCAACATACCACCAGAGTGGAAACACGCGAAAATCACTTTTATTCCTAAAGCGGGTAAGAAACTCAGCACTGAGAATCTACGCCCAATTTCATTAACATCATGCCTAGGCAAACTCATGGAGCATGTCATCCTCAATAGGCTCCAAAACTATGCGGAGGACATGAACCTCCTACCTGAAACAATGTTAGGATTCAGGGCCCAACTATCTACCCAGGACATTCTCTTGCAGCTTAACAAGGACATAATTGAAGCTGACGAGGGAACAGGAACGAAAGCAATATTGGGTTTAGACCTTGTTAAAGCTTTCGACAACGTCACCCAAAAAGCCATCTTGACAAACTTGTCAGAAATCAACCCCGGAGAAAGGACGTACAACTACATCCGATCCTTCCTCACTAACAGAACAGCAGTGATAACGGTCGGAACAATAGAGTCTGCCCCAATCAAACTAGGAAGTAAAGGAACGCCACAGGGCTCCGTCCTGTCCCCTTTCCTTTTTAACCTCTCCCTCATCAAAATTCCCCCCAAACTGGCACAAATACAAGACCTACATCACACGTTCTATGCAGATGACATCACACTTTGGGTAACCAAAGGATGCGAAGGCTACATAGAAGACATACTCCAAGCAGCAGTGGACATCATCGAGGCATGCGCATGGGATTCAGGCCTCACTTGTTCTGAGCAAAAATCTGAACTCTTCGTGATCCGCCGTAAACAAAGAGGTAGGCGTACCACGACATCCCCCCCGCAAATAAACGTCTATGTTAATGGACGATCTGTCAAAGAGGTACAGACCATGAGAATACTGGGGTTGTATTTACAAACAAATGGAAAAAATACTGACACACTCACTAAGCTAAAACGCACGGTAGAAGCGACGGCGCGATTACTCCGCCGCATAGCTAACCGCAGACAAGGGGTGAGGGAAAGAGATTTATGCCGTCTAGTGCAGGCCTTTGCGCTGAGCAGGATACTCTATGCCACCCCTTATCTGAAATTTTCGAAAGCAGAAAAGGACAAATTGGATAGCATGATACGGCAGGCCTATAAGGCTGCGTTAGGACTCCCACTAAATGCCTCAACCGAAAGGCTTATGAGGTTAGGAATACATAACACCTACAATGAACTGAAAGAAGCCCATTTACTGGCTCAAACAGCACGATTAGCCAATTCCAAAACTGGCAGGAGTATTCTTACCAGGCTCGGAATTAACTTTCAACCTACGAATAACGATGCTAAAGTAGACTTACCCCGCGCCTATAGGACGGCCCTACTAATCAAACCACTCCCCAAAAACATGCACCCCTTACACCATGAGGGTAGAAGACAAGCACGAGCCAAAGCCTTACATAAGAAATACAGACAGTGCGCTGCAACACTTTATGTAGATGCGGCAGAATACAAAAATACCAATGCCTTTGCAGTTGTGGTTGTGAACGAGAATGGTGACCACATCGTCTCGGCGACAATCAAAACGAAATCCTCTGAAACGGCAGAAGAGGCGGCTATAGCCCTCGCCCTAGCACATACCCAAGGGAGCATCATCCTCAGCGATTCCAAAATGGGTATCAATAATTTCGCTAAAGGGCGAATTACAAAACACCTCCCTTAGAATCCTTAACGCAACCAAATTCTCACCAAATTATTCCGAATTGATATGGGTCCCAGCCCATTCGGGGAATCCGGGGAACGAGGCAGCCCACAATAAAGCCCGAGGTTTCGTCGACCGGGCAGTGGATGAGTCTGGCTCCCTGAATTTCACGAAGGACTCAATGATCACATATCATGATCTCACCAATCACTTTAAACTAGAGAGGAGAATTTTCCCTCCTCCAGACAAAAGACTTACTAAAGAACAAGAGGTTACGTGGCGTCGTCTACAGACGAGATCGATACGCACCCCATCACTCCTCGCGCACATTTATCCAGATCTTTACCACCCTAACTGCAAACACTGTGGCCAACGTGCTACCTACGATCACATCCTGTGGGACTGCAAAATAGAGCCACCTCCGGGTGATCTAGTTACAGCTCCTTCTCTCGAGCGGTGGGAAACCGTGCTGGCTAGCTCTGACCCCAGAACGCAAGTTTTGGCGGTGGAGTGGGCTGACAAAGTCGTCGAGGGCTATGTACTCTCGACCACTTAACGCGACCTCTTGCCAAGCTCTTCCCGGCGAATAAAATGTTTTACAACCATAATAAATTGCCGGCTCAGTTCTGAAGAATCATACTTGGTGTGAATGCTTCTTAGCATCATTTCTAACCATTGAAAACATTTACAAGTGACTTTTTATTCGTTGCATAGTCCCTTTAAAGAGGTTTTTGCTCCTTCGGGAGTAACGGGGACAAATCACTCCCCGCAGTCGATGTTTGGTCAGCAAAAGCCGAACTGCAGGAGGAAGCGTGTCATTTGCCGGTGTAACGGATTAAATGTAGCGAAGAGATGAACGGAGGGACCAGCAGCATCATTTTTAACATCTATTATTTTAACGCGACAACGTTCAGCGCCTCGTGTCGCAGAAAAACCAGAGTCGGCATCGGTGTCGGCCTTGTTGGACGCGAACGAAAAATCACCGAAAAATCACCAGAGAAGCAACCTAGGTGGCAGGGGTGTCACCGAGGTCCCATGACATTGTGACCTCATTACAACCTGCCCATCGACTATCTGCCCACTGTGAGCAAAATGCCCACCGACTATCTGCCGTCACTTGACAGCAAGGCAATAAAAGAGGAGAAACACAGCGTTCACTGCTTGCATTTTGTATGTATGACGTTCAGCTACCCATTGCTACAATTGAAACTGAATATTCTGCTCCAAAGCGTGAATGGAAACCGCCTCATGGCTGCGAAGGAGTCTGTGCACAAACCCGGTTCGATCAATTTTTCAGCGCGTAGAACGCCATTACAAGCTGTGTTATTGTTATAAAGCTTACCACAACCTGTTGCGGAAACTCATCACAATAAAAAAGGCACATTTTGCAAGAAAACAGCAGTACTTTTGATAAAACACGAGCGGTGTTCACGAATTTCTCACGGTTTCAAATTATTTAAGTATTAAAGTACGTCTGTTCACGCACAGGGATGATGTCAGCTTATTTTGTAGAGATCAGAACAGTGGCTTGAAAGTTGTAAACACAGGCAGGAGTTATTACAGATCGACTAGAAGTTCTGTGAAGTGGTCAAAGTGTCTGGGCGATGATTCTCATTTCACTGCAATATTTTGCCAACTTGCAATAAGGAAAAACTGCACAAGTTTAGGAGGACGCTTAAGCTTCGCCGTAAGAGTAGACGCGATAGCGCCTTCTTCTACTTTTTCCTCTTTTTTGTTCGGTTTCTTTCTCAATTCTCATCGATCACGAATTCACAGTCACATTACCGGTCATATTCATCGATTGCTATCACAATTACCTATCTAATTAAAGATTACTAATCACATATCACACTTATCGGTAACTTTTGACCAATCGCTATTTAGGTTACGCTGCATGTTATATTACGCCAATACATACTCATACACACCACTTGTTTAAGTACAATCAGCGCCTCCTCTATTTTTACAATGCCTGCCGAATGCGGCCGATCCGACCGTCCAACACCCTCTCCTATCCTCCTTTCCTACTCTCCCCCGTCGTCTATGGATGGATGGAAAAACTTTATTTTCGTCAGAGAGCATGTGTGGACAATTCCGTGTCAGATGGCCATCAACCCATGGCTGACGGCGACCTGGGTGGCCCACTCCACGGCCCTGGTCTGGACGACCGGGTCTGAGCTGGCCAACACGGCCTCCCACTGCTCGAGGGAAGGATCACGCATAATGTCCGCCGGTGGCGGTGCTATGCTACAGCTCCATAATATGTGGTCATAGGTTGCCAATTCGTGACACCATTTGCACTCCGGCGGAATGTCCGGGTAGATTTTGCTCAATACGTATGGGTTGAAGAAACATCTAGTCTGCAATCGTCGCCAGACGCATTCCTGCGCCTTCACCAATTGCTTCTCCGGGGGTGGGTAAATCCTCCGCTCAAGTCTGAAATGATTAGTAATGTCATGAAAGGATACCAGCCCATCTCTCGTGGACCTTCCCGGGACGTCCAGCTCACCTACTCGGCTGACGAAACCTCGAGCATTCATGTGAGCCGTCTCGTTCCCAGGGTTCCCAGAGTGTGCAGGTACCCAGACAATTTCCGTTTCCGTAATCCCTCGCTCCGTGGCCCGATTCAGCAACCGCGCCGCTGTGACAGATATTCTGCCCCTCGCCAAATTTCGGATGGCTGTTTTTGAATCGCTGAAGATCAGGTCAGCATTACTACTAGTCATAGCTAGTGCTATCGCCGCTTCCTCTGCAGTTTCTGGGGAGCGGGTTTTGACTGATCCAGAGGTGATCAAGCGTCCTCGCCCGTCCACCACCGCAATTGCAAATGCATCCTTGTCCTTATACTCGGCGACATCTACATAGACTGCCCCGTTGTACTTCCCGTACTTAGTCGTCTAGCCTTGGCGCCTGCTCTACATCTGTGAGGGAGAGTGACCATCTGAGTGGCGCCTGACGACGGAAAACGGACGAAGACAGTTTTTGAAACGTTGCCTCTTTCTTCGTGAGGCGGCGCTCTGCATCCCTCATAGTAATCAGGCTGCCTGTCACGTAGGCGACCGGTCTCGAGGAGCGCGCGCCGCCGCCGCCTCTCGAGCCCGGCCGTGTCAGGAATTGACGCGTCATCGAGCGCGCCGTGCGTGGCGCTGCTCATCGTGGAGCCACTGCAGGCGCTGGTTTTAAAAGGGGCCACAGAGAGTGGGGTTAGCTACAAAAGATTGTGGCGACTTGTTCGAATCGTGTATCTATTTTAGCTACAGTGCTGAAACATTCCGGAAGAAGTACTGAAACTTCTTGGCGGAAATGTGAAATCACAGGGCAAAGGTAGTTAGTAATAGGTTTGCTATATTGGTTTGTGTTTCAATCATGTTTAGTAACGAATATGAGAGAACGAAAAACAACAACGAGAAGGCATTTTTCTAAACTAGCAAGTATCAACAGTTTCAAGCCGTCGCTCTAGTTTTCCCAGGGTAAGCTGTCATCGGTACGACGACATTATGTATTTCTCTGTTCGTGGCATCTGTCCGCAACCATTGTTTTAAGAAGCGAAACGCGCATTCTGTTCTCAAATGCATCTCGCCGCAAGTGATGCCAAAGCACTTCCTGGCTGCCAGGTTACCGGCTTATCCTCAGTTTTATAATTATGCGATGATGAGATTTATTTGTCGTAGTATTCTGCTTAGCAGCGATTGCGTGTTCAACCCACGACCATGGTGGCCTCATTTTGGTAAACAGTGAATGGAAAAACGCTCGTGTATTGACACTTAAGCGCACGTTAATCTGGCAGCCTGCAATATGACACGCCTCGAATACGGCATGCCCCAATTAATCAACCTATTATCGCCTAAAATGTTTGAATAAGGTTGTGCACATGTAGTAAAGGCGTGCGTGCCATGGTGCTTCGGCAAATACAACACGCTGCTTCGACGAGAACACGACGCGCTACAGAAATTTTAATAGAGAAGGGCATTCTTGGCCAGCACCTCGCACTGTGTGTGATACTGTGCGAATTGTGAGTATTGTTGCTATAATAACATACGCGCATCGTTGCTAAATAGTCGCTTATAAATTTTCACGAGAAATAAGATAACATGCAGCAGTAGTGGATGTTTCATGCTTCAAAGGCGCGGTGCTTTCCGAAAAGATGTTTTTGCGTTGCTAATTTGAGCTCGTGTGCAGCGTATGCAGTGGCTCAGGTTTTCGCGTCCGTTGAGGTCAGTGCACTCGTCGACCATGTAACAAAGCTCCTTAAGCATCAAAACAGGGGTTTGCTCTGTTTTCAAGAGTTCAGTTCTTCCCCGTTGCCGCTTCCAAACAGTCGGCTGAATTCCTTGCAGAAATGTCATGGAGATTTGTGGGTCTTCCCCTGAAGCACTGCTAGATCAAGATTCACAATGGCAAACGTACTGAACTTCCTGCCACGTGGAAGTCTTGGTTACTTTCACCACAAACCAGCTATGGACGATGTGCCCTTTCGGGTATCTGCTTTTCTTCCTGCGCTATTAAATAAAATTTCTCGTCGGGGGCAAAAACATATTGGCGACTTAGAGAGGCAAGAGGTGGGGGGGGGGGGGGAGCTTCGGAAAAACCGGCGCCTCCTCTATTTTTAGAAATAGAGGGCGCGCTGGGAAAAACAGTTAAGGGGTGCGTACGTAGGAAGCTCACTTTCGGCGACTCACTGTACGGACGTTCTGCTCGGTGCTGACGGCAACAAACGGTTGAGAAAGCGATACAAAAATGAAAAAGCGCTGGTCGAAGAAGAGGCAAATAAAACAAAAATCACGTCCGCTTCAGCACGTGGTCAGACGCAGTCATCGTAACATCGATGAGTGAGCGTGACCAAAGCCAATTTTCATACCGACCGGTTCAGTAACTGCTCGAGATAAGATACGTGTTCACGTCTTCAGCTTCAAAGCTTGGAAGCTAGCTTTTACCTCGTATTCCTTGCTTCTTTTCCTAAGGTGATACAGTGCAGTCTGCGGGATTCCATTTTTTGGTGCACGATGCGTTACTGCTTTGTGCCATCGTGCAGGTCGAGGACAGACAGCATCGATGCTAATGTCTCGTTTCACGAGATTCCCAGTGACGATGTGCTGCGTGCGCAATGGCTGAAAGTGATCGGACGCAAGGACTGGCCACCCAACTACGCGCCGTCTCGCTCAACCGTCTGCAGCAAGCATTTTCTACCTGAGGACTTCCGAGAGGGCTGCAAGAGGCGCACACTGAAAAAAGGGTCGGTTCCGAGTATTCTCACCTCATGTGGCCCGCAAATGCAAGCAGCGAGCTCGCCTGGAAGCTGCAGTTATATTCCGGCCCAACGTCTGCCAGAGGCGGGACACGAACTCGACGAGGACGGCGTAGCAGTCAAAAAGCCTCGCAAGGAAGAGCTCCGAACCACTTGTGACGAGCTCTCTGTTGATGCTGCGGGAGGCACGTTTGGTGGTCCTGTTGCTTACGTCACCGGTGACCATATGGATGTAACCAGCTCTGTCGCCTCATCAGTACCATCCTTGCACAGCATCTCACAGGATTTTACGTCGACGGCTGAAGGAGCGTCTACAGAGCCAGGAACACTCAACGCTGTGCCCGTAGATACACCTTGCGCAGAAATGACCAGTTCGGCAGATGTATCTCGGCAACACAACCATGCACCCCCGAGCCCGTTGGTCGTGGGATCACCTTCTGTGAACACGCTTTTGAAACCTACCACTTCTCTCATCCCTGCATCCCACCCGCAAGCGATGTATACTGCAACAAACGCGCCTTCACTGCCTGGCAGTGGTCGGAGGGGCGCCAACAGAGTATCCGTGCGCCGAAACGTAACACCGTTACTGAAAAGAAGTTACAGCTGTCAGATGGACCCCATCAAAACAAGTTTCAGAATCGTGGTCGAACGCAGGAAATGTAAACGTAAAGAAAGAGCCCTTCTACAAAAGATAAACGCCCTTACGCAAACGATGGTACGTTACAAGGAAGAGGTGCGAAAGTTGAAAGAAGATTCTGGAGTGAGCGCATTCTTGAGAATTGTAGAAGCTTCCGTGGAAAACGATTTGCAAGCGTCATTTATGCACGATCTAGTCAAGAACTACGGACGAAAACGGCTGTCATGGTCGGAAGCGACAATCCGATATTCGACCATCCTCCGCAGCCTCTCTGCAAAGGCATACGAATACCGGCGGTCAGAATGCCTCCTTCGTTTGCCTCGCCGGAGCACTTTGCAAAAGTACCTTGGATTCACCGCCGGACAAGTCGGTTTCAGTAATGTCGTAAGCTGCAGGCTGGAGGCAGAATTGCTGACCCTAACTGCTCCTCAGGCAAGAGCATGCAGCTTAATAGGTAATGAAATGCGAATCAAGGAACGGCTGCTGTATCATAAGCAGCGTGACGCTTTTTTGGGAGAAGTCGACATGAGCCCAGAATTACAGCACTTGGTGGGCACCGAAAATGATGAACTTGCCAACAGTTTGCTATGTTTTTTGCTCTGTGGTCTTAGCGCACGCTTTAAGATTCCTGTCGCCTATTTCTTCATGAAAGTTAGCACCGGAGTCCAGCTTGCTGATGAGACCATGACGTACGTCATCAAGAAAACTGAAGAAATTGGTTTTGAGATCGTGCGCTTGGTGACAGACAACCATAAAAGCAATGTCGCTGCAATGGGCATACTCTGCAAAGTTGCTGCCACGGCCATTGCGCCACACCCTTTGGACGAGTCCAGGCGCATTTTCCTTGCATTCGAGCAGAGCCACATCATAAAAAATGCAAGGTCGCAGTTCCTAGCAAAGTATATGGGGGGCAACAAACAGATTACAGCGACACCGCTGAAAAAGCTCTACAAAATGCAGCGAGACTCAACAGTGAAGCCGGTGAGGTTCCTCACGCGTCGCCACTTGTATCCGTCCAGCATCGAGAAGATGAGCGTAAAGACTGCTGTACAGATTTTTTCCCCTCCGGTTACCTCAGCCCTGGAATACATGAAGAGTCAGGCCGGACACACATGCGATACGGAGCTCGTGTTAGTGGGCCCAACGGTCGAATTCATGCTCGTAATGCGCCTGAGGTTCGTCCTCATGGATGTTAGCAATACAACGCAACACATTCACAAGAACGACCCGGACAGCCGACCGTTAACCGACGCCGAGGACCCGAGACTAGAATGGCTCGAGCACGAGAAGAAAGCAGCCAAGAGAGCTACCTCAGCAATGACACACACCGCGCACTCTTGCTCATCACCAGATCGAATGTGGAGTGCATACGTTTTTTATTGAAGGACAAGGGCTTCAAATTTGTGTTCACTCGAAAGTTTTCCAGTGATCCAATTGAGGCATTATTCGGATTTTTGCGAAGGTCCGCTGGTTGCAACGACACTATGGATGTGGCCAGTGTAATATCAGGACTGGAAAAGATGCTATAAACAGGCATCGTGTCTTCCTCGATGTCACGCAATGTGAACTGCTCTACATCATTCTGCAGTGTCACTGCCATTTCTGCTGAAGTGACCCCCAACAGTTGTTCGACAAAAGCTTTTTTCCCCGCTGCCGCCGAGGAAAAACTATTGCAACTGTGCATATCTCCAAGTCATCGCCTTCCGGATCCAGAGTTAGCCCGCATCTCGATGATTGGCGGATACATCGTTTGAGTTATAACAGAAAACTGGAGCTGCGAACGCTGCATTCAGCTTGTACAAAAGCCAGTCGGAGACTCGCCAATCGACTGCCTCATCAAATACCAAGATCGTGGAGGGCTGAAATACCCTACAAAGGAACTTGTTTCTGTGTTGATGGCGCTTAAGGCCTTTGTGGACGTTGTGCTGCAACACAGAAAGGCCATTACCAAGCCACTCAGAATGAGCGTCGAACACGCCGTTAAAGTTTTGATGAAGGCTCCTGTGCTGGTGTGTGACAACGAAGGCCTTGCTCACATCAGAAGGATGTTTTTTAGAGCTTTTGTGCACGAAGTTTATTATGCCCCTCCTTAGCAACCATGCCCTTGATATTACGGACCAGAAGTCTGTCGCCAAATTATACGCGAAAAAGCCACTCTCACGCAAAGTGCTCAAACTGTGACTATATGTGATGCTGAGGGTGCATGGATGTTGGCAAAGGTGGCATCACTTTTATTGCTGAGTCCGGCCAGCCATATATAAGAGCTAGATGATGGAGCTAGCCCAGTACAGAGAGATAGCTGCGGCTCCATCCGGGCGTTAGGTGAGTTTTGTTTCGCTCGCTATTGCGATTCGCTCGCGTACGAGGTGGTTCGTCCTGCTCCCGTGTACGAAAGTGGCTGTCCTGCGCTCAAAATTTCGCTTGACTGTGAATGAAAGTTAATAGACAGGAATTCTGTAAGTGTAAATGGCTGTAGATGCAAAGAGTTGTAATTTATATAGCATCAGACACATGCAGTCTTGTATGTGTTATTACTGTATATAGTTGTAAATATATTGACACGTGTCATTTATCTTTATCGGGCGACCACGTTTCGCCGCCTAACAAGTGTTATCGCACAGCGCGGGACGCGCCTGCATCTATCCGAAGTTTCTGGCAAGTCATGGATGCTTCTGTTCGCTGTCTGTTGTAGCCGAACCTTATGTTATCTGATTTCATCGCCTGACGCGAATGGTGTAGAACTTTGTGGAAGGCACGCGGGTCCCAACGATTAGTCTGGAACATTCGACGACTGCTATATAACAGCCGGCGCGCTTGACCCGCAGATCAGATTTTCGACGATCGCCGACCGTGCTCGCCGCTACCGTTCTGCTGTAAGTGTAGCCTCTTTTGTGGGCACAGGTTCGCCCAATAAAAGTTAGTTTTGTCTTTCACAGTATTGCTACTGTGTTCTTCAACGTCACCACCACGTGACAATATGTAAATAAACGTACGTAAACACCACCTTCTTTTATACATTCTATGCCGTGAATTCTTCAGCTCCACATAGATAAGCTTAAAAACTCCCAGACTTCACGCAAAACTGAAAGCAGCAGACGTAAGGCACATAATTAAATGGCGCCATTTTACTGCTGCTGCGATGACAACAGTTTGTCAGCTTCCCGGACCACATCATTTACCCGCACAAAACAATTTCCTTTAACAATGCGGCCACGAAACGAAGTAAAGTAACAGCTTGCAACGCTTTATTCGTCTGCAAGGAACAGCAAATATTCAGGGGGGGGGGGGGGGCACTTTGTTGACCGAAAGTGCGGTGAGGCGAAAACCTTTTGCGCGGTGTTGTTGCTGCTTGTGTCGCTGATGTGTGATGGAGGTGTTGATTAAAGAGTGCGCAATTGTTTATGAATTTTCTAATATCTTTACTTGAATGTAACGTAATCAGCTGGGTGAATGTCTGCTTCTAGGTCATATTTCGAGGTGGGGGGCAAATTTTGGAGTGGCCTAAGCCAAATTTGGAGGTCACTATTGTGTTCGTCGTTGTGAAATTAGGTTTAAAATCGATTTTGGTCAAAATCTGTCGAATTCATATTTCGGGGGTGGGGAGGTCAAATTTGGAGGTCACCATCGTGTTGGCCGTAGTGACATTAGGTTGGACATAGATTTGGTCCAAATCGGCCCTGTAGTCATGAGCCTATAGTTGCTTTCGTATTAATAAGTGGCGCAAACACTCCAAGCAGCGCCTCAAATATGCCAGCCGCAATCGTCAAGTGATCAGCGGCGCGAACGCCTCAGCCCGCCTCTGCGAACAGCGAGCAAAGCTCCAGCCGCTCGCGCTGGAAGAAGCGCCGCGCCGCGGATGAAACGAGAGCTACACAAGAAGGGGTACGAAGCCAGAATCGGACAGACGCATGGAGTAGGAGAGGGCCAGAGCGATAACAAGAATGCCAACAGCATCCTGCATGTTTGTAAACAAACGAGGTAACGCTGCAGTCGCTAGCGAGCTCGTGGTAGGCAAAAGGTGGGGAGTGGCGTCGCGGATAGGTGTTGAGCGCGGGTTTTCAAGGCTTGTAGGCGCGTTTCCAGTTTCTGCGAATCATAGCAATGGTCGATGCTTCCAACTTTGTAATTTGTTGAAGTACACGAGCTCGCGTTGGCCACGTGCGGCCTATAAAGAGAAATAGTTTGCACTGTATTGTATATATGGTTAGTAGTAAACGTGTAGAAAGCGTTCCTGCCGTTTATTTATGCGCTAGGCATTGAATAAAACAAGTTTTGACACTCTGCACTAGCCGGAATGATTTTAAATAGTGAGGGGAAGTGCTGGCCTTGTTTCGTCGGAGCAGACATGCGCTCATCGTCTGCTGACATACGTACGTGTCGCGCTGTGCGAAAAGTGGGGTCAGCGTCGTGTCCCCATTCTCCTGTCTCGCTTAGCGCTGTTTTTAGCCGCATGACCACGCACCAGCCAGGCCAACTTGTCCTCTTGTTAAGCTGGTCGATTTGGTGAAAATTGTTGATTTCTAGGATTATTTTCTTTCCTATATCCCTGAAGTCTAGTTTCGTGACGAAAAATTATAGCAAAATATTGAGTACAAATTTATAAATTACCTTTTTTAGAAGTGTGGTCGTCAAAAATTGTGAGGTGATTTCTTTGATTTCAGTGCCGCATTTCTTTGACCACAGCGAAAGCGAAGATGCCATAAACGAGGGAATAAATTTTAAGGTTCGTTTTGCGACCTCTCACATTTTCTGCGACTGGATCACTCACCTTCGTAATTCGCATGAAAATAAAATGATTCAATTTGTCGCAAACTATTTCTGAGACGTTGAGGAGCGTAATAAATCTCTCGATTTTATTCCCTACACGTGCAGTACTGTGTTAGTTATTTCTTGTAAGAAACGTTTTCATGTAACTATGCGTGCATAAGTACTGATCATATAGAAAAAGAACTAATCGCGTCATCGTACAGAACAGGGCTTTATGTACATGCTGGCATAAAAAAACTGCGCACTATCTACTCAATTATTTAGACCTTGGGGGGACTTGACGACGGTGTTAATTATAATTACCCAGAACTGCACCAGGTATAGCTATAAATAAAAGGAATTACTGAAACTGGCGTATGAATTTCATATTTGCACAAAGTTTAGTTACATATCGCATGCATGAATAACGAACACACTTTTCATTGCCGCGTCCCCTCTCAATCTCGCCACGTGTCTGTTAGTAGCACGCCTGCGGCTGCTTCGTTTCAAACAAGCTTCGCGATCATGTACTACCTCATGAAACATGACACATGCATGATGCAGTGAAAAAGCATATGGCGTTTAGCACACTTAAGGTACGCTATTCTAAGCACACCAACGCGACCGCGCAAGATTGACACAACTTACCAGACTTCTTTCTACTCGAATGAAATAATTACGTCGTCATATCAAGAAACAGTTTCAACTAGGACGCCAGGCAGCCGGAGCGAGCGGACGCATGTTCGATGAGCTCCGTCGAACACGGCCGCTCTAGCCCAAGTTTGGACCGTCAGTGCACAAATCATCGTTGGAATCAACTATCAGCGTGACAAGGAGTCTAGGGGGACCGCAACTCTCGAAGGTAGGCACGCGATCTGCCTATTTCTCGGCGGCCACGCGGGATTGTTAGGCCTAATCGCTCGGCCTACTCGTAGGCCCAGCAGAGGCGAGACTTTCTCGGCGGCGTTTGCCGCAAAGGAACATGAATAGCTCGATGGAATGTGTGGAGGGGGAAACCATCGACCCTGTAGAATTGAAGACAGGGACGTGGTTCACCAAGAAAAAGGGCCGCGTGGTGCCCCTCGGAGATGAAACCCGGGCCGCTACCGGGGATGGGGAGAAGCGGCAGACTGCAGGACATAAGGCCGCCATCGGAAGGAGACTGGCGGCAAAGTCAGTGGAAAGACAAGCAGTGCGGATGCCCAAGGACGCCGAGAAAATAATAATACGCCCCCGAGGCGGAGTCAACCGCCTTATAAAAGGAGGAATGATCGAGCTCGCAGAATCAATTGCCCGCGCCGCCGGCATCGAGCCTAAGGACGCTGAGGACGACATCTTCTCGGCAAACGTAAAACAACAATCCATACTAATCGCCACAACCAGCGAAGAGCGTGGAAGAAGATACTCGATTTTACGCACCGTCCTTTACGACAACGAAAAGATCGAGGTAACGGCGTACCCCACCATGCCTGAAGACTGTGGCAAGGGAGTTGTGCACGACGTCCCACTGCACTACTCCAATGAAGAGCTCCTGGAGCGTATACGCAGGAGAAAGGAAAACCCTACAGTACTTGGCGTTCGAAGACTGGGAGCGGCCTCTAAGTCAATACTGATCCTATTCGAGGACCAGAAGGTGCCGCGCTGGGTATATCTATCTCCCTTCGCACAAAGATGCGTCTTATACAAGAAGAAGTATGAGGTCTGCCTCGCGTGCGGCCGCATGGGACATCGAGAAGACGTCTGCCCGGACCCGACGCATAGGAAGTGCCGGGGGTGCGGCATAGAAAACCCTAAAGAGGACCACCAATGCGAGCCGAAATGTCAGCTCTGCGGAAAAGGACACCTTCTCGGCGACAAACGCTGCCGGGAAATATATAGGGCCCCATATATCTCCAAAAAGAGACAATGGGAGAGGAAGCTGGACCAGCAGGACCAACAAAAAATGACCTATACACCACGGGCCGGCGAACGCGAGGGCCGCTCGAGAGCCAAGAAGGGTGACGAAGAATCCCGAACACCGGGAAGAAGATCCAGATCCAATAGCAAGGACTACAACCATTTCACAGCCAAGTAGGGAGACTTCCCAAGACTGGAGGAAAGAGCAACCGCCAACTCCATGCGCCGCCGCTCGAGCTCCGGTACCAGGAGCCGATCCAGCTCAGGGCGAAGGCGCTCTAGCTCGAGAACCTCGGCTGACTCCTCCTCCACGGCCAGCAGTCCCGGGCGCTTCACACGGGACCCCAAGGCGCCATGGGGGCCACCTGCAAGCAGACGCGGTTCGAGTGGAGATCGAAAATCGGTAAGCTTCACAGCCAGCAGTCCCCAGGCAAATAGAGAGGCAGATGAGAGAATCGAAAAGCTAGAAAAAGAGAATCAAGAACTCAAGAGCATGCTCCGCACGCTCACTGCAGAGATCCAAAACCTAAAAATGGGAAAGAGTACCCCTCCTTCTCCACCGAGGAACCAATCGGTACCCCAAAAACAGGCACAGAAACAGACGCCCTCTCTCCCGCCTGCGAAGGCAGTAATCGCGCGCCCCGAGCCGAGGGACAACGAAGGGGAGAAAATGACTACTGAAACAATCAGGCCACCCCCGCAAAAACGCAAAGGGGATGAGACGGACCCGCTGGTGGCACTCGAAAGTAGAGTAGAAAAGAAACTAGAGGCTAGAGATGCTCAGTACGAAGCAAGATTCGAAAGAATCGAGACCCTCCTCACCCAACTAATGGGTGCAATGAATCAAATACAGACGCAACTCGCGCAATTCACTGCCGTGCAGAACGCCTTCAACGAGAGGCTAACTACATTAGGAAAGACGGTTACTCAAATACAGCAAAATGGACAGGCGCAGCAAAAATGAAAACACTCTGGTGTGGCAGTGGAACTGCCGCGGTTTCCAACGCAAGCGAGCGCTCTTGCAGCAGCACTTAGAGCAGATTGAAGAAAAACCTTTAGCTATAGCCCTTCAGGAAACGGGAAAGGGACCACCAAAATTATCGGGATATCAAGCGTTCCACAGTGACCGAGGAGAAAAATCTCGCGTCTCCACGCTAGTTAAAAGACATATAGCGGTAGTCGAGCATGAGGTCAACTCACGGGATATCGAAGCCGTATTAGTAGAAATTATCACCGGTCGCAAAGACAAGGCTAGTCTCTTCATCTTAAACGTGTACAGCACCTCCCAGCAAAGAAAGGCACGTTTTTGCGCCCTCTTCCGCAAGGCGATTAGAGCAGCTGGAAACAACACACTCATAATCTTAGGGGACTTCAATGCCGCCCACCAAGAATGGGGCTACAATAGACACGATCCCAAGGGCAGACAACTATGGGAGGACATACACGAACTTGGCCTCACCCTCCTGACGGACCCTAACTGCCCGTCCAGAGTGGGAAACAGCGTCTGTGCAGACACCACCCCGGATCTCACCCTTGGGAAAAACACGAGAGACGCGGCCTGGGAAAACACGGCTCAAAATTTAGGCAGCGACCACTTTATTCTGGCTCTCACCCTCAGCAAGGGCGTCAAAACACGTCGCCTCAAAAAACCCAAGATCACTGATTGGGACATGTTCAGGCAAATTAGAGAAAATGGTGAATCGGAAGGCGATATCCAAAACATAAAGCAATGGGCGGAGGAACTTAAGCAACAAGTCGAGAGGGCGACCACGACCCTGCGAGAAGACGATGCGCCAGCGACGGTTGATAGCAAACTCCTTCACATGTGGGAAGCGAAATGCGGCATGGAGAAACGCCTCCGGTCACAAAGATGGAACAGGAACCTTAGAAGAAGGATAGCAAGGCACAACAAAGAGATTGAGGATTACGCAGCAAAACTCTGCGAACAAAATTGGTGCAATAGATGTGACGAGATGGAAGGGAACATGAGTCTAGCTAATACGTGGAGTTTACTCAGACACCTGCTTGACCCTGATAATTCGAAAACCCAATCGGGCATAAGACTTACGAAAGCCAGGCACACGTTTGAGGGCTCGGACAGAGAACTCATGGCAAAATTAATTAATATGTACATAGGAGATACAAAAACCTCACTCCTGCCGGAGTACGAAGGACCCCCAAACGAGGCCCTAGACGCGCCGATCACGGAAGCGGAGGTTCGCGCCGAAATATTAGGCCTAAAAACAAAGTCGGCCCCTGGTCCAGATGGCATTACAAACAAGGTCCTCCGAAACTTGGACGATAATTCCATCCGCATGCTCACCAAATACATGAACATCGTATGGGACAGAGGCCGCCTCCCACAACAGTGGAAGACGGCAAACGTGATTTTAATACCGAAGCCGGGCAAACCCCCTAAGCTAGAAAACTTACGGCCAATCTCTCTAACATCCTGTATTGGGAAATTGATGGAACGGGTAGTCCAAACGCGCCTAACGCGTTTCATGGAGCTCAACGATCTGTGGCCGCACGAAATGGTAGGGTTCCGACCCGGCCTGTGCACACAAGATGTAATGCTCCGCTTGAGACACGACATCATAGAAAATAGCACCAAGGACGCGAGGGTAATATTAGGTCTCGACCTGACGAAGGCCTTCGATAACGTAAAACACGCAGCAATCCTCTCTGGCCTCGGAGAGCTGGGGGTCGGAAACAAAACGTACGGCTACATAAAGGACTTCCTGTCGGGTAGAACGATAAAAATAAGGTTTCAGGACATTGAATCCCCAACCGTCAAACTAGGTAGCAGGGGTACGCCGCAGGGTTCAGTGCTGTCCCCATTCCTCTTTAATGTTGCCATGCGAAATCTCCCGGCAGAATTGAGAAAAGTGGAAAACTTGAAATTCAGCATGTACGCGGACGACGTCAACCTATGGGTCACCCAGGGCAGCGACGCGAACATCGAGGAGCGCTTACAAACGGCAGCAGACACCGTAGTGTCCTATGCGGCTGAAAGGGGCCTCTCGTGCGCTCCCCAAAAATCGGAGCTCTTTATCTACAATCCGAAGGCGCTCAGGCACAAACGCCAGATAACCATCAACATAACAGTAGATGGCCAAACAGTGCCAAAAGTCGAGCAGATTAGGATCCTGGGGCTATTTCTACAAGCGGACGGGTACAATGATACAACGATAAAGAAATTGCGTGCGTACGCCACGCAAGTCATGGGTCTGTTCAGGAGAATCGCACTCAAGGGTCGAGGCCTTAAAGAACGAAGCCTCCTGAAACTAATGCAGGCTTACATCACTAGCCGCATATGCTACGCCACACCATTCCTAAACATCAGATCGGACGAAAAGCAGAAAATAGACGCACTCATCAGACGATGCGTGAAGAGGGCTCTGGGACTCCCCATCTCGACCTCTACTGAACGCCTCCTCGAAATGGGTGTGCACAATAATTGGACGGAGCTAGCGGAGGCTGTGCGCATGGCACAACTGGAAAGATTAAGCAAATCTACCACGGGCAGAACCATCCTTGGCTGGGTGGGGCTGCAGTCAGACAGGGGGACATGCCAACACGCGGACATTCCACGAGGATGCCGCGAACACATAACAGTGCCCCCGCTACCTAAAAACATGCACCCCACATACAACGGGGAGAGGAGACGGAAGAGGGCCGAGACTCTCGCAAAAAACGCGGACAAAATAGGGCCGAAAGGAGTCGCCTACGTGGACGCGGCTAGCGGAAAGTTGGGGGCGGCGGTGGCTGCGGTCGTTGACGGCCGCGGCGTACCCGTCGCCGCCGCTTCCGTTAGAAGTCGAAACATAGACACGGCCGAAGAAGTTGCAATAGCGCTCGCTTGCGTTGGCACGGAAGCCAGTACGATCATTAGCGACAGCAAAACAGCAGTCTGGAACTTTGGAAAAGGGAGGGTCTCGAAGGAGGCAGTCAAAATCTTGGAAAAGGGAAAACTCGATAGACGAGTTCGAATAATTTGGACCCCCGCGCACGAATCCGTCCCCGGCAACGAGGCGGCGCACGAGCTAGCCCGAGCACTCTACTTCCGGGCAGCCGCAGAGCCGCCTGGTTGCGAAGGGATGGACGAGAGGCTGCAGACATACAAAGAGATCATAGAGCACTATAGACTTGGTAGACGGTCCCTGCCACCACCGGACCGAGCGCTAACAAACAGGGAGGCAGTCGCATGGCGGCGCCTGCAAGCTGGGAACTTCCCGAACCCCGTCTGGCTCTACCACACGCAAGTGGAGGAAAGAGCCGACGATAAATGCGCGACATGTGGAGAGAGGGGTACTTTAGACCACATAATCTGGCAATGCCCTGGTTCCCCGGGCGCCAAGGAGAACATAAGAAGTAGAGAAGCCTGGGAACTGATGCTGCGAAGCGAGTCCCTCGCCCACCAGCAGCAAGCCATCCGCCTGGCGGCTAAAGCCGCGAAGAAACACTGTCGCTTCGCCTGTCTTTAGTCGCGGAGACCCCGGCCCCCGTTCTCCAAGCCTGCGTGCCGGGGATGGGGAGTAGGGGGTCTCCTACATCGGTGGAAAATAAAGTTCTTACTCACTCACTCACTCAGTTTCAGCTAAATATTAAATGTCATAAAACGCGCCATTAAAACATGGTGTGCTATTAACAAAAGAACGCATTCCTTGGGGGCGAGTGAACCTGTCGGCGCCCCGTGCACTCCGGCTCAAGTTGATAAGTACGTGTGCAGCTGCATATGTCTTTTTTTTCCTTGAGCAATTATCAGCCTACTATCCTGAAGTTCAGGTGAATGAACGCAGTAACTTGCATGCTATTAAGTGCATTGAGTGGCAGTGCCTATCGACTCCCAGACTTTGCGCTTTACTACAGTGGCCCAATGCCTGTTAGCCAGTTTCCGAATGCGGCATTTATGCGCGAGGAACCTATCGAGGCTAATTTAATATTTTTAATGCTAATATGCGTATCCAGCAGTGACGCAGCTGGTCAATACATGCTGCTTCTGCAGTGCACAGGCTTGAAGCAGCCGCCGGTAGCTGCGGCAGCTGGGCAGCTGCGGTAGGCACGGGCAAGCGGAACCCGTTTTGCCTACCATGCGAAAGTCGCTGCTGACATCAGCGCCACCGCATCTTCGTGACGTCGCGGGGTGAAGGAGGTCCATACGTAGGCATGACGCAAGCAGTCCAACCATCTGGGTAGCGCCGCAGCGCGGCAACTAACTGAAGTGAGGCGTACCGGCGGCTCCCATTGCGAAGCGGGCGATTCGGCTGGCATTGTAAAAATAGAGGAGGCGCTGGTACAATGAAGAACCATTGCACCGCCTTTTTATTCCGCACAATTTGTGACGCCTAATTAGCCCATTCATATTAGTTTTCTTTATTACTATAACATCAGTACGCATCCCAAACACACGTTTCTGCGCCTACACACTGAAACGTGTTCACTACTAGGGGCCCTTTAGCACGCCTAAACAAACGACCCTTTGTGTACGAAGACGTGAGAATTTTTGTCTGCAATGCGGAATAGTATGTGTGTACGTAAAGCATTTGGGAGCTCAGAGTGATTTATGTGCATGCAACAAAGAAGGCCCTTTGTGGCATATGCGTTGCGTGCCCGCCTGGCACGCCGCGGACCTGGATTCGAACCCCAATTCCGGCTATTTCCTTGTGCTTTATTCTAATCTGAAGAATCTTGGGATTTTTTCCGACTGACGCCGGACGGCAGGCAACGCTCGGTTTTCAGCAGAACTGGCTCTTTACGTTATGGTGCAGTACTTTCGCGATACTGGCATTTAATTTCCGCAAGTGCCTCCGGTAAATTTTCCGCAACCCTCCACTTGAGCACCTCTTCTTTCCCTCCCTCATTTATGAAAACGAGGGCTTCGCGGAAATGAAAAGACGACCGCGGCGGCTGCGTTTTTACGGGGACAAAACGCCAAGGCGCTCGTGTGCTGTGCGATGTCAGTGCACGCTAAAGATCCCCAGGTGGTCGAAGTTATTCCAGAGTCCTCCACTATGGCACCTCTTTCTTAACTTTCTTCTTTCACTCCCTTTTTTATCCCTTCCCTTACGGCGCAGTTCAAGCGTCCGCCGATATATGAGACAGATACAGCGCCATTTCCTTCCCCCAAAAACCAAACAATCAACCAAATGAAAGGCGCAGTAACTGTCTGGCATATCTCGGTGGACATCTCACCTGCGTCGTAAGGGTAGAGATAAAAGAGGAAGTGAATGAAGAAGGGAAGAAAAATTAATGTGAATTCGCTCAGCTAAACCAGGATATACAAAGCGAAAGATGTCGGCGTTCACTGTGTTCATTGGAATTGAAGTTGACAATGTTCTATACGGCGATGGCTTTGAGCAAAAGAAGGGCACATAACTGGCTCCCTGAATATTCGGACGCTTCATTCGTGCTTTGATACATGTGGCGGTGGTGAGAGAGATGTGGCCTGAATGCATTAGCGCTGACAGCGTTGCGGCTGACATGCGCCACTGCAGCAATAGCTAGGCCGCAGCGTTCATTTGGTGATCAATCTCTCGCGAACAACCATTAACTGCATGCCACCTCCCAGGGTGGCAGGGAGGGCGCGCTGCCTATCCAGTGTGCGGAACGCAATCAAGGCAGGCTTTTCCAGTTGACACCAACGCCGCGTGCATGAAAGCAACATTGAGGTCTGAACCACGGAGCCGGTTGTGCCCCTTTCCTTCCGTGGAAATGAACGGCCGACTGATCCGGAGTTCCCGGGTTCGAACCCGACCGCGGCGGCAGCGTTTTTATGGAGGAAAAACGGTAAGGCGCCCGTGTGCTGTGCGATGTCAGTGCACGTTAAAGATCCCCAGGAGGTCGAAGTTATTCCAGAGTCCTCCACTATGGCACCTCTTTCTTGCTTTCTTCTTTCACTCCCTCCTTTATCCCTTCCCTTACGGCGCGGTTCAGGTGTCCAACGATATATGAGACAGATACTGCGCCATTTCATCCCCCCCCCCCAAAAAAAATTATTATTCAAATGAACGGCCTTTGGAAAGTTGTCAACACCAATGAACTCTATGAACGCTGTCGGCTCACTTGTTTTGTTCGGTTTTAGAGGAAAGGAAATGGCACAGTAACCGTCTCACGTATCTCGGTGGACACCTGAACCGCGCCGTAAAGGAAGGGATAGAGGAGGGAGGGAAAGATGAAAGAGAAAATTGAAAGTTGGGTTTTGAGGAAAGGTGTGGCGCTGATGGTGGTGGTGGTTGTTGCTATGAAGGGGAAAGGGGATACTGGTCCCGACGTATGTTGGCCCTTAGGGCATCAACGGCGCTGCGCAGCGGCGCAACACCTGTGGCTCGGTGGTACTAGTGGCGCATGCGCAGTAGTGACTAGGGAGCGAGAGAGAGAGAGAGAGAGAGAAATATCCGCGGCGAGCGCGCGTTGTGACCTCAGGAGCGTAAATTGCTGGGCTAGTTGGTTCATAATGTTGTCAGGGTGGAACCAGCGGAACACAGACGCAGGACAAGAAAAGGAGGTACACACACCACACCGCTGGACTTGCAACTGATTTATTTCGAAGAAAACCACCACATTTAAAGGATTCCCTGCGCAAGCGCACACTCTGGATGAAGGGAACAACTGTATTAAGATAAAAGAAAGTTATATTCTTTATCCGTGATAAAAACCGAGGGATCGCTGACACACTTTTCCTTGTTTTTCCTGATTAGAAACGCTTCAAGAATTTCACGCTCTCGTCTTGTTCTCCCCCGACCGATAATGCTCGTGCGCTGAAGCAAAGGAGAACATCCCTCGAATACCTTAACATGCAAGGCTAAATTGCTGCCAGTGCCTGAATTGAACGTTGTTCGGTGCTGCCTCAGACGTTCATTGATGCACCCTCCGGTTTCCCCGATGTAGGTTTTCCCACAGGACAATGGGATGCAATATACCACCCCTACTTCACACGAAGTGAACCTCGTCTGGTGCTTGGTTTTACAGGTCCCCTTTTTCTGCGGACCACCAGACATACGGGCGCACAAACCAGATAGTTTCCGGGGGGCAGAAAAAACCGCAGTGACACCGAATTTTTGTGCCACTTTTTTTAGACCG
The DNA here is from genome assembly GCF_052857255.1 of Amblyomma americanum. NCBI lineage: Eukaryota > Metazoa > Arthropoda > Arachnida > Ixodida > Ixodidae > Amblyomma > Amblyomma americanum. The sequence goes on from NC_135503.1 coordinate 142,704,752, forward strand.
CACGAGCATTATCGGTCGGGGGAGAACAAGACGAGAGCGTGAAATTCTTGAAGCGTTTCTAATCAGGAAAAACAAGGAAAAGTGTGTCAGCGATCCCTCGGTTTTTATCACGGATAAAGAATATAACTTTCTTTTATCTTAATACAGTTGTTCCCTTCATCCAGAGTGTGCGCTTGCGCAGGGAATCCTTTAAATGTGGTGGTTTTCTTCGAAATAAATCAGTTGCAAGTCCAGCGGTGTGGTGTGTGTACCTCCTTTTCTTGTTCTGCGTCTGTGTTCCGCTGGTTCCACCCTGACAACGTTGTGACCTCATGTGCCTCCTCGGAGCACCGCCACGGCGAAATCGCAAGTTCGCAACCAGTAAAGCACCCGCCGCGGTGGCTCAGTGGTTAGGCCACTCGACTACTGATCCGGAGTTCCCGGGTTCGAACCGACCACGGCGGCTGCGTTTTTATGGAGGCGAAAGGCTAAGGCACCAGTGTGCTGTGCGATGTCAGTGCTCGTTAAAGATCCCCAGGTGGCCGAAATTATTGCAGAGCCCTCCACTAGGCACCTCTTTCTTCCTTTCTTCTTTCACTCTCTCCTTTGATCATTATGCGAAGGAATGCGCTAAAAGCGGCACAAGAAGACAACACACACAGACACGACACAAGCGCAACATTGCAGGAGGTGTAAGAAGAAATGCGAACCAATTTTCCACAGGACCACAATTGTAGATAAACAGAAAAAAAGGATTGAAAGAGAGATAGTCGAAGCGTTTTCAATCGAAAAGGCGGATAATGGAACGTGTGTAGGCACTCCTTCTATTGCACTTACAAAAACCGAAATTGACATGATAAGTGCAGATGCTGTGTCGTGGGGATGGTCACGTGTTTGATGATGGGAAGGTTGCATTTTCAAAAACTGACGTTGCGTATGTAAACGCATCTTCCGTAAGGAATAAACAGTTGTTAGTTTGCGCTTGTGTCGCGTGTGTGTGTTGTCTTCTTGTGCCGCTTTTAGCGCATTCCTTCGCATAATCATCAACCAACTGGCCCCGGTAATAGCTTTGCTAGCTCCTTTGATCCTTTCCCTTACGGCGCGGTTCAGGTGTCCGCCTATATATGAGACAGACACTGCGCCATTTTCTTTCAATTATTAATATTATTATTAACCAGTGAAGCTTTGGCTTTAAAAGAGGTGCAGTAGTGGAGGAAGACGTCGCCCCCGCCGGGGGGGGGGGGGGGGGAGGCACACTCGGCTTACCTGCCCTAACTCCCAACCCTCAAGTAGCAAATAAAGTTGTTCTCTCTCTCTCTCTCCGGAATAATTTCGAACACCTGGGTATCTTCGCACAGCACACGAGAGCCTTTTGCGTTTCGCCAGCATCGAAACGCGGCCGCCGCGGCCCAGTTCAAACGCGGGTGCTCTGGCTCAATATTCAAGCGCCCCCTTCTTTATGACTTCCCTCGAGGCATGATTGAGGTGCCCACCAGCCCCCACCTATATTGAAGCAACATTGGACAGAAGTGACGGTTGCTGCAACTCTCGTTTTCTCGAACACAATATTGGCCACACCATGTCGTATATGTCCGAAGGCTTCTCCGCACAATTCGAGAAGCTGCCCGAGAAAGAAGGGTGGAGATGTTCAGAGCTGCCGGCATAGCAAAGTATGAGCTGAAGTGGAGCAGAAGCCCCTCCTCCACCTTTGAGAGACCTTTACACGGGCGGGGATTAGGCCGTGCCCAGATCGATAGACTAAAACAGTCTTCAAAGGAGTAAGCCGGGGTGAATTAGAGTTCCTGATCGTCGGGGTCAGAGGGGAATGCCCGGTGACAGAGCACGCGGGCGGAGGCGTCAGCTGCCTCATTTCCCTCAGAGCCCATGTGAGCAGGATAAGTAAAAAACTTTATGAGGCAAGCGAGTTTGGACCCTTCAAGGTCTCAGAGCCACCGCACAGCCCTTAAATTACGCGCATGTGTCCAGGCCGCGTAGGGTCATGGCACTGGCACCCCGATTCACACAGCGAAGTTGGGTGTCAGGGTCCTGCGACGCAAGGAGGGCCCCCATTCCTCCCATGTTCCGATGGCGGGCTGTCCCTGCGGTGGAGGATCCGCAGGGCAGCCGAAGAGAATGTGGTCCTGTGTGGCTTGCGCTTCTCCGCAGAGAGTGCACTCTGGGGAAACATGGCGGAAGTAGAATAGACGCTGATCAGAGGTGGGAAGAATTTGGTTCTGGAGTCGCCCGCAGAGGATTTGTTGGGAGTGGGATAGGCGGGCGTGGGGAGGTGAGTAGAGTCGACGGGCGAGGCGTGCTTGTTGTGTGAGTTCGGAGAACGTGAGTGCCCGCTCCCTCGAGAAATCCCGGCTGGGATCGCCATTTGCCCGACAAATAAGTTCTCGGGCTATGTTATCAGCGGCCTTATTTCCGGGATTGCTAGAGTGAGCCGGCATGCACCCACACCATCTCAATAAGTCTATCGGAATTTACGTTGCACATTCTCAATATCTGCCCAAACGATATTCCAGTGAGCGCGGTCCCCGGTCCAGAGGCTGTTTTGGAGAAGGCGGTAGGCGAGGTAGGGTACCCAGCCGTTCTCGACGTTCCGACAGGCCCCTCGCGAGTTGGAAATAATTGTTTTGGAAGAGGTTCGAGACGCAACCAACACAATTACGGCCGCCTGCGCGTGTGTTATGTCACGGGCTCGGAAAGTAAGGCCGTTGCCTGTTTTGTATTGATGAACGACTACGAAGAATGCGACCACCCATTCGTACTATACGATAGCAAAAAATGCACTCCCTAATTTGGCTGTTCGCGGAGTTTCTTGCTCGAGCCTCCACTAGGGCTTGTTGTCATCAAACTGCAATAGCACACGTAAACGTTACGCGATAGCATAACGAGCTCCTACTACCGAAAACCCGGTGTCGCCCGTCGTCCGGCGTCCGTCGGAAAAAAAATCCCAGAATTCCTAAAACCATATTATAGAAACATCTGGAATTGGGGATCGAACCCAGCCCCCTGCGTGTCAGACAGGCACGCAACGCATAGCCCATAAGGCATTTTTCTTTACTGCCGGGCTTCAGCATCGCACGACATTTAGCAAAAACAACAAACAATACATGGCAACAATAATAATAATAATAATTGGTTTTTGGGGAAAGGAAATGGCGCAGTATCTGTCTCATATATCTTTAAACACCTGAACCGCGCCGTAAGGGAAGGAATAAAGGAGGGAGTGAAAGAAAGAACAAATAGGTCCGTAGTGGAGGGCTCCGGAATAATTTCGACCACCTGGGGATCTTTAACGTGCACTGACACCGCACAGTACACGGGCGTCTTAGCTTTTTTCCTCCATAAAAACGCAGCCGCCGCGGTCGGGTTCGAACCCGGGAACTCCGGATCAGTAGCCGAGCGCCCTAACCACTGAGCCACCGCGGCGGGCACATGGCAACAAGGAAAACCAAAAGAGCACGCAGAACTCTGTATATACTATGCACAAAGTGCATATGGGTTGTTGGCTCAATTGTGGGCACCTAGTGAACGCGGTGCTGTGTATATGGCTTAAGAACGTGTGTTTAGGATGAGTACTGATGTTATAATATTTAAAAACAGCAAAATATAAATATGCAAATCAGGCGCCAGAATATTAGGGGAATTAAAGGGCTGTCTTATGGTGCCTAATTGTACTGAAACAAATCGTTTGTATGTGTATCAATATAGCAGCGCACTATGTCGTGCAGTGTAACGTAGGTAGCGATTGGCAATTGGTAATAGGTAAATGTGGTTGGTTATCGCGATTGTAATCGATGACTGCGATTGTTAATGCGATTGTGGATTGCCAACCGATGAGAATTGAGAAAAACGGAATAAAAATATGAAAAAGAAGGCACTATCGCGTCTGCTCTTAAGGCGAAGCTTAATTGTCCGGCTAACTTTTGCAGTTCTTTTAAAGTTCTACTACAATTCCATTCGAATTCAACACAAATTCTATTTTAATTTTATTCTATTAATTTGTAGTTAGTGCAGTTATAAGTACTAGTAACACTTCTGGCTACAATTTGTTGTTTCCATGCCTTTCATGAAGCCACACTGTCGACCAGTCTCGAGTTTTGTAACGCCGCCCCTGTTTTTGGCGACACCAGATTTTTGTTTCGATGAGGCATGCATGTAATGCTTTCGCTTTAATAATTTAGATCACGTGAGAATCTTTAAGGTGCATTGACATCAAACAGCACGTGGGAGCCTCTTGCACTTCGCCTCCATCGAAGTGTAGCAGCCCGCCGCGGACGTGATTGAACCTGGTTCCTCGTGTTATAGTGAGCCGAACGTCGTAATTTTGATTGATTATCAGGAAATGAAAGGCGCAGTAACTTCCTCACTCCTTGGTGGCCACCTCAATTGCACCGTGAGGGAAGTAAAGTGAGAAAGAAGGGCTGTGATGGACACCGTCGTAAGCGCTGAACCGCCACGATGGTGTTTACGGAGAAAATAATCAGTTTTGAGGAAAGGAAAGGCGTAGTCATTTCCTCCCTTCTCGAAAGACATCTCAACCGTGCCTTGAAGGAGGGAAGAAGGAGTGACTGAAAGAAGTAAGTAAGAAAGAAGTGCTGCAGTGGAATAACCTGTACCATCTTTCGCTTTATTAATTTAGGCCAAGTGGTGGAAGCTTTAATGTGCCCTGACATCGCACAGCAAGACGGACGCCTTTTACGTTTCGCCTGTACCGGAAAGAGGCCGTTGCGGCCACATTTGAACCAGTGCCGTCCGTATCAGCAGCTGAGCGCTCTAGAAACCATTGATACGGAGGCAGCCATTTCTCTTCAAACATCCGGTGGTGTGGAGTGAAGGAATATGTGGTACTCCGGAAAAAAGGGCAGAAACTTAAAACTGCTTACGTGTAGGAATCCGGAAATTGAAAATAATGATAATAATTGTTTTTTTTTGGGGGGGGGGAAACGAAATGGCGCAGTCTGTCTCATATATCGGCGGACACCTGAACCGCGCCGTAAGGGAAGGAATAAAAGAGGGAGTGAAGAAAGGAAGAAAGAGGTGCCGTAGTGGAGGGCTCGGAATAATTTCGACCATGGTATTAAAAAGAGAACGAAGCAACATGGACAGCGTTCGAGCTCGCGCGTGCGTGTCGAAGCCTTCAGTCGACGCTGAGGGCTGCACACCTGATGGCCCTGCTGTGTGTCCGACGTGCGATCAGGGTCGGCGCGTTCCATTCCAGTGTTAGCTGATGCTGCTAGTAGTGTACGGCATCGCGACATCCAAGTTTGCACCCTCTCCTGTGCGAGGGGAGCGTCTTTGCCGAATCCGAAGGGACACAGTGCGACGTCGCTGCTTTCCTCGTGACCTTCTTCAGCACTAGTTCTACTTGCTATCGGCAGAGAGGCGTGAAGAATGGAAGCTCCCATCGAACCGCCCTGCAACGAACCGCAGAGTGAGAAGCAACGCGAGCGCAGCAGCAGCACCAGTGAGCAGTCTTCTGCCGAGGATGCTGAGTGGAGGCCTTGCCAGCGCGAGCTAGTCCGACCGGTTAATCTTCAGCGTTCGCAAGCCGCCAAGCTCGCGTGGCAGCGCAGAAAAGCTGCCGCGCTGGTGCTTCAGCAGCAGCAGCAGGGTGACTCCGGGCCATCGCTAGCACCCGACGCCCATGCTCAAGCTACGACAGTCTTCGCCTCGCAGCATCCCACGGTCTCTAGGACAACACCTGTGGACACAGAGTGTTCAGGTCTGACCCCTGGGAGCAAAGCACTTGCAGCACAGCAGCAATACCTGCAGCTGCCAACGATGAGACGCCGGCTTCAAAACAAGGCGACCGGTTTTGAGAGACCTTGCTTCGCAGACGCCACACCACGGTCATCGTCTGTTGAAAAGGCTTTGGACGCAGATGATGGCAGTCCCCAAAGTAAGGAGTCCACATCACTCGGGTTTAGAGATTCTTGCCCCGTTACCTGGGCAAGTAGCATCGGAAGTCCTTCTAGTAGGGCCAAAGCAGCGGAGGTATCACTTAGCCAGCCTCTGTCACGTTCAGGGAGGCAAGGACTGGAGCGAACATACCGCCCCAATATGCTCACGGAGATGCAGTTATCCACGCTTGAGTGGGAATGCGCCACTGCTGCTTCGACGCCTGACGAGGCAGAGCTGCCAGCCGAGAAGCCCCTGATGGACTTTTTGGTAGCAAAGTCCAGGTCGCGACCGAGGCTCTTAGAAACTCCACATTCAGAGTTCTACGAAGCTATGCAGCGATATCCTGCATCCCCATTCGGCACGTGCAAACAGGAAGCAGAACTACACGGATGTGAACTGACAAGAAAAGAACGGCTCCTGTACTGGCAAGGAAACTACTGCACCGAAAGCGAAGCGCTCGCGCAAGGACTACCTGTGCCAAGCTATCTTCGTTCCAGCAGCGAAACTTTGCCCTCGCAACAGCAGGTGCCGACGCAGTCGATGCAACAAAATTTTAACTCTATACAACATGCCAGTCAGAGTGGCAGCGCCACAGAACGCACCTCAGCCAGTTCTGCGCCACCTGCATTCAAACTTCCACCGAAGCTGCGCTTGAAGCCCTACAAGGACAGGCTCCTGGGACGCGCCATGCAAGGGACCGACGAGGATAAGCTCCCAGCAAGCCCACAACCGTCGATATTAAAATGGAAGCTGGGAATTAACCGAACGATGGCAGAAAAAGGGGGCCTTAACAATTTCGGCAGTATTTCCAAGCTCCAGACTCCTGCGAACACTAAACCTATCAACTGCAAGCTGCCAACATCAGATATGGCGTGGAAGTGTGCGGGGTCCATACAGCAGCAGGCATCACCAGGCTCGACGTGTGGAAGTTCTCTTAGCTCACTACAACGTGTGAGTCAGAGTGGCAGCGTCCCACAGTGTGCATTAGCCAATCCATCGTCCCCTGCATTCAAACTGCCACCGAAGCTGCGCTTGAAGCCCTACAAAGATGATCACGTTGGATACGCAATGCCTGTCGAGATGGAGACCAACCAGAATAGGTTCTCGGAAAGCTTTGTCCCCGCCCGATTGAAGGCACAAGTTAGAAAGGCGCCGACAGCAAGCAAAGCAGGCAGTGGCAATTCCAGCAGCGTTGCCAACTTCCACACTTAAGTAAAGAATGAACCTGACACTATGGATAGCTGAGCATGAGGAGCACCTACGGTAACTATACTGACGTGCCAAACGCAAGTGGTAGTAAGAATTCCAACAGCTGGACGTTAGGTTTTCTAGGTTTTTCAAGAACACTGTGTGTGAACGCGTTTTTTTTTGTAGACTTTTACGTTTTTGCTGTAGTTTTCATTTCAGGAGTGCGTGTGCGACAGTCGACCACTTAATAAATGCTAGTTGGAGGAAGAGACCACAGTGTGTGTCGGACTGTATCGATGTCCTGCTTTTCACAGCAATACGGAACACTATCACAAGCACGGCCGATCTGCGAGGGGTGGTGGATCTTCGAGCTTCTGACTCGAGGCTTTTCTAAACCACACAGCGAAAATAGCCATACGAGTCCTGAGAATAGGCCTGAAACCATTGGCTGGAGGTCCTTCTTTGGGAGGCATTTGTCGCTTCTTTGTTGAGTTCTATCCGACTTTATACTCTAGGAAGTTGCCCGCAATCGAGTTCCAAATAAATCAGAGGACCATGTTTTCAACTCGTGGTAAACAAGCGTCAATAAGCACTAGGTTTAGGCTGTGCGCATAGCAGCGCACGTAGGGTATCTGTGGTTACGCTTTTTGCGTTTTGCTTGAACTCTCGAGACATGAGCAGACATGGTGGCCGCACCGTCGAGGCAAAGTTTACTGACGCCCAAGGAACTTCAAGACTACTGAAGACACACTCCAATGCGGAAAATCTTCAGCTGCTGTCAACATCGATGTCTTTCCAGCGCAGTGAAAACTTCTACCGGTCAGTTCTTTTTTTTTCAGATAAATACCGGAAGACCACAGACATCTACTCATGGAGACCGCACTCACTCGTTTCATCGCATATCGAATACACATTGTTTCCCTTGAAGGCACCGTGCAATGGAAGAGATCATGGCAGCGTGCAGAGACGCGATAAGGCCGTTTTTTACTCGGTCGCTAACGTATGCAGCATATTTAAGGCCAGAATCCATGTTCTGAATAACAGGATCACACTTTTTGGGAGCTTAGCGCCCTCTGAGACGAGGTCTTTCTCTGCGCTCTGGTGGCTTCGTCGTGGCGCCTAAACGGCCTGCATCCCTTTGCACGCAAAGCTACAAATGAGCCGCAGAACTTCCCTGTTTCGTTGACGTCCTTCCTGTTCCACAGTAGTACGCCTGTGGTATCCTTCATCAAGGACTTCAGCAATCAGCTTACTTTTTTGGTAACCTTTCCAAAAATCAGTGCTGTCTAGATGGCTCCGAGACTTTTCGTGTTGCCTCAACTTCCCTACTGCCCTCTTCCACTCTGCAAGCTGTGGATACAAAGGCAGTGCGCCTTTAACATGGCATTTCGTGGCGGTAAAGCCGTACAGGAAAAGCAAAACATAGCATTTTTTTTCTGGAGCCGTACTCAAGTAAGGACTCGTTGTATCACCCTGAGCAAAACTTTCGCATGGTATTTTCTCACTGAGACGGTCGGTAGGCACCTAGGTGAGGTTGAAATGGCCCCCGCATAATTATAGCATGTCTTTCGAATTTGCAGATATGCAATCGTCATGACGGGTCGTCATCAGAAGCACCATTGACTGCTCTTGATAGAAAGCTGCGAGGTTCTTGGACGTCTTCATGACGAGTTTCCTCACGGCCGCATTCATCCTTCCGAGAACACTGTGTCTCTCCTGTTGAGCTGTCCCCTGGTTGCTCAGCAGGGAATACCTGACAGCTTGTAGCAGGAAATCACCGCGAGAGCAGCGCTTTCTAAAGATGGCGGAAATGTACGCTAGACAGCGTCGAATGCGGATTGCATATTTGACACTGGGCAATGCCAAATTGTCCTCAGCGCACCGTTCTCCCCGGCGTGTGCCATGCGGCGCCCTACTCTACACATAATTCATGTTAAACCGAATTTTCGAGTACGTGCACACTGCAAACTTTTCGCTGCTCGGCGTTCGCAGTTCTACTGCGAAGTTTTTGCAAACCTACGTTCCGCAGGAATTCGCTACCATCGGAGTCCATAGTGAAGGTAAGGACGAATACACCCAAAGGGCGAAATTGAGTCAGACAACCAATTCATAGTTAAAATAATCAAAAGGCGCAGGTGCATTATTCTGCCGAGTGCAGGCAGTGGGAGTGAGGTTTTTCCCTGCTGCGGTCTACGTCGCTCTCCGACATTCATGGATTACACGTGCATAACTATACAGAAATTCCAGGGGCGCTTAACACTGCTCATTTGCTGTGAAAGCGAAATCATTAGCGTGTCATTGTGAGCATTCGAGGTCGATGACACACTAATGGTTTCGCCTTCACAGTCAGACAGTTTCGCCTTGAACGTTTTCGGTCTTGTCCGGCTCAACCAGTTGTCATCCGGATTTAAAATCTGCCCTTCAGAGGTTACCCGCCGCGGTGGCTCAGTGGTTAGAGCGCTCGGCTACTGATCTGGAGTTCCCGGGATCGAACCCGACCGCGGCGGCTGCGTTTTTATGGAGGAAAAACGCTAAGGCGCCCGTGTGCTGTGCGATGTCAGTGCACGTTGAAGATCCCCAGGTGGTCGAAATTATTCTGGAGCCCTCCACTACGGCGCCTCTTTCCTCTTTTCTTCTTTCACTCCCTCCTTTATACCTTCCCTTCCGGCGCGGTTCAGGTGTCCAACGATATGTGAGACAGATACTGCGCCATTTCCTTTCCCCCAATACCAATTATTATTATTATTATGCCTTCAGAGGTTAGAGCGCGGATTCCCTACTGATGCCTTGTCTATAAGCTCCCTATGCTTGGTGCAGAATCTGCGCAGCAGACGCTTTACTCTATTTCCAATGGGTGCCCTCTCACATAGGAGTCAGAGGCAATGAGGTGGCAGACAGTCTCGCCCATAAAGCGCTGTCAAGGAATTCATCAAAAAAGTACCTCAAGATGGAAAAAGTCTCTACAGGAAAACGGTGCTCGATCAATTCCGTACCCTGTGGAGTGCGCCCCACAAGCCATGTGTGACCAAGGGACTGAGAAGATCCCAGGTGACTCTACTATATCAGATTCGCACGGCCTCTGCTCGCACTCCTGCCTGGATGCATAAGACGGGCATGGCATCGTCTCCGCTATGTTCTTTTATGTGGTGTGTGCGGAGATATCGAACATAATATCATGTACTGCCCAGAGTACAGCGCGGAAAAGTATGTTATGTTCGCGTCCTTCAAGAAGACGGAAACCCTTCACGCAGTACAGTTCAGGACATTGTCTACCCGAGTGGAAACCATACCTGCAGAAGGGAGGCTGCACGCCTTTTTTTAACATTTCTGCAGGACACTGATCTTGTTTCTAAATGGCGACAGCAGGAACGCTCTATGGTCTACTGTGATTGAATGTGTGCGTAGATGGTGTCTTCTGGAGTGGACTATGTTATACTGTGAGTGAATGTGTGTATGGATTGTGGCAGTGCAATGAACTATGTTCTACTGTGACTGAATATAACCATAGATGGTGACTTCAGGAGTGGACTATGATGTGGACTGTGCGGAATGAATGTGTGCATAGATGGTGACTGCGGGAGTGGAATATGCGCTATTATAAGTGACTGTGCGCATAGCGGGGTAGATCCGACAGGTTTTAGGACATTATTAACATAGAAGTGATGCTACGGCGGAGCAGTTGCCGGCAGAATAAGCAAAACTAATCCCACCTCTAGCAATCAACCCCTCAACTCAACTCAACGTTCGACCTTGATGCAGTGTGCGCACTGATAAATCAAAAGAAGACGCGCCTCCGAACGCTGATTCCATAAACGCTGAACCTATAAAAGGAGGCCCGCGTGAAACACGTGGGCACTCAATTCAAATACTTCTCTGGAGCGAGGCTACAACCTAAGAGACGTATGCTATACGCAACGAGAAGTATGACACTACCCGCAACGATGTACAATGAACGGTTGCGTCGCAGTTTTGATACGAAATTGTTTTTTTAGGAAAGAAAATGGAGCCCTGTTTCCCAATTCGGTCGGCACCTCAACCGCGCCTAAAGGGAATCACCATCATCATCATCAGCAACTTTATTTCCGCGCTCTGGGGTTTACACTCTTGCATTAGATGACAGCCAGGATCCCGTAGGGGCTGCAGCAGCGTCTTCAGCCAGTTGGATTATCTTTGCTTGAGTCTCCGGGCCGGAGCTGAGCAGATAGGTCTCCCACTGCTCCTTACACTTTATTGACAGTGCCCCAGGGGCAGTTTGAGGGCAATCGTATATTACACGTCGAGCGTGGCCCTAGCTTTGCATCTTTTACATTTTTCTGAGAATTGTTCCGGGTATATGACGCTCCACATAGCCGGTCTGGGGACGCCAGTTAACGGCCTGACATTTACTGAGTGATTTGGCAGCCGGCGGTCGCCCCAGTCTGTAGTGTTTGAGGATATATCTATGACCGCAGGCAGTCGCGCTCCGTCTAGCTTTCAGCCAGCCCACCCAGTCGGAATGTGAGTCCTCGAACTAGTTCGTGGGCCGCTTCGCTTCCGGCTAGGGAGGCGTGTGCGGCGGTCCAGAGAACCTGAATATACCTGCTTTCACTTTCTGCAGGATTCGTCTCGCTTCAGGAGAGATTCGCTTTCTGGCTAAGCTCATCACTGCCGACATTAATTGAGTCGCTCACTATGGTCCTGGCAGTAGTGCTTGCTATGGCTAACGCTGCGGCAGTTCGTTCTGCCGTCTCTGTGTTGTTCGTGCGGACAGTGGCACTGGCAATTAATTTAGCTTCGGCGTTGACTGCGGCAAGAGCCATCCTGTCATTGCCTCCGTCGGCTGCGTCAACATAAACGACGTCCTTTGAATTTCGGAGGCGCTTTTCTAGGGCCTCGGCTCCCTATTCGCCGCGCTCTTCATGATGCACGGGGTGCATGTCCTTTGGCAATGGTGGGATCATTTGTTTATTCGACACTTCTCGCGGCATGCCGGCTTTTCGTCTCCGCTGTCCTTCGTACCAAGTGGCCAGCCTGCCTAAGATTTTCCTGCCGGTGAGGCTGCTTGCCAGTCTCTCGTATTGCGAGACCCTGACTCCTACTATTTCCCCTAGAGTGTTGTGTACTCAAGAGTCTTTCCGTACTGGCTAGGACGGGCAGTCCTAGCGCCTGTTTGGTGCATCTGCATATGATGGCCTGTATCTTTTGCTACTCGTGACACGCGAAGTTAGATAGCGGACAGAGTAAGCTATCCTACTTATGACAAAGGCATGTACTAAACTAATGACTTTCTCCCCTGATGCCAGGGCGCCTATCGGCTATTCTGCAGATGAGTTTCATGGTTTGGGCGGTGGCGCCCTCTAGTCTCTTTACCGTCTCCTGATTGGATCTGCGCACTGTATGAACAGACCTATAACTGATTTTGTCAACTTTTGAAATAGGGAATCCACCCGCCTCGAGGTATATGTCTGAGGGGTCTTTGCTGCGCTTGGCGCGACAGAGAAAGAGCTCCGACTTTTGCATCGAACACTTCAGGCGCCAGGGCTCGACGTATTCCTGAACTATTTGGATGGCCCTTTGCAGGGTCTCCTCGATATGGGCATTGCTGCCTTTAGCTATCCACAGCGTGGTGTAATCTGCGTACAGGCTGTGGTTAAGGCCTCGTATAGCTGCAAAGCTTGATCATGGCTACGTTGAAGATAAAGGGTAAGAGCACCGGGCCCTGTGGTGTCCCCTTGCTACCTAGCTTAATTTCGTCGTATTTCGCTTTCTCCGATTTGGATTTTGGTTTCTCTTCCCGAGGGGAAGTATCTGACATAATTGAAGGTCCTAGATCTCTCCTACACCTAGGTCTGGTAGGTTTTCCAAGACCACTCTGAGTGTCACATCGTCAAAGGCCTTTTCTAAGTCGAGCCCAAGGCAGAGGTAAAGTGTCTGGTAGCTGTGCCATCAGGTGAAATTCCTACCAGGCCTCTGAATGTATTCGTCCACTTGTACGTTGAAGATGTTGCCGATTGTACGGCTAGTGAACTAACTCATTGACAATCGATTTCTGCAACATCCAGAATGATTCTTGTGGAACCATGCCTTGTTTTCAAGACTGAATGCATCTCCTCTTAGCCTCCTCTTTTTAACAGCCAGAGACATGCGAGTTAGGTGTATGAAACTAACTTGTCCACATGATTCAAATTCTCGACACTGTGGCGATAAAGTGCAGAAGCTGTCAGCTAGGTTCTTCTCAAAAAGTCGTAGGCGCAGCCTCACTAGTTATTAAAAAAACGGCTGGTATTCAACGTGGCTTGAACAATAGTTATACGAGAGAAAGCTCTGTTAAGCATGGTCTTCACTGTCTGAAATCAAATGTCAAGGTAAGGCACCCAATGGTCATAGTCATATTGCCGCCAATATTTGCAGTGTTTGTTCGTTTTTCAAATCTGCCGCGACACCACCTTATCGCTTTGTTTGCGACGCAAGACGCGACTAGATTTATCTCGATTGATCGCAGCCAGGCAAAGCTGATTCTACGTTGTTCCGGAATGTTCTAGTAACTTTGCGCCCTTTATCTCGAATGTTCGCTATCAGCTTTAAATTGAGCACGGCCGACAGCGGCGGGCATTCTGTTCGACGACCGCTGAGCACGCTTGTCGCTTCGCCGCCGCCGAGTGATTCAGTCCATTTTGGGTGCAAGTCAGCCCAACAAACAGTTCTTTTAGAAGACCCTTTCGTCCGTCTTCATCGCTGCTTCGACTGCCGTCACCACTACGTGGCATCTGGTGGAGGTGCGGGGTAACTTCCATGTTCCGGACGCCCCCTTCAAGTCGTGAACCCAGCCCTAAGCGCTTCACACCCGAGGACGAACCAGCAGCTCAGCGAGCCAGCCGACGTCTCCAGGGAGAGGAGCCTGAGTTCGGGAAACTGCCGGACCGCACCAGACAGCGAAAAGACGCTGCTACCAGCACTGCAACCTCGCCAAAGATGTCGACACCGATCATATTGCAGCAGCCGCGGGTGCCGCCAACTTTCAATGGATCCCTAGGCGAAGACCCTGAAGAATGGTTGGACCAATTTGAGCGCGTGGCGTCATTCAACAAGTGGGATAATGCGGCAAAGATTGGACACGTTTTTTTCTCATTGGATGGCTCCGCACGCACGTGGTACGAAAACTACGAGTCGTCCCTTACGACATGGGAGCTATTCAAGAGAGAACTATTGAAGGTATTCACCAGTGTCGTGAGGAAAGAAAGAGCCGAACGACTCCTCGAGTCCAGGATCCAGCTTCCGAATGAGCCCGTCCGCAGTTACGTCGAGGAGATGAAGCGCCTCTTTCGCCGCGCCGATCCCGGGATGACCGAGGAAAAGAAAGTTCAGTTTTTAATGCGCGGCGTAAAAGAACAACTCTTTGCAAGCCTCGTCCGCCAGCCGCCAAAAACAGTCGAGGAGTTTATGCAAGAAGCACGCACGATTGAGAATACCCTCGACGTTCGAGCTCGGCAGTACAATCGCCCTTCCTCTGCCTGTGCAATCCGTTCGGACACGCCGGCCACCACCAGCGACAGCTTGCGGGAAGTTATCCGCGAAATCGTCCGAGAGGAGCTACGCCGATTACTGCCATCTTCCCCACAGCCACAAGCAGCGACTCTGATGGATGTGGTACGGGAAGAAGTGCAACAGGCACTTGGCACCCCGACGGCCACAGAACCCCAGGCCATGACCTAGGCCGCTGCAGTAAGTACTGCTCAGCCCCAGCGAAAACCCCCACGTCCTCCCCGAGATGAGCCAATCGTTCCACAACGCCGCCTACCAGCCCCCGCCCGCCCAGCCTATGACCGACGCTCAAGCCCCAGGAAATGCGACGCCTGGAGGACTTCCGACAACCGGCCGTTGTGCTTCCATTGCGGTGAGGCCGGCCATATTCTTCGTCACTGCCCGTACCGACGAACCGGTCTTCGAGGATTTGCCATTAACGCCCCACGACCACGCTTCGGACAACGTCCGCACGAAATCGACGAGTACCTGCGTCGAGAAGAGTACACGCCGAACCGCTTTTCGCGCTCACCATCGCCGTCAACCTCGCGCTTTGCGTCGCCACGCCGCAGCTACGCAGCCGCGGTACGAGGAAGGTCGCCCAGCCCCCGTAGGGGAAACTAAAGGCAGCAACCTCTGGAGGTGAGGTTGCTCACGAGCTAAACGCCGAAGATCCTCCACCGACCACGCCCCATGAAGACGCTGCACCCGCGACGCCGCATGAAGAACCGACACTCGCTGCACCGACGCCGCACACAATGAGAACCTCGACCACGACGCAAGCTACCTTGAAATCGACGCCGCCACCCAGAGGAGCTTCGACCACACGCCCAACCCGTGACTCGCATACGCGACGAAGCCGTGACTCGACGCCGAGAGCGACATGCAATGCAAGAGCCGGGACCTCCGACCTAGAAGTGACTATCGACGGCCGGAAAGTTACCGCTCTAGTCGACACAGGAGCCGATTACTCGGTGATGAATGGAACATTCGCTGCGCAGCTCAGAAAAGTCACAACGGCTTGGGACGGCCCACAAATTCGCACCGCTGGGGGCCACCTCATTACGCCATCAGGACGATGCACAGCGCGAGTGACTGTCAAAGGACATACCTATCCTACGACCTTTGTTGTGCTACCGCAATGCTCCCGCGAAGTGATCTTGGGTATGGATTTCCTTAATGAGCATCAGGCGATCATCGACCTGCGATCCAAGCTGATCACGCTTTCGACGGACGAAGCCATCGCTTCGATGAAAACTCGGGAAAATCACGTTGCCCTAAGTGTCCTGGAGGAAGAAGTGAGCGTCCCACCCCGTTCAAGCGT
The DNA here is from genome assembly GCF_052857255.1 of Amblyomma americanum. Classification (NCBI taxonomy): domain Eukaryota; kingdom Metazoa; phylum Arthropoda; class Arachnida; order Ixodida; family Ixodidae; genus Amblyomma; species Amblyomma americanum. The sequence continues at coordinate 142,720,656 of NC_135503.1, forward strand.
TATCGTGACCGTAAGCGCCACGAAAGCCATAAACAATGAAGCCATCATCGAGGGGAACATGCAGTTGCTACTAGACCGAGGAATCAGCATCGCAAGAGGCATCGAACATTTCCGCAATGGCCAGGCCGAAGTACTGCTGACTAACTTCAGCGAAGAATACCGGCATATTAACAGAGGAACGACGATTGCTTTCTACGACGAAATATCTGACGTACGAGATTCCTTCGCCCTCTCCGACCCCTCCGCAGAAGATCCGCCTGACCAAGAGAACTCGCCCACTTTCGACATCAACCCAGCCCTGCACCGGAACAGACAAGACCAGATCCGCAATCTGCTTCAAAACTACAGTGAGTGCTTTTCGACATCGCCGAAGGTGCGACAGACGCCAATTGCCAAGCATCGCATTATAACGGATCAACACGTCCGACCTCTCCGTCAAAGCCCCTACCGTGTGTCTCCGCGAGAACGACAAGCCATCCGGGACCAAGTCGAAGAAATGCTTCGCGACGACGTCATCCAGCCTTCAAACAGCCCATGGGCGGCACCGGTTGTTCTAGTGAGAAAGAAAGACGGCGCACTTCTATTCTGCGTGGATTACCGCCGCTTGAACAACATAACAAAGAAGGACGTCTACCCCCTCCCCCGCATCGACGACACACTGGACCGCCTCTGCAACGCCAAATATTTCTCATCGATGGACCTCAAGAGCGGCTACTGGCAAATTGAGGTCGACGAAAGAGATCGCGAGAAGACAGCATTCATAACTCCGGATGGGCTGTTTGAGTTCAAGGTGATGCCATTTGGTCTCTGTTCCGCACCAGCGACGTTTCAGAGAGTAATGGATACAGTGCTGGCAGGCCTGAAGTGGAAAATTTGTCTGGTATATTTAGATGACGTCGTTGTCTTCGCCTCGAACTTTGAAGAGCACCTCAAAGGACTTCGAACAGTACTAGACGCAATCAAGTCGTCTGGCCTAACCTTGAAAGCAGAGAAATGCCACTTTGCCTACGAAGAGCTGCTGTTTCTAGGCCACATCGTTAGCAAGGAAGGAGTACGCCCAGACCCGCAGAAAACAGCTGCTATTGAACAGTTTCAACCGCCGGCCGATAAGAAAGCAGTGCGCAGATTTCTCGGACTATGCGCATATTACCGACGATTTGTGAAAAACTTTTCGCGCATCGCCGAGCCCCTGACCCAACTGACGAAGGCAGACGTGCCGTTTATATGGGAAGCGCCGCAAGCAGAAGCCTTCAAGGAACTTCAGCGTCGTTTACAGTCCCCACCGATCCTTGCGCATTTTGATGAAAACGCCGATACTGAAGTTCATACCGACGCATGCAGCGTGGGACTAGGCGCCGTTCTCGTTCAAAAAAGTGACGGGCTGGAGAAGGTCATCGCATACGCTAGCCGTTCCCTTTCCAAGGCCGAGGCTAACTATTCGACCACTGAGAAGGAGTGCCTTGCCATCATCTGGGCTACGTCGAAATTCCGCCCCTACCTCTACGGACGGCCGTTCAAGGTGGTCAGCGACCACCACGCGCTCTGCTGGCTTGCCAATTTGAAGGATCCCTCTGGCCGACTCGCTCGATGGAGTCTGCGTCTCCAGGAGTTTGACGTCCCCGTCGTTTACAAGTCCGGACGCAAGCACACTGACGCCGATTGCCTCTCACGAGCCCCTGTAGATGCACCGCCGCTGGACGACGATGAGGACGCCTTCCTGGGACCCATCAGCGCAAGCTCTTTTGCTCAGCAGCAACGCTCGGACCCCAACCTAAAAGGCCTCATCGAGTACCTGGAAGGCAAGGTTTCTTCACCCCCCGCTTCATTCAAGCGAGGACTGTCTTCTTTCTGTGTGCAGAATGAGGTCCTTGTGAAGAAGAACTTTACAGCGAACAAAACAGCCTACCTCCTTATTGTACCTACTTGTCTCCGCGAAGAAGTTCTACAGGCTTCACACGACGAGCCGACAGCTGGACATCTCGGGTTTACTCGCACCCTCCGCCGCATTCAAGACAAGTATTACTGGCCCCGACTGTCTGCCGATGTCGCACACTATGTGAAAACATGCCGAGATTGTCAGCGACGAAAGACTCCTCCCACACGACCAGCAGGATTTCTGAACCCCATTGAACCTCCCGCAAGCCCCTTTCAGCAGATTGGCATGGACTTGCTTGGCCCTTTTCCAACGTCAACATCTGGAAATAAGTGGATCATCATAGCGACCGACTACCTGACCCGCTACGCCGAGGCGAAAGCCCTACCGAACGGAACAGCAGCAGAAGTGGCCAAATTTTTCGTGGAGTGCATTCTTCTTCGACACGGCGCCCCCGATGTGCTCATCACGGACAGAGGAACAGCATTTACGGCGGAACTCACGCAAGCCATCCTGCGCTACAGCCAAACCAGCCACCGGAGGACAACTGCATACCATCCGCAGACCAACGGACTGACCGAGCGCCTGAACAAAACCATCGCCGATATGCTCGCTATGTATGTCGATGCCGAACATAAAACCTGGGATGTCATCCTGCCTTACGTCGTCTTCGCCTACAACACCGCAGTGCAGGAGACCACCCAGATGACGCCTTTTAGGCTCGTCCATGGCAGGGATGCCACGACCACGCTAGACGCCATGCTGCCCAACGTTACAGAAGAAGAGAACGTCGACGTTGCCGCCTACCTTCAACGCGCAGAAGAAGCTCGAAGGCTTGCCCGATTACGGATCAAAGATCAGCAGCGGTCCGACGCCAGACGCTACAACTTACGAAGACGCAACGCGGAATACAAGCCAGGAGACCAAGTCTGGGTGTGGACGCCCATTCGCCGCCGTGGATTGAGTGAAAAGCTTTTGCGCCGCTATTTCGGCCCGTACAAGGTTCTTCGTCGGCTGGGTGAACTGGATTATGAAGTCATCCCTGACGCAATGACTGCATCCCAGCGACGCCGCGTACGACCAGAAGTTGTCCATGTAGTCCGTCTGAAGCCGTATTATGCGCGCTAAAGGCCGCTGCATTTCCATGCTGTATTTTCGCAAGATCCGTTTTTTTCCTTACTAGTCGCATTATTTGTTTTAATGCATCGGGTCGATGCTTCTTTGAGAGGGGAGTAATGCCGCGAATATTTGCAGTGTTTGTTCGTTTTTCAAATCTGCCGCGACACCACCTTATCGCTTTGTTTGCGACGCAAGACGCGACTAGATTTATCTCGATTGATCGCAGCCAGGCAAAGCTGATTCTACGTTGTTCCGGAATGTTCTAGTAACTTTGCGCCCTTTATCTCGAATGTTCGCTATCAGCTTTAAATTGAGCACGGCCGACAGCGGCGGGCATTCTGTTCGACGACCGCTGAGCACGCTTGTCGCTTCGCCGCCGCCGAGTGATTCAGTCCATTTTGGGTGCAAGTCAGCCCAATAAACAGTTCTTTTAGAAGACCCTTTCGTCCGTCTTCATCGCTGCTTCGACTGCCGTCACCACTACGTGACAATATAATCACGTGGTCGTACTAAAATAGCTTGGGCCATATACCACCACGCAGTTAAGTTCAGTTTGACCTTGTGAGGCATTAATGGTCATTTCTCATCCACATCGAAATCGGAAGTTGTACCCCAAGGAGGAGAGCTCTCGCTCTGAAAAAAATTAATTTTCCACTGTGAGGCTCAAGGCCTGCCCATTCTTGATGGTGTTAATTGCTGTGCAGGCCGTGACTGCTGCGCAGACCACGTCCTATTGTTCTCTCCATTATCACCAGGGTTTAAAAATTCCAAAATAGTTTTATGTATGTATTATTTTATATTTATAGATACTGCGATTTATAGATCGTAGCAGGGTGAGAAAAATACAAAATACAAGCATATAAACACACTCAAATTCATAACATTTACAGGCACTTTTCAAACATCAGTAAAGAATTATGATTATGAGTTTCAAACATAGCCTATGATGGCAAGCCTGTGTAGAAGTGCTTTCATTGTCATTGTGCATGAACAGTTGGACGGAAAACTGTTCCACTTTTTTTTCTCTAACTGTTGCGATTTTTCTTTGGCCAGCTCAAGCTCCCTACTCACTCGGAACAATGTTCGTTTGACAAGCTTCACTTCTTTTCCTTGTTCTTTGATCTGCCGCTGCTGCACTTCAACACTTAAAAATTTCTTCTTTTGTTTACCTGACCTCTCCCTGCACTGAAGAGAGTTGTAGCTCAAGCTCTTTTGTCTTCCTTTCATACACCTCGGCTTTTCTTTCGCCAAGGCAGTCAAGGCTGCAGACAGTCGACCTGTGCTGCAGCTGCACTCTTCGCTATTAGAAGCCCTAAGTGTGCCAGTGCTCTGGACGCCATATTGGTTCAAGTGTTTCATCAAGGTCAATTCTGTGATGCTTTATCCCACTGCAATACAGGAGCTGGCACATCCTGCCCTGCTTGCTCATCTAAGTGGGTTGTTGACAGTATGGCGCTTTCTTGGTGGCTTTCTCTGCTTCTTGGTGGCTTTTGTTGGAAAGCTAAATAAACTTGGCACAGCATGTTTCTTCAGTTGTTTCATCTCTGACGCATACCTCGAGTAGAATTCATCATCTGTGAAGTGCTTGGACCACAATTTGGTATGGTTCTTTATTGTGAAGTCTTTCCGCACATCTCTGCGTATTGCAACAATCCACTTCTTTCTCAAAGCAGGGTTGCTTGGGAAGCCAATGAAGGACACCTGTATAAATAATGAACAGGTGCGTCAACAAGCACACTGTAGCTGTGGATGCCGGAGCAATACGAGGTAAATTTGATATTAGAAGCACGACCATTTTCTCCAAACACAAGCACTCTGCGAGGATGTGAGTTGACTTCTCAAATTATTTTCGTTTCAGCCGAGTTCCTCGTTCCCGAGGCCCTGAATTCCAGGGCTTTCATATGAGGTTAAGGCTTAAAATCTCTACTATCTCACAAAGCAAATAAACAAGAAATTGGCGTCTTCGAAAACCCAACTGAATTTCAGGTGGCTGTAAACTAGCAAACCAAACGGCCACTGCAGAAAACCCACCATAGTGAAGTGCGAGCTGCGTTATTCTGTCGGCCACGCTAATATGGCAGGTATTTTTTAGGTACAGAATACAAAACTCTTGTCCAGGACACCTCAGCTGTGGGCTCTGGACACGTACCGGACTTTACACGCGTCAACAGGCGATAACACCTTTCCAAACGGGCTGGATTTGAGCATAGGATGCTACACTCGTGGGATATCATCCTCTTTTCTTGCTTTACTAGCCGCCGTGGCTTTGGCAGCTGTAGAGTGGAACACGCAGCTCGGACGCTCTGGACAAGTGTTTTGCCCTCTGTGCCACGCACTATACCGTTTCGCACGATGATGGAAAGTAGTTCCTCTAATCATGCCTTATAGTAGTAAGTAAAATGCAGAACGGCGAATGCAATCCACATTCCAAGGTTTCAATGAACTTATTCGCAAAGTAGCGTTCGTTAAACCTGCATTACTCCTTCTTCTGTGTCCTTTCTCGATCTGTTGTTCCTCCATTGCAGCATAAGCCTATCCTTCAGGTTCACAATTGGCTGCAAATGCAAGCAAAAATACCTCGTTGTTTGATTGCGATCACGTTCTATGAGCTATAGCTCCCAGTCAGAGCGAATGTCGCAAGTGCAATTTGTAAAGCTGGTCAGGAATGCAAACGAACAGTCGCATACACATCTTGTTTCAGTGCGCGTTCACATAACCATGAGAGTTCCCTTAATTGATCATGGTAAACAGGTTGATGCCATTATTATTGACTACTCGAAGGTAGTAGACACCGTACTGCATTTTAAACTTCTTGTTAAACTTAATGCTTTACTATAGATAATTCTCAACTAGTTAACTGGATTTCCAGCACCCTATCACATCGCTCCCTGCTCGTCTTCTACAGCTCTACTGACTCTGCTTCAATTAATGCCACATCAAGGGTTCCTCGAAGCTCCGTTCTTGGGCCATTACTTTTTTTAATACATATAAACAATTTACCTAACAACATTTCTTCTAACATTCGCCTTTATGCCGATGACTGCATTTTATACGAAGTGATTAATCGCTCTAATGACCATGCAAATTTTTGCCTATAATAGTTTGCTAGGTATTGTACTTGGTGTAATACACGGCAGATGAGCATTAACTTTGATAAAACCGCCATGATGCCATTCTCTAATAAATCTTCGATTTTTAGTTACTCATTTCATGGCCATACCAGTATGTGCGAGTATAAATATCTTGGTGTCATTTTCACGCATCACTCGCCGTGGACTAATCACATCAATTTCATATGTAATAAAGAAGTTAAAAAGGGCTTTTTACGGCGAAAATTAATTGACTCCCCTCTAGACAAAAAGCTATTAATGTATAAGTCACTAATACGTTCAGCTTTAAATTATGATTCCGTAGTTTGGAATCCATATACACAATCGCAGATTAGTAGGTTGGAGCCAGTAAAAAAAAAAAAGCTGTGTTTTATTTTTCTCCGTTATGACCACTATTTCCCACTATCATCGGCACTTTTTTTGCCCAAAACTAACAATGCTATTCATACGTCGTTGCATCGAATGATTAAAATTTTCGTACTGCATAATCAATTCCTTAGTCACGCTCTCATCCAATCATTGTAGTTTTAATCCAGAAACATCAACCAGAATTCATCATGACTTGATGCCTTTCTACGCACGTACTAACACGTTCAAATTCAGCTAGTTTCTTTTTATGCACCGTTGAACCTTGGAATGCGTCAAAGAGTTTATGCGAGGAACATAAACTTCCAGGCGCGTAAAATAGGCAGAATCCTGTGCTTTCGGCGCATCAAGAGATTCCCGTTTTATAAAAATGTATACCCCACCCAGATTTCATTTTTTCCACTCGACGCAGAATCGGTGTTTATTGGTCAGATGCATATTATAAATCTGTCCAACCAGGAGCCCCATATGGTTGTCATACAAGTCAGCTGCTGCTGTACGAACGACGTGCCACCTCGCCCCACCCTAAACACCTTAAAGCAGTAATGAGGTACGCACGCTGCATTGCACCCAGTCTGATAACCTATAAGCTCATTGTATGAACATTGACCAAAAGCAAGACTCTAAGTTGGCCGCAGAAAAGGCATTTTGATCTGGAATTTACCCACCTGGCATTTTTGCTTCTCCCTGTTTAGCAGAACCAGCTTCCAATGCGGAGGAGACAAAAAAGTGAAGAGCCCCCCTCATTGCGCGATTATTCAGTGCCGGTTTATCAATTAAGCCTAATATAGTCGCCTAGAGAACTGACAATTTTTCTGCACACCCGAAGGCCAAGCCTGTTAAACGAGACAAAGGCCATGCCACTGTGTGGATAATGATTGTTGCTACCTTGACAGCATGCTTTGTTGGCGCAAGGATCAGAGCTGGTTGGGAACCTTTTGAGAGTAACAGAAAGATGTAAGCTACACACGCGCAAGGTGATGAGAGCACCATTGAGTAAAGGTACTGCGCAAAATAATACAAACATGGACGAGAAGGGTACAGACTAATGAGAGCACCCCTTTTCATTTAGCTGTAAGAACGCATGTCCAGGAAAACGCTTCTGTTGGTTCATTATAGAGTACAGTCTCACAGGAAGCAGCGGCAGTAAATGAGCTCGATTTTCAGCTAGGAGGCGACAGGCAGTTTCCCCGTGTACGAGCTGCTAAAGTACTATTGTCACACTGACCCTTCCTTGCCGCAGTAACGACGACCTATGCTGGGTGCTGCCCTTTCTCTGCTAAAGCCTTTCTATCGGAATCTTCTGCGAGACTTCTCTTAAGACGAGTGACACAAGACGAATGCCGAGACTGCTGGAATCTATTCCCTTTCAAATAACACAGGCGGCAGGTGGTTCCTGTGTGGCAACTCTGTAGCCCCACCAGGCACAACACCAGGAAACTAAAAGCTCGAACAATGAGCTGTATAGAGGGAGGCGAGCCCACACCGCTTCTCAAATAGGCGTGCCGAAGGGCGCTGACGGGGTCATTATATAACGGATTTTCGGAAGAGTGGGGTAATTATAGGATTCGCCGGACAACAGATATCAACCTATCGATCGCTCGTGTGGCAGCGACACCATGCGACCGCTATCTTGTTGCGTGCAATGGTTGCCTGCATTCGTGCTGCGCTATATAACATGGATAAGGTCTGTACTCAAGAAAAAAAATTGTTTTCCTTGGGGGGGTGGGGGGGGGAGGAAATGGCGCAGTATCTGTCTCACTGTATCCGCGGACACCTGAACCATGCCGTAAGGGAAGGGATAAAGAGGGGCTGAGGGAAGAAAGGAGAAAAGAGGTGCCGTAGTGGAGGGCTCTACGGAATATCAACAACTTGGGGATCTTTAACATGCATTGACATCGCACAGCACACGGGCGCCTTTATGTTTTGCCTCCATGGAAACGCGGCTGCTGCAATTTTCTGGGAATTGCAGCCAATTCAAGCTAGGCACGAAAGGGAAGTAGGAGAGCCTCTGCCAACACGCTACTACATCAAGTAGTCAGGCCTGCAAAACATCATTATTTCCTTTTCTTTGCTTTCCTCTGGAGGCCAAACACTACCACTTTTTGTCCAGCTGCCTAATTACGATCATTCAATTTTTGGGCAGAAATGTGTAAACGTGCTGGCCTCATCACCATCACCTTCAGTGGTTGAATTAAGTGCCCGAAAAGACACTTGCGGTTCATTCCCGCTACCGGCTGCAGTACCAAGCCCCGAGTAAATTTTGCGGCACACAGGCAATGTAGTCCAATCCTAATGAACAAAGAATGAACAAATGGGGCCATCGTCTCCAACCCGGCCATATTTTATTAAGCTCGATGTTTGGAATCGGCTCAGAGTGTAGCTGGTGCAGCTTTGGACGGATGAAAGAGGTTGGGATGGAGCTAGGGGGAAGGGGAAAGGGTAGGGACATTGCCCCAACAGCAATGATTAGTGTTTTATAGGGGTTGTGAAACACCTTACATGAACTCGCTCAATAAATATACACTCTAGCGCCATGAGCACCTGAGCCAAATATCGTGTAATTTGGCTCGTCTATAACACACACGTTTTTCAGTTAAAAAAACAAAAACAAAAAATGCACTCTGATGGAAGCCACAGAAACGTGCTGATGGGCCAATCAGCGTCCTAAACAGTGCGCAGCTATGTTCGGTTGGCTCGCTGATGCGCGGCCGTTGCCGAGGTCTGGTGAGAAGCTCAAGAAAGCGAAACCGAAACTCTGAAAGCCCGTCCGTTTTTCGTCACGTCTTCCTATGCGCGTACATCAGAGGTGCGCGGGCAACTCTGCAGCATACAATTCAGTTTCAGCAGGGTTATTTTGATGATCTCTTGCCATGCCAGCCGTACCTGGACGCGGCTTCCCTTCGTGACGCTATTAATTAACCGCCGACCTTTGAGAGTTAAAAAGTAACGAGAGAGGGAAAAGCTCGATGACGCTGGAATTCGAAATTTGACTACAGATAGCTATTCGTGAAGCACAGTTTATCAGCATCCCAGGAGTACTGCATCTTTATTCAGAACCCCTTTCAGCGCCCCTCAAGGAATGCGGTTATGTCGCTGACACCACCTCCCATCCTCACGCGCTCTCAAGCAAAGTAGGACAAGATCCTGAAGCAAAAGGTAATTGTTTTCCAAACTTCAAAACCGAGCACATGTCACCTTTACCATTACATCTCGGCCTGCGCACTTTGATTAGTTCAGACTTTTCGGGCGAACAAGACAGCTCCCTTGCACTTGCTGAAGTCGACACTGTCAGCGGCCGCTTGCACCCTCTCCTTGAGACCCAGTGAGCCCTCAATCATCCAAATCATTGTCACCGGCATGCGTTCTGTGCCGAATGCCATCTATGGCGTTCAAAATCGCCAAATGGACCACAGCTATTTTGAAGAGAGGGGGCGAGATTACGGATCCTTGAGTCATACCCTTGTTGGGCACCGTGATCTTGTACGCCCTCAAGTCCCCCATCCCTACAGTCGTGATCCTGTCGAAGACCCTGACGTAGTCGTCAGTGTTACTTCTGCAATTCAGGCTGTTCAGACCCGATATTATGGTTTCGTGGCTATAGCGTTGTCGAAGGCCCTCTTGAGGTCGAGGGCCATGACCACATGCTATCCATGCTTTAGAACGTTGCTCAGAACTTCTCTGGGGACAACTTTCCGCGGCTATGCAGTGGAAGCTACGAGTGCAGATATGCCAGCTTCCACAAGCGCTTCGTGCACACGCACCCACGAGACAGACAGGATGGTAAGCTGGCGGCGCGCGCTCGATCTATAGCTTCCACTGCACAGCCAGAGGAAGCTGTTACCTGAATTATAGCTTTAACCTAGGCCGCATTAAAACCGCAATATTTGAAGAATAATTCTTCTACCTAACCATAGCCCTGCTGCCAGCAGATGCTGGCATGCATCACCAATGTGGTTGGCGCATGGATAGCACAACACAGTGGCAACTGAAAGAAAAAATTTATTTGCAAAAGAACAAGTGCTTCTCTAATTTTTTTATTACCTGGCTGTAAAAAAATCACATGAACAGCAGTAGGAAGCCACATGATTCAGTCCAAATATTTTCCGACGGCTGCAACTTCGAAAAGGCTTAAAAATGAATGTTCGCGGCTTTGTCAGCTGTAGCAGACACCTTTTATTAGTCGCTCTCCTGCCATCACTTACAGGTGCGATGGCAAGAGCAAACTACACGGCTACATAATTATAAATAAGAAATTCTCAGATTTCTTGCTGCAGCCTCGAAATGAGGCGGACAGGGGATATCCTGTTCACCTCATTTGAACATTTACGACCCCTTAGCTCATATGAGGTAGAACACCTCATAACCATCGAAACTGACCTATTCCGATTTTCATCACAAGATACTGTAATGGTAATAAAGATGCACAGTGAGCCTGTTAAAGTTTGCATAATGCATCAGAGCACTTTGGTCTCAAAACCGCATTCCATCATCTACCTACCATGCAACTTGAACCTGCAGCATTTACCGAGGGCAATGAACTACTCATTCACAAGTTCTCTAGGTCAGAGGATTAAAAACACACAAACAAGAGACAAACCAGAAAGAAACAAAAATGAATAGTACAGCACACTTCTTTATGACACACAATGCATATTTACATCATCTACACCTACGGAAAATCTTTCAGGCACACACGAGTACCTGGAAAGAAACACATGCCAAGCACATTCCATATTTCATGAATTGCACAATGCTTTCTGTGCAACACCTACATAGATTTCCTGGAGGACATGACATACATGGTCGTTTTTGGCTGCCTCACCTGAGCTGTGGATTTGAAGCCAACCATTCGGTAATCAATCACAAGCATTTGTGCAACTTAGAAGCAACACTTGATGAGGTTCCGGTGGTTTTGAAAACCATGTACAGGTCCCTCCAATATGACACCAGTTAGCACAAAAAACAAATGGTTAGGTTATATTTCCACTAAAGCTGAAAATGACTTTCGGACATTACAAGCAAAGAGGAAAACTAAGTAGTCAGGAAACAGGAGACAGTGTGCTTGGCAAACATAATTATGTAATTATGGAGTAGTCATTAACTAAATGCCCAAACTTTCTTCCCGTTCATATCGGAGGGACACCCTGTACATTTACAGTAACAGTTGGTAAGGCCACATTTCCTGTTTACACAACCTTGTTGCCATAACATAAAGCATAGTGAGGAGGAGGAAGAGACACAAAATGGGTCTGGCGTGTCGTGTTCAATGGTAGCAACAAACTATCGACATGGCAATGTGCTGCCAAAGCCGCCATACACCATGACTGCTTTACTGAACTCGGCTGCTTCAGCAGTGTCAACACTGTGTGCCCACACCGTTGCTTGCTAAGCCTGTCATGCTGAACACCTACGTTATGAGGATGGATGAGCCACTGCGTGCGACCGAGCATCACGTATGCCTGACCTACACCACTGCCCCCACACCTCTAGCCAGAGTAAAAAAACACTAGCTGGCATCAGTATTTCACAGCTGTCAGTGAAACTAGCATTGTCACCAAGGTAAGCAACTGGTAAATTTTGTATCATGTAATTTTTCCACATGTTTACGGTAATAGGTCTAAGCTGCCGAATGATTGCATCCAGTCATGAACAGCTCTACGTAAGAATAGACTGCATCTACAGAATTATTTGCTTGCACCACTTTCCCACAAATCCCATGGTTGCCTTCTCTGCAACACAGCATATCTTGTGTGACCACAACTGCTACATGCCATACCTATAATGAATGCTCCATCATTCAGCAAGACAGGTATACATGCCAGTGTCTGCTTAATGCCGGCTTGTTATACTGCAATTTTGCAGAGAGGTGGAAACAGGTGACTAGGGTATGTTTTCATTTCCAAACTAAGGTAGCAGCAATTGCTTTCCGAACTTTTTTTAATATAAAATAAGGTGGAGTATACCATGCTGATGCAAAGGAGACAAATGTCATAAAAAGAAGCAATGGCAGCAAAATCCACCAGTAGACAAATGGACTGCAGAGCCTTTCCAGGTGCTACTTTCATGTTCCTTGAGACAGATGGCAGCACCACTTCTGCTGATCAGTTTTCCTTTTTTTTTTTCTAGCCTAGCCGTAATATCACCCAACTTCAATTTTGTAGGAAAAAAGCATGTGCCAGTCCCGAACCTGCTATTAAAGGGACACTAAAGTCCTTTTTTGAGAAGCAGGTCAGACTCGGTAATTCGAATGTATGAAGCTGGCAGGTGAAGCATTCCAAGCTTTTTTTTTTTTGCGCTACATTTGGAAAAGTAATGTAACCACTGACTGTGACAATGTGCCTGACAGCTCCTCTTCACAACTTTTAACTTTGGTGAAGCATGGTGACGTCATGTTGAGGGGCATTTCACACTTCCAGTGCCTTCACCTACCCATTTCCATGCTTCCTCAAATGCTGCCATGTAGCGGAATTTCCTTTTAATGATGTCTTATTTCTTCTTTTCCACAAGCATTCCAGCTATAGAAATGTAATGCCTCCTCAATGTCATGTTATTATGTGCCCCCCTATGCAACACTGCGCAATGCAGAGAAGCCTGAATGCAGTCATGGCTTTATTTTCCAATTAAGTCATCATTTCAAATGCGAGCACAAGACTGCAAGCTTCACACGCTGACCCCTTTAAGCTCGTCGACTTCTGAAACTATAATTCTCAAACCAAACTCAAGACAGAAGTTTAGCAGGCAGCAGCATTAATGCTATGTCAGGCAACAATTGGTGCAGCGTGATTGTGAAGGTTTCCTACGACACATCCTGTTGGAGATGCCTTCTTGGAGAACGCTGTCAATAAAGAGTGTACACTGAACAGGTGGCAAGCACTGCCATCTTTTTCAGCAGGCAAAAGCTAACAATCAGCAAAGCTTTGTGTTGCAAGAAATACGTGCACCACTGAGCCAGTAAGACTTCTCAGACTAATTTTTTAATCGCACCTTCAAATGCATATCACGTAAAATCAGATACAACAAAGAAAGAAGCCCATAGAAAGAAATGTGCCTTTATGTGCAGTACATCTGTTTCTTCTTTAATTTGCATAAATTTTGTCACATTCTGGGCTCCGTCTGTTGGTGTTGCGCTTCAGACGGCACTGCACGCAAGCTAGAGTGACTGGAAAAACTTTCAGAGTACGGCGATCCTCCACTCCCCTCTATGCTACAGCATTTGGAAGCTTCATGGCTGCCCCTGACTGACATTCCCTGCACTAAAATTGCATCCATGGTCCTTATCATTAAGATCATTATGATAAGTGATAAACTTTTGCCTAGTTGGCACAGCGAACTTCAGATATATTGTGAACAGATGTTCAGAGAAGCGGGAAACAACAGCTTTCATAACTCATTGAAGCAACACCTTGCGCATGTATGTAGGTCCTAGAGGAAAGTTTTGGACACCTGATGCTCCATAGAAAGTCCCTGTAAATATTGGTGTTCGCTGCTTAGGCAACATTTGGCCATGGAAGCCATGTTTCTTCCAACCCTGATGGGGTGGAGAAAAAAAATGTAGTACTCTGAAAACTTACCCAGTGACTCTAGTGCAAGTTTCACGCCAAGAAGGGTGTGCCATTAATTGTCTAGTTTTTTTTTTCTTCCGCATCTATGACTATACTTCATCTCACAAGTTGTTTGCAGGACTGAGAAAGGTGGAGCTCTCTCGTCCAATCAGGGCCAAGGAAGTCAACAAATAGTCCCTCAAATATTTAAGCAGTGTTCTATTTTACAAAGAATTATTGCATTAATTGAAAAGGTAGTTAAGGGTGGTGTCTTGAAAGTACAGGGAACGTTGTATTCATTTGTTTAATTCGGCATGAACACAGCACTGCGGAGTCCCCCTGCAAAGTGGTGCGCCGCCATTTGTAAACATGGCATCCGCCAAGTTGGCCGAGTCCCCTCCGCACAGCAGCTGGACACTGGTGCTTTTTAATTACCAGGGATGGAGCCGCCAGTCAAAGGTTGGGAGGCATGGAGGAACACATTTTGCAGTGCACGCTGTTCTGAATTGCTCAGATCGCTGCAGGCTTCACAGTGCTGCAAACAACTTGTGAGATGAAGAATAAACCAGTGTGGCCATGTAAAGAATCAAAATTTCAACACATATGAGAGATATGATTGAGTCTTTGATGATCGCACAAGCAACTGCATGAATGATTGCCCAATGGATAGAATGAAGTTTTACAGCAAAAATTTTTCGTTATCAAGATGCAAAGCTACAGCAAAGTTAAGCACTTCTATAAAAACCAAAAAAAAAAAAACATATGACCCTTACTGGTGTGCACACAAGCAAAAATGGCAAGGGGGTTCGGGAGGACACAGGAAGGAAAGGGGGAATGTCACTACCTTCTCAGTGCACATGGGCTTTGGGTCATCATCGCATGCTCCTCAGTAGGCGGAACGCTGTCGCGACTCCACTTGACCCTCTGCTGGTGAGTTGATGTCACGGAGCAGCTCGATGGAGTTGATGCGCAGTATAGTGTATGGGTACCGGTAGAAGAAGTGCCTGTCGTAGCGCGAGCGCTTGATGAAAATGAAGTTTCGCTTGGTTTGGGACAGCGTCTTCTCCACGACAGTGGCGTCGACACGCACGAGGCCTCGATCCAGCAGTGGCCGCCCCAGGAGGGTGAAGTCTCGAGCGCCAACCAGCAGCACCTGGGAAGTTGCCGGAAAAATGGTCGAAAAGTCAAGAACCAGCGAGTTCTCAATGTGCACACAGCAAGACGCCGCATTTCCGCACCCAGGCTGGCAATAATTTACTGCCATTAAAGGAACTTCAAGCTTTCGAAGCACAATCCAGCGTTTCGTTGCAGATCTGTCTTAACGTCACATATTTCCCCTCTTCTTGGCCTTCGGGTTGCAGTATTTTGCAAATAATTAAATTATCCTCTCATAACCAAACAGTTGCGCAGTGTGATACATGTAATATACTCAATCGTAAAGTACACAACCATAAATTTAGCTGAGACCACGTACAAAACATGCCAGAAATGCATGCGTAGACACACACTGGTGCACTCACGCACATGCAGGTACAGCTGTGTTTACACGAGGAAGTCATCCGCTTTCGTGCATGCATTAAGCACCTCTGTACCCACGAATCCACATCACACCAAACAGTGCATGGCTAGCGGTAGTAACCTTTTCGAGGCGCAGCGAGTCCCCTATGTCGACCGGCATGTCCGCATGCACGAGTATCAGGTCTTCGGGGGTGACTTTGAATTGTTTTCCGTGTATGGTGACGACCGCGAAGAGACGGCCCGTCCTGTTTTCGGCAATTTGCGTGTTCACTAGTCCCAGCACGCGCTTCGTCTCTTCGGCCTCGTCCGACGAGACTACGCTGCCTTCGAGAACAGGCAGCGGCCGGGCCTGTTCTGCAGCTACGCTCGCCAGGGGCTTCATGCGCATCGCATCCGAGCGTAGGCCCCGGGCCGCCGAAGACGGCGTCAGGGCACAGAACAAACGAGATACCCGCAGTAGAGACATGCAGGTTTTGCATCCATTGGAGAGCGCCATTTTTGTGAACCTTAAAGCATTAATAGAGAAATAAGCACATGTATACGTTATAGACATAAGTGGAACGTGCAAGGGTTGCGAAGAAAAAGTAGCGTGCGTCACCTGGTGGCTGCTATTGCTTTAAATACGTTATCAAACGTGTAAAAATTTTCTAGCTGGCAAACTATCCTGCAATAAAACTCTGTTCAAGTTTAAAAATTGTACGTCTAGTGCCAACTTGGAATTCTGATATTTTATATTTTTGGCACTATGGTGGCTTTATTTTGTGCTTCTTGCCACTCCCCTATATTCAGTAGCCAGCGAAGGCGCGAATTCTCTTGAAGTATCGCTATCGCATTTGGATTTGTTCAGTGGGTGCAGACATTTTGAGCTGCATCTCTCACGAGGGTATTTTATTCCTAACGCGTCTGCTTGGCTGACAGCTCTACGGCTCTACTGTATGGCCACGACGCCAAGGAGATCGACATCTTCAATGGCCGCACGCGCGGCGCTCCGGGCGCTCGAAAGTACACGTCGTTCTAGCAGCGGTTTCTGAACTCGGGGCCTCGTCAGTGCGGACGCCGTGTCCGACTCGCCGGCAGCAGCATGACGGAGATCGCTGACTGGTTCCGCAGCCTGCCGGTGTTTACGCGCTACTGGTTCGGCCTGTCCGTGCTCTTCCCCATCCTCGGCCGCTTTCGGCTGGTCAACCCGCAGCATTTAGTGCTCAGTTACGACCACTTCGTCCGAGGCTTTCAGGTGAGACCGCCGCTGGCGAGCGTGCCAACTGCCGAGCGCCCAAGTTTCGTTCACGTATTCCTCTGCACTTGGTGCGCCTCGTGTGCTCGCCGGCTCGGTGGGGCATCGCGCGACGGTACGTCACCGTGACGCACGAATATGTCGCGTCATGCCCGCTCGGTGGTTGCTGCTCCGCGATCTGCTGGAGCGCCCGCAACAAGTCGTTCACTTGCTCGCAGGGGACATCAGTGTTTTTCCGAGCGAGGTTTCGCGGGCTTGCGCACCTTATTCAATGGGAGGCCGCGGAGAAAGTAAAAGCTAACGGCGAAACGGGAACCACTCGTTCAATGCAACCGGAAATGCAGCGCGCGCGCGATCGTACGAGACGCCTTGCGAGGACGCTGTTTCCGTAAATATCTACGCGCAAGTTCTTCCTTGAGGAAGCTGTGTGTCTTGGCGCTGCCGGCCATTTCGCTTAACTAAGCGCGTCCAGCGCGATTCTGCTGCAAAGCGTTACGTTTTTGGCCATACATGTAGTACAATGAAATGCCATGGTCGTTGACATTTTGGCGGCCGTATTCGTTTTCGAGCAGAGAATTTCGGGTTAGCTTCGATGGTGTGGAAGTGCTGCTGCCTTCGCGGCACATTGCGGCCACTGAGTTCACGTATTCGTCGCGCCATTCCGTGCATGTCGCGATCGCCCGCGTGCGTCCTCGGTCGGCACCAAGTGCACTGACAACGCATGTGATGCGTCAGTGCTGCCCGACAGCTCTTACTTGGCTGCCGGTGACAGCGCACATGACGCCTCACGAAGTGAAGGAAAGTGACAGCTAAATGCAGCAACACAAGCAACCGGCACTCATTGCCCATCTGTGTGCACGTAGCCGTCATGGGACACCATTAGGGAACATTTATTGTTGTCATCTGTAATGTCATTTCCTTCAAATAATTCACACGTTATTTGACTAATGTGGTGTTGTGGGGCAGCAGTACTTATAAATAGAAAAAAAGGCCATCCGAGCACATTTTGACATGTGAACTGAGGGATGAAACAATTAAATTTATCAGTCTAATCACTCTGAGGCAGCAGCTTATCTAGGTAATCACAGATTGTGTATAGTGCTTATAGGATGTCACCCTTTGCAGAGCTGCTGTGTTTAGACATTATTTTAATGGCTGCTTGAGCTTTGCCGACCCTTTCTATGGCAAATAAAATGTCTGCGTCACAGCCTCTTATTGCGGTAGTGTTCTGTCAGTGGCATTGTTAATTCAGGCTCAAGATGGAAGTCTGCCAGCTTGGCAATTCTGCACACTCATGAACCACACAGAATGACAGAAATGCAAGTTCATGCACCTGGACAGTCTGTTACACAGCAATATATGTTTCGTGCTTTTGATTCAGTTATCGTGCACTAAACATTGTTAATATCAAGAATAACCTTTATAAGCGAATTACCTTCATTGCCAAAAATACCTTGTTCCGTCTTGCAGGAGCAGTTGTGCTTCTGGGCAGCGTTATCCAAAGGTCTCATTGCCTTTAGTTCAGAGTGGACAATATGGCAGTTTTCTTTGAGTGTTTATCATGACATAAAAGTAACATAAGATTTAATAATAATTGAGCATGCTTGTTTTTTTTTTTTGTAGCGATCACATTAGTGCCTGCTCTCTAAATACTGAGTAAACTGGTTTCAGAATGTCAAAAATTAGGAAACCAAAGCAAACTGAGCAGCATGGCCAAAGGCAGTATTTTATGTAATGCAGTAGTGGCATCAGAGATTATTGGTGCAACCCTCGTCTAGTATTGAAATGGTTTACCAGCATCTAAATGTGACATCTCAATTGTTCAGCAAGTGGAGAGTGGCTACCGTTAGCTGGGCAATGTTTGTAAAGTTGCCCTGACTGGGGCTGTGGTGTGGTTGTGCTGATGCCTTACCCTAATGTCATTTTTTGCATTAGTAGAATGCCACACAGCTGTATAATTCCACGTAAAATAACAGGACACAGAGGGGGGCGAACTGTAAAAATTTTTTTTTTTATGCATGTGCACCTTGAAACACATCCAGTGTTGCTGTTTGGGATGCAGATTTATACTAGAGCTCTTTATGCACATTATGTCTGTGTGCGTGTGTATGTGGAGTTGCTCTGATGCTGGTGTACTGTGCGGTGTGTCACTGCAGATATGGCGGCCAGTGACGTCTGTGTTCTTCTACCCCATGGGTTTCCACTACCTGGTGAACCTATACTTCCTTTACACATACTCCATACGCCTCGAGACAGGTGAGGCTTTCATTTTCCATAAACTGTCATAAACTGCTGTGTTAGCCCTTTTGCTTAATCTTGATCCTAAAAAATCACCTGGAGCTGATGGAATTCCAAATGCCGAGTGGTGCACAAAGTGTTTAACATTAATATTCGAAAAATCACTGTCACGCGTGGATCTCCCTACTGAATGGAAGTACGCAAAAGTCATCCCCGTACCTAAACAGAAAATTTGTCCCTTCTCACATCATACCAGCCAATTTCTTTACTCTGCACATGCACAAAATTGCTTGAACACATCATTTTCAAATAAATCTCAGTATTCCTGAATGAAAACTCAATAATTTACGCAAGGCAACATGGCTTTCATAAGGGATTTTTGACCGTCACTGAGCTTGTAGAAACAGTTCACGACTGAGGAACAGCTCTAGATAGGCGAAGTCAAGCTGACTTAATATTTCTCGGTTTTGAAAAAGCATTTGACCGTGTCTCTCACTCCAAATTATTGGCAAAACTAAAATTCATTCTAAAGAACAACACCTTAATTTACTGGATTCAAGCATACCTGCCAGTACGGAAACAATGCATTCAAATAAATAATGAAGTTTCGACCTCCGCAGATGTACACTTAGGCATTTGACAATTATCGGTATTAAGGCTGCTCTTTGTTCTCATCTTTATAAATGACATCTTGAGTGACATACACGTCAAAATCAAGCATTTTGCAGATGACTGCATTGTATATCAATAAATATGTGATTGAAATGATCAGACGCAGACAGTTTTAAATACTTCTCTATCTATGACACAAACTTGGTGCTCGAAATGGCACATGATCATTAATCTTAAAAAGACTGTTGCAATGACTATTACACGCAAAAAAAAAAAAGCCTTAAACTTTACTTATAGCATTAACAACCACTGTTTCTCTGTCATATCCAATTACAAGTACTTGGGTGTAATAATTATGCAAGATTTCAGGTGGAACGAGCATGTAGCACAAATTTACAATAAAGCAATGAAGAGACTTGACTTTTTAAGGCGAACGTTAAGAAATGTTTCACCTGAAATTAAAATCTTTGCATTCAAAACGCTGATCTGACCCTTTCTACAGTATGCTGTGGTTGCCTGGGTTCCACATACACAAAATAACGTCACTAAACTTGAGAAAGTGCAAGGAAAATCAGCCAGGTTCATTTTTAGCTCGTACAGCTGGCACACATCCCCATCATCTCTTCTAGAAGCAGTAGAACTTGAAAGTCTCCCATCAAGCCGTAAGTTAGAGATTTTTCATGCAGGGCCGAAGCATTTAATGATTCTTTTTTCGTGCACGCAGTTTCCGAATGGAAAGCATTACCTACCGATATTGTTGATTGCCCAATGGTTTCGTCATTCCACTACGGACTTGCCCATAAACCATGACTTCATATCCGTCCTCTCCCTGCTGAATCATTCTGACAGAAGTAGTTTTCTGTGTTATTTTGCAATTTATTCTTTAGTGTGTGATATCTTGTTTGCTTTTCTTTTATTACTATGTTAAATGCCCACTCCTGCCTAAGGCCTGTTAACAAGGCTGGCAGTGCTTGTAAAATAATTACGTAAATAAAGCTTGCAGTGTCACTGCACAGTGAAAATAGGCACGCTCATGCTGTCGAGATTGGAAGAACGGGGATATTGCGTGCAAAAGGCACAGCAGCTGTGGGCTGAAATCTTGTTATGTGTTTTTGTTTGTATTCTTTCTATTCGCGCTTTAGCTGTCTGCAATAGTGCCTCCACAGTTGTCACCTGCCGTAGTTCATCTGCCAACATGACAGTTGTTTTTCAATGGAGCGTACTCTACAAAACAGCGCACATGTCCAGCTTGCACTCGACTTTTTTCTGGAAACGCAGCACACTATGCGTTTAGATTAAAAGTGATAAAACAGCGATAAGCACCTTGTGCTCATTTTCATACTTAGTACGTAGCAGAGCTTAGAAGCAGCATGCCTACTTGTGCTGGTTACATCTGCAAGCAAGAAGCGGTTCAGTACTCAAAAGGCCGGCTGGATTAGAGGGAGCAATAGCTGAATGCCTGGCTGTCTTGTCACCTTAGGTATCTTATGCTGTGGTCGTGTACAGGCTCTGTAATTTGCACTGTCCAGCATTTCATCTTGAATCTTGTCATGATTTTGTCTCACCCTTCACTGAGGCCACGAGAAGTAGGGGTGACACGCTTTTGCTGGCACACTGCTTGTGCAGCTTTGACAGCATTGCACAGCAAGAGTGAAATAGAGTTTAGCAGTTTTGTCCGCATGGCATCAGTGCTTTAGTTAGTATGAACACTGCGAGGTTTGCAGCTAGTTTCACAACAGAAGGGCGAAGACCAATAAATATAGAATGTAGTCATGCAGTGCTGACTTTTGACTCATGGTGGTGAATGGACAGAGTACCATCACTCGTTAGTGTTGTTTGGCTAGCATGCCGAATTTATTGTAATTAGTTCAAATGCAACAGCCAAATGCATCAGTTACCTACTTTGTAGTTGATGTGTATTGCGATTTCACTGATGCATATAATAGAGACTTGTTTTTTTTTTGGTCAGTAAGGCCTTGGAAGTGAGCAGTTTGATTTGCATGTATACTCTCTGTTCCTTCATGGTGGTACTCTGGTCTCTAAACTAGGGTTGTGCTGGTGGAATCAGTGTCCGCATTACTCAAACTGCCGGTGTGTATTGCTCAAGTGCCCCTGGGGCAGTTCGTTGTAGTGTAAAGCCTGCTCGAACTGCGAATACGCCTATATACAGAGTGCTTTATGAAAGGGAGTGGGTAAGGGCACCCTGGCCTGCTACACCACACTGGGGAAGGGCAGAGTTAAAGGAGAGTGAGGGTGCGAATGGAGGGTGGTGATGTTATAATACAATGAATTGCTTGGGGTGGTGTGGGTTATAGAAGAGACCGCACACACTCACAGTGTTTCCTGTGGTATGTGCGGTTTCTTGTGCTTTCTAGCTAGTGTTACACAGCTGTTGCCTTGTTTTTAGAGAACTAGGGAGAGAGAAAGCTACACAAGCCTCCTGTTCCCTTCGGGTTCTTCTCCTCTGCCAATCCTTGACTGAAATGGTAGCAGCAGCATGTTGTAGAAACACAGCTGGGTGTGTTTTCCCTATGGGTGTGATGGTTCTTTGCATTTTATTACCCTGGCTTTTTATCAAACCCATCTGTGCAGGCCTATTTGATGGGCACCCGGCCAATTACCTCTTCATGCTGCTCTTCAACTGGATCTGCATTGTGGTATCCTTTCATGTCCTGTCACATCAGTGGATGTAGAGGCACTTTCTGTGGCATAAGCCGCCACCGGTGGCGTAGTATGTTGTAACTTAATACTGCTGCTTTTTTCGGCAATGAAAAGTTCTCTGAGTGGGTCTGGAATTGGGGCCCACTTTTTGGAGGTGGAGTTGGTAGAATGGTGCAGCACAGCTCTTCCTGTCGCTCTTCTAGGGGAAAAAAGTCTTAACATGCAACTTTTGTTTGGGATGGGGTGCTCTGAAACAAGCATATTTCATTTGGTGGAGAACGGGTTTTGTGCAGATGTATGTAGTCGTATTGTCACTGGAGGCCGTAGCCTTTATGGGAATTGTAGGGGTCATTTGTTTTCAGGAACTAGCGTGTGAAATTAAAGCAGCTGTGAGGGAGCAGCAAGGCTTCTAGGGTGTGAGCAAGGTGTGCCATTCATGTCAGATGTGTAGCCTACGCCTTTCTATGCCTTTTTTTCACCTGGAGTTTATTTCTCACCCTTTGATGAAATGCTAATGCAAGAGGAAATAGCATAGAAGAGCTTCATTACTGCTTGGTTCTTTCATACCCATTCTTACTGCAGTGGCGAACAAAATGTTGTGGTAACTGAACATACTGTTTACGTTTGAAGTCAGTATGGTGAAAAGTGTTTGGACACTGGGGAATTTAGATGGCACTGACTAAGCCACTTAAGCTGCCATTGCTTTAAGCGCTGCCATAAGGTGTAGAGTATTTTGTTTTGCAGTGTACTTTCAGGCTTGCGAAAATATTTTGCCAGTAGTAACACATGTCAAATTGTATAACATGATAGACTATAATGTGCTAATAAATATTGCCACATGGTGGTGACAGTGCCGTAGACAATAGGTGAGCAGACTCGTGTGGCTTGAAATGTACTCTTTATTGGACTGACTTGTGTGTGCCCACAAACAAATGAGCAGGTTGGCGGCGGCAACAGCAACAAGCGCTCTCGGCGATCATTGTACAGAATCGCCACTGCTCTCAGCCAGCTTTCGAGACAAAATGCTTGAAGGACCTAGAACAATCTCGAATTACATGCACACGCATGCACTGCTACAAAAAATTGCTGTGGTTTAGCTCTGGTTAAACCTGGAGTGACGCGATAGCTACTGCTGGCTGAGTGGAACTCGCTCAGTCGAATTGCAAAGTCAGTCTTTCGCCGCTCTGTTTTGCTGGGCGTTCCTTCTTCATCTTCGTTCCTGGAGGTCGATTCACTCTCCCCCCCTCTCTGTTTCACCGCCACGCCGCGCCGCCAGCAGGTGCTCTGCACCACGTGACCAGCCTCGGCTCTGTTACGCTGAAAACTCAGAATGCTAGCATAATGTGTGTGACCCCCCGCCGCGGTGGCTCAGTGGTTACGGCGCTCGAGTACTGATCCGGAGTTCCCGGGTTCGAATCCGACCGCGGCGGCTGCGTTTTTATGGAGGAAAAACGCTGAGGCGCCCGTGTGCTGTGCGATGTCAGTGCACGTTAAAGATCCCCAGGTGGTCGAAATTATTCCGGAGCCCTCCACTACGGCACCTCTTTCTTCCTTTCTTCTTTCACTCCCTCCTTTATCCTTTCCCTTGTCGCAGTTCAGGTGTCCTAGGATATATGAGACAGATACTGCGCCATTTCCTTTTCCCCAAAAACCAATTATTATTATTATTAGCATAATGTAGCTATCGCTACAAAAATGTTTGTGTAAGGTTACAAGCATTCTAGATAAGTCTGGTTGCATCTCCCATCACGAACAAAGCGATAAAGCCAAGTGCCAGCAGCTCTGAGCACAAACAAACATTACAAGGCTTCGCACCAATATAGTGGGCTTACTTGTACATAGAGTTGTCCGGGTCACCTTCGTGCATTTCTGCTCGAGGCCCAAGTGTATTTGTTTGCGTTGTGTACATTGATGTTTCCTTCAAGCAGGCTGGCACAAAACAGCAGTGCATACCTCTGTGTGCCTCCTTTGCTTTGATTTGCTTTACAGCAGAACGGACGGGCACTATTTTGCACTGGCTTTTCAGTTTGCTGTCTGGAGGGCTTGCCAGTTTCAGCATTGCTCCCATTTGCTTCTCTGCGTTGAGCTCTCTTTGGCATATTGTTTGTGAGACCTTGACTCTCGAGCCCAGATCGTCGCTCTCTTGTCAGACCTCATGGTAAGTGTTGTTCAAAACCACCTTTGGGAATTTGCAGCTAAATTTTGAGGCTTTAAGTTGGGAAAAATGAAGCACAAGAGGCTTAAAGGAATATCAAGGACAACTGAATCCAGATTTTTTTTTTAGTGCATTGATGATAATGATGCTGGCACTCTTATGGGCTCCGCGATTGCTAGCTCAAATTGTATGATAATGTGGACTAGCCTCAGAGAACTGCTTAAAAAAAAAACGATTGATGTTACTCAGTTTGCTTGTGAAAACAACCTGTGGCCTGCGTCATATTGTGGGCCCATTCTAGATTATAAAACCCCCTTTCAATGAATGTAATCTTTTTGCCATTAGAATGCGGTAACCAAATCGTGTAGGGCAACTTGAATTTGTCCTTCACGTCTCTTTGAAGCCATGGTATTGAAATTACTGTCATTTATTGACCCCAAGGGAGGACAAAAAAAACGGAATTTTTTGAAATTACACATTTTGGGGCTGCCTAGGATTGCCTTTAGTTAGAACATCCTGTTTAGCATATCCACATTTTCAGGTGGAAACTTTCTTTATAGACTGTAATTGCCGTAATCGCAATTGTTTGTATTCCATCACTGTGTAGGGTGACACTGATGTCTTGGGTTTTGGATGAAATTGCTGAGATGACACTTGTGGTCTCTACAAATCTGGGCGGGCCCTCATTCACAGCTTAAACTGTTCTGGTGTTGCTCGTGCCTTGCTTGTTGCTGACCTCCCTAGCCGCATGGCACAGCTGGCATGCTGGTGGTGCCTTGAGTTTGATATTTTCTTGCCGTAATGTTGGTGTGCTTTTCATGTTTTTGACAGGTTCTCTTGCTTTCTGTGAAATCAGTCAGATTGGTTAATATGTGGTAGCTCTCCTTTCTCTCTTATTATAGTAATTAGCAGTCCAGCACCATTATGAAGGGGATTGCTTTCGTGTGAGCCGGCCAAAGTTGGTAACTTTTTTCTGGTGTGATGATTCGTTGTTCTCTGAAAAAAAAAAACAATTGGTGATGGGGGATGCAAGGATCAAGGAGTTGGCTATTCCTCTGTATTTTGTTTGGTCTTCTTGCAGATATATGAACTGCAGTAAGCGCTTTGAGTAGGCTAGCGCTAAATTGATCACCTTCGTATTGATTCTGACCTTTCTCTTGAGTAGTTCACTCTTGAACATGGTACAAGTGGCTCAACAAGCAGAATTTTGCCATGTGTTTGTAGAGCTGTGCATTCCAGCAATGTGACCAGTGGTTGGTCATTGTGAATGAGGGAACTACTTACGTTTACGTTACTGACGTGGCGAGAGAGAGGTACTAGGTTTTCAAAATTTCTGAAGCCACATTACGCAAGTCCGAAAATTGCGCCCCTCCCCCTTTTTCTTCTTTTTAGCACACTCGTGACTTTCTACATCAGGAGGGAACAGTGCAGAAAAAGCACTGAAGAAAAGAACATGACAACGTGAGCACTTGCGTTGTGGTCTTATTTTCGTCCGTGTCTTCTTTCCACTGTTTCTTCTTGAACTATCAACAGTCTGGCTCCTTCGAAGGGGGTTTCTATTGATTTGAGCTCACGTGGACAGGGAAATAAAGAAAGAGGGAGGGAGGGAAAGCTGCTGGCAGCCTCTTTTACACATCCTTCTAGACAAAGGGGTGTGGTTATAGTTTGCAAAAGAAGTGCATACATACAGAATGAAAATAAACAAAAAATAGTGCAATCTAGGAACATTACTAATCTCCTTTGGGAGGCGGGAAAGAAACAGGGAAGAAAAATGATTCTAAACGGTTTGAAGCCCTGGATTTTGGGAGGCTGGAAGCTTTTCTTTACACTTTGAGGTTGCTGGCGGTGGGGAGACTTTGCATTGTGTTCCCCATTGTTATTACGTAGCCTTGGCACTCAATGGCCAGCTCTGCTCTGACTTGTGGTGTAAGATCACGGTTTTTTTTTTTTTTGCAGCCTTTGTTTAGCGCTGTGGGCCTTTTATTTTTCTCCATCTCAGGTTTTAGAAAACATGTCATATGATTCTTACTAAAAGTCACAGTGAAATTTCCAAAACAGAAGAAATGTTTGGCTAGCACTGACAAGAAGAATAAAAGCTGGTTGCTTGCTTCGGATGCATGCAGTCCCTGCATGGGTCTCAGATCCCTTGTGAGTACTGGTGGGACCCCCCGAGACCCCCCTGAGTTTAAGCACTGATAGTGAGTGCTTCACCAGATGGCATGGGGACCATTTCGCATATTTATGTAGTGCCCTGGAAGCCTTGTAAAGCACTTCATTGTATTTGATGAAGATTTTGTAACGCTTGACTCTTTGAGCTTATCGAGAAATCAAGCATGACATAATTACTTGGAACATCTGGATGAGTAAAAGTATAAGAGCTCAGTTGATAATCCAGGACTTAAAAACATAAGGGGGAAAAGGCCACTAGGATGTGTTTATTAAATATCCTTTAAGGGAAAAGTTGCAATCTCAAGCACACCTCTAGTGAACCGTGCAATTTCTCTGGTTTTTAGCCTTTTTAGCAACAATCTCTTGCTACTGTCATCCTCTCTAGAAAACTACGTTGTTTATTAAGCAGAACATGATTAAATACGTGTCGCACACAGAGCCATTTGTGAATTCATCATTTGTACTGGGTTTTTATTTGTTGTCTTCCTATATTGGCTGGCCTGACACCATGAAGCTCAAAAGTCAAACAAATGAGTGTTTAGTTGTTAAGCTTCTCATAGAATTGAGCTGTATAGAGTTCTTCTTGAAGAAAGTCCGCTGTATTCATCTGACTTTGCCATCCGAGCGCCAGTCTTTTTGTGGCAAAGTGCATAAAGATGTCTGTATAGAGAGACCTGACTGTGCTTTGCTGTCTCCGTACAGCTCCTCATGGACCCGATGGTACTGAGCGTCCTCTACGTCTGGTGTCAACTCAACAAGGATGTCATCGTATCTTTCTGGTTCGGCACGCAGTTCAAGGTGAGTGGGTGTGGTAGCACAGATGTCGTTACCGTACCTCTCTTACCATGTGCCTCGCCTGACGGCAACAATTAGTTCCAGCGTTGGAGGAAATCAACCCAGGGATGCGCCTTTTGTCCCACCAGGGGAATGGAGAACATTTTAGCAATGGCAGCGGCTGACAACACTTCTTTATGCACCTTGGTAACCTTGCGCACCACCTTCGTTTAGGGCATGTTGAAACTGAAATGCAGTAGACTCCCTTTTAGAATAACCTGAAGGGACCAGAAAATTCCTTCTTACCAGAAGTCCATCTTAAAAGAAGTGCCTCAAAAATGTTTGGTTTGGTTTATGAGGGTTTAACGTCTCAAAGCGACTCAAGCTATGAGGGACACCGTAGTGAAGGGCCCCGGAAATTTCGACCACCTGGGGTTCTTTAACGTGCACTGGCATCACACAGTGCACGAGCCTCTAGAATTTCACCTGCATCGAAATTCGACCGCCGTGGCTGGGATCGAACCCGCGTCTTTCGGACCAGCAGCCGAGCGCCATAACCACTCAGCCACCGCGGCCTCAAAAAAGTCACGTACGCACACTTTGCATCTCCAAATGTGTGTCGCATGAAAAAAAATGACTAAAATGACCGCGTAGTGCGAGGACAATTGCAATTGGAACAGATATGGCATTATGCAAGGAGTGAGCTGACATAACATTAACGTCATAAAACAAAGCCACATTTCCCTACATGAAAGCAGCAATGATCCAGGTTTTTCACTGTCTATTTTTCGCTCCCTTTTCCACAGTGACAGATTTTTTTTTTGTTCCTGGCGACTTTTGAGGCACCGAGCGCACTGAAGCTTCGTAGCAGGGTAGCTGTGCATCTCGCATATTTTGCTCCTTCCTGAGTGTAGCTTCTACTAACCCTACAAGCAGGTGGACCATGTGCCTTTTTGTCTGTCGCAGGCAGTGCTCATGTGACTCCAATATGTGGCCATCTCTGGGCAGTGATAACGCCTATTGTGATGCTGCGTCAGTTAAAAATTCAGCTCCCAACTGTTTAAGCCCTAATTCAGTGATCAGATCTACTCCGCACCTATGCGCCTTTCAGTCTGCAGTGGCAATGCATGCATGATGCCGAGATCTGGCGTCTCAGCGGTAGGGACAGGCAGGAGCAAAGGAGCCCTGCCTTTTCCGCACAACGCCACAAAGTTGTGTAGAAGGTATCTTGTCGAAGTGCGTTTTCTTGAGTGGAAGCGTTTTATATATTTTTCCTATGCTCGACAGTGTCACGCATACGCCCCTCAAGTGCCGTTGCGTGGGGTTGCCAGGGCTCATCGTCGCTGTGAAAGTTCGTCTTAACCGAATCGCGTGCGAAACAGTTCATCCTAAGCAGATATTTTTTCTGCATCGAATCCTTTGAGGAACCAACCAAATGGTCTCAATTGTTCGTCTTATCCGAGAATTTGTCGTAACTGAGTTCGTCTTAGTGGCAGTCTGCTGTTCTGTGTTTAATTGAGTATACAAGCCGCATGCTGCAGTTTGCATGGCTTTGAACTGTACCAGTTTTTTGGCTTGGCTGAAAAGCAGTACCTTGGATTTGAAAGCTGTGCTGAAAACAGTCTTTGATTCATTAATGATTCGATCGCGAGAGTCATCTGCAGATTCTTGTCAGCAATGTCTCATCATGAGCGAATCATTGATATCCTCCATGACCACGCTGCCTTTATAGCTGTTTTTGAAAAATACACGATTGTAAGTCGACTCGAATGTAAGTCGACCCCCCCCCCCAAATCGCATGTCCGAAAAAAAAACACCGGTGGAGCGCTTCAAAAACGAAAATTTATTGCATAGATGGGCTATTCATCCTCACTTGAGTCATCTTCAGTGGTACTGCTGTCGTCGTCGTCGCCGCTGCGATCCCACAGCACATCGTCCTCCATGGAAAGCCCGCACTTCCTAAGTGACCGCACCATGACATCGCGTGGAACTGCCGCCCAAGCAGAAATCGCCCACCCGCACACAGCCGCCAGGGAGGCTCTCTTCACGCGCCCCGTTGGCTTAAGTTCCCGCCCTTCGGCCGCCAGCCACTCGTTGTACTCACGCCGGAGCAAGTCCTTGAAGGGCTTGTTAATGCCAACGTCTAGCGGCTGCAGCTGCCCCGTCAGACCGCCGGGAATCACCAGCATATCTGTATCTTTTTTGCAGAGCTCTGCCTTCACTTTCGCGGTAAGGTGGCCGCGAAATGAGTTTAGCATGAGGAGGTTTGGATTGCGACTTTTGAGGGATGCCCCTGGCCTCAAAAGCCACACCCGACGGTACCAATCAATAACTAAGTCGTCCTTCATAAAGCCTTTTTCGTTCACTCACACAATCACACCTTTTGGGAACATTTCCTTTGGCATAGTTTTTCTTTTGAAGACAATGTACGGTCGGAGCTTTGTGCCATCTGCCAAACATGATAGCATAACAGTGAACCGAAGTTTCTCGTTTCCTGTCGTGAGAAGGTTAGCCTCGCGAGCATTCCTCACGCTCACTGTTGTGTTGCTCGTCATGTCGAAGTAGACGGGAGTCTGGTACACATTGCCGATTTGGCCGAGCAGGTATCGCTGCGAGTCGCGGAGCTTGAGGTGGTGCCTATGGAAGGCGAGAACTTTCTCCTCATAAGCAGCAGGCAGCTTCTGGCATACACTAGTATGCCGACGAAGAGAGAAGCCAGCCCTCTTCATAAATTTCGAAGCCCAAGCCCTGCTGGCTTTGAAGTCTGTTCGGAGTATTCCAGCTTCCACAGCAAAGACCCGGGCTTGTTGCGTGATCATTTCGCATGTCACTGGAAGGGACCGATCACGTATTTCGGTGACATATGCTGCAAGCTTGACCTCCAGCTCCAGAAAGCGTCCCAACTTTGGCCCGCAGAAACCTCTTCGCTCGGAGTCGCAATCGAAAATTTTGTCTCGCTGCTTCCGCCACTCCCGCACCAACCGTTCAGAAGCTTCGAACTTGCGGCCCACCGCGCAGCTGTTGGTTTCTTCGGCGTAAATGATGGCCTCCCTCTTGAACGCTGCAGTGTATAAGCGCCGAATGCTTTTCGAACCTGGAGAGCTCATGGCGAAGCATGCGGCCGGCAGTCGAGTCAAAAGCACCAACTCCAAGCACTACCAAACAAAGAGTGATCGGTGTCGGGGCGTCGGATCTTCCAGCAAACATCGGCATTCCCCAGAAGCACCGCTGTTACGTATCGCGCAACCAACTGAAATAGCGGCTCTTCCATCAGCTAGCGACACTCCCGGGCGCTGGCGCAGACTCCGCGATTGGAACAGCGGGACAGCGGCCCTTCCCGCGAGTGAAATGAAATGAAATTGGTTTTGGGGGAAAGGAAGTGGCGCAGTATTTGTCTCAAATATCAGTGGAAACCCAGTTGTAAGGGAAGAGATAAAGGAGGGAGTGAAAGAAAAAAGGAAGAGCGAGGTGCCGTAGTGAAGGGCTCCCGAATAATTTCGACCACCTGGGGATCTTTAACCTGCTGTACTGACATCGCACAACACACGGGCGCCTTTGCGTTTCACTTCCATCGAAACGCTGCCGCCGCGGTCGGGTTCTAACCCGGGTATCCTGTTCAGTAGCACTGAACCATCGCGGTGGGTAACGGTGTGTGCAGTAAAAATAAAAAATGAAAAATCCTGGCCAAAAAGCTCATGGAATACCTTAATGCTACGCTTAGGGCCGTAGAGCAAACAAAAACTTCTAACATCGCAGTAGCGTCCCTGATAGATTGTTTTTCTTGCTTTTATTGGCAGTTCAAGGTTTCGTTTCGATTGTAAGTCGACCCCCCCACTTCGGAATTTTAAATTTCAAAAAAAAAGGGTCGACTTAGAATCGTGTAAATACGCTACTGTAATTTCGAACCTACCATGACAAATTGCTTCACTCTGCAGCCTGTCATTATTACTGTACATTGCCACTCATACCGTAAAAACCTGCGTATAATGCGAGGTTTTTTTTCCAGATTTTAGCATGTCAAATTTCTACCTCTTATTATATGCAGATCTGAACAATTTTCGGCCAAAATCTGCAGTTCTGGTTTCCTTATTACCGAGTGCGATCACCGTCATGCGTGCAGCGAGAGGAGGCGCTATGTAGTGGCGGCGTAGGTCGCTAGTTTCGATTTCAACGCCATTTCACTACGCTGACCTGACCTCGCGACGCCCAGAACGATCACACCTCGTACGGTGTCGGAACCGCAAAAGCAGCATTTGGCTACTTTTAAAGGGAGAGTAATCGTAGGTGCTGAAACACTGCGTCGAGCGCTGCTACATGGTCTGAATGAGATAGGGAGGACCTGTAGTTACTGCCGCTGGACACGGGCCTGTCCAGCCATGCTGTGCAGTTGGATCGCGGATATATGGGCCAGTACTCCCAATCAGCTCGCTGGTCATTATCTCAAGAAATGCGAGATATTTAACACGGTCGATGGTACCGAAGATATGTTTCTATGGAAAGGTATCGCTGACACACACAACAGCACACACAGCGATGACAGTCGCTATAGCTCTGACTACTGACACTTCTGAAGCGTTCGCACCGGCGTGTATGCCACAACTGCGGTCTGCTTATGCACATGGCGCAAAACGCGAGTAGGCTCGAGCGTGGTGCCTCTGTACCTGCCATTCGTGCTACATGCGTCGTATTCAGTGCACGGGCATATACAAATAGTCAGAGTGTTCGGCTTCCGGAACTTCTTCGAGTGACTGCCTTTCTTAATCACATTATACATGGGTTAAAACCTTTTTTCAGTTTTTACTATCTCCAATTTACACCTTGTATTACATATATGCAGGTCTGTTTTATATGCGGCGGGTTTTTATGGTGTCTTCTTTTCTTTACGAAAACAATCATCTGAAATAGAGGGGTCAACATCTATGTGGAGCCGACCTATGGTGAAATGCTGTCAATTCGAAAATCTGGATAATTTCGGCTACTGACATGGTCCGGTCAGTGCCCACGTAAGCCTTTGGTGCTAGACACTCATTAATTAGGGCGCTGTAGATCCCATATTTGTTAGTTCGGACGTGCTTCCGAGCAAAGGCCGTGTTGCTGTATGAACAAAATGGCAAACGATCATGCTAACATCACGTGAGAGCAGCGCCTGTGCACCTGTTACATCAGGCAGTGGCAGGCGTGACAGTGTTCGGAGGCCACAGACGGCCTAAAATTGCGCAGCTGCATAGCTGCATAGTTCCATTTCCCTCTTCTGAGTTTTGCTTCAGATCACGGCGATGGTGGCCCTGCAGTGCATTGGCCAGCTAGCTGAGTAGTTTCGCACAGTCTCAGATGCTGGTTGGTGCTTCACTGGTCATTTCATTTTTGCACCTGAAGGCATGTCGCCATTCCGGTACCAACGCCTTTCCCTTGGTTCCGCGCGTGTGATTAATTTCTATTCACCTTCACAAAAAAAAATGCATGCAAGACGAAGGATTGAAGGAAGGTTTTGCGATGTGCCCTTGCCTTCTGTCCTTGTCCATGTTGTATGTTTTTGTCACAAGGATGTATCTTTTTGGCTGTCATTGTTATGCCTCTAGAGCTTTGCTGTGTAATTTCATAGCTTGAATTTCTAGACATGCCTATTCATGCTAGGCTCGTTCGGTTCGCCTGCACTCCTTGCACCAGTTCTGTAAAGTTTCACAGCGGTGCCGTGGTGGTGCCGCGAGCGTGCAGTGCCAGTTCCAGCAGTTCAAGTGCTGCCTATATACTTCCCAAACGAATGGTCGAGTGCAGGCCTGGTCGTCTCCCAGACAACCATGTGGTATCCTCTGCATACTCACTCTATATGCCCTGAAGATATCCGATATCCATATGATGTCCATAAATGGCCACATGATGTCCACTGGACATCCTCTGGACACATGTTTGGTCGCAGAATGGAGTTCCACAGAATGTCCTACGGAGACCCAATAAGGTGACAAGAGGATATCCTGTCAACATCTTCAGAACATAGTTTAAGTTTCCTTTTGATGTCTTACTGACATCTCCTTTCAGTCTTCTGGATGTCAGAATGACAGTTATTGCCATTGCCGAGGATATCCTGTCAACATCTTCAGAACATAATTTGTTTCCTTTTGATGTCTTACTGACATCTCCTTTCAATCTTCTGGATCCAGAAATGACAGTTATTGCCAGTGAGCATTAGGTATGCGTGCACACTGAACACCCCATTGAATTTAGGCAGTTGCTTCATGCACATATAAAACACGAACTGACAAGCTAAATTTTTTGAACTTTTTGATTTTACACCGTTCAGTTTGCTCGGTCCATTTTGCTTCATTCGCCACTTCCAGTGAGCTGTAAAAATAAGAAAACGCATAAACTGATGGCAAGCAAACCATGGAGCAGTTTTCAAGTAATGACTGATTCCAGGAATGCTAGCCATAACTAAACATGACCAACAAGGAGACCTACATTTGAGTCCTTTGAAGTATGTTACATTGAATAAATAACTGATGAGTACAGAGCAGAGGTGAGCGTCGATTCACTAAGCATTTCATCAGTACCCAAAATGCACCAAGCAACCTCACTTTCACCAAAGGCATGGCAGGTGATGGCAGGTGATGCCACCCACCAATGGATGGCATCACCTTCAATGCACATGGTATTGTTAATATTATCGACTCGCTAAAATTTTAATCTTCCTGCGGTATCGATGGAATTAATTCCAAAGTCTTAAAGAATACTAAACATGTCTGCAGTCTTATTCTTTCCCTCATTTTTCAACCGTCGCCTGATACAGGCTCCGTTCCACATGACTGGCGAATTGGGAAGGTGATTCCAGTTTTTAAGAAAGGTGACAGATCATCCCCAGGTAATTATCGACCCATTTCGCTTACCAGTGTATGCTCTAAGATCATGGAACACGTCATTTACTCTAATGTTGCCACATTTCTAACATTGGTCAACTTTTTTCATCCAAACCAACATGGATTCCGGAAAGACCACTTATGTGAAACCCAATTAGCTTTGTTCCTGCATGACATTCATTCCTATCTTGACCGCAATATCCCAACTGATGCGATATTTCTAGATTTCGAGAAAGCTTTTGATAAAGTACCCCATTCCCGCCTTTTACTTAAAATGTCTCTGTTAAACATTCATTCTAGTGTCTTGAACTGGATTCGAAGCTTTTTAACTGACCGCATGCAATTTGTTTCCGCTAAAGGCTTCTCATCATCTTACTCACACGTTCTTTCAGGAGTACCCCAAGGCACAGTTCTTGGCCCCTTGCTCTTTGTAATATACATTAACGATTTTCCTTCCACAGTAACATCTAGCATCCGCCTTTTCACGGATGATTGCGTACTCTACCGCCCTATAACTAACGCCGATGATGCTCACATCCTCCAAAATGACCTGGATAACATACAGCAGTGGTGCACTATGTGGCTAATGTCCCTAAATACTACAATGACTGTGCAAATTTCTTTTCACCGCCGTCGAAATTATACTCCGCCTACTTATAAAGTTAACGATACTGCCATTATTTCCACTAACTCTTTTAAGTATCTTGGTATTAACCTCGCAAGTGACTTATCAGTGTCTTGCCACATTAACCACATAATAAATTCGTCTAATCGAGCAATTGGGTATCTCTGTCGTAACCTGAGCATGACACCTTCTTCTTTAAAATTACTAGCTTATAAAACATTTGTGCGACCTAAACTTGTATACGCTTGCGCAATATTTGACCCCCATCAGTCTAACCTTACCTCAGCCCTTGAATCTGTTCAGAATCGGGCCACTCGCTTTATTCTTTCAAACCACTCTCGATACTCTAGCATATCCGCCTTGAAGTTCCAACTAAAACTTCCTTCTCTCGCTTCCCGTTGCCGAATTTCACCTCTCTGCCTTTATCACAGGTTTTTCCATTGTTCACCCCGTGACAGCAAGCTCATTCTACCAGTACGTCGAACAATCCGCACAGGCCATCCAAACAGCGTCATCCCGCATCGTCCCCGCACTACTACATTTCAGAAATCATTTTTGGTCCACACAGCTCGTGACTGGAATGACCTTCCCTCCGACTTAGCATTAATCCCTGATCCAGCCCATTTCAAGACTGCCATCGAGGAAGCCATGTCATCGTCATGATTCCCATGTAACGTTCATTGTTAACCGCTGTTCTCGCGCCAATTCCTCATGTAATGTCCCGTCAGGGACCCTTGAGGTTCAAATAAATAAATAAATGCTTCGCAACTACGAATTATGTACTATGAAACCTCACCTGTGGCAAAGTCACCAGTAATACTGCCTAGTAGGTGGCCAACAGGTGTATGTTAAAGAATGAGGAACAAAAAAAAATTACATCACTGTCACTTTCAGAGTCATTACTGAGCACAGAATGTGTGTACGAATCCAAAGTAGAATCACCGTCACCTGCTAGCCTTTGTGTCGCCACCAAATTGCAGCCAGCAGCGTGGCGCCCAAATCAACGGCCGCCAACATCCTGAACTGCGTGAAGAATTTTCAAACAGCACATCGCAGCAAGTGTTGCCATGAATCAGCCTCGATGCAACCTTGCGGCAGCTAAGCGAAATGCACGTGTGTTTTTTTACTGAACACGACTGAGGCGTGCGCACGCCAACTTGCATGCTAAGCGGTTGTTGCAACAACAGGCATCATGCGCTGCATGCACGTGTTTACTTTTCAGTTAACATAACTGGCTTCGAGTACTAATATAACATATCAATATCTGGTCAGCACAAAAAATAAATTCAGAAAAGATAAACAAGCAAAAATTGTTGCTCATATTTTTTTCAAAATAGTGTATGGTCTTTGCAACTGAAATAAACAAAACTAGACTGCCTGAGCACCGTATAAAAAAAAACGTGCGCAAAACCGTATACTACTTAATTGAACTGCATAACAGTATCCAACCTGTAATGTGGTCAGGCAAAATGCAATCCATAACATGACAGTACTAGAAACAAAAATAACATGATGGCTAGTAAAACCTCATTAATTCGGAGTTCAAAAAACCGATAGAAATGCCCAGGTTATTTGAAGGTCGATTTACAAAACGCCCCGCGGCCCCGGAAAAAAAAATAGCAAAAATGCGGTAGTATGCGGTAGTCGTACAAATACTTAGGTATCACCATTTCTAATGATTTATCCTGGCGTCTGCATGTGATTAACCTGATATCATCAGCTAATAAAACACTTGGCTTCTTGAAACGTCACCTGCGGGATGCCCCTCAACATGTAAGACTACAAGCATACATTTCACTCATCAGAACTAAACTGGAATTTGCATCGGCCATCTGGAACCCTCACCAAGCATATCTAACAAACGCCCTCGAAGCTGTGCAGAACAGGGCCACCAGATTCATTCATTCCTCGTATTCATACGACGTTAGCATATCATCTCTAAAATTGCAATCAGGTCTATCTAATCTTTCTGCTCGCCGTCGCACTGCCAGTCTCGTCTTATTTTACAAGTTTTTTTATTCGCCACTCAGACAAGAACCCTACATCTGCGCACCCCCGCCGCGCAGATCCCATCGCATCAGTCACCCTCTTCAAGTTTTGCGCCCACGTGCCCGTACCACTGTTTTCTCTAATTCATTTTTTTGCCGAGTAGCAGCTGACTGGAACGGCCTTCCCCACGATATCGCTGCCATCACCTGCCCTGGAACATTCATGACTGCATTGAACACCTGTACTTCATAAAAACCCACCCCTTATGTAACACCCCGCAAGGGGTCTTTAAGGAAAATAAAGTGATGTGATGTGATGTGATTATGAGGCGGCTCTATCATGCAAACACGTGTAATCCCGTGACGAGCACAGAGTTTCGGCGGGCTGGAAGACATCGCGAACGTAAGCGAGATGGGAACGCGCATTGACGTCGGGATGGCGAGGCTGTTTCTAAAGAAACGAAAAGAAATGGCGAGCAACGTGTCAGTCAGCGTCTGAAAGCAGCACGGTGCAGAGACTGGACTACTGGCGAATGCGCGGGCCGACAGTTGCCATTGCAACGGGCAAGTGGCCAAGCTCAGAAACCAAACTATACGGCCAGGTTACTTTTTTGACCTAGTGACAGGGGGCCTCCGAACGTTGTCACGCCTGCCGTTACGCCCACTTAAGAGGTGCATGGGTTACAGTGCACCATGCAATACGTGGGATTTTTACAGGATCGCTTGCCAGGTTGTGACGCCTCTACTCGCCCCTTCGGGAGCCTCACGCGAAGTTCTGCAAGTAGGCTTTCCCGCATAGCGTAGTTGACCAAAACAAAAAGGCAGTGGTCACGCTCAAAGAGTTAAGGTGACAGAACGAATGCCATGGGTGTGGGCATTAATTAGATAACATCTTACAGAAGGATAAAAAAATTAACGCACTTTCGCGTTCCAATTCGCCTTTTTCATGTTCCTGTGCTGCCACCTCGCGTACAGCGCTGGAAACTCGTTGGAAGGGTACTGTGCGCCCAACCTTGCCGGAGTGAGCGCCGCTGTGGAGCACGTTTTGTACGAATCTGTCAACGATGGTGTGTCCTGGGCAGCACCTGGTGCCTGGAGGATTTCTAGGATTGACTGGTGGCTGTGTGCGAAGTCCGAGGCAGGCTGCTGAGCCCACCGAAGAGCAAATTCTTCAGTATCTCTGATCATGCGGCATGCGATGCGATCGCCAGCTGAGCAAGGGCCGCCGCTTCAGAGATGAAGGCTACATTCGGAACATAATGTTCAATGAAATATCCCCGATCAGTGAGAATGACATTTTCCGCTGTATATGCCTGCCATCCATGAAAGGTGGATACTACATCGTGCACGCCGTAGCAGAGAAAACGACTGGGGACAACAGTTTTCACAATCCCGCCGCGGTGGCTGAGTGGTTATGGCGCTCGGCTGCTGGCCCGAAAGACGCGGGTTCGATCCCGGTCGCGCCGGTAGAATTTCGATGGAGGCGAAATTCTAGAGGCCCGTGTACTGTGGGATGTCAGTGCACCCAGGTGGTAACCCCAGGTGGTCGAAATTTCCGGAGCCCTTCACTACGATGTCCCTCATAGCCTGAGTCGTTTTGGAACGTTAAACCCCACTAAACCAAACCAAACCAAACCAAGTTTTCACAAGCAATCGTTGTCCTCAAGCGCTTTCGAATAGCTACACGAGCGATTAAAAGCACAAGCGTACTCACAACATGGCAGCTCTGCTAGCATTTCACTTTATTTTCCCACAGCACACAGCTGCATAGGTTAAACAAGCATGTGCGTCCATAAGGACGTACGCGAGAAGCGCACATTGAGCCATTCCGACGAAACCACGCAGAGCTTTTCATCATGGATATGATGCGAACACACGCATAACGCACCTGCTTCTTCTGCCTCTTAATACGTGGCGCGTACCCACATGGGGGTATTGGCTAAGTTGTAGTGGCATAAACAAGGAAATTTCCTTAGGAGATAACGACAAAATTGTAGCACCATGGGTTAATGCTCTCGTAGCTTCTTTTTCGTTGTCCGCTCCACTGCGCGTTGAAAGCGGCTCACAGCACTTGCCCATTTGGCCTTCTTGCTTGAGAAAGCAAAAAGCGTCGGAACGAAGTCTGGGTGCCGCGGTGACATTCGAGGCCTTCCTGCCCATCAATAAAACATTTCGTGATGGACTGCACACGCATTTAACCACAGTACCTAGTCCGCACCTGTCACAAAGTGATTCCTGCACAGTCTAGACGGTGCCCAATGACGGCGTGCACGATCGTCGAGCCGGCGAACGGCTTTTATCCACGCTTCGCGTCGAAGGCGGTCCCAGGAAGCGTTCGGAAAGCCAAAAAATCCGAGTTTGCTTCCCTTTACATATTGGGCAATGCAGCTGTATGCAACACATGTCGTAGGCATTGCCAAATGCGTCGCACTGAACGCCCGACGGCTGCAGCAACACACCCCGCATAGGAAGCCGGTTTGTTTACACTTGCACGGCCGGTCCCGAGTAGCGCGCAACCCTTCCAATATGTTTCGCGACACAGCCGCCAGGGGATGGGCGCATGCGCAGTCGCGTCGTGAAAAAGGCGGATTGTTAGAAGCGGGTCGCCCCCCATGTTCACAGCACGTGTGGTATGTGGGAAAGCCCACTTGCGGAACTGCGCACAAGGTCAAGCTTAGCGGCACCTGAATGCGATCGGTCGACGCGATAAACGACGGAGAAGAAAGGGAACAGGGCCTTTATATTGTTTTCCTGGAACTTTAAACTCTGTACTCAGATAATTTGCCCATATAATGCACTTTTGCAACAATCAGATTTACGAAATTTGGCGCGGTATACGGTCGCTGCCGAGTATTCGGGAATTCTCGAATATTCGGAAATTCACGAATATCATTTCTCGAATACGAATATGAAACATATTCGATTCGTATTCGAAATTTCGAATATTCGCACACTCCTAGTAGAAAGGAAAGACTCCAGTTAATGGGTCCGTCGAGACCACGATGGTCGAGAGATGCAAGGTGCCAGTGAGGGCCGCCGTCCCCACCTCCGTCGCCGCCTTCTCGGGTTGCCACTCACGTTCCCTGAGAGTCTGCGGGCCCGTGTGAGGCACTGTTATCATCGACGAGTGGAATAATTTGAGTATCCGCCGTTTATCGCAAAGCGCAAGCCATCGTTGCGCAAGCCGTCATCTGCTTCCATGGCGGCTACAGCTGCACCATTTCGGCACCGACCATTGAGGAGGTGCACAGTTTTTCTGCACTTTCCTGATCTAGACCTGCACAACATCTGCACTTTTTTGAAACGAATGGTGAAGTGCAGCACCGCGAGAACCTGTTCACGAAGTGCAGGCGAATCGAACAGGCCTATCGATACCTCTGCTTGTGCCAAAAGTATGTGCAAAAATGATATCGGTGTATGTTTGCCGACAAGCTTACTGCATAACACTGGGCATAGAGAAAGAGAAGCCTGATAGACTGTATTCCATGTCCAAGGACAACCCTGTCATGAGCATTAAAAGCATGATGCCAATTTGGTGTTTAGAAGGGAGTGCTTTTTTTTTTTTTGTATTCACTGACGAATTTGCTCTCTTTTTGCCTTGCCCCTTTGCAGGCCATCTACCTTCCCTGGGTCCTGCTCGCATTCAACATGATCATAAGTGGCGGGTGAGACTGGCACTCATGCCTTTTTTCTCAAAAGCGGTTGTGTTTATATTTTTTCTTTTCCATAAAACTCTTTTGTGCTTCTATAGTGCGATATGATTGGCATGAAGTGTCTGACTAGTATCCTATTTGGCAGCGGCTTCTCAGCTGCAAGCATTGACTGCATTCATTAGTGCCTACTTGTTGAGGGCCACTTTTGGAAAGTGGGAGAAGCAGAAACACAATAAAACTCACGAACTCAAAGCCTGTCAAACCACATAAAATACTTCAGTGAAACTACAAAGGCGATTGCGAAACGTTAAAGTCTGCACAGTATTTTGGAGTCACTCCCACTCTAATCATCGGAGCTGCAGTTGATGCTTATTGATGAACTCATGTTACAGCTGGACCTGTTTGGCCCTGACGGGGTTGCCACGCCATTGTAAATTTCCTCAATTTCGGTCATGCTGGTTTTGATGTCCTGAGGACGTGGTGGCGCATCCCTCTTGTGCAGCTCATTGGCCAGCACTTTGTACTTCATCATTGGTGCATGCAAGGGTCGCAGCCAGGGTCAAATCCATGAAGTTAGCAGCCCAGCAAAGCTCTAAGGAGTGTGTACATGCGCACAAGGACTTGCAGTACAAGCAGCTGACAGTCGAAGAGAGAAGGAGTGCATGCAGTCCATCCGAGCAGTGCATTTTGTAGAGTATGTGAATATTTGAAATTTCGAATATGGATCGAATAAGTTTGATATTCAGTTCATATTCGTATTCGAGAAATTGATGTTTGAGAATTTACAAACATTAGAAAATTCTCGAATGCGTATTTGCCAGCAATCGTGCACTGCGCCAACTTTCATAAATTTGATCGTGGCAAAACCACAGTGTTTGGGCAAATTATCCGTCAATTGAGTTTAAAGTGCCAGGAAAACAATACAAAGGTCCTGTTCGCTTTCTTTTCCGTCGTTTATCGCTTTTAGGGTTCACATTCGGACGCTGCAGGTGTGGACTTTGCGCAAAATTCCGCAAGTGGGCTTTCCCACATATAGCGAGCGTGATGAGAACACGATGGTTGACCACCCGCTTTGAACCACGAGAAAGTTTTTTTTATCCTTCCATATGGTATTACACACTTAATGCCCACACCCATGGCATTTGCTCTCTTATCTCTTTCACAGTTCTCCTAGAGTGAGCTCCGCCATCTTGTTTTGGTCAGCTGTGATATGTGGGAATGCCCACTTGTGGAATTTTGCATGAGGCTCCCGAAAGGGCAAGTCAAGGTGCCACAACAGGGCAAGAGATCATGTAAAAGTCTCATCTGTTGCATGATGCATTGTAACTCATGTACCTCTTAAGTGGGCGTAGCGGCAGGCTTGACAACCATGGGAGGGCTTCTGTCGCTAGACTAAAAAAAACTGGCTGCGTAGTTTCAGTTTCTGAGCTTTGCTCCTCGCTCGCCGCAATGGCAGCTGCCTGCCCTCGCACTCGCCGGTCATCAAACCCATTCTGTGCTGCTTTTGGACGCAGACTGGCGCGTAACTTGTCATTTCTTATTCCTTTTTAGAAGCAATTTCACCCTTGTGACACCAATGCACGTTCCCCTTGCTCATGCGTTGTTCTTCCAGCACGCCAAAACTGTGTGCTCAAATCAACATGGGCTTTACGGTGTTTGTGCAAAATTTTTCTTTAACCCTTTGTGGTCCAAAACTTATAGCCGCTTTGCGGCCATTCCTGTCCAAACCTATTTTGCCCGTTTCCTGCGCTGCGCAAAAAAGTGACAACCGTGCAGAAACACTTCAGCGAATGTTTATTTTGGACGTTACCGTGCATGCCCAAGCCTCTCAACAGTATTTCGGCACCATGTGGAACCACTTAAATCATTCTCTCGGCTGCGGTCCAGGATTTTGACGGCATGTTTGGCAGGAAAATACTGTTTGCTTCCTACCCCCCCTTTGGTTTTTCAGTCACTGCCAACCATGCAGTCTGTGCTGTTTCAGCCGGAGAATTTATATGTAAATGAAGTGAGGCCTGCCATCGAGCCTTTCATCGCCGTCCAAACATGCAGATGGGCACCGCTTTTTAGTTCAGGTCCTCAAATCACTGACCAATGAGGTTCCGGTGGTATTTAAGGTATTGCTGCTCCTTTAGACTCTGCCTGAGCTGCTGCATTGTCATCAAAATGAAGCTGTTTACAATGGAAACTTCCAGAAGCCAGAAAAACAGCTTCCTCCACCATTTCGTGCTCGTGTCTCACCACAGCCACAGTCTCCGGAGCAGTCGTCATCATTGCTGCTGCCACTTGGTTCTTTAGAATCGCTGTCTTCATCATCTGATGGAGGCGCATACTTGTCTTCTTCACAGAAATCGCCACTTTCACTGAAAGCTCGGCAGTTTTTGGCGTATAAAGCACTTGGCGAGAATGCGGCCATCCAGTGCTGCCACTAGCGTGTAAACAGAACCACAGAACGCTTGCACATGCCAAAG
Source organism: Amblyomma americanum (assembly GCF_052857255.1). Classification (NCBI taxonomy): domain Eukaryota; kingdom Metazoa; phylum Arthropoda; class Arachnida; order Ixodida; family Ixodidae; genus Amblyomma; species Amblyomma americanum. The sequence goes on from NC_135503.1 coordinate 142,763,617, forward strand.
CTGCAGAGCACTTGTCTGCTGCCCTCTACTTTAAACAAAAGGTGCAGCCCGCATAGCGAAAGGAAAACAGAAAAAAAGGCGCGGAATTCAACTATGGAAAAGCTTGTCAGGCGGTGCTTGACAGCGGACCGCTACGGCCGAGTCGTGTTGTTTGGCGGGACCCGAATAAGGACCGCAAAGGGTTAATATCAGTGTTCAGGAAACTCCGTAGTCTCCTCTGAACATATAGTGTCATTCCGGGTGTATTAGGTGCCCCTTGCATCAGAGTCATTTTCTTTTTTTTCGCCTTTAGATTGAGTAAAATGCCCTTATCATACTTACTGCAAAATCCACTCTGCTGTAGGTGGTGTTGGTGTGCATTGTTCATTATCACTTTCAGATAATTCAGTTATGCTTGCATCGTTAACATTCAGCCAGCATAATGTGTAGAACACAATCTGCTAGTTTTCCACCCTCGTGCAGTGTGTCTAACTGTAGCACTGAGATGTGTGAGTATGGCTGTGGTAAATGTTTGTTCATTGGTAACAGGATTCACAAAGTTGCAGTTGCTTAACAGTATTTTCTTGAGATTTTGGTCTTTTCAACAGTTTTGCCCAGCGCGAGACCTTTAGTCCCCTCATGCCAAAAAAAGTTGTCCAGCATCGCAACCGTTTGAGGCCTTCCAGCCAGACCTAGGTGGGCCAACTTTAGTCTAGCTATGAGTTATAAATGGGAGTTGGACTTTTCAGATTAAACATAAAAAACTATAAAAGTACACCGAACTCTGTTTTCGAAATCGGGTTTCAACCAAAAAAAGTCGGTATTCTTTGCATGCAAAGCTTAGCCAGCTGGCTGTTGAGTATGAGTGACACTGAGAATTTGTTAACAGAGTAGGGTAAGGAAGCCAGGGGTGTGATGAGTAGGTGGTGTGGTCATATAAAGAGTGCTTTTGTGCGATTTGAGGTATTGCTTCATTTCCTTACATGCCTCTGCAGACCAGGATGAGGTACCTACTTCCTGAGCACAGTTTGTTAACTATCATACCTGCTTAGAGCAGTTAGATGGCTAAATAGGTTTATGAGCTGCATGAAGAACACTGACACGAAACCGTGCATGGGCATCACGTACAAAGCGTACTGCTTCACGTGGTACCAGGCAAGCCTGTCTGTAAACTAGAAGCAAGAATATGGCGCACTCACGCGAGCAGCACACTTCCTGCAGTAATGTGCCACTCGCAGGGTGTCGCTTGGCCTAGCTGCTACGCATTGAAGTCTCAGTGGACGGTGCTTTGAAACAAGCCACTGCCGATTATTATAGACCTAATCCTGTTACCGGTCCACCATAAACGGAATATCGCATTAAAATTAAGAGAGAGGTGATTTTCGCTTTGCCTTCAGCAGCTAAGCTAGTGAAGCAGGCTATATGGGAGGCATCATTAGGAGACGCCACTTGCATAGGCATCACATGCCGTTCAGTGTGGTGAATGTTCCACTGAATGGGGCTTGATGAAGGGGAACGATAGTGCCATACTCTTGCATGACATTTTCAAGGGGATGTTTCTACTGTTCGATATAAGCAATAACTCAGTATATCCAGGTTTGACTGTGTATGTGCCTGTGTATGCGTGTATTATATATTACGAGTCTCTAAGTTGGAGGGAGTGGTAATTATAAGAGTGCATACAGTATCAGGGTGCAGTTTTCCACAGTGTTACCCGTCTATCTTTCCTACCACCACACAGGGGCCTGTATGAGCTGATTGGCATCCTGGTGGGCCACCTCTACTTCTTCCTCATGTTCAAGTACCCACAGGAGTTTGGTGGCCGCAACCTCCTCCAGGTGCCCTCCATTCTGTGAGTGCTCTCGCCCAAACGTTGCTTGATTTTTCATGTTCCGGACGATTGTTTGTGAGCTGGGAGGGATGGCTTAGTGGAGTACGTTTGTCTGCTTTGAAGTGCTTTATCCTGGAGCGTCTGCACACTTTCCCTTTTCTACATATACTGCCTGCTAAAGATGCAGCTGCAGCAGCGCAGTAACAAAAGCAACTACCACACGTCTCAAGGTCATGGCTCATTCATCGGTTGGAGGTTATGAGACCATGCATTTTTCTGCTCTGTGCTGAACATCGTAGCGAATAAGCTGTTTGCTCGGTTAAAGGTAGATGCAAGCAAGCATGCAGTTGCTTTTTCTTAGTGCATATCTCATCTGTACCTCCGTGGCAAGTTGTATAATGTTCAGTTTTGTGTTCTGCGTAGCGACTGTGTGCCATTCATCCAGCAGTGCATGTGAAAGACCATTCTCCTACGTAGTACCGTGGTGCCGGCTTCAAAAGCAGAAGAGAAAAGGCTGAATCGCTGTGTCCCAGGGGATAGTTACAGGGGCATGCACCACGAGTGCAGATCGGAGTTATTTTTGGTGCACTCGCGATATTTCCCTCCTGTACTGTGCACGTGCAGTTCATGTGTTGCAATGCGAATTTGGCATTGGGTTTTGCTGTGTCGGTGGAAACAGGAGTTGGTTGCTGCTGAGTCGCTTGTCTGCTCAGCACCTTCTGACGCATGAATCGCTTGTCCCTCCCCTGCTGAGGTAGGGCGATGCATTTTTGTACCATTCTGCAGCAGAAGACAGTACGTGTTTCCTAAAAAAAAAAAAGCCTATTTGTCCCAAGGTATTAAGTTAGCCATTTTGTGGCATTTATCTGCAAAAAGTGTAGCATTTAAAGCATTTAAAGGCCATACTGTAGTTGCTTTAAAAAAAACAGCAAAAAGGCAGGAAAGGACTGATATTCTCAATTTAGGCACTTATAGTCAAATGCCTTAAGTTCTAGGGTCTAGTAGTGATGTACTAATGTGAGAACGGGATTTATAAGTAGTTTTAATGTGTACTGTCTGCCTTGAGACGGACTGATCATATGAACATACTGAGTGTTGCATTGTGCAAAGAAAATCTGAAAAAAATTTTTTCTCTGCTTAATTAGCCGCTTGCTTCTTCAAGCCCATATTTCGCAGGCATTTGGCAGCCAGTTTTCTTTTATGCTACGTTTCGGTAAGGAGGCACTTGCTTAAATCAGTGAGAATTAAGTCTGGATCATATGTGGCGATGCTGGACCAAGTAAGAATGTTTTAGAGATGCTGTAGATTGACCAGCAGTGTCACTAGGGTCAGCTGCACCTGTTGCGGCGGCCAGTGCATCAACACCCCCCCCCCCCTTTCCCTCTCTTCCACAGTATGGCACTATGCATTGAAAACCCGCTTAGTGAATGTATTTGCATGTTCATATTAGTAGATGAGCCAGACTAGCGAAACCTCGTAAAATTTTCTTTTGGAACAAAGGTGCACGAATGAAGAGATAAACACAACACTGATTTGGAGACATGGATGAATTTGGTGATTGACATTGTGAAAATTACCGCAACAAATAAATATTAAAGAACCAAAAATATCGAGTTAGCATTTAAAAGGTTTGCACTGATAAGAGTAGGAAAAGTTTTGAAACATTTAAAACTACAACTGCCCTAGGACTGTTTCAAGATGTTCAGAAAAATTTAATTAATATCTGCAGGGATAACTGGAAAGGAAGCAATAATCAAGTGATGCAATCACTTTCCCTCATGGGAAAAAACGTGTACTGGTAGGCAGGAATGATGCAGGACAACTAAAGTGGCAAATGGCACAGGGCCCACTCGAACACACAGAAAACTGAATTTATTGCCTTTAAAAGAAGAAAGAAGAAAAAAGCAGCCATTCAAGGCAGTTCAGGTACATACTGGAAGAAACCTAAATGAAATTTAAAGAATGACCAGCCAACATCATTCAACAATGCAAAACAAACTCTTCAAGAACGTCCAGTGCGTCCACTTAGTCGTTTATCCCATTATGTCAAAATGCTTTTTGACATGAACACATTCATAGTTAAGTCCAATTAAAGCACCAGAAGTGACGGGATGGCAAGCACAATTAATTGTAGGCTAGAAAAAAATGCAAGGAATTTCGAACTAGGGTTCCCAACTGTATATAAAGAAATTCTGTGTGCAAATTTCATGTGGAATGATTACGATAACAGCCTTTTGAGATAACAGAGGTGTTTTATTACTAAAATGCATGTCACAGAAGGCGATGACTGGAGGAGCTTGGCCTCAGTAACAAAGGCATCGCAGGAGCAAGCAAAACAAATAGCTGTGTGAAGTTGTTGGCAAATGCGTTATGACAAGTACGACAGTCACAACGAACGACAACGTAGACAAGACAACACAGGTGCTTACTCGCAACTGGGCGTTTATTACTAAAACGCAGAATATAAAGAGAAAGATAGAAAACACCAACAACAAAACAACTATCCACGCAGGCGCATAGGAGGTAATCAAGCAGGTGCGTCTAGATGCAAGACCACCATAGGATCAGCCACACACAATTGCTCATTCTTACGGATATGATATGCCTCAGCAATTCCTCTAGTCAACTGGTCTGGATGGCGTAACAAGATGGTGGTTTTATCAAGCAAAGGCTTGCAGGCTGTACATTTAGAGGAGTGCTTAGAAAGATTGGACAAGGGCGGCTTTTTTTAGGGACAAAAAGTGCTCTTGCAGTCGCACATTTAGGCAACGGCCCGTTTGGCCAATATATAGGTCTGACCACAAGAGAAAGGAATGTGGTACGCCACCCCTTTTACACATGTAACATAGTGGTTACCATGCTTCACAGTGCATTGCTTCTTATTGTCCCGCATGCCACTGCGCGCAGCATTGCTACCCAAGCACAAATACTGCTCGCTTTTTGCTCAGCCTTTGCTTGATAAAACCCCCATCTTGTTTCGCCATCCAGACCAGTTGATTAGAGGAATTGCTGAGGCATATCATATCCGCACGAAGGAGCAATTGTGTGCGGCTGATCCTATGGTAGTCTTGCATGAGCGAGAGTTTTTATATCTAGATGCATCTGCTTGATTACATTCTATACGCCTGTGTGAATGCTCATTTTGTTGTTGGTATTTTGTATCTTTCTCTTTATATTCCGCGTTTTTGTAATAAACGACCAGTTGCGAGTAAGTGCCTGTGTTGTCTTGTCTACCTTGTCACTCGTCGTGAGGGCGGTAAACTTTTTCGTGATGCATTACCAACTAGCTCAGATGTCGATCCTTTTAAGTACGACAGTGCACAAACCTTCAAGTCTCGCAAATACAAGCTACAGTGGAACCCCGGTTATACGTCCCCGGTTTTGCGACGACCCGGGTTTTACGACGGATTAACACAGTCCCGGCGAAGTCTCCATAGAAGCAATGCATTAAAAACCCTGGTTATCCGACGCAATTTTACGGCGTACCCACGTTACACGACGACTCTCGCGAAGCGCGGGACGGAGCGGCGGACGAAAGAAAGGAGTTGCGGATCTCTTTCGTCACGCCGTCTCTCCGCATGCGGAGCGCTTGACCTCGCTCGACCGGTTTGCTCTGGCGGGCGCAGCTTTCTTTCCTGCCTCATCTCATCGTTCGTTTCTCTCTCCCCCACCAGCTGCCTTCCGTGACGCCCGGTATGCTGAAATAGCGCGTTTTCTTCTCCACAATCACTTTCTCCCTTTCGCTCTCTCTCTTCTCGGCGGCGTCACCTCTCGTCGTGTTGGAGAAGCGTTTCTTTCTTTCCAGTTTCCCAGCAGCAGATCGCCGACAAGGTAGCGTGGATAGGCCTAGGTTCATCGCACGTGATCTTCACCGTAATCCTAGCGACCAGCGTTCAGCAAGGTTTTGAGTTGTGTGGAGCAACGCGACGCACGATGTCCCGAATGCGGACAGTTCTGTCGCTCGGTGATAAGCTCCATATTATCGAGGAAGCGGAAAAGCGGCATGGTGCCACGAAAGCCAGCATTGCACGGGACATTATGATGCCCGAATCTTCGCTTAAGAGGATCGTGGCAAACAAAGCAGTGATATTGCAAAATGCCAACAAGTTCGTGCTCAAGTGGAAAGCGGCAAAAGAAGGACAGCATGAGAAGCTAGAAAAAGTTCTCATCAGGTGGCTGCATCAGGCACGGAGCTCTGCGGTCAACGTGGACGGCGCCATTATAAAAGAAAAGGCGAACTTTGTGGCATTGCGTCTGGGCATCGACGACTTTCAGGCATCGAACGGGTGGCTGGATCGCTTTAAAAAACGAAACAGGATTGTTTACAGCCACTCCTGCGGAGAAAGCACTTCCGTGGACGTTTCGACGGTGAACGAGTGGATTAAGTCGCTGCCGGAGATGATTGCTGTATACAAGCCCTGCGACGTTTTCAACGCCGATGAGAGCAGTATTTTTTACCATATGCAGCCTGAGCAAACCCTTGCATTGAAAGGTGACAGCTGTCATGGTGGCAAGCGCAGTAAAGAGCCGGTGACAGCACTATTCTGTGCTAACGAGGACGGTTCCGAGAGGCTGCCCGTGCTTGTTGTCAGAAGATTTGCAAAGCCATGGTGCTTTAAGAACTTGAAAATGCTAACGTGCAGCTACAACTTTAACAAAAAGGCATGGATGATGTCTTTGCTCTTCAGCAATTTTTTGCAGCAGTTGGGTTGCAATATGGGTTCCAAGGCAAGGAAAATATTGCTTTTCATGGACAACGCACTGTGCCACCCACCCGATACGTCCAGCCTGAGGAACGTAAAGGTTGTTTTTTTTCCGCCCAACTGCACAAGCCGGCTGCAGCCGCTGGATGCCGGCATCATTAAGTGCGTGAGGGAAGGGTACCGGAAGCGGTTAGTGCAGCGTCGGCTGGCGGCTATGGAGCGCAGCGAGTCGGAAAAAAAGATCATTGTGCTCGACGCCATGCATTTTATTACCAGTTCATGGAACACAGTGTCGCAAAGCACAATCGCCAACTTGTTCAAGCACTGTGGCTTTAAGCGAGAGACTGCCTCCTCTGCTGGGGACGCAACGACCTCGATGCCACTTGAGGCCGATGCAGGCTTTGCCGACGACGATTTCGAGGGTTTAAACCTTGCCATGACCTTCGCCGAGTACGTGGAGGCCGACGACAACGTTGCAATCTGCGGAGAGGTGCCGCTGGATGATGCAATCGCGGAAGCTGTACCTAGTGCTGACACCACTGCGACATCGGACGAGGATAACGACGACGCCACAGATGCCGTGCCTGTGCCTACCACGTTCGCCGAGGTGCTACGGCACATAGACTGCATCCGGAACTTCATCTGTTCATGCGACGCCACACAGGACCTCCTTTTGGACGTTGCACAACTCGAGTGAAAGCTTTTGCAAGTTCGCGGATCAAATAAAGTCCAAAAGAAACTAACCGACTTTTTTTAAAGTTCACGCCGGCTGGCGGGAATCGGCAGTGGAGTGCCGGAAAGGTCTGTTTGAATAAAGCATGATTGGTACCTGTACTGCAGCATTAATTCTTATCGCATTTACTTTTTTGGTAATTTCGGTTTCCAAGCCCTGCAGAGTATTTTAGTAGTTTACATTGAAGTTCCTCGTAAATTCGTCGCGCGAAAAAAGTAGTATTTTTATAGACATAATTTACGTTCGGATTTTGAGACGCTTTTTCGCGGTCCCGAGAAAGTCGTATAATTGGGGTTCCACTGTATCTGGGAACACGGCTTCATTGAGCTTAATGGTGTCTTCAACTAACTGCTCTTATCCTCTGACCTTGAGTGCTCAGATAGGTAGCAAACTGCGTGGGCAACAATCTCCTGACACATAATGCAATCGAGGAAGTGGTAAGAAGAGTCCTGTAGCGCCAAGAAATCTCCTCTGTTAGGGCAACCATGGAAGGTGAAATAGAATTGGTGTGTTGTCAAGGGTATTATTAGTAAGTTCAATTTTTTTCCGGAAATTTTGTTTTCATATGCAGGTAGACATCTCTTTGGCACTTGGTGAATGACTTCACTCACTCATAGTTTGTTTGGAGCAAAGAAAAAGAAAATAACATTTTTTTTTTTCTGACGATGAGGGCTGCAAAGTTGCTCATCGTTTCTTCAACACCAATTCTTTTCGCCAGTTTGCTTTTAATAGATAATACTGCAAGACCCGAGAACCTAGACATTCTCATTGTAGATGGCTAGTAAGCCCGTTCTGCCTTAGGCGGTGCAGGCTGGGCAACATTATTTTTCTCTGCCCACACTAACATATTTAGATGGCTAGTAATTTTTGATAGGTTTTAAATTAGAACCCCTGCCCCACTCATGGCGCCACAGGTAGAGGTATCCTGAAGAATATTTGCTCGTCTAGTGAAAAGGTGAAGTCCAATGCTGACCTGTCTTTGGCCTCATCCAGGTCAATGCGTGCTGCTTCGAGGTATCCCCATCAAGGGATTTCAACTGAAAGTGCACTCTTAGACAACAGTTGAATTATTGAAGAAAGGCACTGCTTTCCCTTCCTCCCCTCCCCACCTGTGCAGCAGCTGCAGCCCCTTGAGCTCTGTACCTGGTGCGGACATCACCCCCCTAGTGAGGCCACGCACTCTATCATGACATTGCCCTTCACTACCACCACCCTTCTCGACATGGTTGTTATGTCATAATGTCCCTGGTGGTTCCTCCCGGTGCACCTTCGGTACTCTTTGCAACGGACAAGTGCAGCAGCACTCATCTCAGGCATGCATTGGCGTCTTCTGTGGTGGCAACAGCATTCTGCTTGTTTGGTGCTTTTTGAACCTATGGGATTTTTTTTTCCTCTTTTGTACTGCTTAGTGCATTTGTTCAGAAACTAACGGAGACAGTGAGGTACCGAGAGCTTGCAGCTGACCAGCCACACTAGGGCTGTCTCCTTAAAACCAAGAGTGGATTCCGACCACTGTGAAAAACATTCCTCTTCTGTGTTGTTGCGCAGGTATCGGTACTTTCCCGATCGCGTTGGTGGTGTGAGCGGCTTCGGCCAGGCACCGGCGCCAAGGAGACCAGCGGATGCTGGCAACAATGACGCTGGCGGCGGGTGGCACAACTGGGGCAGGGGTCGTGTGCTTGGGAACTAGGGTCTGGATGACCGCACCCTCCAGCCACTTTGTTTCTGGCGCCATGAACAGCAGGCACCACCACTTTCCAAGGGGGCGCAGGGGTCGCACAGGCATGGCCGCTGGACAGAAAGAAGCCGAGTGCACGGCATCACATCATTCCTTCCCTGTCGTCATGTGTCCCCCTCCCCTTACCCCCTTTCCTTCTTTGTGCTGGGCATCGCCTGGTGAGAAAATTAGCTTTAGCAAAGGATAATGCAAGATGAAAGCAATGAGACAAAGAAGCGCATACTTTTTGTGAGGACCTTGGCCGATATTTTCAGAGACATTTGCAAGGGTGTTACCCAGCCTGCTCTGTTTTTCATTTCACTGTTGGTGTTGTTTTGTACTTGTGGACACTCACTCTCTAAATTTGACAGATGGTGCTTTTGTTTTATAATTTCGTTAAAAACACTTTTTTTTCTTGGTTAGATCCTGTGCCATTGCAAAATTTTTTACTTGTTCTTTGGTCTGTTTTAAGCTCTCAGACCTTTAATGAGAGGGGTAACTACATAAGCCATTTATGCGGAGTTGGTATGCATTTTAGTGAACTTTGTGGAGCGTGCTTGTAGGTTATGCTGTGGACCGTGTACAGCGGCACCAGCGGTTGTGTTGCATAAGTTTAATGTGTAGCAATGTAACTGCGCAATGATGTTTTTTCAAGAGCTGACTTCGCTTTTGATATTTTTTTGCAGACTAACCCACAAGCAGTTTGCTCATTGAAAATCTCTTGTCTAAATTTGACTTCACTGTGCAGTTTTCTTCCCTAGTGGATAATAGGCACCTCTGCGAGCAGCAGCACCTGTGTATTCTTTGCCTGGCAATGAGCTACTCATTTGTTTGCGTGAATTGATCTGAGAGTGCAAGCAAGCATCTGTTGGAATTTGGATTGAAATAAAATGATTTTTATTTCTTGGCATTGGATGGTGCCTCAACTGTGTAGTGCAGATGCTAACATTATGAAGTCTACTTGATGTGAATTCATTTCTGGTAGGAAGACATGACAGAGTTGCTGTCAACTGCTAGGCTTGGTCAAGTTTGCATTGTTTCAAATAAAAACTATGCATATCGAGTGTCTTGCAGATGCAGCTTTCTTTATTAACTTGAATGTAATGCAAGCTCTTTCATGTGTAACAGAAATAAAAACCTACCCATCATATTGCTATAGAGTTAATAGTATCTGATAATTTTTCCTTTTCTTCACTTTCAAAAGCAATGCAACTCTTGTGCAAAATTCAGGTAAATGCAGCATGCACCTGAACCTTGTTGTACAGGCTGCTATTTCAGTTGTATGGTTTTTCTTGCCTCAATGCTTGATATTTTCGCTTTTAAAATGTTGTTTCTTTTGTTGTTGTATGATGCCCTTCGGTGTTTGTGCTACGAGGCACGCTGAGAGTCGTAAAGAAGACTGATTTGTCTGAAGACAAGAAGAAAAAACTGGAGGATTATGGTACTCTGTGCCCCGCAGGGGGGCGTCTGCAGCCTGCAGGCGTGGGTGAGTGGCTACACCGTGGGTTCCTGAGCATTCGCAGGGGGATGATGGTGAACCGTGCATCACCACGGACCCAAGCACCAGCGCCTCGCCGTGCGTGGCATTGTCCTGTCCGGGGAAAAGGGGATCCTGGTGGTTGAGCCGATGCCGAGCGTTTGGACCTTTAAGGCCCCTCGGTGGAGGCAACACACCACTTTGGCCCCAGCTTCCTGTAGACGGCACCTCCGGCCAGACCCGACCAGGGGAAATCGGCAGTCGCCTTTTCCTATCCTCCCCTCTACCTTTCACTTTCCTATCTTCTTCCTCACAACTCTCCTGTCTTCTCTCTTAATTACTTTTTCCTTCTTCCTGGTGGCGAGGGTTAACCTTGTGTGACCAACTACCCCGAGTTGTGTCATATTGGGTTATAGTAGGGGTGTACAGCTGGCGTGGGTAGGACTTGTTTGCAAGTTCCTGTCCCGTCCCCATGTTGGGCTCCATGGTGGGTGGCTGGCACCGTAGCCGAAAAACACGCTTGTCCTATGGCGAACCTCTCAGCAACTGATCGCCTTCACATGAGAGGGTGGACTGAGGTAACTCAAAATTTCATGACAAAAAAGAAATAGTTTTCCTAAGTTTCATGTGATTCATAGTGAAAAAAGTGACAAATCTGCTAGAATAATCTCCCCATTCATTGTAGAAAAAAGTTTGACGGGTGCCTTGGGCTTTGGCTACAAGGTTACGAAAATGGCCAGTGGAGACCTCTTACTGGAACTCCGAGATAGCATCCAACACTCAAAACTTTCCAAAATTGTGTCCATGGGTGACATCCCTGTATCTATATCTGCCCACCGATCCCTCAATACAGTCCGGGGTGTAATTTCAGAGAATGATTTTCTTCACCTCACTGAACAAGAAATCAAAGAAGGGCTTGCTGAACAAAACGTCGTTGATGTCCACAGGATAAAAATAAGAAAAGAAGGCAAAGAAATCCCAACAAAGCACATAGTCTCGACATTCGCACTTAGTACTCTCCCAGACTCAATTGAATTGGGTTATCTAAAGATAAATCTGAGACCCTACATTCCTAACCATCGACGATGCTTTAACTGTCAAAGGTTCAGCCACGGCTCAGTGAGTTGCCGCGGTCGTAAAACTTGCGCAAAATGTGCTTCAAAAGATCACTCTTCTGATGACTGTGACGGCGCCCCACGCTGCGCAAACTGTGAGGGAAACCATGCTGCATACTTCAGGGCGTGTCCGTCCTGGAAGAAAAAGCAATAATCACACTCAAAACTACTTAAAACATTTCGTTCAAAGAAGCAAGAAGGCGATGCACACAAACAAGCACGTTCTCCTTCACAGCAAAAACAAACTGCTGATGTGGTGCGTGGGCGCGGCGCACCACAACAGGCTTCGGCACCTGCCCAGGCCACTCGCAGTGAGCCTGTGGTGGGGCCATCCGCGCCCCAAGTGGAGTAGGTAACACTACCCCTCCAACCCAAAAAGAGGCCTCGCAGACCCCCGTGTCCGCGGCCCCCAAGGCCCCCAAGACTTCCTCCCACAGGTCGAGGTCCAACTCTAACGTCCACGTGTCCTCTGCACGGCCGTCCAGCGCCGTGCCATCCACGTCGGGTGGTCGGCGTAGCTCTCTGGATCGGTCAAAAAAAGACAGGCCCCGAATCAAGGGGCCATAAATAACAATCTAGTTTTAACTACATAGGAAAACAAAATTACGATGGCTTTCATAATGCAATGCAACTGTAGAGGACTTATGAATAACTACAGTGACGTAAAAATATCCTAGGAGCACACGCTCCTGTTGCGTTATGTTCACAAGAGACAAATTTAGGGCCTCAAAACAATAATTTTCTTAAGAATTATGCTGTTTTCCGCCGCGACCGAGAACAGGCGAGCAGGCTGTCAGGAGGTGTGGCAAATATAGTGAAAAACGGTGCCCCGGCTAGTGAGCTTAAACTAAAAACAAGACGAGGCTGTAGCAGCCACTCTGCTTGCGCATAAAACGATTACAGTGTGCTCTGAAATTAACACTCCTTGACTTAGAGGGTCTTTTAAAGCAGCTACCAGAGCCATACCTGGTAGTTGGCGACTTCAATGCACATTCTGGTTTTGGGGGAAGCGAGAAAACGGACGCTAGAGGGCAGCTCATCGAGGATTTTATTCTATCCACTAATGTCTGTTTGCTGAACTCGGGTAAACCCACATACTGTTCCCCATCACCAGGAAGAATGAGTGTTTTAGATTTGTCTTTTAGTTCACAGCCTGTTTTTAGCGATTTTAACTGGAATGTTTTAGACAATCCATATGGAAGCGATCATCTCCCTGTTATAATAGGTCTGTCATCCTCGCCAACAGTTATTCCGACAAAACCGCAGCGTTGGAAACTACATTTAGCTGATTGGGCATTGTTTCAAGAAAAAGCGAGTTTACAGGATATAATTTTAGAAAACCATAGCATAGATGAGATAAATGAAATGTTCACAACATGCATTCTTTCTGCTGCATATGTATACCAATTCCTAAATCCACAAGAGTGGTGCGTCAGGACCACAAAATTTGGTACACACGAAATGCAAGGAGGCAAAAAAACTACAGAATAAAGCCCGGGGAGACTTTCGCAGATACCCAACTCATGAGAACCTTATTTTTTTCAAAAAGGCGAGAGCACATGCGAGGCGTATCCGGCGCAAGGCCGAGAAAACATCATGGCAAACTTATGTCTCTTCTATAAACAGCTCAGCCACATAAAAAAAAATGTGGGAGCAAGTTCGAAAATGAAATGGCCGCTACTCACCTTTCACAATTCCTCTTCTCAGAACACCCGGCACACAAACGAGTTTAGAGGAACAGGCAGACATGCTGGGGGAGCACTTCGCTGTAGTTTCCGGTTCAGCAAACTATACGCAGTTATTTCTTAAATACAGAAATATAGCCGGAAAACAAAGGCTCCCAACAAGTGGAGGTACTAATGAAAAATATAATACTCTTATTACACTCCAAGAAATCAACACTGTACTGTCTGCCGGTAAGAAAACTGCTCCACGACCCGACCAAATACACTATGAAATGCTTGCCCATCTTTCCAAGCCTGCTTTAGAGGCACTTTTAAGATTCTTTAACAAAGTATGGGTATCAGGGAAAATACCCGAAGCCTGGAAAAAAGCTATTATTGTACCGTTCCTTAAACCTGAAAAATCCCCAACCTCCCCTAGTAGTTACAGACCCATAGCCCTGACTAGTTGCCTCTCAAAATCCTTTGAAAGTGTCCTTAATATAAGATTAACGTTTTTTCTTGAATCCTGTGAACTTCTTTATGCCCATCAGGGTGGTTTTAAAAAGGGATGCTGCACAACAGATCACCTAGTCCGTCTTGAAAATACTGTTCGAGAATCTTTCATTCATAAGCAACACTGTCTCGCTGTATTTTTCGATTTAGAAAGGGCATACGAGACGGCCTGGCGGTTCGGGACTCTTCAAGACCTTGCCGAGCTTGGCATCCGAAGAAGAATGTTCAGCTGCCTAAAAGACTTCTTATCTAATCGTTCATTTCATGTCCGCGTGGGTACAACCCTTTCGAGAAATTTCATTCAGGAAAACGGAGTACCTCAGGGGGGCATTTTAAGCTCAACTCTCTTCGTTTTGAAAATGAACTCTATTACGAAAATAATCCCAAGGTCCGTTATGCACTCGGTACATGTAGACGACTTTCAAATAGCTTGTACATACTCCAATGTATCAACATGTGAAAGACAAATACAACTGACAATAAATAAACTAGCAGCATGGGCGGACAAAAATAGTTTCCGGTTTTCCCCACAAAAATCAGTCGCAATTCTGTTCTCATTAAAACGAGGATTACAGGCAGATCCGACCCTACATCTGAAAGACACCGAGTTGCCCGTAAAAAATGAGCACAAATTTTTAGGTATAACATTTGACAAAAAACTCGCTCTCCTGCCTCATATTAATGCATTAAAAAAGAAAACTTCCCGATCACTGAATATACTCAAAGTCCTTTCACATAAACACTGGGGTTCTGACAGGGCAAGCCTCCTAAAAATCTACCGCTCTGTGGTACGATCCTGCTTAGGCTATGGCAGTATAGTATATGGTTCAGCAAGGCCATCGTATTTGAAACGACTTGAGCCAGTGCACAATTCAGGTTTACGCCTTTCAACTGGTGCTTACAGGACGTCACCTATAAGCAGTTTTTATGTTGAAAGCAACGAGCCGTCACTTACAGACAGAAGAGCCATGCTCATGCATGCTCGTACATTCTAAAAATTCGTTCACTGCACAAACATATTTGTTACCCCATCGCTACAGAGTGCCCATCCAGAGTACTCTTTAACAATAAACCGCAAGCTATATACCCGTCCACTGCTCCTACGATTCGAAGACATATGTCAGAACCTTGGCGTACTAGACATATTGCTAAGTATTTCTCGAAGACGAGGTCCACTTCTGCCATGGTACAACTTTCCGGAGATCTGCGATCTCACTCTGACAGACTTCCGTAAAAAACAAATTTCGCAAGAACATATACAAGAATTCCTCACGCTTAAACAAAAATACAGTAATTACGCTGCTTTTTATACAGACGGTTCAAACACACGCTTACGTTGGAAATGCCGCGGTACACGGGAATTGGAATAAAATAGTAACACTTCCACAGTGTGCTTCAATCTTCACTGCGGAATGTTACGCTATCTGTGTAGCCATAGAAAAAATAGTAAATGAGAATCTCGCCAACAGTATTATTTACTCAGACTCGCTAAGTGTTCTTACAGCCATTCATTCCAGAAATGCAATAACTCCGCTGCTTGGCGACCTTATACACAACATTACAACAGCCATGGCAAAAGGACAAAGCGTGAGACTCTGTTAGGTACCAGGTCACGTCGACATAAAGGGCAATGAAAGAGCAGATTTGTGTGCTGCTCAAGCTTGTGGCAAGCTAATAAAGAATGCACATGTGCCCTATAAAGATTTCATGAAATTACTACAATGTAAGGCAAGGAAAATTTGGCAGTCTTCTTGGGACAGCGAAGTAAATAACTAGCTACACTTAATTTTTAGATTTTTAACAGAAGCTGGTGTTCTTAAAGATATGTAAAACATGACCCAGTACTTTGCCTGATGCACCTTAGCCACTTTCGCTTTCTAGAGAAAAGGGATGAGGTTTTTTATTTTAATTGGTTGGCGGCCTCCAGTCCTTGCCCAGCCAAGGACGGCTGATGAGGGTACCCAGCCTCCTTTGAAACCTTTAATATCTTGTTTTGCTCTCAATACTGTGCAGAAGGGTATAACCTTTCAGGCATTCTACACCGCCATATTTTTATACCTTTGTAAAAAGCTACAGAAAACAATTTCTTATACCTTGAGCTTGGCGCATCATAGCCTTGTCGCTTATGCGCCATTAAACTCAACTCAACTATGATACTCTGTAATGTGTAATTGAAGCGCAGCAGATTTTGCGGTGCAGACCCTTAATGTTTTGCCCAGGTCGCATGCGCTTTAAGCACGCATTGCCGAAAATCAGTCATCGTGCGAGGATTTTCTTTTTCTGCTTTATGATCGGTGTCGAACTTCTACCAGGTGGGTAGGAAGCTTCTTGTATACAACCTTGTGCAGCCAGAGCAGATGTCTGCGCCATTCCGTCCCATAGAGGCAGGAGGAAAGCCAACTGGAGCATCGTATCGTCATGACAGTGGTGTAAAATATTTCGAGGAGTAGGCAGAGGAGAAAAAGATGAAGAAATCTAGGTGCCCACGAGCAATTTTTTTTTCCGCCATTAAAGCGTACAGTGCAAGCAGTCGGCTTTCTTCGTCTTAAAAAATGGTGCTGTGATCAGGATAGTAGTAGTAGTAGTAGCAGTAGAAACTTTTTATTCAAACAGAGGAGTTCGGAGCAAGCAGGCCCCTGCACGGCTCCACTACATCCAAATGTTAATGTTTCTGTGGTTCGTGACGTCAGCAGTCCAGTCCATGGCGGTCTTCTGCTAGACCGGGCCCTCGCAGCGTAGCAGGGCCTCCCAGTCCTTCCAGGTGGCGAGGTGCTCCAGGCCCCATGGGGAGGATCCGCCGGTCATTGCAATATGATGTGGCAGTGGGGTGGTTTCAGAAGGTGCAGGAGGGGTTGGTGATAGCGGGACCTAATATAAGGAGATGGGAGGATTCGTGTCTGGAGGCGGCGCCTCAGGGTTTAGTGGTAATTGTCAAGGTAGCGGTGAGGTGGGTGGTGGAGCTCTCTGTTGGCTCGGTAGGCCTGAGTGAGCTCACTGAGCATGTGCATGCGCTCTCGGGAGAACTCCGACGCGGGGTCCGCCTGTGCCCAGTGTATCGGACCTCGGGCTAAAGTACTGCTGACTGCCTTGTTGCCGGAGTTCTCCAAGAGCGTAGGCACCCACAGCAGCTCCGCGGGGCGGGTTGGTACCTGACGAGGTTGGTATATGCAGATAGCTGGAGCATGGACTCATCCACATTTGAAATTCAGCAGTGAAGTTTTTGAATCAGGTTTATGGTTTGTGGGGGCTTAACGTCCCAAAGCCGCTCAGGCTATGAGGAACGCCGTAGTGAAGGGGTCCGGAAATTTCGACCACCTGGGTTTCTGTAAGAGTATAGCGCTATGTATAAGAATATAACGTGGGCAGTCGCCAGGCCGATGGCAGCTTCCTCGGCCATTTTCTGAGGAGGTGACCAGGATGCACATAGCCAGGCCACATGCAAGAAGTGTGTCAAAGCAGCAGTGAAGAGTGCGGCGGAGCAGCTGAACAACCTGGCGGAGACACGGCAGCTGACCACAGTACATGCCGGACGGGAAACAGAGCTGCTGAACAGTAAGCGATCAGCAAACCGTTCCGGAACCAGCATGGCCAAGGACTATAAGTTCGGAAGCCGAACGCGTTACGCACGCAAATTACACATTAACACTTTTTTTACACACATTACACAGCTAGTGAGAACAATGTAAGATCAGATCAGTAGCCGTGCCGATAAAGAGACACAGTCACGCTTGCGCAGATAACTGGATTACGGGAGACCCTTAAAGGTTATGTGCAAGTGGAGCAGTTTTTAACAGAAGAAACAGCTGTTGTGGACCCAACACAAAACCTCCTCAAAATCTCCCAGAAATAACCCATCAGGACATTTGGAATGTCCCCAGGAGGTTCTCATTTTTCCCGAAGACGTCCTAAAAACGTCCCCACAACTAGTCGTGTCCAAAAAGTTGTGCGTCCCAGGGACAGCCCCAAAAGGTTGATGCTAGATTTCTCGGCTCTGGCTCAATAAAATTATTTCTTCTTTTTCATGCAGACTTCAGGCGTCTAAGCGCACATATGTGCCAAATTTCAGGCACATGCTTGCGTTATAGGTGGTGTAATACATCTGTCAACTCGCGTGAACGCTTGCTGGCTAGGCTATTCAGACTTACCTGTTTACGTGAAATGTACTTTAACAAGGTGAAAACTTGGGCTGGTTGGTGCATGATCTTGTGACGGGAGCAGCGCAGCACGAGACAAAGACAGATGCGGGACACGACGCTGAATAACAACCAGATTTTTAATGCACGTTCGTCGGATATATACATCTCGCTCGTATAAGAAGGAAAAAAAGAAGCATGAAAAACGCATAAAATGTATACGTGGTGAAATATTAAGACATCGCACGCAGATAATCAATTTCTCTGTCACAAAGCGCTATTGAAGGTATGCAGACGCATATGTCGCTCTTTGGTCGGATGTTGAAGGCTTCTTCAATCTACCTGGTCCGTTGATCAAAATACGACGGGATGACCATTGTGTTGATAAGCTGCGAAGCGCATTCATGCTCTCTGCAATGTTTTGCTAATTCACTGCTGATGGCGCCCTTTAGGGATCTTTTGTGCTCTTGAAGCCGTTTATTCAAACAGCGCCCTGTTTGACCAATGTATGTGCGTCCGCATGACAGGTATTTTATAAACCCCGCTTTTCACACATTTCACATGTTTTTAGGTGTTTTTTCTTGAATTGATTTTTTTCTTTGCTCGCTGTTCACTTTGGCGCACAGGCTCCTTAAATTGTTGGGTGCTGACAGGAGCACTTTTACACCAGCTCTTGCTCTTACCCTTTTGAGACTGTGGGAAATGACATTAATGCAAGGAATGACCGCGGACGGCTTCCTTTATTCTGATGTGGTTGTGACATATTTTCTGCCTCTAGGTGCTTGCAGAATCCCTTCTGCGACACTGGATAGCAGTCTCGTCGGGCAACCTGCTGCTTTCAGCCGACGGTTCTGGGTGTCAAAACTGCACTGAACCTCATGATGACAGGATCTTGTCAATGCGGCACTCATTGTTGTTTTCTATACCCCGCTTGATGATATTAGACTGCGTAGATGTGTAGGGGAGCAGTCCCTTCTAGCTTCGTGTCCGTACCGCCAGCATATGTGAACGCCTAGAAAGGCCAGCGTCAAGTCAAGAAATCGCATAACGTTGTTTTCTGGGAGTTCACTTGTTATTTCTAGTCCTTAGTAAAAGTACCAATGAGAGCCGCATTTACGAGATCCTGTCATCATGAAGTTCGAGGAAGTTTTGACGACCAGAACAGTCGGCTGAAAGCAGCAGTTTACCCGACGAGACTGCTATCCAGTGTCGCGGAAGGGATTCTGCAAGCACTTAGAGGCAGAAAATATGTCACAACCACATCAGAAGAAAGCAAGCCGTACGCGGTCATTCCTTACATTAATGGAACTTCCCACAGTCTCAAAAAGGTAGGTGCTAGAGCTGGTGTAAAAGTGCTCATGTCAGCACCCAACAAATTAAGAAGCCTGTGCGCCAAAGTCAACAGCAAGCAAAGAAAAATCAATGCAAGAAAAAGCACCGAAAAAAAAAAACATGTGAAATGTGTGAAAAGCGGGGTTTAGGAAATACCTCTGTCATGCGGACGCACCTACATTGGTCAAACAGGGCGCTGTTTGAATGAAGGGCTTCGAGAGCACAAAATATCTCTAAAGGGCGCCATCAGCAGTGAATTAGCAAAACATTGCAGAGAGCATGAATTCGCTCCGCAGCTTATCAACACAATGGTCATCCAGTCGTATTTTAATCAACGGACCAGGGAGATTGAAGAAGCCTCCAACATCCGGCGAAAGAGCGACGTATATGCGTCAGCATACTTTCGATAGCGTTTCGTGACAGCGAAATTGATTATCTGCGTGCGTTGTCCTAATCTTTTACCATGTGTACATCTTATGCGTTTGTCATGCTTCTGTCCTTTCCTTATTGCACGAGCGAGATGTATATATTCGATCGAACGTGGATTAAAAAATCTGGTTGTTAGTCAGCGTTGATTCCCGCCTCTTTCCTCCTTGTTTCATGCTACGCTGCTCCCGCCACAAGAACATGAAATGTGCTAGAATTTTACACCACAAAAGAAATATTAATTCAAAAAGTCGCCCGATCCCGCCCATATAACAGGAAATAACAGCGCAATACAGATGTAATTTCAGTTTATTAGATGTGCTCTTTGCATTTAAATGAATACAAACAGGAGGCGCATATGTATGCACCATTTAACACACAATATACGGAGCACTACGACACCAGCAAATAATAATGGCCAAAATTTTCTCTAGCTCTGAGAAATCTGAAAAAAAATGGAGCAATAAAAACATAATACAGGCTGAAAGTTGATGCACCTTAAGCAAACATTCTAAAGGGTACAAAAGCATATATGCACACTCAAAAGCAAACGCATGTGAAGAGCAACTTGAGTGCCAATAGAAAAGACGATATGGGCGTACGATACAGATATGCGGTTTCAGGTTACGGATATTCTGCAGGGTGAAACCTCCCTCTCGCTTTGCCTCTCGCACGAGCCTCGGAGTAATCTTGAGCGTGTTATCAAAACAGGAAAAAAAAATTAATTCTACGAGGCGAAAACAAAAAAATGAACATAAACCACATACCTTGACGACGTTGCCAACAGAAACCCGGGGACGAAATAAAATGCTGCAACTATATATATGCGTTCAACGCAGCCTTCTGTCCTGCGCCTTCTCCCGGCACAGCGAACGCTCAAACATACGCGTTACATCCTCGTTACACCCCCGTTTTATTTTCTTGTCACTAAGTGTGGAGATAAGACTGCTTGGAGCCGGATGGAAAGGGGGACGTCTTGAGGTAGGAGCCCGGGCTCCTACCTCAAGACGTCCCCCCTTTCCATCCGGCCAGGCCTGGCTTGCCGCACCCATGGTACAGCAGACCACGCGTGCGGCACAATACGGCGTGGGAGTAGAGATCAAGGTGATCAAGGTACAAGTAATCCGGTGGGGGTGGGTTGGGAGTCAGCGACGCGAACAACACAAACTATACCACACCGACAGGACGGCAATGTAGGTAGAGCAGGTTAATCCATGGACACTCGCAACAAGAGTCCGATGGGCTTCCGAAGATCTCCCCCGCCAATGACCGCAGTGGACGGCCACGCTGCCACCAACAACACGCCACAGTCGTCGGAGGCGCTGAGGGATGCAGAGTGCGCGCTAGGAATCGCCTATTGCCTTGAAATCCGCTGCCGTGAACGACGCCTGTAAGAGCGCCATTATGGTGTAGGGCCGTGAAGCTGTGAAAAAGACTTGCGAAGCGCCGCGCGCCGCTGCACCAGTTCCAAAAGTAATTATGTGGGCACGCCGAAGTGCGCGGGAAAGCTGCCATGAATCCGCAGCTACGAAGTTTACGACAGCCCAGTGATGAGAGCAAGAGCTGGTGCGCGCTGGGGCTTGCGCGCGAGCGGCTAGGGGCTGCGCGAATACGTGTGCGCAAGATGGCTTCCGTCCAGCGAGGAAGCCGGGCGAGCGACGGGAGGCCCATTACTGCGCCTCTGCTAGCCAGCGGCGCAACGAGGACTGCTGGTAGTTGGAGATGCCTGCAGGGACCGCCGCACCGTGCTGAAGTTGGAAACACTATTGAAGGGGGGCACGTTGTTGACCGCCGCTCCCGGCGACGCGATGAAAAGGCAGACCGCCGTCGCCCGCCTGCCTGCAGCATGGAGCCGACGGTCACCAGAGAGATACGGGGTGGACTGCGCTTCCTTCGGCTGTTCGAACAAAACGGTCTGATCTGTCAAAGCGGCGAGTGCAAGCACAAAACCTTCTCTCCCCGTAGCTTTTGGCGCGAGGGAGAGAGAAAAGGGAGCGAGGAGTCAATTCGTATTTTTTGTTGAAAAGCATTGGTCCCAAAAACGTTCTCCCAGTTACCTTTCTGGGACCAAGATGCTATGTTTTGTTTTTGTTTTTGCTTAACACCCTCGAAAAAACGTTTCTAGGACATTAGTGGGAGCACTTCCCTTTTGCTTGTGTTTCTATGTCCTGCCTCTACGGCCTGGAAATGTTCCAAAAATGTTGTACTGGGACAGGAACATTCCATCCTTTCTGGGCGCTCCTGGGGAGGTACGTTGTTTGCTGGGGGAGTTCCAGAGTCATTGAATATGATATGACATTAAGATGCAGGCTGTCCCAAAGGAAAAAGTTTTCGTGGTCCGTCGATGGCCCTTAATTGTCCGGCAGCCAAGCAGGCCGTCCGTAGTCCGAGCTCGGCAGACGAACTCGGGCCATGGTCGGGGATTGACATTGGCCTTGCACAAACCGATTCCTGCTTGCCGACGACGGGCCATGTTGAACCCTATGCCGGCCTAAGGATGAATTACCTTTTGTACTACTATAGTCGGCTACAACTTAAGTCTGCAGTGAAGCTCCGCCCACATTCACGACCGCCTCACAGATTTCTTCCACGACAAAAAAAGTAGACCATTGTTAAAATTTTTCTTGTTGCCCAAACAAAAACTAATCACAAGCAAAAAATTTTAGGAGCTAGAATTTTGATACATGGCTTATTTAATACTGTCAAACGTTAAAAAGTTGATTTCGTTTACTATTACGATGGGCCAGCGGAGTAATACAGTACGCCGCGGACCATAGCCCAATGTTAGCAACTGCTGTTTTTTTAAGTTGCATCCTACTGTAATGAGTACACTAGAATGGCATCTGCCACAAAATATGTGAAAAATAATAGGAAAGACTAATTTGCATTTTCTGTAATTTAGACGAAAAAGAAACGTCTGTAGCTATTCACAACGGACTAGTTGATTGGCCCAATGCCAACATATTTACAGGAAGTATGAATAGCAATAGTATCGCGGTCACGAAACCAATGTCTAATTACAAGCAGATGCGACACGCAGATCAAGCTATAAAAGCGCTATGCAAGCCAGAAGACGTCAGGCAATACTAACATGCTGAGCATACATCCACAAAATGAATTTTCGCGAGCTTATATACACCAAGTCTGAGACCCTCCTGTTGACACCAGTGGCTGTTGAGCATTATAAGCAATATTCTTTTCACTTGTGATTCTGTGAGGATAGAAACGAGAACTGAAGTGAGCGAACCACGTTGCAGGTATATTCTATTAGAGAAAGCTTTGGTCCACTGTGCCATCTTTGTCGCGAACGTTATGCAAACGTAATGAGACGATTTTCTCAGCCCCAAGACCGTGTGGCGTGTGTTATGAAGGTGCTTTTTTCGTATCTTTAAAGAAAGTTCTGCCGGCTGTTATAGACGCTTTACAGCGCCGTATCATGGGGGCTGCCATCTTTGGTCACGTGAGCACGCCGCCATTGCACGCCTCCTGACTGCTCCGAGCGCGCCTCGTCGCGACGGCTGCCGCGTCTGATGGTTCGGTTCCAACAGGCTGTGTTTCGGCTGATACGGTTGTAAAATAGTGGGAAGGAGACAGTATGGTTTGGCCAAAGATTCGAAGGACACGTGAGAACTCTAATTTGATCTCTTGTGGCCTTGAAAACGGTGTCCGGTTTCATAGCCAGCCGATGCATGGATTTCCTGATACTTGTCTTTGCGTCCGCAGAAGGCTTTGCTGAATGTTTTTTTTATTGTTATTATCTT
The DNA here is from genome assembly GCF_052857255.1 of Amblyomma americanum. Taxonomy (NCBI): domain Eukaryota; kingdom Metazoa; phylum Arthropoda; class Arachnida; order Ixodida; family Ixodidae; genus Amblyomma; species Amblyomma americanum. Next base: position 142,787,001 of record NC_135503.1, read on the forward strand.
AAACGGCAAGGTTTAATGCTTCTGCGGCAGCGCAGGTCGTTGTAGTATTCTGTACATGCACGCAGACACCGCTCTAAAACGCTCGCATGCACATCGTACGCATTTGTTTGCAGCCTGTTAACGGTGCTTAGGAAACCGAAAATATTTTCTATTGGTTTGTTAAGCACACAAAGGTGACAAAAATAAATAGACACACAAATGTTAACTACCATGTATAGCAGTACCATTCATCAAGCAGCCTTCACAATCTGGCGCGCAATCGTTTCGAAGGATTCCGCGATATAATTGTTATAACGCGCACAGCAACGCATTCACACTACACGAAGTTCATAATTATGTCAGTCTCACATATGAAATTGCGGTACGCTCCACTCTCGATATGCGGACATGAAAATGCTCGAGGTCTCGTTGGTGGTAAGTAATCAGCTTCTCTCTGAGCGCTGGCCTGGGGGTAACTTTTAGTGGCTGTCTCGCATGGACCGCGAGGAAGTGGCAATCATCCAGCCCAGCAGCCGTAACGCAAATGCTGTATTCCGAATCTGGTCCACGAAAAGCGCTCTACTTGGAGCGAAGTTCAAGAGTAGCACCAAGACGGCATACAATACACGGACGGTAAGCGTTGTCCGTTCGTACGGCTGTGCAGCGCACGATCTACAGTAGCGGCATGTAGGAGCATAAGTCGTCCTTCTTTTCCGTACCTGATCTGGCCTCCGGCGCTGCTGTTACTACAATTGCCGAACACCTTAACTTACGAGCAATGGGGCCTCACTACACACGTAGGCGCAACTGCACAGCAACTGAAAGCACGAAGTGACGGTTTCGGTGGCGGAACACTTTGATCATGAAGCAATGTTGCGCACTTACCCTCGCAGATTTTCCAAGATCGTAACCTTTCTTTCTATATTGGCCATCTAGCACTGGCGGACGTGTTTGTCGCGTTCGCCCGTTCGGAAATGATGCATGGCAAACGGGCGCGAACAGGGGCAGTACTTCCTTGTGCAGTTCGGTTCCGTGAGGCTCGCAAACGATCGCATCCTGCACCTTTAACTCTCTGTCGCAATTCTTGCAATCCACAATAAAGCACGTATTTCCTCTGCCTTTCCCCATCTTCGCAGAAAGAACACTTCGGCAGCCACCCGCGATATTTCCATTACTGCATCGAGGCGTACACTCCGGCGACTTACGAGGTCCGTAATGGCGCCGTGTTCCGAGCGCGTCTGTGGCGCCATCTGGTCTCAAACGGAAGAACTGCGCGCTGTAAACGGTCTATACGTACGCTAAAGATATAACATGTAGCGTTTATACAAGCGGCGGCACCCTAATTTCGCACAAATGTCTCAAAATATAACAACTGGTTGGTGGCCAGAGGTGACCTTGTCGGCCATTTTTTGCTTGCCTACGTGTCAGCGGCCAACTATTGCTAGTGGTCAGCTGCCTTTCGCCAAGCACTGGCCGACACAGCAGTTGGTCAACCGTTGCCCGATGCTGGGCCGAGCTTAGTCGGCCGAGAACATCGGCTAAAAAGTCAAGACCGGTGACTTACTAACCATCCGCATTTGTCCAGTTTTTCTTGGGGCACACAGTCAGAGCTAGCCACGAACATTGAGGCATCAGATGAGCGCCATATAAAGTTATCACAAACAGGCCTAACCGTGACGAAAAGCGCAATGCAGATGGAAAATTGATGGGTATAGCTTCCAAAATTGGAGATGAAATCTGCTGGAGACAAGCTTCCGTGACAAAGGTCTTGGAGTCAGTATGAGCCCGCGGTCCACACAATACCAAATGTGAATAACGCACGAAAAATCAATTCGATGGTGCCACTCGCAGAGAAAGCAGCTGCTATGGTTGAAGGCCTACAGTTTTCTTCAAACAACTACAAACAGGCCATAGCGATTTCGAAGGAAACCTTTGGTAACCAGGAGCAGGCAGTAGAATTTCACATGAGAGAACTGCTACAGCTGCATAAAATTTGTTCTAAAAACGACACGGAGTGACTTAGAGGATCGTACGTACAAATTCCAAGTTCATACTTTAGCACTGGAGACACTGCAAGTGACAGCAGACCTGTTCCGAAGAGTTATTCTTTCAGACATATTCGGCAGCGCAGTTTAGTCTCTTCATCAAAACACTTAACGCACTGATGCACCCCACGAAACACAAAACGTCTGAAACGTCCAAAAACTGCTCGAAATGGCTTCACATGTCTTGCGCTAGTTCGAAACGTTGCGCTAGTTCGAAAAAGACATCGGCAACGAGAAGGTTTTTCAGAAACTTCTCCAAGACGTCTACATTAAGACATTTCTTCAGAAAGGTTTCTAAAACGTCTAACCCAGCATCACATAAAGAAGACGCATCTATACGTTCTGGCAATTAGCTGAGAGCTGCGGTCGTGGATTAAAGACGGTGTAGATGAAGACAGAAGGTGAGAGAGATAAAACATTTATTTCATTGAAGTGTTCTACGAGTCAGGTTAAAGAAAAAATGATAGATGTAACGTTAAGAGACAGGAAACGGACAGAGTAGGTGAGGGAACAAACGCAGGTTAATGACATCCTAGTCGAAATCAAGAGGAAGAAATGAGCTTGGACAGGGCATGTAAATCGAAGGCAAGATAACCGCTGTTCCTTGAGGGTAACGGAGTGGATTCCAAGAGAAAGTAAGCTTAGCAGAAGGCGGCAGAAGGTTAGGTGGGCGGATGAGATTAAAAAGTTTGCAGGCATAGGGTGGCAGCAGCTGGCAAAGGACAGGGTTAATTGGAGAGACATATGGGAGAGGCCTCTGCCCAGCTGGGGGGGGGGGGGGGGGGTAGTCAGGCTGATGATGATGATGAGATCATGGCAAGCCTTTGAATCTTCACGTTTTATTCCGGCCGTTGAAACATGCAAATAAGGCGCATAAACTTTTATGTGGCTCTGCGCATTAATCGGATGTTTGCACTTCTTGAAGAGCAGGCGCACCGGTGGAAAAACTGCTCCTTGTTCTCAAATTCTCTAAGCGCGTTTTGTCCGTAGTCCGAAATCACATCAATCACTGTTCACTTTGAGTACAGCTAACCCATCGCTCGTATGGCTGAACTTTGGCAGCATGCGGGTTTTGAATGTCGGCGGTAGTTATAGGAGTGATGAAATTTGGTTCGCATTGCGAACGCCTCTTTGTTCCGCCCCGGCTGACCAGCGGCAGCGCCCGGCTGAAGGGCGCAGTGTGCTGCCATCGCCGCCTCAGTCCGGTCGTGCGCAGAGATAGGCATCATCACGAGGCCGTGCCCTCATGAGAGCGTCCCCAACCTCACTTCAAGAGGATTTCACTCGGTGAGGTGAGGGTGAGAGAGGATGGGCGCATGAAAATTCTTGAGGACGAGGGTGAGGAGGGAAAGACATGGTGAGGTGAGGGCGAGGGAGGGAAGACATGATGAGTGGAGGTGGGGGGGGGGGGGCAAAACGTACTGTCTGAGGGCGAGGGTGATGGCCCGAACTGTTCTCCAGGCTAACGTTTTGTGTCTGTGCGCCCGTTATGCTTTCCCGTTTTAAAGTGCTACTTCTTAGTTGAAGATTCCCGGGGAAGACGTAGTTTCTGCAGTCTACGAGGTGAACACGAAACGCGGGTGTGCCGCACACCTTCTCCATCGCCGTGATGTACGTACTACACCGCTGACAATGCAATGCTGAAAAAAGCGCTCTTCTAACTCAAAAAGCCTATTTTTAAAAATTGTGTAAAACCTTAGGTGAAACACCCTGTATAGTAAGCACCCTGTAGTAAACACCCTGTAAGGCGGCACTGGCCATGCCGTGCGGGTGGCCTCCGCTCCAACAGAAACCGTGGTACCGCAGTCAACATTTTCATTATCAGCCCGAGTCTGTTGGATGTTGAGAGTGTAGAGTAAAACATGTAGAAATTATGCCTAGTAAGGCTGTTGAATTCAAAAGTTTTAAGCTCTTCCCCGGAAGTGCGATTTCAGCTCAATCAGGCTGAAAAAAACTAGCTGCAGTGCAAACAAAAAATGCTTCTACAAAATTTCATTGTCAAATCAAGGCCGGTTGGCGGCGTTGGTGTGGAATTTTTTTCATTCACACTCAGAGTAGTTCAGTACAGTCTTATATTCTATCTAAAAGCGGTGCCGCAGTGTGGTGGGCAAATCCAGCCACTGTAGCCTTATCACGGTGCTCGCTCCACCTTGCATTGTATGATATGTGCTAAACAAGAAAAAGTTGTACTGCTTTCCAAACAACAGGAACATCTCTTGGTTTATTGCTGTCCCTGGTGAGATGTGTGACCACGTAGTAGTAGTAGTAGTAGTAAGTGGATGAAAGGGGAAGAGGAAAGGAAAATGCACGGGCCTGTGACTGGTGCTAAAGCACCACCACCACTGCCGGCGTGCAGATAGAGAGAAGGATAGGTAGGGTTTCAGAGGAAGAAGGAAAAAGGGAAAAAGGGGGGAGTATACAGATGCGGGAGACGCCGTCAGCAGTCAGTCAGCTGCCTTGGGCTAGCAATAGCCGTCCAGACCCGTCTCCTCCAGGAAGGCGAGGAGAGACCGGAACGCCTTGGAAGCGTTGGGGCCGGTGGGGAAGAGGAGGGCACTGGCCGAGTTTGATGGAAGGCTCAGGTCCCTGTAGCAGGCAGCCAGCTTTGCCTGGTGGGTGGCCAAGCCAGGGCAATCGAGGAGGAGGTGGTCGATGGTCTCCTCCGAATGGCCACAGCGGGAGCAGTCCGCCGTGAGGGCCAAACCCTTGCGGTGGAGCCTAGCCCCGGTCCAGGAGCATCCGATGCGGAGCCGGAGCAGGAGGGACCTCTGACGTCTTGTGATCCCCTTGTCTGGCAGGCGTTGTGGGGGTTTCCCTTGGGCAACCCTGGGGTCGGGGTGCTCCATTAGGAGCTGCCGCTCCGCGATGCCTCTGGCCACATCCAGGGGCACCACAGCAGTAGAGCAGGGGGTAGGGTGTCCATGCGCAGCCTTGGCCAGGGCATCTGCCTCCTCATTCCCTGGGACTCCAACGTGGCTGGGGATCCAGGCCAGGGAGATAGAGCAGCCATGGGAACAGATTCTGTCCAGTCTGGCTGCCAGCTTGCGCACGATGGGCAGCCGGCTCCGTGGCTCTTGCAGAAGCTGAAGGGCCACCCTGGAGTCGCTCAGAATGGCCACAGTCTGCAGCGCGGGGTGGGACTCCAGGATGTCGGCAGCCAGGTGGAGGGCCGCCAGCTCTGCTGTGGTCGAGCTGGCCACGAACGGAAGCCTGGCCTGCCGGCTTTCTCCCAACGAAGGAGCGGTGCAAGCAGCTGCGGCAGACGGGCAAGCACCCATGAGGACCGACCCGTCCGTGTAGAGCTGTGTGCAGCCGGCCAGGTCCTCCTCCAGGGTCGCTGCTGCTTCCTGCCGGAGGCCAACTGCAGGGGTGAGGCGCTTCGGCCTGGTGCCCCGTGGTGGCATGAGCACCCGGAACTGATGGCCCAGGTCCGGTCCTGGAGGGGAAGGAAGGTGCTCCGGCTGCCCACCCACCAGCTGTTCGAACTCCTGGGCAACCTTCCCCATTCGAGAATGAGGGTGGCCGAGGAGGCGCTCCAGGAGGGGACGCCCGTCCGGGGCGAGGTGGAGACGCACAGCATGGCGGAGCGCAGTCCGCTGGGCCTGCAGCATCATGGGCCACACGCCAGCCTCTGCAAGTGTGGCCGAGATATGGGAGCCACGGGGAAGTCCCAGACAGAGACGGACTGCAGCCCTCTGAGATCGCTCGATGGCCAGCTGCTGTTGTATGGTCATCTGGACCAGAGGGAGGGCGTACAGGAACTGGGCCCCTGCCATGGCCTGGAAGAACCGGAGCCCCATTTGTGGGGTGATACCGTTTCCCCCAGCCAGGAGACTCCGGATGGCGCCACGGACCCTGGTTGCCTGTCGGCAGAATGCCTTGACGGCTGGGCGCCAGGTGAGGTGGCGGTCGATCAGGAGGCCCAGGTAGCGGCAGGAATGCCGCCATGGGAGCTCCCGTCCTGCGACGCTGAGGTAGGTCTTCCCTGGGCGTGCTCCTGGCCGGATGTTGAGCAGCATGGCCTCAGACTTGGTGGGGGAGAGCTGCAGACCAACCCGTTCCAGGTAGGAGCCGACCCTGGTGATGGCCCGCTGTACGTTCTTGATGACCTGAACCCTCTGGCGCCGTGGTCCGCGACACCATAGGGCAATGTCGTCCGCGTAGATAGCAATGCGGACGGGTAGTTTCAGGCCATCTGGGAGGCAGGTGGGCAGCTGGGCCATCACCAAGTTGAACAGCATGGGGCTCAGCACGCTGCCCTGGGGAACCCCTCTGGTGAGGGCCTGGGGAGTGCTGGTAGCGCCTCCAGCTCGAACACAGCTTGTGCGGTCCCGAAGGAAGCCCTGGATGTAGCCACGAAGGTTGCCGGTGACGCCAAGGCAGTCCACGGCATCGAGGATCGCCTCATGGTAGACATTGTCAAATGCCCCCTTCACATCTAGGAGTGTGAGGCAGACGACGTGGTGGGAGTGCCGTGCATCCTCGAGGCTGGACACGATGTCGGCTATGGCGTCAGCAGTACAGCGGTGCCTCCGGAACCCAGACTGCTGCTCGGGCAGGAAGCGTGTGGCCGCAGCGATCCACTCCAGCCTCCCCAAGGCCATGGACTCCATGAGCTTCCCTGGGGCCGAGGTCAAGGACACCGGCCTGTAGGACAGCAGGTCAGCAGGTGGCTTGCCCGCCTTGAGGACCGGGACCACCAGGGCTGTGCGCCAGGCCTCAGGCAGGCGGCCTGTGGACCAGACCTCGTTGTACGTCTGGAGCAGGCTCGTCTGCATGGCGTCGTCCAGGTTCCGCAGCATCTGGTACGTGACGCCATCTGGTCCAGGGGCACTGCGGCGCTTGGAGTGCAGCAGGGCAGAAGAGAGCTCCCCTTTCGTGAGGGCCCTGGAGCAGACGGCCGTGATGTCCACCGCATGGCTGCAGGCTGGCTGGACGCAGTGGCGCCTTGGGTGGAGTCCTGCGCCTGATTTTATAAACCAAATTTCTTGCAGGCGTAGTAGGGAATTTGACATTCAGCATTTGGGTAATGCGTAGACGTGCACGCAAACAAATCACGGGCGGCTAAGATTAGAGTTAACCAGGAATTATCGTGCGCTACCACCATTAGCCCTGGTTTTGCATGGTTTATCTTGATTTTCTATGCTTTTGCTTGGCCTGAACTGGCTTAATTAGTTTGCTTGATATATCACTTGATGTAAGTTTGCGTGATACTGCATCATTTTAGACTTGTACTGCGGTAGGATTTGTCATTCTCTACATTCACAGATACTTGAGAGTCCTGATTCCGCTTCTGGCGCAGAGGTACAGCCGTTAAGCTACGCGCTACTGCCCTGCGATGGCAGGTGCTGCCATCTGTGGGGCTTGTGAGACATGTGCTGTTCCTCGGAAATCTCTAGCAACTAACCATTAATTGAATTGCCACGGTGGGCAGTTTGCTCACAGTCCGGTGGGCAGCTTGTGATGACGTCACGTCACGTGACCAAAATGGCCCACATGCTAGAAGCAGGCTTCGGACAGACAGACAACCACTTTTCGGCGGATTCGAACCGCTAGAGCATTAAAATGACAACTACAGGAATCATTCACTCCAGACTCGGGGAGTTAGTGATTACCATTATTCGGCCTAACTGCTGCAGTTTAGCGAGCCGTTTGATTTTCAATTGGCCAGAATAATGTTTTATGTTAAACTACAGCATAAGAGCCTCACTGGAGCGGAAAGCCGGCGTCGCACTGGGGGAAGCCACTAAAGAAATAAAAAAACACTTTATAGCTGGGGGAGCGGGAACCAAAGCTGCGGGGGCGCCAAAATTCAGTTCCGCTGGCGGCTGCTTCCGACCACCACGCTATCGCCACATTTTTTCAAAGCACGGTATTATATCGAAAATATATTCTATTTACACAAACTAAATAACTTACAAAGCTTTTAGGAAGCGGCACGAAAAACATCGCAAAAAGACAGAGCAACATAGCACTATGCGGGGTAAGGCTGAGCACATCACCAAGAGGGAGTGCCTTTCCGGTTCAAAGTCGGTGAACAATCAGCTGGGAGAAATCTTAACATCAAGCCTGTGCGAACAGCCAAACTCTCGAGCTGTGCTAGCAATGTCCTCACGTAGCCGCGTTCACGCGTGTTAAACTGGCAGTCGCTCGCGCTGTAGTTCGAAAGCGTGGTCGCCATCTTCTTCCATCCGTGCGCGTGGAAGCGTAATCAGACGAGCATGCTGCAAACCACACGGAATGGCGGGAGATTAGAAGCAGTGAAATTCAGAAGACCCAGTGCTATATGCTTCTGCTTAATGTATATAGCCCACCCAAAGATAAGGATACCGGTATACCAGAATTACTTATCAAGACTGAAACTAGCGACTAAAGCCCAGCTATTAATAGTAGGGGACTTTAACGCACCACACCCGGAATGGGGATACACTAGAGCCGGTCCCAAAGGCAACAGGGTATGGCAAGTGGCACAAAATCTAGGCCTAACTGTCCTGAACAACCCCCAAAAAATCACGAGACTAGGCAACAGTACATGTAAAGACACGTCGCCAGACCTAACCCTGGCAAAGAACATACAAAACCGAACATGGACTAACACAGGACACACGCTAGGCAGTGACCATTACATTATATCTACCACCTTTGAGACAGCAAAGCATAAATCAGTCTTCAACAAAGTAAAAATTACGGACTGGGACAGGTTCAGGGTAATAAGAGAACAAAGACAAAAAGATGAAAGCACAGACCCAGTAATTGAACATCTCGGGGACTGGGTGGAATCACTAAAAATGGACATTAAGGCTACCACAGCCGAAATCGGCAGGAAGGACAAGTCACTGACTCTAGGTTATTGCATATGTGGGAAGCACATTTCAGCTTGCAAAACCGCTGGAAGAGGAACAAACGCAACAAAAATCTTAAAAAGAGAATTGCACAGTTGCAAAGACTAATCGAAAAATATACTCTAGAGCTTCAACACAAACAATGGGAGCAAATTTGCGACCGCATGAATGGCAAGCTCGAGTGCAGGAAAACTTGGCATCTGCTAAGGCACCTTCTTGACCCCACAGAGGCTAAATCAACTAAAACGAGGTCAACTTATGAGATTAGTGCATCAGTATCAAGGCACCACAGAGGAGTTCTTAAAGGAACTACGAGATCGATACTTAAACGCAACCCCAGATGGACCGCTGCCAAACTATCAGGAAACACCAAGCGAGGACTTGGACGCTGAGATTACGGAGTCGGAAGTGTGGCTTTCCATGGGGCAACTACGCACCACGTCTGCAGCCGGGCCTGACGGTGTTACTAACAAAGCACTTAGACACTTGGACGCAGGGTCAGTGACAGCACTCACTCATCTCATGAACAAATACTGGACAGACGGAAACATTCCACAAAAATGGAAACATGCAAAGATTACATTCATTCCAAAGCCAGGCAAGAAATAGTGTATAGAGAATCTACGCCCAATCTCTTTAACATCCTGCTTAGGAAAGTTAATGGAACATATAATTCTCAATCGGCTACAAGAATAGACTGAGGACAATAAATTACTCCATAACTCCATGCTAGGCTTCAGGGCTAATCTTTCTACCCAAGATGTTATGCTGCAACTCAAGGCAGACATAATAGACATGGAACGCAGCAGAGGAACTAAAGCCATATTAGGCTTGTATTTGAACAAGGCGTTTGATAATGTCACGCACGATGCTATCTTAAGGAATCTCTCGGAAATCAACCCAGGGGAAAGAACTTTCCAGTACATCAAGTCATTTCTCAGTAACAGAACGGCAGAGATAGCAGTGGGAGAGATTAAATCAGACTCTATCTCACTTGGAGGTAAAGGAACGCCACAGGGCTCAGTCCTGTCCCCCTTCCTTTTTAATCTCTCACTAATTAAAATTCCTTCTAAATTAGCAGCCATCCCGGGGCTGCAACACACATTCTACGCAGATGATATCACTTTATGGACCACAACTGGCAGCGATGGTCAGATAGAGGATACCCTGCAACAAGCTGTAGACATAATACAAGACCTGGCGGGTAAAGCAGGGCTCACCTGCTCGCCCTCCAAGTCCGAATTATTTGTAATCAGATACAAACCAAGGGGCCCTCGAGCACAAAATTACAAACCTCCGCCTCCACTGAAAATCTGGGTGGAAGGGCTCCCTGTAAAGGAAGTTCAAACTATAAGAATCATAGGACTCTTCCTTCAGTCGAACCGGAAGAACAAAGAAACACTAGAAAAACTCCAGACAACCGTCAATATGACGGTAAGACTAATTAGAAGAATTGCAAGCAAAAGGAAGGGAGTGAAGGAGACAGAACTTTGCAAAATAGTACAAGCATTTGTATTAAGCAGGCTTGTCTACGCACTCCCATACTTAAAATTAGACAGTAGTGAAAAAGCCAAAGTAGAGTCTATGATTAGAACAGCATACAAGGTAGCATTAGGGCTACCGAACTGTACCTCCACCGAAAGGTTTCTGGGCTTGGGAGTACACAACACCTTAGACGAGCTTACAGAGGCACACTTAACAATGCAGAGAGGCCGGCTTTCCCGCACCAAAGCAGGGAGAACCATACTTGATCGTTTAGGACTAGGCATACAGTTGCCACCCCAAGATACCAAAACACAGATACCTAAACGCATCGCTAAGGTAATAAGAGTTAAGCCACTAGCTAAGAATATGCATCCTGCTCACCACGAGGGGAGAAGAAGGGCTAGGGCAAAAGCTCTACACAACATATACAACCAAGATGAACATGCAGTATATGTAGATGCCGCAGAATATCCCCAGAAACAAGCGTTCGCACTAACGGCGGTGGATACGCAAGGTTGACTGATAGTCTCCGGCACTACCATAACGAAATCCTCGGAAACGGCAGAAGAGGCGACAATCGCCCTTGCTATCATTAACACAGAAGCTACTACCATACTCAGCGACTCTAAATTTGCCACACGCAATTATGCGAGGGGCAGAATTTCTCAGGCAGCAATGAGCATATTGGGTCAAACCAAAGACTTAGACAGAATTATTGAATTGATATGGGTCCCGGCCCACTCGGGGAACCCTGGTAACGAAGCGGCACACATAACAGCTCGAGGATTCGTCAGCCGAGCAGGGGACGCTGTCGTTGCTGAGAGTTTTTCGAAGGACGGCCTATCATCTTTTCACGATATTACTAATAATTTTAAACTTGAAAGGAGGATATTCCCTCCTCCAGACAAAGCCTTTAATAAGGAGCAGGAGACCACTTGGAGGCGACTCCGGACGCGATCCTTCATGACGCCTTACCGGTTGTCAAAATTCTACCCCAGTGAATACGACCCTGCATGTACAATATGTGGTGATTTAGCCACTTATGATCACCTATTGTGGAATTGTAAAGAGGAGCCGGCCCCGAAATCTCTAATACAGGTTCCTACTCTCCAGCAGTGGGAGGCCGTGTTGGTCAGCTCAGACTTGGGAGTTCAAACCCGGGTCATTGAATGGGCTACCCAGGTCGCTGTCAGCCGTGGACTGATAGCCACCTAGCACGGATCGTCTGCATTCTGCCTTTTCTGACGAATTAAATGTTTTCCAATCCAATGCTATAGAAATGTCACCGGGTAATGATAATTAAGCGAGCTACAAACTTTCCTTGTTCTGAGTCTATTATGTGCTTAGCACTTATAGTAACTCTCGTGGTAAACGATACTGAATTGTTTTCTGAATATTATCGGCGTACATAAGTTTTTGTACACAGACAAAAACGCGCTGACTGATTTTAGCAGTCCATATTGCCGCGAACATTTGCCGTGTTTGTTTGTTCTTCAAATGTGCCGCCACACAACTTTATCGCATTATATGCGACACAAGACGCGACTAGATTTATCTCGATTGATCGCAGCCTGGCAGCGCTGATTCGACGTTGTTCCGGAATGTTCTAGTAACTTTGCACGCTTTGTCTAGAAAGTTCGCTATCAGCTCTTAACTGAACACGGCCGACAGCGGTGGACATTCTGTTTGACGACCGCCGACCACGCTTGTGGCTTCGCCGCCGCCGAGTGATTCAGTCCATTTTGGGTGCAAGTCAGCCCAATAAACAGTTTTTTAGAAGACCCTTTTTCCGTCTTCATCGCTGCTTCGACTGCCGTCATCATACGTGACATCTGGTGGAGGTGCGGGGCAGCCTTCCATGTTCCGGACGCCCCCTTCAAGTCGTGAAGCCAGCCCTCAGCGGTTCGCACCCGAGGACGAGCCAGCAGCTCAGCGAGCCAGCCGACGTCTCCAGGGAGAGGAGCCTGAGTTCGGGAGCCTGCCGAACCGCACCAGAGAGCGAAAAGACGTTGCTACGAGCACCGCAACCTGGCCGAAGATGTCGACACCGATCATACTGCAGCAGCCGCGGGTGCCGCCAACTTTCAATGGATCCCTAGGCGAAGACCATAAAGAATGGTTGGACCAATTTGAGCGCGTGGCGTCATTCAACAAGTGGGATGATGCGGCAAAAATTGGACACGTGATTTTCTCATTGGATGGCTCCGCACGCACGTGGTACGAAAACTACGAGTCGTCCCTTACGACATGGGCGCTATTCAAGAGAGAACTATTGAAGGTATTCACCAGTGTCATGAGGAAAGAAAGAGCCGAACGACTCCTCGAGTCCAGGATCCAGCTTCCGAATGAGCCCGTCCGCAGTTACGTCGAGGAGATGTAGCGCCTATTTCGGCGCGCAGACCCCGAGATGACCGAGGAAAAGAAAGTCCAGTTTTTAATGCGCGGCATATAAGAACAACTCTTTGGCAGCCTCGTCCGCCAGCCGCCAAAAACAGTCGAGGAATTCTTGCAAAAAGCCTGCACGATTGAGAAGAGCCTCGACGTCCGAGCTCGGCAGTACAATCGTCCTTCCTCTGCCTGTGCAATCCGTTCGGGGACGACGGCCACCACTAGCGACAGCTTGCGGGAAGTTATGCGCGCGAAATCGTCAGAGAGGAGCTACGCCGATTACTGCCATCCTCCCCACAGCCACAAGCAGCGACTCTGATGGATGTGGTAGGGGAAGAAGTGCAACAGGCACTTGGCCCCCCGACGGCCACAGAGCCCCAGGCCATGACCTACGCCGCTGCAGTAAGGACTGCCCAGCCCCAACGACAACCCCTGCATCCTGTCCGACACGAACAACTTGTTCCCGAACGCTACCTCCCTGCCCCCGCCCGCCCAGCCTACGATCGACGCTCAAGCCCCAGGAAATGCGACGCCTGGAGGATTTCCGACAACCGGCCGTTGTGCTTCCATTGCGGTGAGGCCGGGCATATTTTTCGTCGCTGCCCGTACCGATGTATCGGTCTTCGAGGATTTGCCGTTGACGCCCCAAGACCACGCTTCGGCCAACGTCCTCAGGAAATCGACGAGTACCTGCGTCGAGAGGAGCACACGCTGAGCCGCTTTTCGCGCTCACCATCGCCGTCAACCTCACGCTTTGCGTCGCCACGCCGCAGCTACGCAGCCCCCGTACGAGGAAGGTCTCCCAGCCCCCGTAGGGGAAACTAAAGGCAGCAACATCTGGAGGTGAGGTTGCTCACGAGCGAAACGCCGAAGAACCTCCACCAACCACGCCCCATGAAGACGCTGCACCCGCGACGCCGCATGAAGAACCGACACTCGCTGCACCGACGCCGCACACAATGACAACCCCGACTACGACGCAAACTGCCTTCAAAACGACGCCGCCACCCAGAAAAGCTTCGACCACACGCCCCACCCGCGACTCGCATACGCGACGAAGCCGGGACCTGACGCCGAGGGCAACATGCAATGCAAGAGCTAGGACCTCCGACTTAGAAGTGACTATCGACGGCCGGAAAGTTACCGCTCTAGACGACACAGGAGCCGATTACTCGGTGATGAATGGAACATTCGCTGCGCATCTGAGAAAAGTCACAACAGCTTGGGACGGCCCACAAACTCGCACCGCAGGGGGCCACCTCATATTGCTATCAGGAGGATGCACAGCGCGAATGACTTTCAAAGAACATACATATCTTGCGACCTTTGTTGTGCTACCGCAGTGCTCCCACAAAGTGATCTTGGGTATGGATTTCCTTAATGAGCATCAGGCGATCATCGACCTGCGATCCAAGCTGATCACGCTTTCGACGGACGAAGACATCACTTTGATGAAAACTCGGGAAAATCACGTTGTCCTGACTGTCTTGAAGGAAGAAATGAACGTCCCGCCCCGTTGAAGCGTTATCGTGACCATAGCCGCCACGAAAGCCATTAACGCTGAAGCCATCATCGAGGGAAACATGCAGTTGCTTCTAGGCCGAGGAATCAGCATCGCAAGAGGCATCGCACACTTCCGCAATGGCCAGGCCGAAGTACTGCTGACTTCAGCGAAGAATACCGGCACATTAACAGAGGAACGGCGATTGCTTTCTTCGACGAAATATCTGACGTACGAGACTCCTCCGCCCTCTCCGACCCCTCCGCAGAAGATTCGCCTGACCAAGAGAACTCGCCCACTTTCGACATCAACCCAGCCCTGCACCGGAACAGACAAGACCAGATCCGCAACCTGCTTCGAAGCTACAGTGAGTGTTTTTCGACATCGCCAAAGGTCCGACAAACACAAATTGCCAAGCATCGCATTATAACGGACCAAGATGTCCGACTTCTCCGTCAAAGCCCCTACCGCGGGTCACCCCGAGAACGACAAGCCATCCGGGACCATGTCGAAGAAATGCTTCGCGACGACGTCATCCAGCCTTCAAACAGCCCATGGGCGGCACCGCTCATTCTAGTGAGAAAGAAGGACGGCTAACTTCGATTCTACGTGGATTACCGCCGCTTGAACAACATAACAAAGAAGGACGTCTACCCCCTCCCCCGCATCGACGACACACTGGACCGCCTCTGCAACGCCAAATATTTCTCATCGATGGACCTCAAGAGCGGCTACTGGCAAATTGAGGTCGACGAATGAGATCGCGAGAAGACAGCATTCATCACTCCGGATGGGCTGTTTGAGTTCAAGGTGATGCCATTTTGTCTCTGTTTCGCACCAGCGACGTTTCAGAGAGTAATGGATACAGTGCTGGCAGGCCTGAAGTGGCAAATTTGTCTGGTATATTTAGATGACGTCGTTGTCTTCGCCTCGAACTTTGAAGAGCACCTCAAAAGACTTCGAACAGTACTAGACGCAATCAAGTCGTCTGGCCTAACCTTGAAAGCAGAGAAATGCCACTTTGCCTACGAAGAGCTGCTGTTTCTAGGCCACATCGTTAGCAAGGAAGGAGTACGCCCAGACCCGCAGAAAACAGCTGCTATTGAACAGTTTCAACCGCCGGCCGATAAGAAAGCAGTGCGCAGATTTCTCGGACTATGCGCATATTACCGACGATTTGTGAAAACTTTTCGCGCATCGCCGAGCCCCTGACCCAACTGACGAAGGCAGACGTGCCGTTTAAATGGGAATCGCCGCAAGCAGAAGCCTTCAAGGAACTTCAGCGTCGCTTACAGTCCCCACCGATCCTTGCGCATTTTGATGAAAACGCCGATACTGAAGTTCATACCGACGCAAGCAGCGTGGGACTAGGCGCCGTTCTCGTTCAAAAAAGTGACGGGCTGGAGAAGGTCATCGCATACGCTAGCCGTTCCCTTTCCAAGGCCGAGGCTAACTATTCGACCACTGAGAAGGAGTGCCTTGCCATCATCTGGGCTACGTCGAAATTCCGCCCCTACCTCTACGGACGGCCGTTCAAGGTGGTCAGCGACCACCACGCGCTCTGCTGGCTTGCCAATTTGAAGGATCCCTCTGGCCGACTCGCTCGATGGAGTCTGCGTCTCCAGGAGTTTGACGTCACCGTCGTTTACAAGTCCGGACGCAAGCACACTGACGCCGATTGCCTCTCACGAGCCCCTGTAGATGCACCGCCGCTGGACGACGATGAGGACGCCTTCCTGGGACCCATCAGCGCAAGCTCTTTTGCTCAGCAGCAACGCTCGGACCCCAAACTAAAAGGCCTCATCGAGTACCTGGAAGGCAAGGTTTCTTCACCCCCCGCTTTATTCAAGCGTGGACTGTCTTCCTTCTGTTTGCAGAATGAGGTCCTTGTGAAGAACTTTAGAGCGAACAAAACAGCCTACCTCCTTGTTGTACCTACTTGTCTCCGCGAAGAAGTTCTACAGGCTTCACATGACGAGCCGACAGCTGGACACCTCGGGTTTACTCGCACCCTCCACCGCATTCAAGACAAGTATTACTGGCCCCGACTGTCTGCCGATGTCGCACACTATGTGAAAACATGCCGAGATTGTCAGCGACGAAAGACTCCTCCCACACGACCAGCAGGATTTCTGAGCCCCATTAAACCTCCCTCAAGGCCCTTTCAGCAGATTGGCATGGACTTGCTTGGCCCTTTTCCAACGCCAACATCTGGAAATAAGTGGATCATCATAGCGACCGACTACCTGACCCGAAACGCCGAGGCGAAAGCCCTACCGAACGGAACAGCAGGAGAAGTGGCCAAATTTTTCGTGGAGTGCATTCTTCTTCGACACGGCGCCCCCGATGTGCTCATCACGGACAGAGGAACAGCATTTACGGCGGAACTCACGCAAGCCATCCTGCGCTACAGCCAAACCAGCCACCGGAGGACAACTGCATACCATCCGCAGACCAACGGACTGACCGAGCGCCTGAACAAAACCATCGCCGATATGCTCGCTATGTATGTCGATGCCGAACACAAAACCTGGGATGTCATCCTGCCTTACGTCGTCTTCGCCTACAACACCGCAGTGCAGGAGACCACCCAGATGACGCCTTTTAGGCTCGTCCATGGCAGGGATGCCACGACCACGCTAGACGCCATGCTGCCCAACGTTACAGAAGAAGAGAACGTCGACGTTGCCGCCTACCTTCAACGCGCAGAAGAAGCTCGAAGGCTTGCCCGATTACGGATCAAAGATCAGCAGCGGTCCGATGCCAGACGCTGTAACCTACGAAGACGCAACGCGGAATACAAGCCAGGAGACCAAGTCTGGGTGTGGACGCCCATTCGCCGCCGTGAATTGAGTGAAAAGCTTTTGCGCCGCTATTTCGGCCCGTACAAGGTTCTTCGTCGGCTGGGTGAACTGGATTATGAAGTCATCCCTGACGCAATGACTGCATCGCAGCGACGCCGCGTCCGACCAGAAGTTGTCCATGTAGTCCGTCTGAAGCCGTATTATGCGCGCTAAAGGCCGCTGCGTTTCCATGCTCTATTTTCGCAAGATCCGTTTTTTCCCTTACTAGTCGCATTATTTGTTTTAATGCATCGCGTCGATGCTTCTTTGAGAGGGGAGTAATGCCGCGAATATTTGCAGTGTTTGTTCGTTTTTCAAATCTGCCGCGACACCACTTTATCGCTTTGTTTGCGACGCAAGACGCGACTAGATTTATCTCGATTGATCGCAGCCAGGCAAAGCTGATTCTACGTTGTTCCGGAATGTTATAGTAACTTTGCGCCCTTTATCTCGAATGTTCGCTATCAGCTTTAAATTGAGCACGGCCGACAGCGGCGGGCATTCTGTTCGACGACCGCCGAGAACACTTGTCGCTTCGCCGCCGCCGAGTGATTCAGTCCATTTTGGGTGCAAGTCAGCCCAATAAACAGTTCTTTTAGAAGACCCTTTCGTCCGTCTTCATCGCTGCTTCGACTGCCGTCACCCCTACGTGACAATATACCGTCTCGGACGGTGGGGCACCGGTTGTGGAGCCCGAAGAACGAACCTTAACTCTCATTTTGTTCGGCTGCTGCTTCCAATTGCTTTTCTGAGTATAAGTTCCCCTCTGATTGTTCATCTCGGTTCAGTCGTACATTGGTTTCTCTTATGAAACTCAACTTGATACGTTTGCGGTCACTACTTAGACTTCTGGAACCATGTTCATCGATGTTCATTACCCCTAACAAATTATACATCCTATGTGACATAAGTGCATAACCTATCGTCGAGTGCAGAATGCCTGCCTCCCATGAGCCCTTCACACTTCTCGGTACTGTTGCATACAACTAAATCATGCCTGTCACACATATCCAGCAGCATGCTTCCTCTAGAATCTGTGTACCCATCTAGGTCTTATTTGTGTGCATTAATGTCACCTAATATAATTATCTCGCCCTGTCCTCCTAGCTCATCAATGTCGCTAGCAATACATTCTACCATTTTCCTGTTTTCCTCTTTGGCATTAGCTCGTGTCCACAGGTATATACAAAGCCAATGAGTGTTTGTCCCCCTGCCACTTTTCCTTTTAGCCATAAATGTTCCTTGCGTCCCAGTTTGACCCTTTGGAAATTCTTACTTTTATGAATGAATGCCCCAATTCCACCCCCCTTTCTGCTGCCCTCTGTTCTACTGCAATAGTCCCATGCGTAGTCTGGGTTACAGGGTGGTTGCTCCATGTCTCTAAGATGCGTTTCCACTAAACCATATACCATTAATTCCCCCTGGCTTAGCTGTTCATCTATTTCCTCCCATTTCAGCCTATTCCTGCCACCTTGCATGTTTATGCAACCTCTATCTGAACTAACTATAGCCCTGCGCTTGTATCTATTTCTTCTTCTATGGTTCCATAGTCCTATTGATCTTGGTTCTTCCTTGTCTACAGTGGTTCCCTCAGACCTCTGGGTCCACCCACTGAAGCTGTTGCCCGGCGACCTATCCTACTCCCTATACCCTCTTGCCAGTGGCACCACCGTAGTGAATGCAATCCTGTGCAAAAGGGTGGGGCCAGACCTCGTACACTTCTCTGTTAACTTCTATTGCCCCGTGTACAAGTAGTCGACCCATTAACCTAATTACGTGGTTAGCCTCAACGACACTCCTCCTCCATCCCGCTAGACTGCCTCTGGATCTCTGGGATTGTGCATATGGTCACATGCACCATATCAGAGGCCTCTATAAGCCTACCCATCCCTACTTCTGTTTCTCGAGGTTCTGGCTCCTCCCCTTCAGCACATCGTTGAGACCAGCATGGATAACGACAAGGTGTTCGTTATCCATGTTGTCCCCAACCACCTCCTGGGCTTTGACCATTGCATCTACCATGCACTTCCCTGACTGGGCCTGCACTTGCACCCGCCTGCCCGCCTTCACTGTCGTCAAAACGTCTCCCTCAACCCTAGCTACGTTCGAGTCACCGACCACCGGAACCGTTCTACGCTCTAACCGTTCGCTTCCTGACTGTGACTGTTGCTCTCCTGATCGCACTACCTGTCTCTCCCGCCGCCGTACGCTACTGTCGCGTGTCACCGTGCCCGTTGTTACCTTTCAGTCTTCCCACTCAAAGCTTACTGCGCTACAGCGCTATATAGGATCGACAAGCCTCCTGGTTATTGCTACCTTCTGCCTGGGGTCAACGGTCTTTAAGTTTACCACGCTGTCCTCGTCCACCACCTGACACTGGCCCGAATAGTGGTGCCCTGCCGGCCGCGACCTGAGCGCTTCTACCTGCTCTTCTGCACCCAAGTTTTGCAGTGAGATCTTTCTCTAAAATAGCAGAGGTACAGTGCGCACCAGGACATGCAAGAAAATCGGAGGCTTCAGAAATGACTCGCTCTGCTTCGAGCACAGTCTTCGAAGCACCTTCAGCAACGAGTTTTCGCTTTAGGAATGTTCTGTACGTAATCTCGGTCGCACTCAGGCTGAACAGAACAGCCCTTTCAGAGGTCACCATGCCAGAACTTGCTTCCAAGCTTGACAGTGCATAAACAGTGCCTTCGTAGTCGGAAAAATTATGCACTGACCAGTACGCTGAAGGGGTCTTCAGGTCCCTGAGATTGTTTGAGTCAAGAGCTGCCCATTGCGTGCACTCCACTGCCGACTCGTCGTCGCAGTTTCCACTGTCGTGCACGGCCGTAGGTACACTCGTGCAGGCTTTCTTCCTTTTGCAGCCCGGGCTTTCGAGCACGGTAGACGTGCCACGCTTGCGTGGTGCACGTTTCGGGGGTGCCTTTGAGCTCAAATACTTCGGCGTATTGGGCAAAAGCGTGGGCACTGCTTCCGGTGTGAGCGCGGGCACTCCGCGCGCGATTCTCACTTCTTTGCCGGCCACTACGTGCACGTAGTCACGAAGTATGTACCGTTCTTCAAAGTGCAGCTCACAAACTGCGCAGTTCTCATCCAGAGGCTTGTCAGCGCGATGGAGGTTCCGCTCCCAGGCTTTCCTTCGAACCGCATCTTTCGGGACGCTGAACAACGACAGCTTCTTCTCGGCTGGGACGCCCGCGTAGCCGGTGCGACATCCCGGTGCGTAGCAGTGACGATTCCTTCGATTAGGCATGCCACACACTTTGATTGTAACTGCAGGATAAAACAGTGATCACAAAAGAACGAGCTACGCAAAGAAAACCGCCGCCGCTAGCTGCTCGAGAACATTCCTGACGCTTCGTCTGCTCCGGCGCAACCCAATCCACTTCGACCGCAGCGCCACCGCAGCATTTTCAACGCGGAGCGCCTCACCTCCTAGCAAGCGCGGAGCCGGTTATTCGGCCCACTCGAAACTTTTCTAGTACACTCTAGCAACGCAAAGACCGCAACGTAAAAATCCGAATCTCACGTACGTACGTGAGACTCGCTCATACCCTTTGCGTTCTGCGCATGCGCACTGGTCACACGTAAGAGCTCTACGTACGTGAAGCCTCTACGTACGTGAAACTAAAACTATCTATTAGAGAGTTTTAGTTTTGTGTACGTAGCGTTGACAAACGTGGCGGCGCCCTGCCCTCCGCTTCACTGCGATAACAGCTTCGTCGCTAATCCGTCGACGCGATATCGCGTTCTGAACTGCTGTATTCGCCTTCGATTTGCCCATTCTTACCCTCGCATAAGGTTTCAAGCGACAAATAGCTTTTGTTTTTCAAACAGAAGGGCGATTTTTGAGCTGTTAAGCCTGACGAAGAAGCGTTGGTCGTCGTCATAGCAACGGTCTCGCTTTGAATGGCTTGGCTTAAAGACTTGTCTTGGATGATTTAGGCTACAACCAGTGTCTGTGTTTCTTAGTAGATGGCGCTAGGCGTAACGCGCGGAGTGCTTCGCGTACGTGTAACTATAAGGGTTTCAAACCACCTTCGTGCAGGCTACGTAGACTCCTCACGTATGCGTACGTGAACCCTCTACGTACGTGAAACTAAAACTCTCTATTAAGGCAACCTGCAGTGAAGTTTGCCGGTACATGTGGCGCCGTCTCGTGGTCGAAAGCGACAGCACTGAGTAGGCAGCTCGGCGCGGCCCGGCCGGCTCCGCTTCACGAGAGAGGCGCCAACAGCGAGGTTGTGCAGCTTTGCGGATTTTCTGACCTCGGCCATCCTACACCATGGATGTCGGTCGTACTCGGAAAAAACTAACCGGAGATACTGTTGCCTCAAGGACTGCCATAGCCGAGAAGGGAACGAAGACGTGAAGCTGTTTCGTTTTCCTGCAAGGCCGTACGAGTCAACCCGGCGACTGAAGTGGATCGTCGCAGTGCGTCGTGTCAAGTAAGTTGCGCTGGTGTTGTAATTCGTGTCAAGCTAAGGAAAAAAAAATGTGTAAATGCGGAGCGGCTGAATGAAGCTATAATGTTGAGCATTTATTAAATTCGCCGCTAGTTGTTCTCTCGCGAGGTATCGTCGAATTGTGGTTGCGCTCCCGCGCTAAGGAGCCGTTTCTCTGGTTCTGTCAGAATCGCGGTCTTCAAATCATGGTTCGTCGTGTTCGAAAGCGGGGTTCTTGGTCGCGGTTTTGTCCTATGCCGGAACTCAAGCACGTACGCACAACGTTAGCGCGTACGTGTCGAGGTACCTTGAATTAACTTCGCAGCACACCTCGCGGGGCGAATAGCAAGTTATTAATTCCGGTCCCACCTCCCGTTTGTCGTTCCCTTATGTGTTTGCGCGTCTCGCGCAGATTTGCATGTTTTGACTAAGGGGGTGAATTGCTTTTGCAGTTGCGTGTCAAATTTCGTTCCATTATATTTCAGTGCTGAAGACTTCTCCAACTGGAGCCCAAATGACAACACAAGAATATGTTCAAAGCACTTTGTCAATGGTGAAAAGAGTACCATTTAAACGCAGTCCGGTTATCTCCCGACAATCTTCACACCTGTGTACAGGAAACGGTCAGGGGATTCTGCTGGCCAGTTGTCAAGATTTAACAGGTGGCTTGTTTATATTTATTTACTTCATACAAGACTGTGACTCATGTTTTTCTTTGCATTAAAACTAAACTTATGCATGCATGTTGAATAGACAGGACCCCTCATATCTGGATTTCCAATGGTTTTGCAGGTGGATGCAAAGGTCTGGAGTGTGTGTGTGTGTGTGTGTGTGTGTGTGTGTGTGTGTGTGTGTGTGTGTGTGTGTGTGTGTGTGTGTGTGTGTGTGTGTGTGTGTGTGTGTGTGTGTGTGTGTGTGTGTGTGTGTGTGTGTGTGTGTGTGTGTGTGTGTGTGTGTGTGTGTGTGTGTGTGTGCGTGCGTGCGTGCGTGCGTGCGTGCGTGCGTGCGTGCGCGTTGTATCTTGTAGTCCAGTGAAGTAGGAGGCAGTTGCTACTTGGAACTAGAAGGCCTGAAACGTAGCCTGCACGTTATTGAAAGACAAGCCATTATTGTGAGAGTTGTTGGACAGACTGACATGTTCATATTGTCACGAAGTGGTGACTAGTCCGCCAAGCAGAAAGATTGATAAATGATGCCTAATGAATACTTTTTATTTGGGCTGACTTGCGCCCAAAATGAACTGAATCACACGGAGGCGGCGTAGCAGCAAGAACGCTGGGCGGTCGTCGAACAGAATGCCCGCCGCTGTCGGCCGTGCTCAATTTAAAGCTGATAGCGAACTTTCGAGCTAAATCGTGCACAGTTACTAGAACATTCTGGAACAACGTATACAGCTCCGCCTGGATGCGATAAATCGCGACAAATCTGGTCGCGTCACGCATCTCGAGCAAAGCGTTAAAGCGGCGTGCCGGCAGCTTTGAAGAAAGAACAAACACTGCAAAGATTAGCGGCATTCCTACCCTCTCAAAGAAGCATCGACCCGATGTAACGCGGTGTTGTGGGCGAAGATGACGTAAGGCAGGATGACATCCGAGGACTTGTGTTCTGCATCGACATACATGGCGAGCATATAGGCGATGGTTCTGTTCAGACACTCGGTCAGTCCGTTAGTCTGCGGATGGTAAGCAGTTGTCCTCCGCTGGCTGTGTCGCAGAAGAATGCACTCCACAAAACTTTTGGCGATATCTGCTGCTGTTCTGTTCGGTAGGGTTTTTGCCTCGGCGTAGCGGGTCAGGCAGTCGGTCGCTACGATGAACCACTTATTTTCAGAGTACTTTGGGAAAGGGCCAAGTCCATACCGATCTGCTGAGAGGGCCTTGAGGGAGGTTCAATGGGGTTCAGAAATCCTGCTGGTCGAGTCGGAGGGGTATTTCGTCGCTGACAGTCTCAGCAGGCTTTCACGTAATGTGCGGCATCGGCAGACAGTCGGGGCCAGTAATTGTCTTGAATGCGGCGGAGGGTGTGAGAAAACCCGAGGTATCCAGCTGTCGGCTCGTCGAGTGAAGCCTGTAGAACTTCTTCGCGGAGACTTGCAGCTACTACAAGGAGGTAAGCTGTTTTGTTCGCTGCGAAGTTCTTCATGAGTACATCATTCTGTACACAGAAGGAAGACAGTCCTCGCATGTATGAGGCGGGGGGTGAAGAAACCTTGCCTTTCAGGTACTCGATGAGGCCTTTAAGGTCGGGGTCCGAGCGTTGCTGCTGAGCAATAGAGCTGGGGCTGATGGTTCCGAGGGAGGCGTCCTCATCGTCGTCCGGCGGCAGTGTATCTTCAGGGGCTCGTCAGAGGCAATCGGCGTCAGAGTGCTTGCGTCCGGACTTGTAAACGACGGTGACTTCAAACTCCTGGAGGCGCAGACTCCATCGAGCGAAGCGGCCAGAGGGGTCCTTCAAATTGCTAGCCATCACAGCGCGTGGGGATCGCTGACCACCTTGAACGGTCGTCCGTACTGGTTGGGGCGGAATTTCGACGTAGCCCAGATCATGGCAAGGCAGTCCTTCACAGTTGACGAATAGTTAGCTGTGACCTTGGAAAGGAAACGGCTAGCGCATGCGATGACTTTCTCCAGCTCGCCGCTTCTTTGAACGAGGACGGCGCCTAGGTCCACGCTGCTTGCGTTGGTATGAACTTCAGTATCGGCGTTGTCATCAAAATGCGCGAGGATCTGTGCTGACTGTAAACGACACTGAAGTTCTTTGAGGGCTTCTGCTTGCGGCGCTTCCCATTTAAATGGAACGTCTGCCTTCGTCAGTTGGGCCAGGGACTCGGCGAT